>NC_088681.1:52524512-53174696 GCF_950023065.1 Planococcus citri
TGTTGTAAATACCAATAAAATAACTTAATAAGTTGTGCATTTAATAAAACATTAATTATCGTAAGGATAATTAATGTAGTAATCATAAACAGGTGAATAGACCTAGATTTACGTTAAGTATATTAAGCTTTCACCTCAGGACGAATCCTGGTCTAACGATAATTACCTACATGAGCAGAATTAGAGTCAACTATTCCTTAACATCTAATTCATTCATAGCTCAATGTAGGTAGGTGCAAATAATCCGCTACACTGAGTCATTTCTATCATTTAGTGGTGTTGATATTTTAAATTTTTTTATATCGATATCATATCGATATTTGCCTCAAGATATCGATACATATCGATATATATCGATATTTTTCAATGCTGGATTTTCTATACTTTATTACCTTAAAAATTAACTAACTCAGTTCAAAGTTTTGTCGTAATACAATCTATTATAGAGATTTCAAGAAAAAACCAAATTATAGAGTGTAAAACATAAATAATTTTCAAAAATCTGATGTGCTCACTCAAAATTTTGAAAAATTTCCATTCAAAAGTTCAATTTATGTGTGTTTTGAGCATTGACCTCGAAATAATTTGAGTATATCAATATGGAAATTTATATCGATATGATATCGATATGACTTTATATCGATTAATCGATATCTATATCGATTAATCAACACCACTACTATCATTTAATTACGGTATAATTATAATTAAAATGATGATCGTTTGGAGCGTGTTTCAACACTTACCCAACTGTTCACGTGTTCACGTTAATCATCTCTTTGGGGGCTCACCAATACTAGGCCCAGCGATGATTATGAATAAAATCTCTGAATGCACTTTCCGCAAGTATACTCTCCTATGGTCGACAAATAGGAGGCATACCAAGATACCGATTAAACACGATGTTCAATTATAGAAGCATACCGCGAATATCGTTAATAAATACACAAATTTAACCGAACAAGCGGGTAATTATTGAATTTGATTGAAATGCAAAGAGCCACGAGGGCTAAAATATCCAACAGTGACTACATTACCGAGAGCTCGAGATCTAGCAAGGTAGTGAAGAAGGTAATCTTCGCGATCCTGGTCCAGACCCACAATCGCGGTATTTCTCATGTAACCTTGTACCCTCACCTATAAACCAGTTATTCTAATAATAACTACCCTAGAGTAAATTACATTAGAACCACCACAGGCGGTTAAGGCATGTCTGCTCATCACAATTTTCGAATCAAAATTCCATCTCTATGATTTTTGTTGATTTTTGAACCAAAATTCCAAAGTTGGATTTTCTGAAACTTAGAAGCTTCAAGGTTTATTTTTTGCATAATTTATTATTTGACTTTTCCCTACAAAATTTTTGAAACTTTATTGACTGAATTTTAGCTAAATTCTCACAAATCCCATAGGATTATTTCACACAATAATCCAACCAAACTTGAAACAAGTTTACCAAAGCTCTATAATCTTACCCATCAAATTTCTAATTTTCTATTTCCATCAATCCATCAAAATAATGAAACCATAGTACAAACTGTCAAGTGAAAAATAAATATAAAATCGAGAATTTCCACATTTCGACTACGAAAATAAAATCCCAATAGGATAGAGAATATTTCCATCCCGAATTATTATCAGCAGATTACCTACTTCTCCCAAAATCCCCACTTAAAAATAGGTGCCTTTTGAAAGGAAAACGACATCTATAAACGTTTATCGAGCCCTATACAGACAAATGGTCAGTAAAGTAAAGCTGTAGGTACCAAGCTGAACGATATAAACACGTTTACATCTATAAAACTTCATCATGCATACTCGTTAACGTCATAAAATTTAAATCCAGCATACTCGCGTAGAAAATGATAACCAACGTTATGAAAGTTTTCGTCTATACGTATAAAGTTTGCTTGGTAAGTACACAAAAACTTGCTGACAGATAAATTTAATATTCAAATGACGAAAAAAGATCAACTTGGTGAAACATAAAAGGTACAGATAGGTTGAGGAACCTATCAAAGAAAATACACCACGTTCCTTTAAAACTGCTTTAATTTCATCCTTTTCTCTTCGCTTCACTGCAGGAAAATGAACGTATTAATCCTTTTGAAAAATATAACATCAATTATATAACGTGTAACTATACTTACTCCGGTTTAATTTCAATCCATGTATACGATATATATTAACGTATCACGGTATGTGCTAATCCCCTTGTTATCGATACTCCGCCTAGGGTTTTTTTTTTAAAGAGAAAAAAAAAGGTGGTGTAACTCTTAGCACATAGCATAGGTAATGCAAGCGAATAATCTAACAGGTGTCTGAACAAGTACGGCTTCAAAAATAAGGTCACCCTGATCAGCTGATATGTGCCGCGGTATTGTCTGCCGGTATCGATTTTGAAAGCCGTAAGTGCGGTAATTTCTCTCCTCAGCTCACCAGTATCACAATAACCGATCTGCATCGTGTGCACTTGCCCTATCCAATAATCCAAGACCGGCGACGACGTTTCAAATTACATATCTTGTTCCTACCACCTTCACCCTCACCCTTCCTTCGTTGCAGTCCCTGGAAACTCTACAGTATTCGTTTCTTGTCGGGGTTTTCTTTTGCGAGTCCCGTACCCTTCGCCTCTCTTTGCACCCTTCTGCTTGCGCCTGGATGGCGGACGTAGAGCTCTGCGATGTCATCTCAATCGTTAACCCTGGCCGTCGATGAACATTTACTCGTTTTTTTCCGACGGAATGGGGTGGTTTTTATTGCACTTGGCTGACGAGTGTGCTATTCTGAATTTGCATATTGAATTTGGCCAGCTCTTACAATTTTATATTTTTTCATTTTGGAGAAGGGGAGGAGTTAATTCAAATATTTTTCCATTACTTGATCATCTAGATGTTTATCGAAAAGGTATGAAACTTTTAGATCTTGCAATTAAAATTAAAACGATGAATAAGTTATTTTTGGCACAAAATGCTCCTGGCGCAGAACTCCAAAACGTTTTATTTCAAAATTAAGTTTTTTAGCAACGCTGGTATGAATTAAATGAAGCTCGCACCAGCTTCACAGAATGGATTAGTCTTCATTTACACGATGGATCTTGATTTTTTTCAATGTTCTCCCACACAGAGCTGTACAGAACAATTTTCTAATCAATGAAGAATTTATTGAAGATCAAAGTAAACTTGAAATGATGATTTTTTGATAAAAACTCACAAAACATTTTTTGTGCAAAGTCGGTAAAAATTTTTTATCCAAGTTATACTGTTCTGCCAAACAAGATTCGCAGAATCTTTAAATCTACATAATTATATGAATTTCCGAAATTTCACCAAGACGATGATGATTGATTTAGATTGCTGAAAATTTGGGTTTCACTTCAATTTTGAAGATCTTGCCAGACAGTTGAAGTGTGACTTTGAAATCACATTTTGAAGGGAAAAAATGATATTTAGCAACTATCCAACTGAATGAGAGGGGGGGGGGGTTAATGGCCACTCAGAATTTGAAAGATATTGTGTAAAAATACGTAGGTTATGATTTATATTACCGACTTTTCTTAAGAAAAGTGGAGTACTGTATTTGTTGCGATGGTGGAAGTTGGGTCGGGGAGTGACTTTTCTTTACGTTTTAAGGGTCTGGGATCACGATACGACTGTTCTTGAGTAATTAATTTTTAAAGTTGATGATTTTTTCAATGTGCCATTTTACCAAATAAAATTTATCGATTTTCGTATTATTTCGAAATTCGAATATTCGCGGATGAATTTTTGGAAATTCGAGTTCGACACAAAATCGATGATATTTTTATTGATACAATGTACGTTTAAACGATACGTTTATCGATCAATTTCACGAAAATAGAAATGAAAATTTATCGATTTTCTTATTTCAAATAGGTAGTCAACATGTATACCTTTTAAAATTGCATTTTGGAAAAGTACAACGGTGGACCTGGGGCGAAGGAGTTGGCTTGGTGAGCTGGAGTACACGGTTCAAATCGTACCCCAGGAGCAAATTTTTTAAAAAAAATTTTTAACGATTTTTGACAGAAAATGTTGGAATTTATCGATTTTTTTATTTCGAATGTACGCGGATCAATTTTGGACTCGATAATTACTCGATATATTCGCGAATAATTAACCAAAAATTAATTAAATAGATTTTTGACAGAAAATGTTGAAATTTATCGATTTTCTTATTTCGAATGTAACGCGGATCAATTTTGGACTCAATATCACTAAAAATAAATTGAATAAATCGAGTCGTTCGCGAATGATTCACGAAAAATAATTGAATGAAAAGTTCAATTCGTTCGCGAATGTCACTTATACGAATCGATTCGTTCGCGAATGATTCACAAAAAAAATTCAATCCATTCGTGAATGATTCGCCAAAAAAACTTCAATCCGTTCGTGAATGATTCACCAAAAATTGAGGAAATGAATCGATTCGTTCAAGAACGAGTCACTCATACCAATCGATTTGTTCGCGAACGAGTCATTTATACGAATAGATTCGTTCGCGAACGAGTCACTTACACGAATCGATTCGTTCGCGAATAATTTAGTAACTATTAATTTACTCGTTCGCGAATGATTCACCTAAAAATCACTCAATTTATTTACTAAATTGCCAATTGTTCGTAAATGATTCGATTCGATTGTAAACAGAACAGAAACAGATCAATTGCTGTAAAAATGTTTCAAAACTAGTGAATCGATTCGTTCGTAATAAATTTTTATTCAAAGAAAAGTCGGTCTTCTCACGCTAAATGCGTGAGTGTTTTTTTTCAATTGTACCTTTTACAAAAGCATAATTACAATTTTTTTGTATTCTGTTTGTTGCAGGTCAGTACAGGTTAATTTTTGTGACAATGATTGAATAATAATATGGTGACAAGTGAGTCAAACGCTTATGGTGTAAGGTAAAGTGGGGTAATTCTGATGGCAAAATTCAAAATTTTAGCAATTTCTCATTTTTTGGATTTCCTGTACATTTTGGGGCAAAAATGATGTAACAACTTTATTCCTACATCCTTCAGCTACACATTGACTATATTGAAGAGTGATTTGTGTAAAGGCTTCATACATATAATTGAAAAAACATTTTGGAAGGTTGAGTTATCAGAATTACCCTAAAAATGGGGTAATTCCGATAACGAGTTTTATAAGGAAAGGAATTCTCCCAGGGTAATTCTGAGCCAGTAATGTTGAAATATTCCATTTATTGCATATTTAGGTTTTTATTTCATGTAAATTAAATCATTGGAACAAAAATTAAAATTTTTTTACAAATAGACATTTTTGAGGCATAATTTTTGAAAACTAGACCAACTAGAGAAAAATGCCCCGTTTTGAGAATTTTCTTTGATAATTTCGACCCCCTAAAACTATAATACATCAAAACAGAGAAAAAAACATTGCAAGACAATTTTGCTGGGGCTATCGGAATTACCCCGCAGCATGAAAAATGATCTACATGTTTAATAATTCAATGCCACCAAACAAATAATTATAAAAGCAAAATCAAAAGAGTTACTGACACTTTAACACATATTCATCAAATATCAGCTTCTAAACAGAATTTTCCAACAAGTTTTGAACGATAAAAACGAGTTTCAAAAGTGCACTGTTTTTTGCAGCAAAGGATTTGGGCATTCAGATTTTGAACACTGCACAGACTTGACAAAACAGAGCAGATGAACCATCTGATCATTAATGGGTGTAGGTTAGCACTAAAACTACCTACTTTCTTCATCATTTGTGCCAAAATGTGTTTTGCAACAAAGCTAGGGCTTGCTATCGGAATTACCCCACTTTACCTTATGTAGGTATGCAGGAATTGATTATTAATTTACCTATCCCCAAATTGGAATATAATCATTCAAATGTTTCATTAATCCTTTGGAAAAAGATGGAGTCAATTTTTTTCTACAACATGATTCGTAATTTTTTTTTTCAAAGAAAAGTATTGTGGAAGATTGTGAATTTTTTCTGCAGTTTGCTGAATTTTTGATCATTCAGGGAGTTCCGTCAATTTCCAATTTTTGCTGAAGTATAGGTACTAATAATGAAAGGTGTGTTCAGTTTGATATCAAAATATTTTTTGGGTTGAAAGAAAAAACTAAAAATCAAAATTATAGGATAAATAGGATAAATGAAATGAAAAAATTGAAAAATTGACACAAAACCAGAAGGAAAAAAACTAAAAAATTTGAAAAAATTGAAAAATAAAGAAAAAGTTGGAATAATTTAAATAAATTTTCAAACAATCAAAAAAACATGACCCCCCCCCTTCCACATGTCTTTGTCAACTCCCATTTTCAGAGCAAAAATCAATGTTTTCTATTGAAATTTTGAAAACTTTTGTGTTTAGGTACGTACGACTTCTTTTATAATAAGTTAATGTCATCCAGATTTTATTGCCAATTTGTCGAAAAGTTTGTAAATTCTGACTCATTACTTACAATAAATTGAATAAAATCATCTTAAAATATGGCATCAATTCTAGAAAATTTTCTCTTACATTTTCCCTCTCTCCTCAAAAGTTTTTTCTGCGAACTAGTGAAAGTAACTCGACTTGACTACAAAAACAGCCTTATGGCCACTTCTGTTATTCTGCTTCATCGTCTTGTAAATATCTTCGAGAAAATCTGCGAAAAACAATAAAATCTCTTCGAGGAGCCCTGCAAATAGAGGAGAGACGGACGGGACGTATCTTGTTCGAAGAAATTCTCCAAATAGGCTAATGGAGAAAAGATTATCGTCGAAGGGAACAGTCTACTTTACGAGACGGCGAGATTAAATGAGGAAAAATATAACGACTGTTTTTCCGACGACAACGACTACGACGATGACGACGACGGCGATGACAACCATAATTCGAAAGTATCGTAAAACTCGTATAAAAAAAAGAAAAGTCTTCAGCCATATTTACCATCAGGCAGGGAGGGGGGCGAGTTGTCAGGCGTGGAAAACGAGCATGATATCGTCGTTGAAACGGATTAATTATGTATTCAAATTAATACGACGACTCCGAGTCGACGACTATATACGAATGTCTACGTAATGGTATCAACTTTTATGTATAAACGAGTCTCTTGCTGGCCAAGTTGATACATTGTGTGAGCTAAATACCCTCTCATGTGCTCCAAAGACGAATACTATAGGGGGTAAGAGACAAGCTACGTGACATTCTTTGAATATTTTCTTGAAACTAGACATATGCCCATGTGTATGAAAGAGACCTACGTGTACACCAGGGGGCTAATTCTGCTCAGCTGTGGCTACCGAAACGCTTCGCAAGGGTAGGTAGGTACTAATAATAACGTCTACGGGCAATTTGAGACGACTCCTCTGCCTCTCACTCTTAAAATGAAACGTCATATCGACGTCGACATTGGCTGAACACGAATAACTTGGGCACCACTATATTTGGGGGGTACACTGGGGAGACGACCGGTGGCGGAAATACATGCAACGACAACACAAGTCGAATTTGTGAACCGTGACAGCGTCGTCGATTGAGGTCCGCGTTTTAAAGTAACACGATGGATGGTTCAGGGAGTCAGGGGGGAGGAAAGCTCGCAATAGTAGAGCTTTTTATTTGTATTGATTTTCGCGCCAGTGCGAGCGAGTGCGAGACGTAGACGGAGACATGGTGAGAAAGCGAACGAAGCACGCTACAGAAAGGGTGCGGTTATGGGCGCCGGCTTATATATACGAGGCGCGTATGAGCCGGCATCGCTATGTCCTCTGCCTTCTGCCTCCCTGACAGTGCCGGCTGCCGGATGAGAGAATGTTGAGGCTGAGCAGTGCGGCTCGGCTGTGTAGGAGGAGTTGACATGCAGCTTGGTGTAGACCGGCCGCCGGCAGTATACCGAGCCGGATGATCAGGCGTGGCACAAGAGACCGTACGCCGTGGAATAGGCCTGGTTTTGGTCGTGGCCGGCGAATTCGGCATCATGTCAGGACACGCCAGCCTGGGTGGTGTAAGAGTACTCGTATATTAGCGGATATCAGGATATGATGCCAATGTCGGCGTCAGTCAGTCAGTCAAACAGAATGATAACGATACATTCGCCAGTGAGATTATGGTATTACTTGAGTGGCCAAATGAAGGAGAAATTCATTCGAAATACTCGTAGATAATTTGTTTCGAGATTTGCCTTAAAAGATGACTCATATTAGGTGCCAGATAGTTTTATGACCGGATATTATAGATACAGTAACCGCTGACAACAGGGTGTCTCATAAAATAACCGTCATATGTACATATTTGAATTTGAATACATAGAAGATGAAATGATAGAAATACTTTCACGAATAGGACATTTTGAATAGAAAAAACTTCCTCCTGTGAGATGGCGAAATCAGCCTTTAATTCAAATTGAGTCGAAAGTGATCCAAATATTAGTTACTTCAGATGTAAAAAATATCTATTACAATTTTTGACATTCCACGCCTCTTCTTCCGAAGATGATTATTGTCCTCTCAAAATATCAAAATTTCAGTGGTTCAAAATGTAATTTCAGGCGTAAAAACGCTGCATACAATTTTTGAATTCACTCCTTTCCTTCTGGATACACTGCCCACGAAATTTTGAAAGTTCAATAATTTATATTTTAGCAAGTGGGGGGGGGGTGCATGGAAGTTTTGAAATTATTACAGACATGTAGGTACCTACAGTATTTTTTGAAATTTTTTCCCTGCATTTTTCTTAAGGGAACCGTTTCAACTGGAATACTTTGATTTGAACGAAACCAAGCTAGATCGGAATAAGTAGGTACGCGTCCAAATACCACCACAATCAAAATTTCAAGTCCCAAAGCTATTTTTGGATTTTTGGTGAATTTTTAAAAATTTAAAAAAACTGGGCTAAGATTGCTTTTTAAACGTTTTCATGAAATGTGAACTATGTAATATAAATATTTCCTGCAATATTCAACTCCTAAACATTATGAACTGGAAAGTCTACCTAGTTTTAAGCAGTTCTGAACCCTCCAGTGATTTTTCAATTTTCTCCAGAAATTTGAAATCACTTTGGGAAGGCCAAAAATGAACTTTTTCAACACGTGTAAGTTTGATCGGCACTAATTTGGCATCCTCTCAACTGTTTTAAGTGGTTACTGCAAAATTCCAGGAGTGCCTGTTCAAAAGAGAATTTTTTCATCAATTTGAAAATTCCAGAAAAAGTGAAACATGATATTTTCAATAAAGGTCAACACGATCATCTAATTCAGAACAATTCCGCAATTTGAACTTTTTAAAGCCTCCAGCAAGTTATCTAGAAATTTAAAATCGCTGTGGAAGGCTCCAAAATAAATTTAAAAACGTTTAATAACTCGCTTTATTTTCATAAAAAGTGAAAAAACTCCAACTCCACGTGAAAAAAAATCCAAAAAAGTATTTTATACTGGAATATGTTTGAAAATTGAAATTTTAACTTCAACTCATTTGAAAAAAAAACTTGCACTCAACTCGAAAATTTTTCCAATATTTCAAAATTTCCAGTAAAAATAATTGCACTTCTGAGGTACTTTTTCTGGTTTTAATGAAAACGTTGATCTAACCAGATACGTATGATTAGATTCGTAGTATGTCCAGATCAGATCATACATATGATCAGATTCCAAAAATTAGCAAAACTGCTTAAAAATTTGAAATGTGTTACATAGAGCTGGCTAAAGTTTGATAAATCAGTACAAAATTTCCAAATGAAGGTACGTAATATTAACGAAATTATTGAAAATTACAATTACAAAGAGTCAATCAAGTTGCCCATTTCAAATATTTAATAAAATTCACCCCCCCCCCCCCCCAAAAAAAATAAAATCATGAAAATAGAATGAAGTGAATTTTTATTGAAAACTACGTCGATTCCAGAAATTACCAAATTGGTACAAAAATTACATAAAATTGCATGAAAATCAATAAAAAAGTGATGGAATTGGCCGAAATTTTACGAAAAATATATAAGAATTTGTTAAAATGGCCTAAAAACATTTAAAAATGACACCAAACTTATGAATCTACCCATGAAAAATTTAAAAAAAAAACATAAAATGACAAAAAAACCGATCAAGTATACCTACCTCTAACTATTGAAAATTTCACAAGATTATCACATTATGGTCCCAAAATAAGATGTAAATTTTGCAATCGTATTATAATGTAGCATAAAAACTGTGAAATAATCATTATATTCGCTGAGATTTTCTAAAAATAATTGATAATAAAAAAATCCATCAAATGACCAAAATTTTGCAATAGATGATTGCCTAAAAGTTTGCTAAAATATCATAAAAACAATTTAAAACTGCTAAAGTTGAATTTTGAGAAAAATACCTAGGTATTGTAAAAATGTATCTCATTGTCAGGCAGTGAAAAAATTTTCAAAACATGAAAAAATTCACAAATCATAAAAAAAAAATGTAATGAAAAGTTGCAAAAAAATCGAGCATATTGACATTTAAACAGAGTGATAAGGAACATAACCGAAAAAATAAAACTTATTTCAAAGGCAATTTTTCAAAAAATTTCTCAGTTTGAAGCTCTGACCTGGGAAATATAGGTATGTAGGTATTTTTCACACTCCAGCTTCCCCTCCTTCCCTTCCCTTCCATCACAAAAGGAATCTCGCATTTTCTCAGAGTTAATCGAGCAATCTTAAAATTATAAATTTTAAGCCACCGACATTTATTTTGTGATTTCTGATGAATTTTTGAAAATACTGAAAAAGAACTCATAATTTTAAAATGATTAAAAATTTCTCTCTTGAGTTGACTTTTGAAGGATAAAATTTTTCAATTCACAGTTTTCGTGTTGGTTAAGAATTTTTTTAAAGGTTCAAGAAAACGAGACCAGTGACAGTTTCTTCAATATCACCAAAATAAATTTTCAAGTTGAAAAAACTGCATGAGTTCTAAAATTCTTTCTTTTTCGTGGTGGGCAATAAAGGACAAAATTACCCACAAACTGAAGACATTTGGAAAAATTTCATTTCTGCGAGAAATTGTTTGACTAAAAATATAGCCTATTTAGAAAAAATTTAGAGTTTCAGTTGAAAGTTTTCATTATGTTCCCCTTCCCTCCTCCCAGTCCTCTTCGTACACTTTTCACCATTTTTTTCTCCTCTTACAGAGATTACAACTTGAAAAAAATTTCAAACAATGAAGTTGATAATATTTCGATTTAATCTTGAACAAATTTTACATTCACATCGCTCGTAACTAATTAAATATTTTCTCAAGAAACAGTAACTGGCGAAAGTTTGCCAAAAATGGAAACTTCTCTCAACACAAATGTTTCCATAACATTTGACGCTGCGTTGTTTCGTTTCATCAAATTATCGTGGCTCAAATTAGCAGCCATCGTACAGTCGTGAAATTTTCAATTACTGTTTGCAAAGTGTACCTACCTACCTAAACTCGTCTCTTTTCAACTAAAAAGGTATCTGCCACATTCGCATTAACAACTTTTCTACCTTCGTGTACCATTTTCGTTCCTTTCGTCTCTTTCATTTACGTCTGTAGGTACTTTTGCCATAATGTAAAGCTAAAATAACTGTAGGTAAAAGTGAATGTGCGTGTGACGATGAGTGTAATCAATTTTACGTATCAAAAGAATATTCTAGGCGGCTCCGATGTACCTATCTAAATGGCAAAGTAGGCGCCTGGTATGCGTTATTTGTGGAATCGATGTCGATGCACTCAACCGAACCATTCTGTATTGTACGATGCTATTACCCTCTTGCTAATTTTTTCTTCGAGATCAAAGCCTATAGCTGTTGCAGAGCACCTTGATCGTCGAATAGGTAATTTATGCAATTAGCAGTTTAATGACTCGTTATAATAATTTATCCATCAAACAGACGAGGTGGTTGTTAGATTCGCATTAATTTTTTCAACCATCATATTGGGCCGAATTAGCCACCTTTTTCTAGAATTTTTAAAACAGGTACCGACTGTTACGTTTTCTTACAAAATGTATGTACCTACAAATATGTACATAAATTTAGGTGAAAAGATGCGTTGTTCACGTGTCTGGAATCATTAGAGTTATATTGAAGATTAAGGGCGGGAGGGAGCACTTTATATTAAAAGGGTTCAAAGATACCTACGCAGTATAATTTTCATCGCTTTTCTGAGTTGCCTATATCTACCTTTTCGTGTATAAGGTCGGCTGAAGAGTAGGTATAACCCAGTTTTCATTTATACGCGTTGAATTTTCCAATTCACGAAAACCTACGACTATACTGTTTGGTATTCGAAATCAAACAGACGATACGATACAATAATACTATAGTGTGGTACTATTTTTCTCTATTTCTGTACCGGGGTTTCCGAATTTAGTCGGTCGTTCGGTCGGTTGGTCAATTTTAATGCCCTTTTGACACGTACAGTTGTACGCGGTCATACTGGCGATCAACGATGGAATTTCATCACAGCCTTTAATACCAATTATTACGAACAATATTGCTCGCCATATCGTCCGAGTTGTCGCAGAACATATTAATTATTGAAATTTTTCCCAATTCTCGACTTCCTTATTTATGGTAGGTAGGTACCTATATTCGATTTTCGAAGGCATGTTTTGTAGGTACCCAGTTAAGAAGAGGGCTGTGTACTGTACGATGAAAACGCACGTGTTCGAGTATCGATTAACGATTTACGATTCTTATTCTTTCGTTCATTTTTTTTTCAACTGCTCTTTTATGATTCTACGTGTAGTCTGAGTGCACGACGTGCGTGTGTTGCACACGTGTATGATCAGCTTGAGTTCGGCCTTTGATATGAAATATGTATGTATGCGAGGTAGACTACCTTTGGAAAGTGAAATTGATTCATTATGTATTCAACTGACAACAATAGTTTTTTTTTCTTCTTTATTGCGTTATTGAAACACAGTATAGTAGTGTGAGTTTATTTTTTCATTTATTGCGGGAAAATGTGGGGAAAAGACCTGATTAAAAAGGAAGAGATATCTTCTCCAAAATATTTCAATACTTTAAAGTCATTCCAATTTGATAATAACTTGGAAAGATTTATTTATTTGTATTATTCTGTTTGCAATATTTCTCTCAAAGTTGGTCTTACGAGTAGATATCAACTCAACATTTTGATCCAGCATACCATTCAAAAAATTATCTTAAAGACACGATGGGTGGGTGGTAAAAATTTCAGCTGCTCGAGTCATCAACTCGCCTCCCGCTTTTCTGCTAAAAATTATTAGGGTTTATGCATTTTCAAAAAAAAAAAAAAATTTCAACTGTTTTTTCAAGCATTGAAAGAACGAGGAAAATTGTTCATAAAAATTGAATATTGTTGTGGTGTAATATAAATATAAGCTAGTTATTTTCTTTTTACTCAACACGACCTTTCTCAATTTTCAACAAGCTACCCACCTGTTCGTTCTTATGGTAAGGGAGAAAATTCGTCAAAAATGGGTAAATTATTCCTAAAACTTGAAAAAAAAACTCTGAAATAAATTATATTTATGAAGACTTGCTACCTCTCCTCTCACATTAATCTTTCTTTTTTATCAAAAAGTAAATAAATAAACTTAAAAATGAAAGTATTACACACTTATGAATTGAATTTTTTTTGGGCAAAAATATCCTCATGAGAGAAGTATTTCAAGTGGTAGAAAAAATTTTAAATCGAACAAATACATCGAGAGAACACACAAAAATAAATGACTAGCCAAAATTTCGGGTGCAACAGTTCACTTTTCGATTTTTGGTTCATTTTTAAAAATTAAATTTGGGTAAAAAATAAGAGAAAAATCAAAGTTTTCCTTAATTGATCATTTTAGAGGTATATATGTACCTACCTTATTGTTGATCACCCTCATCGATTTGAAATAATTACGACCCATTTTGAGCAGATCTGGACCCTCCAGCAGATTTTTGAAAGTTGAGTTGAAATTTCCGCAAAAGAAAAGAAGTACAGGAAAGCTAAAATGCACTCTATACCTTAATTTGAATATGCTGAGTCTACTAAAGTTGGTTTCAGACCCTTCTGGAGCCTCCAGCGGAGTTTCGAAAATTCCGGGTATCCTAAAACTACACCTTAAATCTGTGTAAACCAACTTTAACACGTATTCTATGATGCGATATGATGCTTTTTAAGCCACCTGCTTGAGTGATTTCGTGCCATTTTTCTAAAATTGGTGTCTGCCAGTTCAAAAACATGTTTTTGTCTACATGTTTGACGAATTTGAACATGAGAATAAGGCTTTAGAATGGCTTGAAACCACCTTCAGTCGACTCGTCATGGTGAAATTGGGGGGGGGGGGTAATGGATTGAGTTTTAGCTTTCCATTTTGACACAAAAAATCTGCCAGAGGCTCCAGAACTGTTCGATTTTTCGGGTCAAAAATAGGGTGCATACTGAATTTCAGCTTTGTACTCGTAGGTCAATTTTGTGAAATTTTAATTTTTTAACCTTTGATTTTCAAAAATTCACCCTAAATTGAAAATGGGCTTTAACACCTGCACCTGCAATTTTAGCTGATTATATTATTTTTCATGCTTTTTTGATCTGGCGTTTGTTCAATTTGAAAGTTTTTCTACGAATTGGGATACTTACTTCCCTTTCCAATGAGTTTTTTAATCAGATTTAATTTTTTTAAAAAATCGAAATAGGTACCCAAAACATTTTGATACTTTGAGCTTTTATGGTTGAAGAGGGGTAAAACATCGACTTGAAGAGCTCAAATTTTAGTTACGTGTTTTCAAATCAATTTAATAAAGATTCCCCTTTCCTGACTACTTCTCCCCTCCCCCTCCCCCTCCCCCTCCCCCTCCTTGAAAATAATTGATCAATGAAACGAAATCTTGAAAACATTGAAAAAATCATTGAATTTCAAATCTATTCAACATTTGAGTGATATTGTCATTTTATTTAAGTAGGTGCCTGTTAATTTAAAATTTTTCAAAACTGATTCCCCCCTCTCTCTCTTTTCTATTCCTTTGTGAAAATACACCCACGTTTCAGTTTTCGAGAAAAAATCTTAAAACCAATCAATCAATTTTTATTTATTTGGTTCAGTTTTTACAACTTCATCACATGATTCAAATTATTTGTAGGTATATGTACAATAAACATATCCAGGTGTGTTTTTTGGCCTTTTTCTTAGTTTCGAAAAAGTCGACAATTTTCATCCATTCACTTTTTTGAAACTGAGTATCCGAAGCTTCAAAATCCTAAGTCATAGATAATTCCCAAAATACCATTACCTACCATCAAGTTATAAATACATGTTTTAGTTTGTGATGAGCAGATATGCCCTGCTCGCCTATAGTACCTAGTTATTAGTGTAATTTCTCTATGAGTGTGGGTTATTGTACTCATCCTGTGGGAGGAACAATGAGCTATGTAATGTACTGGCGATCCGAGCCTTGCTGCAAGGATTGTGATGTTAGAAAAATCACTTGGTCCAGATATCTCAAGCTCTCTGGATCGACGTCAGTCGCCACAAATGTGTACAAGGCTGGTATGGCTAGTTTCATAATCCCTATTCTTAATATACCCATGTGGATGGTATCTTTGATTTCTTTCTATAACGCGATACTTCGTTAATTTCCTCGTAAGATCGCAGTACTTTTTGGCTCATCCCTGATCTATCTGGACAACGGGGATGATAACCCTACAAAAATGGATCTACTAATCATACCTGCCAAAGCGACTAGTATTGGGGTTGTGAGGGAGAGGCAGGCAACGTGTACAGTGAACTATATCGATGGCTTGGTATGAATACCATGTAAGTCCAAAATCCTAAATTTTTCAGGAGAACACAAAAAAACGTTTCAAACATTCATATTTAGTTATTTGCAGTTTTAGATTGCATTATTATGTTTTAGAGGTCTTAATGGTATGGCCTGATGACATTTTATAGGTTGATAAAATATAATTAGTTGATTGAAGCGCTTTGGAAGGGCATACAAGGTTTCTAGAGACGACATACAAGATTTTCATTGTACTTACATACAACTTACGTGGTTTTTAACAAGGACTTACAAGGTTTTCAAATTTACAATTGATGAAATTCATGTACTTACCTCGTAAGTCGGACTTACGTGTTTTTTAATGTTGGATTTTCGCCTATTAGAGCGCTAGGATGCGTTTTAGACTAACGGGGTTTTTAAATTCGGATTCCTCGTTGTTTTTTACTAAAGAAACCACAAAAAAAGCATTTTTGAAAAAATCTGGACGTACGAGGTTTTTATACCAAGCCATCGATATGTATCTTCATCATCTAAGGTAAATTGCTTAATTCTTTTACCAGGGTTGCATTTGCCCTTACATAGTGCCATCCAGTAATTATGAAGATGAAGTTGCGGGGTTGTATGTGTCCGCAGTGGTAATTATGCCCGAACGTAATGTGGGCATTCGAATAGATCGACGCGAGCGTGAAATAAAGAGAGCAGAGGCGAGGCTGAGCTTACAACATATTTATTGGCATGTGCATGTAGCCGAATACATAGAAGAACTAAACTATTGATGCGTCGTTGATGTATGCGAGCCAGGAGAATGAGCAACGAAGGAAATGAGAGTGAGGACGGCGATGACAGCATGAAGCGGGGCGAGGCGAGAGCGTGCAAAAGGCAGGATAATGGAACTGGTTCGAAGGAGAGCGAGCAGCGGCATAGGTGGCGACTTGAGCATCGTTTAAGGTTGCCACAGTATGAGAAACAGATCGAGGAGAAAAGTGCAAGAGTGTCAACAGCGGCAACGCAAGCATACGACGATCGTTGGAGAAGACAGAAGGAATGCGAGCAGGAGCGGCGGCAACAGCGCAGGATGCGAGAAGGAACGATGATGACCACGCGAGAGATATGCAATGACCATGGCTATGGTCACTGCAAAGTCATAAAGGTCATCTGAGTACTTTGCTATATTTCATGTTACGAAGTATACTATTGCCGAGTATGCTGTGTTCACACTAGTGTTGTCTACCCTGCTTTTAATTAATCCAATAAACCAAATGCTAGGTGATGATATGTTAATCACCTTAGCATTCGAAATTGAAAGAATACAAATGTATTCTTTCGTTTACAATCGCTTCATAATAAGTTGCCTGGTTTTCCTGTGGATGTTTCAAGTCACCTACTCGTAGAGTTAGAAGATAGGTAGTTTGTATTGTGTACCTATCTCACACACAGATTAATTATAAGTTTACTTGTAATTACTTGGTATAATACTGTATGTTCAATTACTTGTTTTACACCAACATCTGTAAATAAAAACCATAAGTAATTGGTACCAGAAGGCTTTCTTTATATAGTATAGTAACTTCTCACTGTGTTCATTGAGGTAGAAAGGATTGCCTATTCTAGAGCTAGCTAGGTATTTATTTGGAAAATGTTCCTTCTCAAAGGAATGTTTCTCAGAAAACTATCTTAGGAGAAAATTAACATAATCCCTTCTTCTAGCAGTCCCTTCTAACCCCACTGTTACAAGTTAAAATTGAATGAAGATTCGCTCACAATTTTGAATGTTTGAATCAAAACGCCTATAAAAATTGGAGCTTTGGAATTTTCAGCTTATTTATTTGAGTCCATTTGAGCATTATTGAAGTCCCTGTTTTCATATATATATTTTTTTTTAATGCAAAAGATGGACATGAAATTGAATTTAGGATAGTTGTTGAGGAAGTTCAAAGTTCCTAATTTGACCCAAAATTCAAATTTCTCGGGTATTTGAAAGATGAAATTGAGTGACAACGGGTTTAATATGGAATTTTAACTGATTTTCATTTGCAGCCATAAACCTTCCCCTTTTCAGATTCCATAAAAATTATTAGAATTTTATGGTAAGTAGGCATAGCATGACATTTTAGCTCTTTTTAGCAAAAAAAAAGTAATAAGTAATAATAATTTATACCTATTTAACAAATAATTAAGTATTTATAAATTTTTAATGCGAAACTGAAACAAAAACTCAAGGTTTCCGCATAAGCCACATCAACACTCAATTTGACTCGAACAATTTAAATATACCTAAACGTCTAGTGAATTTTTTCTGCCCCAAAACCATGCCTGAAATTCATGCCACTGTTTCTTCAATAAATAAAACCTATGTATCCCTTCTCTGCACAATTTATAGTCCCATCGTTCATATTTTCGTTCAACGAAGTAAAAAAAAAATTCAATTTTCCCCATCCTATTCCACAGATGACCCATTAAAAATGAATAAAAACTGTCTATTCCACATCGACGATCCACACGGTATTACATATTCGTATAAAAACATTTCGTACTAAATTCAACCAGCCTACATGAACATGTAAATCATACTCGTACTAGAGGGAACAAAATATTCAACCTGCTACGTCATAATTATTTTTTATTGAATGTTTTATCATGTCAGCGTTTTTGAAATTCTGATCCTGCCAAATACCAGATCCAAGGTGATCGTTATTTCAGTATAGATATACCCTCACTTGACTCAGTAAAACTTGAAAATCGATAACTTCGTAAACAATTTTAGCCTATCGCGAGTATCGAAACAGACAGATGTTTCGAATGATGATCCGGAAATGAGGCGAAAAAAATGACAATAATAGTTGGTAATAATCCCACAACAACCTACGTAAAATATAATTTAATTTTAACCCACTATACCGAAATTTCATCCGAGATGTCAATAAGAATTATCGTAAAAATTGAAACACTTTCTATATTACACCATCAGATTTTCCTCGTTCGCTATAAAAAGCACGATTGGAACTTTTTTATTCGATAAAAACGTTTTCAGCTAAATCTTTTTCCAATTTCTTTGCAAATAAACATCGTATCGTAATACTTTTGGGTGTAGGTAGTAGGTTACTCAGATTTCGCATGAATTTAACACAAAATACATAACTACTTAGATACTGTTCGTTGAAAAATATGTAATATTCGATTCATCGTAATAGTGTTTTTTACGAGTGACGTATGTTTCCTTTGCTATAAAATACTGGAGAGAGGAACTTTACTCGGTCACCTTTATGCAGAGTAAATCTTATACGAAATCCTGGAACAAACAAATATGTCGTTGGTTAGGTTAAGTATAAGTCTGACTATACCATGCATAGATGCTATAAATAACATCGTTGGTGAGATAGGTAGGTACCTACCAACATACATGATATCATTTTCTTAGAAATACTCGAGTCTAGTGTTATGGATCTACTATAAATCTTACACTATAGCTCATTCCTACACTTTCGTATGTAGGTAGTATAAGCTCTTCTCGTGGAAGCAGGAAATCCTTGGGAACCCAAATTCACATTTGCATTTGTACAAACACTATAACAAGAGGTGCGTGGATATTGGTACGTGACCTTGGTATTATTAGGGTTGGTTTATACCAACGCGTAAATAATTGCATTTCTCGTAAAATAACCTCATTTTCTCGATTCATAAATGCCATAGTACATAGGTATAGGCTATATGGTGCACGACACACGTGATAATATCTATTTTCCTTTTCATTCCGCTTTTTTCCCAACAATAACACCCATAAACCTCTTATGAAATACTATCGCATGTCGAATTTGGTCGCCACGCCAATATGGGCAACGATGCCTAAATTGCACGATCTGTAGAAAAAAAAATTGGTGAAAAAAATAGGTATTATGAAACCTATGTCTCATGCGATGGTACCTATTTGAATAAAGATAATAATCCTCGTATTCTATTAGGAAAAATAGTTTTCAAAAACAAGACAGATGTTCCAGGGGGGGGCGTGTAGCTTAGTTTGAAAGAAATCATTAAAAATCACTACAAAATAATTTACCTGAAATAACGAATAAATCAATAAATAAAAATAAAGAATTTCCACCCATTATTTATTCTAGATCAACGCAAAAAAAAATCAAATCTCAAAACAATTCATTCGTTGTAATGAACTCAAAAAAGTCAACTAGCTTCCTACAAAATAGAATTTCACACTAAAACATTTTTTGAATCCAAAATTGAAAAAAATTTTAAACCGATGAGCTGAAAAAAATTAAATAGAAAATTTTTTTGATACAAATTTTTCGCCATAAGATTTGGAGGTAATTGGTCCATTTGCCTTAAGAGAGCATTCGAGTCGAAGAATTTTTCAACGTACAGATCAATAAGGGCAATTTAAGATTCAAATTTTCAAAAATTTATTCAAAATCTGAAATCAAATCTAGTTACTTAGATGGATGAAAGTTTTTAGTAACAACTTCTCCAAATATGCAAGTTTTTTTTTTCTAAATTGCAGGCGAAGTGATTGGATATTCAGGGGAGAATTGACGTAGAAAAAGGGAGCAATTTTGTGGCTTTGCAGCGAAACGAATTGCTGTTGAAATTTCACTTTCACATATTAAACTTGGTCGTACTTACACTTACCAACGTTTGGCACGCGAACCGCGAACTATAAGATTACAACGCTATAAGCTCCTGGGTAACGTAAAGTTTTAAGAAGATGAGGAAAAGGGAAGAGTAAACAGTGCTGTGATTTTAACGACGACGGTCGTTATTAGTGTATGCACGTTTTATAATGTACATCTGTGTATAAGTACAATGTGTAAGTACTTCAAAGGAATGACGTTTGAAAAGAAAACAAAAAAAAAAAAATGAAAAAAAAATAGTTGGTGCAGGTAGTCTGAAGTAAGTACTGGTGGTATGTTCTGTGTACATAAGTGTAAAGTTTCATAATGGGTCGTAAAAATAACTCGTTTAGGATCGATATATACGAAGGTTCCGGCCGGCCTTTCGAATTGCGGCAGTCAGCTGATAAGCGTGCAGCAGGTACTCGAGAATTTCAATTTATGGGTTTATTGCATGAAATGAACGATATGGATCGAAGTATTGAAGAGAAATATCAGGAGAGGTATGGTAAATGTAGCATCTGAGGAAAAAATTTGCCCAGTTTTTGAATGATTTTGAAATAAAGAAGTTTTGCAGATTTTGAGAAATTTAAAAACTATCATCGTTTTACGATCAAAAATTGATCATGTTTCAATATTTTATCAAAAAAAAAAATTGGAATTTTTTTTTTTTAAAAAGGGTAAGAGCAAAAATGAAAAAAAAATGGGAAATGTTAAAAAAATTAGCTCGAAGGGATTAGTAGTTAAATGAAAAATTCTATTTATCAGAAGTAATTACTTCCTTCATTACAAATATTCTCACGAACCAAAATTCACAAAAGGTACCTGGCAACCCAATTATTCAAGAAGCCTCATACTTTTCTGGCAACTTTTAAAAAAATTTTAAAGTTTCAACTTCCTGTATTGTCAAGTAGTGAAAGATGTCCATCAGAAGCAGAAACATTTTGGATTCAAATGGGACTAAATCAAAGAATGATTCAAAAATATTCCAGCAACCAAAATTTCAGACGATGAGGTCCATTTTTCGAGCTTTTAAAAATCATGTTTGGGCCAAGGAAAAAAATCAAAATTCCGCGTGATTGAGCTTGAAAGCTGGAATGGGGCAGCAGGTATCTTATTTTTGAACCACTGGAATCGATTGAGAAGCCTCCATCAACGACATTTTGGAAATTTCAGGGGTAAAATTATCCAAAAATTGTAATGTACAAAAATTTGCTAAGGACACCCACAAAGTGCTTCGAATTGATCAAGAGAACCAAAAATATTATTCGCACCAAACAGATTTTTGGGTAAAATCTAGAAACATTGTAATTTTTGAACATTTTCTGGAAGCTCCAGAACTGTTTACAACGGTTCGAAACCACTTCCAATGGATTCAGGTGGTCAAAAATAATGTTTATATAAAATTTCAGTTTTCCATCTGACTTGCATAATCTTTCTAAAAAAATTTAATTTCCGAAAAAATTTTGAAATGCTCCAGGAAAGCTCAAAATTACGTGAAGTTGCTTCCAGTCGATTTTAGAAGTCAAAAATAGTGCAGCCTACATACAAAGTTTGAGCTTTATAGCTCACTTGAATGAAATATCGCGAAAATTATAAGAGCCCAAATTATTCTGGAAGCTGGAAAACTGCTCATAACGGTTTCAAGTCACTTCCAATCGATTCAGATGAAAGTCAAAAAAAAGAAGCTTTGAGCCAAATTTCTGCTTTTTCATTTGCTTGGGTGAAATATTTCAGAAAATTTAATTTCTGAAGCAATTTTTTAACGATTTTACGAAATTTAATCGAAATTTTTTTACGAAAAGAAAAAAATATTAAGAAAAATTAGCGAACGAAATTACCTACAGCATTTTATTTTAACTTTAACCTTTACATGACCGTTGACAAAATACGTATAATGAAACAGAGTTCATACAAGTTCATCGATCGTACGATGACTTTTGAAATTAAATATTTTTAAGACTGAAACAGCCTACAATTTTTATTGTAAAACGTGGCGTTAAAATTCGAATAAAAATACGCGTTCGATAGATTACGAATTAAATTTTTTTTTTAATATGAAAGTACGATTTCCTTGATCATTTTCTAAAATTTATTTGAGGCTCCATTCGAAACAATTTCCGATCGATTCAGAGACTCCAAAATATGTAATATGCATGCAAAATTACCTACATTTTGAAAACTTTGTGCTTTCCAAACATTTTTTGGAGGCTTCAGAACTGCTCAGAGTGACTCGAATTTTTTTTCAATCCATTTCAGGAGTCAAAAGTAGCATAGATGTTAAATTTCAGTTTTCTCACTTATTTGGCTGAAATTTTCCAAAAATTTCCTGGAGGCTCCAAAAGCACTCCTAACGGTTTGATACAATTTCCAATCGATTCAGAGGATCAAAAATGGTATAAATACCAAATTTCAACTTTATATCTCAATTGGGTAAGATTTTGATTTTTTTCTCTTTGATCTGTTGATTGTTGAATTTTCCCCAGAAGTTTTTTTTTTAAAAAAAAAAAACTTCAACAAATTAAAATTTTCGCAGGTAGGGCATTTTTGCAAGATTTTTCGATCAAGCCTCAACTGATCCTGAAATTTTTCTGCTCATTGGGATACCTTCCTTGCACATGTAAATTTACGGCAAACTGGTTATGCAATTTAATTAACACGTAGAGAATGTGTTAATTAAATTGCATAACCAGTTTGCCGTAAATTTCACACAATAGTTTTTATGTAGGTATTTTGAGCTCGAGTGAAAAATAATGCAGCTGGGTTCTTCGATTTTGCTCAAATTTGTTACTAGTTTTTTTTTGACGTGGCAGTATAATGTGCCCACCATTATTTTCATCCTAATCCTCCAGACTTTCAATGTTCATGAGTCATGACTCAAATCTGATTGGACTTGAGACGCATAAATCTGTTTGCGAAGTTTTAAAGAAAATGCAATTATGAAGTCAAAATCCCCGATTTAAAATATTTTCTTATTTTTTCGATTAAGCGCTCTTTGAGCTCCCCAACGTGCTCCCCCACATGGTAGAAATACCAAAAATTAAAAATAATCTGTTACAAGTCATTTGTTAGGAACGAGGGTTTTCAATGGCTCTCCAGAGCATCCTCCTGGCTCCCTCCTCCCTCCCCTCCCTCCCTCCAATTTTGAAATAATTTCAAAAAATTATTAAAATATGTAGGTACTGTTTATTGTTGTTTTTCATCAATTTAACGTTGTTGACTTCAAAAATGCTACTCGATATTTATTTTTAGCATTTGTTTTTTTGATCTCTCAATTTCTCGCTGTTTCCGAAGAAGAAACTTGAATTCTAAAATTCCAAGTGGAAAATCTCAAAAAAAAAAAAACAAAAAAAAAAGAGGTAGAAATTTACATCTATTTTTGTTCCATTTTTTAAGCCTCTCGTCCCCCAAAACGGTTTATTTATCAAGACAGCGATACTATGCGGGAAAAATTTCTTCAGTTTCAACAGTCCAACTCTATATAGTAAGATACCGTATAATAGCATTTTTAATTAATAATTTCTCTCGACAGCATTTCTCGCATTAAATAATAATAATACTCTCGAAGAAAATTCTCTTCTTTTCCTATATACATACCTAATACTCTTACACAGTAAACATAAACGATGCCTATCTTTTTCCACTCGGCCTCGTGGAAAAAAAAGCATCGAGTGCTAAATCCCTTTAATGAAGAGGCCGCCATCAAAACAACAAGCTCGTATTCCTTCTCACGATGGCAAAAAAATTTATAGTTGAGTTCGAATATCTCGTTATAAGGGAAAAAATTATGACCTTTTATTTCGCTAATTGCCATCTTCGTACCTCATCTTGTACAAGCACACGATATGCTAACTAAAAGTAGGTAGGTATACTTGTAATGAATCCTGTTGGTTCGATATTTATTTATTTTAATGAGGCTGAAGACCAACTACTCTCATCTACCTAGTCTACCTACTTCGGGTTCAAATTTTTTTTCAATGCTGAGAAAATGTGAAAATAGGCTCGTATATTTTTTTCCTCCGAGCCGAAGCTCTTAATGTTTTCTTTTCCTTTTTTTTTTTTTTTTTTTTTTCAACAATATTTAATTACTTATCTACTCCACGAAATGCTCTTCTCTCTTGAGAAGTAGGTACCTACCTAAACTGTGTTGATAATTCAACGCATTGTTCTTTTTCCCCAATGCTGTTGTTGTTACTGCTGCTGTACATTTCGCGTGTTTCAAAGCACACGACACAAAGTATAAAATCTGTTTAAAATGCTGTTTTGCATTTCAATAGTAAGTAGAATTCTAAATATGAGTGTTGAAAAAAGAAAAAAAGAATATAGTACCTAGGCACTTTATTCGGAATTAATTCGTCTTAAATTACGTATAACGCCTTCAACACTGCCTCCGTATCGCTATCGTTTCTCTTGTTGTTCTTCAAAGTTTCCCCATTTTCATTTTCTTTTCTCGTGTATAAAAAAGAAGTAAACACGAATCACGTCAGAGACAGAGAAAGGAAAAAAACTCGAATCGTTGGAACAATACATAGTAAAAGATGTTTTTTTTCGTCATTCGCTCGAACAATTTCGACGTAATTCGACGATAAAAAAATTGCCATAAAAATATGAAAATATTTTTACCTCAGCTAGCTATTTTTGTATCTAAACGAAAATTAATCTTCGTTTACGAGTTGAAATTTCTTTCTTTTTCGCTTTTTCACTTTTTTGCTCTGTTTAAAAGGAGTAAATTCAATTCGCGAGTGATAAAGTTATTTTTTTTATAAATTATTCGAGATGAAAAAGTCGAAATGAGTTGCCGATGAATTTTGCATTATAAATCATTTTTTTTTTCGAATCAAGAATGGCAAAGAACTTTTTCTCTTTCTTGGATTTTTTTCTCCTGAAGATTGTGAAAATTGAAAAAACTTATGGTTTGATCAAGTAGGTAGGTACCTCGATTTATACATTATTGTTTCATAAACGATTAACGAACAGAAAAGTTCTCGCACATATTCAATAAAATTTAAACACAGATCAGAAGTGTTGGAAGAATAAAAGCGAGAAATTTGAACTCGTCTCTTTATTATCAAACATCGTTTGCATTTTGCTGCTATTGATTGATTATTGAAATATTGAAAATTCTATCTGATCCAACCAAACCGAAATTTCTAATACTTCATTCCAGGTTAAAACAAAAATCCAGCTCAAAATTTAAAAAAAAAAATTATTTAGAGTTTTTTGAAAATTATTTCGAATTATTGAACCAACAAACGTTCACTATAAAAGCATTTCATAACACACCATCGAAAAATGTCTTTCTCTCTCCTCCTCCTCCAAGAAAGTTGACCAATTTTGCAAAGTTTTTTATTTTGATTCGTATGAGTGACTCGTTCGCGAACGAATTGATTCGTTCAAGTAACTTGTTCGCGAACGAAACGATTCATTTTGGTGAATCGTTCACGAACGAATTGAATAATTTTTGCTGAATAATTCGCGAATGAATTGATTTGTATGAGTGACTCGTTCACGAACGAATTGATTCGTATAAGTGACTCGTTCGCAATGGAATTGATTCGTATAAATGACTCGTTCGCGAACGAATCGATTCATTCAACTAGTTTTTGGTGAATCGTTCACGAACGAATTGATCAATAGTTGGTGAATCATTCGCGAACGAATTGATCAATAGTTGGTGAATCATTCGCGAACGAATTGAATTTTTTAGTGAATCATTTGCGAACAAATTGATTTTTTTAGTGAATCATTCGCAAACGAATTGAATGATTTTTTGGCGAATCATTCGCATGCGAATTGATTCATATAATAGACTAGTTCCGTCATTCGCGAACGAATTCATTCGTTCATGTGACTCATTCGCGAACGATTCAATTCAATTACCTAACTTTTGGTGAATCGTTCACGAACGAATTGATCAATAGTTGGTAAATCATTCGCGAACGAATTGAATAATTTCTGGTGAATCATGCGCGAACGAATCAATTCATTTACCTAATTTTTGGTGAATCGTTCACGAACGAATTGATCAATAGTTGATGAATCATTCGCGAACGAATTGAATAATTTCTGGTAAATCATGCGCGAACGAATTGATTCATATACTTACATAATAGACTAGTTCCGTCGTTCGCGAACGAATTGATTCGTTCAAGTGAATTGTTCGCGAACGAATCAATTCATTTACCTAATTTTTGGTGAATCATTCACGAACGAATTGATTAACAGTTGGTGAATGATTCGCGAACAAATTGATTCATTTAAGTAACTCGTTCGCAAACGAATTGATTTTTGGTGAATTATTCGCGAACGAATCGATTTATTTACCTAATTTGAATAATTTTTGGTGAATCATTTGCGAACGAATTGAATAATTTTTTGCGAATCCGATTCATTTACCTAATTTTTGGTGAATTGTTCACGAACGAATTGAATAATTTCTGGTGAATCATTCGCTAACGAATTAAATAATTTTCAGCGAATCATTCGCGAACGAATTTATTCATAAATTGAGGAATTGATCAATTCGTTCGCGAATGGTTCTTTCAAAAAATTAATCAATTCGTTCATGAATGATTCTCTTCAATGAATTAATGCTCTCACGAACAACTCACTGAGAGTTGAATCAATTTATACGTAAATAATTCGTTTGAAAGCAGATCCACTTAATGAACGATTCTTTAGGAATGGTGGAGGCTTTGAGAGATTTCAAGTTTCATCGAAATCGGTTCAGCCATGATAATTGTGTTTCATTATCTAACAGAGAAATTTGTGCTGCAAAGGCTTTGTTTTGTCGATGAAAAATATCGTGCTAAACAATGAAAAACATCGTGCTAAGACCTTTTTCTATCATTTGCAAAATATGCTGTGCTTATCATCTAAATTACCGTTACCATGCCACTTTTGCTCGTTCAAATGACTATCGTTTTAAAATTGGCAAGAAAATGTTTGAAAATTTTTTAAAAATTTGGTACCTGACCTGCTTGATTTTATTTCAATTATTTCCAATTTCAAACATTTTTCAAGATGGTTTTTTAATTTTTTTTTTTTAATACAATTAGGTACATTTTTCAGAAAAAATTTTGACGGTGTATTAAAACTTTTACATTTTGAAAAGACGACGAACAGAGTAAATGAGCACAAAGAGGAAAATCAATAAGGCTACACTTGACGCCAATTCACCCATAATTGGATATGTAAGCAGGCAGGTGTCTGTCTAGCTACCTATCCATGTAATTCCTACATTACACTTCATAGCCATTACACGTCTAGAATAAATAACGTGGTATTTATTTTGCAAAGGTGCCAACTGCTAATAAGCCTTTTACAATGTGAGTGAAAACACAACCAATCGAAATTCTATAGCTATGGTGTTGATAAATTTCTACACATTGAGTAAATTAGTACCATAAGCATAGCTATAGGTAAATGTATTATGAATAACACCATCGGGATGTTTTTAATGCGCGAAATTGGCCAAAACCTCCTCCCTTTTCATCCCAGTCCCAAGACCCAGTCCTAACTCAAACACACAAGAATTGGCTGATTAATCGAATTAGCATTTACGTGATGGCGCGTGCGTACAGTCCGTACGGGCATTACGATTAGCTATAC
The DNA here is from genome assembly GCF_950023065.1 of Planococcus citri. Taxonomy (NCBI): domain Eukaryota; kingdom Metazoa; phylum Arthropoda; class Insecta; order Hemiptera; family Pseudococcidae; genus Planococcus; species Planococcus citri. Next base: position 52,552,472 of record NC_088681.1, read on the forward strand.
GTATGTAGTAGGTAGGTAAGTTATTATTTAACCGCGAGTGCATTGTCAAAGGTCGAACGGGTGAATGGTTTCAGCAACGTATTGAAAGATCGATTCTCGGGCTCGAATTCAGGGTTCTTTGTGTGTAGAATTTTTTCCCTCCTCTTGTGAAAATTTTCCTTGCCGAATGCCACGACGACGTCGGTATAATTAAGGAAAATTGATGCGATTGTTGTGGGATTTTGGCGAATGGCGTCACAGTAGGCGGGGTTCCGGGTGTTGTGATGGAAATTTGACCAAGGTCGTGGTCGAGTGCTGTGAGAAAATTGGAAATGTACGAGGTGGTTTTGTACGTAAGTACGTATAAGCTCGAAAATTCGCGAACTCGCGAAGGGATTTATTCTGCGTGGAGGTTGAAGCAAGTATGAGGAAGTTGTTGGAGAATTTTTAATGGAATTTTCAAATACTTATTTAAAATAATCTTTGTTCTTTGCTTTGGGGTTTACTGCTTGTAATTTGAGGGAGATTTTTTCCAATATTTGTTTTGAAAAATGTCGAAAAGTTTTATTTTTGTGACCCTGAAACGTGATATTTGTTCCTGGATGCGGCAAGTTGATGAGTACTTGGAAAAAATATACTGAATTTTTAGAATGCCATCTTTCACTTGCTGTTAGCACAAGAATAGCCAGAGGAAATTTTTATTTGCTTTTAGATTTGAATTTTTTTCTCATCGTGGAAAGAATTGCTACTTAATTATGGAATGAGGGGGGAGAGGGGTTCCTAATTAGAATTATTGTCTTGAAAAATCAAAAAATTTCAAGTTATGATTAGAGAAGCAGAGGAAAGGTTATTACCAGAGAAAATGCAAATTTTAAAAATCTCAAAATTAAGAATCTTGTGCGATCGTTGGAGACGGCGAGGGGAGTTTAAAGTCTGAAATTTTCATGGTTTGTACTCGAGAGAAACCACAAATTTTGAAAATGTTGAAAAACAATTGAGGTAGGGAGAAGAGGAGGGTGGTCATTATTTCGAGTTTAGCTTTTTTATGCTCCTACCCCCCTTAAAGTTGTTGGATTTTATGAAAAAAAAATGATTCATAATTTTTTTTTTAAATTTTCCTCCATGTTTAAAATATTAGTGTTGACTCCCCCCCACCCAATTTGTGAAAAATTAAATAAATGGAATGGAAAACGTTTTTATTGAAAATTTTCAATTTTGGCAGCAATGTTCCTCTGAATAATCCTCCTTTTAAGAAGAACCCTTTCCTGGTCTTGCTAGCGATGTACAAAGCCACCCCCTCTCCCTATGTTATCAAAAAGCAAAAAAAATTGAATAAATCGAAAGTTGAAGAATTTTTTTATACCTAGGTATCCATGCTTCAATTTATCAATTCAGGATTGCTCTAAACAACCCTCTTTTTTAAAAACAAATCCCTCACCCCTCTCACATAACTTTTGAAAAGTATCTTCCATTTCAATTTTTATAAATTTCAACGCGGGGGATCTTCGTACAGAAAGATTAATATTATTTTAGAGATCATGGGAAGTGTTTTCTTGAAAAACAGAACGATTTGAAAGAATTTTCACTCACAAATAAAACTAAAAAAAACACTCACGCATTATGCGCGAGAAGACCAACTTTTATTCAAATACAAATCTTCTACGAACAAATTGAGTCACTTATTTGAAACTTTTGTATAGCAATTGATCTGTTTACAATCGAATCGAATCAATTCACGAACGATTAGTGATAAATAAAATGATTGATTTCTAGTTGAATCATCCGCGAACGAATTGATTAATAGTTGGTGAATCATTCGCGAACGAATTTATTCGTATAAGTGACTCGTTCGCAAACGAACTGATTCATTTACTAAATTTTTGGTGAATCATTCACGAACGAATTGATTCATTTTTGGCTAATCATTCGCGAACGAATCGAGTAATTTTTGGTGAATCATTCGCGAATGAATTGATTTGTATAAGTGACTCGTTCGCGAACGAATCGATTCATTCACCTAATTTTTGGCGAATCATCCGCGAACGAATTGATTTATAGTTGGTGAATCATTCGCGAACGAATTGGTTCGTATAAGTGACTCGTTTGCGAACGAATCGATTCATTTACCTAATTTTTGGCGAATCATTCACGAACGAATTGAATAATTTTTGATGAATCATTCGCGAACGAATTGATTCATAATCGCAAACAAATTAAATAATTTTCGGTGAACCATTCGCGAACGAATTGATTCGATAAGTGACTCGTTCGTGAACGACCTGATTTGTATAAGCGACTCGTTCGCGAACGAATCGATTCATTCACCTAATTTTTGGCGAATCATCTGCGGACGAATTGATTTATAGTTGGTGAATCATTCACGAACGAATTGAATGATTTTTGATGAATCATTCGCGAACGAACTGATTCATTCACTAAATTTTTGGTGAATCATTCACGAACGAATAGAATAATTTTTGGTGAATCATTCACGAACGAATTGAATAATTTTTAATGAATCATTCGCGAACGAATTGATTCATAATCGCAAACAACTTGAATAATTTTTGGTGAATCATTCGCGAACGACCTGATTTGTATAAGTGACTCGTTCGCGAACGAATCGATTCATTCACCTAATTTTTGGCGAATCATCCGCGAATGAACTGATTCATTTTTGGTGAATCATTCACGAACGAATTGAATAATTTTTGATGAATCATTCGCGAACGAACTGATTCATTCTCTAAATTTTTGGTGAATCATTCACGAACGAATTGATTCATTTTTGGCAAATCATTCGTGAACGAATTGATTCATAATCTCGAACAAATTGAATAATTTTTGGTTAATCATTCGCGAACGAATTGAATAATTTTTGATGAATCATTCGTGAACGAATTGATTCATAATCTCGAACAAATTGAATAATTTTTGGTTAATCATTCGCGAACGAATTGAATAATTTTTGATGAATCATTCGCGAACGAATTGAATAATTTTTAATGAATCATTCGCGAACGAATTGATTCATAATCGCAAACAACTTGAATAATTTTTGGTGAATCATTCGCGAACGACCTGATTTGTATAAGTGACTCGTTCGCGAACGAATCGATTCATTCACCTAATTTTTGGCGAATCATCCGCGAATGAACTGATTCATTTTTGGTGAATCATTCACGAACGAATTGAATAATTTTTGATGAATCATTCGCGAACGAACTGATTCATTCGCTAAATTTTTGGTGAATCATTCACGAACGAATTGATTCATTTTTGGCAAATCATTCGTGAACGAATTGATTCATAATCTCGAACAAATTGAATAATTTTTGGTTAATCATTCGCGAACGAATTGAATAATTTTTGATGAATCATTCGTGAACGAATTGATTCATAATCTCGAACAAATTGAATAATTTTTGGTTAATCATTCGCGAACGAATTGAATAATTTTTGATGAATCATTCGTGAACGAATTGATTCATAATCTCGAACAAATTGAATAATTTTTGGTTAATCATTCGCGAACGAATTGAATAATTTTTGATGAATCATTCGTGAACGAATTGATTCATAATCTCGAACAAATTGAATAATTTTTGGTTAATCATTCGCGAACGAATCGATTCATAAATTGAAGAATTTATCAATTCCTTCGCGAATGGTTCGTTCAAAAAATTAATCAATTTGTTCGTGAATGATTCGCCCTTAAATGAATTAATACTCTTACGTACAATTCATTCAGAATGGAATCAATTTATACGCGAACAATTCGTTTGAAAACAGACCCACTTGTTAATAAACGATTCGTTAGGGAATGGCAGAGGCTTTGCGAGATCTCAAGTTTCATCGAAACCGATTCATCTGAGCTTTTAAAAAATAATAGGTATTGAAAAAAAAATTGTCGCTCGATAAACTTAGAAGCTTTGAGTTTTTGAAACTTTATGATAATGTTGAAAAGTCCAGCGGGTAGCCTAGTTGTGAAATTTCAAATTTGATCAAAAACGGTTCAAAGGTTCCTGAGAAATTAAATTTTATGCAAATGAATTTTTGTACATATATCAATCAGAAAAAAAAAAGGGAACAGTATGAGATGCGATGAAAATTTGAGGTAAATTAAGACAAATTCTCAAAGTTGAGACGTAAAAAATACAAACTACGTAGTACTCGGAATTCGAGTAAAAATATAAAATTGAGCTCATGCACACAATTTTCAAAGAAAGGAGGAAAAGAGGTAAAAAAAAACCTTCTTTCGATGCCTTGCAGGCGTTTGCAGGCAGAGCAGAATTATGACGTTATTACGAGAGTAAGTCTAGGCAAACGTTAGAGTAAATGTAGGTAGAGAAAATTTCATTCGACGTGAAATATTTTCGAGAAAAAATTTTCAATTCCTTGGGTCATTTAACGCCATTATCTCGTTAAACGACTTCGGGGTAAATTGTGAAATTTATTCGCAAAAAGAGTACGAAGCTCGACGAGGATGATATCCTTTTTTTTTTCTTGAGCTATTGTGTCATTCTTGAAGCTACGAGAATAAACAAAATTTCTAGAATTCAGATTTCAAATTAGCAAACAATCAATTTTCGAATAAAACTAGGTCTGATGATTTTAAATTGGTACATTTTTTTCAGTTTTGGGGACTGGTTGCGAATGAGTTTGGTGGTGTAAATTTTCAATAATTTTAATTCAAAATGTCTCATTTATAGAATAAGTTTTCTAAATTCAACCTACGCGAGCACGAGCTGAGTTCTTACTTCGCTTAATGATCTTTTTTTCAACACTGTGTTTTACTCTGTATAGCTCAAGATAAAAAAATACTTATTGTTATCGAGCAGAAACCAAGTACTCGCCAGCAGTTGTTTTTCTCCTCTCTCCCTATCTCTTCACCCTTTCGTAACGCTACTTACTGAGTAATTTTCAACCATAACAATTATTTTTATTCGGTTCGTTTCGCCAAATTCTCGAGTACCTATATTTTTCTTTGCACGTTTCTATTAATTTTTTTTTCCCAACTTACTCCAGAAAATACCTTGATACCTACCTACTCGTACTTTCAACGTGTAGATAATTAAATTGCAGATAAACATTCGCCTTATCTTTATCCTGCTCGTGCTCCTTCTATCGTAGGCTTAATCTATACCTTGTTTTTAAATGTCGAGCCAAGGTTTCTTCGCCAACGTATATCTATCCCTTCAGCTCTCATTTGCTCACGATCACGTCGCCGTATAATAAACAACCTACACTAATTAGAATTCTCATTATTGCAGCATAAGTATACAACATACCTGTGTATATAGCTCATCACTGCGATACTCGACAGCTGAAAATATTTGTAAAATTATCTACGAATTTAGCAGCAAAAAAAAAAACATCGCTGTCTTTCAAATTTTAGAAGCTCTATTTTTCGTGTTCTTAGTCGTTAAATTTTTTTCAGCTTACATCCCTTCTTACGTAATCGATCGTGAGCTCGCACGTAGGTAATTTTTTTGCCATTTTGTTGAATTTTTTTTTAGACAAACGATGGTGTTTTTATTTCACGGCTATTAATGGCCTCAAAACGTCATAATGTTGTTGGAAAAAATACCCGAGACGTCAATCAAAGAAAAAAAAAATTCTCGACCAAGATAGATACGCCAGACATCTCTTCCCTTACTAATATTTCCTTCTGTCTGTCTCTCTCCTTCCGTCACGTTATAATGACGTTATCAATAATTTGGTCGACAAATTCATAGCCTACCTTTTTTCCATCTCCTCGATACACTTTCACTCTCCTCTCTCTCCTGTCTCGAAGGCTACTCGTGCATTATTTCGTAGCGTTTTAGGTTGACCATTATACCTGCTGAAAAATTGTAGTATTTCCTCCCCGTACCCTTCTCTCTCTACTTCTTTGACTGCAAAGAGCATGAGGGATGGGGGTTGAGGCGAGGTATTAGCTGACGTTAATGCATAAAAAAGTAACTTTCGTGTCAAATTAAATGATGACGACGACGACGGCGAAGGTTTGGTCATGGTTCCTTCTGAATTTTCGTGTATAGCTGCACCCTTCACTCTTCACCCCTATTTTGCCACCATCGTCAGTATAATATTAGCAACTGCCTACGCTATTTATATTTTAACGGTAAAACTTGACGTGAGGTGTGCATTCTATACGAGAGTATATCGATTATACGATTACTACAGTAGGTACACGTAAATTGAGGGGATTTGGACGAAAAATTACGCCAATTTTTTCCCTCTATGAATCAACCCCTAATTAAATGTTTTAATAGCTCAATAATCATTCTTCAGGTCCAGAGAAGGGGTAACTTGGCGAATTTTTTCGCAAAGTTTATTGTACTGCTTTGAAAAATCCACTAATTGATTGCGAAAAAATGCTGATTCTGCAGTACCTAATGAAAATAGCATCGAAAAAAAAGAACCTTCCTCCGAAACTTTTTCAGGATTTTTTTCTTCAATTTTTCTTCGATTTTTCAACTTTTTATTCTAAACCTTATGCTATGTATTATTTCTGAGTCTGAAAAAAATTGATAAATTAGAACTTTTGTATGATTTTGTATCCAATCTAATTTTTTTTCTTTTATTTTTTTACAGCATTTTTATCTTGGAACGTAGAAGATTCTGGTATAGATATCGAACGCGAATTAGCCATAGTTACTGCCCTATCGCCCGAAGGAGATTTTGCAAAAAATGGTAAGTACAAAGTACACAAGTATCACCAAGTTTCTAGCTTGTTCGTTTATCCTTTCAATAAAAAAAAACCAACCACCTCATATCTCCATAAATAAGTTTAACCATATAAATCGACAAACCTAGTTTTTTCTCTTCCACAAACCGAAAAAAAAAGTTTTCAACCTCGTAACGGAGTTTGTCGCTAGTTGAGCAGATGACAGTAGAATTATAGAAAATTTCTCTCAAACTTGTATGTAAATATTTCTCGCAAACAACCCGAAGGAATCCTTCGGGAAATTTCGTATTCGCGAGATATTGAAAATTTTGCGAGAAATATTGAGATAATTTACAAATATAAAACATTCAACGCGTCAAAAAACACGGTTACTTGAGCGAGGAATGATCATCTATCTTTAATAATCTTGCTTTTTCGTTCGGTGTGTGTTCAATGAAAAAAGGGTAGGTGGTTGAATGTACACAGTAAAGGTTGAAATATCAAAGTAAATTTTTTACGAAATGAAATAACCGTAATGGTTGGTATGAAAAATTTATGAACGTTTTTACGAATTGTGAAGTGGAAAAGAAAGGTAGGAGGATGAAGAAAGAAATATATTTCCAAACTAGGTAATGTGAGAGGATGAAATTTGTTCGCGATGCTGGAAAAATAGCGGAAAATTATCGTGAACATTCGCTCGAGTAGGTAAATACGTGTACCTAATTTAATTTTTTGTAGCGATTTTGTATGAAGGAGTGTGATATCTTGATGCAGAGAAATTTTTTTTTCTGTATTCGAGTCCAGAGATGTTATAAGAATGGAGCTGAAAAGGCTGCGATAGCCTTGAAACCTCAAAATATCCAAGTACTTTGATCTCTGAAATTCTGTTGAAAATAAAATAGGTAACAATGGGTTTTTCAACAAAAAAAGGAAGTTTGAAAATTTGTAAAAAGTTTTCGACAAAATGACGTCAAAGAATTTATTTTTAAAAAATCAATCTGCTTTGTAGGCTTCAAAATTCTATCTCATTTATTCTTGTGTTATTTTTTCTATGCGAATTTTTAAATTTACTAAAACTTCGACAAACAAAAATATAAAAGAGGATAAAAAATTAACTTCGACACGTTAAATTTTCAGCACGTATTTTTGACGTTATTTGACAACTCTACAATATCATGTCAAGTCTTCCACGTTTCGTTCGGTTTTCAACTTCTAGAAATTAAGCCTGATTCGACGAAGTTTGCTAAGCTAACTGTACCAGCTCAGTTGAATGGAGATTTAAACCAGATTTGACTTATTTCTCAGTTAAATGTACGAGCAAATGTTCGGTGTGAGTGGAAAGTTTACAGTTGAAAGTTCTCAGCGGGTATTTAAACGAATCTGGAATCTGGAAATTGGGCAAAGGGGAAATATTTTTTGAAACTAGGTAAAATTTGAATTTTTTTGATTACGACAACTCGAAATAAATTTTTTAGATTTTATTGATATGTATTTTTCTTTTTTTGTAATAATAATAAGTATGTGATATTTCATAAACTTTTTATCAATTTTCAACAATTTTTATCAAAATCTTACCGATTTCTTTTAGATAATTTAATATGTACCATTTTACATCAAGTATATATAAATTGTGTGAGTTTATCAATTTGTTGTCATTTTCTACTAACCTAATTTTTCACCATATTTTATGAATTTTTGGCTCTCTATTCCCAAGGAAAAATTATTGGATCCAGAGCATGTCCAAATATGATCGAATATGTCTAAATGCCACATCGATAGGTTCTGATTGAATCACATCGCAGATCTGAGCATTCCTTAAATCCAATTTGATTCGGCCAGATTTGATCATATCAATTCCAATCTGAAAAATTCCCTCAATGCAATTAGATCTACATTGTAGTTAGATTTAATCAAATCAGATTTTAATAAGTCAGATTCAATCCTTCCCCTTTGGGTTGTCAATGATTTTCATGTTGAATGCACAGTCTCTTTGGAATGACAAATTTTCGATTTATTTTACACAACTTTTATATCATTTGTCATCTTTTCATTCATTTTTATTTATTTTTTTTTTTTTTGATTTTATGGTATTTTTAAGCAATTTTTTCAATTCAGTGAGATAATTTGCAATGTGCTAAGTGCTTATTACAAAATGACAGCAATTCGCAATAGCTTTAGAGTCAATTTCGTCAACATTCTACCAATTTCAAATACATTGGCAAAAAAAAAAAATTCAAAATTTAGCACAATTTTTAATAAATGTTGGAAAATTACCCCATTTTATGCAATTTTAATTATATTTTGGCCTGTCAGCTTTTATTTTTTGCATCCTGCCTTTTTTTTACTCAAAAAAAATTAAAAATTAATAGATACAAATTTTAAAAATATTGCAAAAGTTGCAAAAAAAGAACTAAGTAGAGAAGGAGAAAAATAATTTTAAGAATGAAAAATGAGTATGTAAAATTAGGTAGAAGGTTGAAAATATTAAGAACATTGCTTGAAATCATCAAAAAAAAATCAATAAAATCGCAATCAAACTTATTAAAAAGTTGAGAAAACGCTGATTCAATATTGTTAAAAAATTCCCGAAACTTGATGCATGAAAAATTGACTATAAATTTTTGTAAAAATCTTTGAAAATAAAATGAGAATTTATAAAATATGTACCTGCTTATCACAGAAAAAAAAATACACAAAATATCGACAGAATTTTTCAAAGTCAACAGAATACTTAGTGGAAAAATTAAAGTAAAAAACTTGATGAAACTTGTTTCTGAAAAATAATAGGCAATTTAAATATGTTGAAAATTGCATGAAATATTATTGCAATAGGTAATTGTTCAAATTTGACGTCTCTTAATATTCATCCCTTTTCCCTCCTCCTCCCCCTCCCAAAAAACCACAACATTAAAGTAAACTTGAAAAAATGTACACAAAATTTGTGTGAAACGATGACATAATACGTACCTAATTCTGAAATTTTCATCTACAAGAAGAATTTCAAAAACGTAAAAAAGTGAAAAATTGAGAGAAATTTGATAATACTTAATTATTAACTTATTTACAATGTTACAAAACTATCATAAAATATTCGAAAAATTGACTTAATATTTTCGTTAAAGTTATTAAAAATTCTGTAAAAATGCATAAAATTTGCCCATTAAGAAAATTCTATACTTAAGACATGAAAAAATCACTTCATTTTATCAGAAAATCAGCTAGATTGAAATGAAATTAGTTGAAAATGAAAAAAATTGATGAAAAAATCTATTGAGCTCTTTTCGAAAATTTTGAACACTTTTTCCAAAACAATAATGAACGAAAATATATTTATTTCAATTTTCATTTCAAACAGAATTTTCTACCCTGCTCTTGAGAGATCAATATTTTAAAAACAAATCATTTCTTGCTTCAAATGGTTTCTGGATATATTCAGTAGGTGGCTAGTTGCTTATCATTACATTTAGACCATTAAAAAAACTCAAAAGTTTATTTTTGTCAAGTCCAACATGTATCATTATGCTTAAAAACCTTCCAACAAATATCCTAATGAACTTCAAAACACTTTTCAACTCTTGCCTTCGAACGGGTTACTTTCCTAATGCCTGGAAAATTGCTAAAGTAATTGTGCTATGCAAAAAAGAATCTCCTTCTTCATCTCCCAATGATTATAGACCTATCAGTCTTCTCTCTTCTCTATCCAAAATCCTTGAAAAAATCATTCGTAAATGTCTTTTGGACTTTCTGAAAAAGGAACAGGTTTTGCCATCTTTTCAGTATGGTTTCGTAATAAAATGAGCGCAGTTCATCAGTTGCATCAAATGGTACAACTTATTAACAACGGCTATGAAAAGAAGCAATTCACAACTGCAGCTTTTATAGACATCAAAAAGGCCTTCGACTCTGTATGGCATTGTGGTTTAATTCATAAATTAGTTTCATTTGAAACACCCACCTTTCTATGTAAAATCATTTCTTCCTTCCTTCAAAATAGGAAATTTTATGTTCAAATCAACGATGAAAGCTCTTCGCATCGAGGAATCAGCCAAAGTGTACCGCAAGGCACTGTATTGAGTCCAACATTGTTCATCTTATACTGCTATGATATTCCTAAACCAGCTGATAATGAAATAGCAATGTTTGCTGATGATACGTGTTTACTCAGCCAAAATAATGATCTTCTAATTGCTCGTAATCAACTTCAAGCTGGTATCAATGAATTGGAACCATGGTTTGAACCCTGGAAACTTAAGTAAGCTAAATCCTCTCAAAAGTGAAACTAAAATCTTCACACTTCGCCGTCAACCGCATATAATGTACAAATAATTCAACGTTGAAAAAATGAAAAAATGTGACGGCTAGATTTTGGATGCAGAATCCTGGAAACCTTCTGCTCATGTGCCAAACATGATGCTTACGGTGCTGGTGGAGAGAGATGAGAGAGAGATGGTTTACTGGTTGAACATGGGTTGAACTGTGAACCGTCTCTCTCTCCACCAGCGCTGTAAGCATTATGTTTGGCGCATGTGTAGAACGTTACCAGGATTCTGCATCCAAAATATGGCCGTCATTTCCTGGGATTTGAATTATTCGTCCATTATATATGGTCGACGCACTTCGCAAAATCTCACTGGCTCCAGAAATCTTAATCCATAACACTGTGGTACCATGGAATACATCAGCAGTTAAATATCTCAGTGTACACTTGGACCAGAAACTACATATCTCAAAAACCATATCATTCTCAAATCACGTGATGCCTACCTCAAACAATGTAAACTTTACCCCTTACTGAATTGTCATTCCAGATTGTCTACATCTTGTAGTCTACTTCTTCACAAAAGTCTCATCCGTAGCTCTTTCACATATGCAACGTCAATATGGATAACAGGCAACAGCTTCAAAAACTAACAAACATAAACTGCAAATTATACAAAACAAAATTCTGCGAATCATTACAAACGCACCATGGTTCCTCCAAAACAGTCAGTGACATAATGAACTGCAAATAGAATCAATGGACGCCTTCTCTGAAAGACTTACTGAAAAATACCTATTCACGCTGGAATCGCTTGATGATTTCGAATTCCTACTTAGCAAAAATCTTATGAATCGTCTTAAAACACATAAAAATCTTCAAGATCTTTTTTGATGCAATAAAACAATAATTCTTTCAAATCGTTGTATTCGTAGGTTTTTATAAAACTTTTTGCCTACCCTCTTAAGTATCGCGTTATTATTGTATAAAAATTGATCACTTCAAGTATAGCGTTTAGGCACTGAGCTGAATAAATACATATTTTTCTTCTTCTTCTTCTTCTTCAAAGTATTTTACAAAATATTACTGTTTTATGATCTCTTCAAGATGGAATTTTACACTAAAAATATTAAGTAGGTACTTACATATGTTTTTTTTTAGTTTTTCAACCTTTGAGCTATTGTGAGAAGGAGGGGGGGGGGTATACATTGATCTAAAAATCTGAAATTCTTCGATGATCTTGGCTGAGGTCATTTGGCTATTTTTTTTCTAAACTTCATTAAATCTGAAAAGAATTTAAAATAGGTATTCGAGATCATGCTGGTCACCTTCCTATCATTATTTCCCTCCTTTTTCATTTTCTGAACTATAAGCTCATGCAAACGAGCTCGTAAAAATTACTTTCTGTTTTCCAAATTAGATAGGTACCTATCCACTGCTTATCCACAAGTATGTATACCAAAAAAAATTCGCGGGAAAATCAATCTCGAATACTCGCAAATCCAATTTAAATTGCTACATGAGTGTATCGATATGAAAATCGTGTGTACAATATACACACTGCCTAGTTTATTTCACCCTTCACAATCCACACTCTGGAAAGCAAGCAATAAAACCCTTTTTCCCCGTTCGTCTCCATTCCAAGTATATTCGAACGAATACCATTTTCCAGGAACGTTTATTTTTCATCATCTCTCCAAAATACGCGAAAAAAGATAGCATTTTTGTTTTAATTTCTGCTCTCATCAAACTTTAATTAACTGTACATTGTTACTCGTATCTGCGTTTTAATTTTTACGCTCATCCGTTATTAATATTCTGTTGTTTTTTTTTTTGTCTTGTTTGTTTGCTTTGGATGATGCTGACGATGCGCAGGCGAAAGACTGATACAGAATGCCAGCGAACATTTAGTAACCGAAATACTAATACATCCGCAGATCAATACCATGCGACAGTGCATACGTAATTTACTGTCTAGTTTTACCAAGTATAGATTTATTATTCACGCCGGATACGTATTTTGCGGCAATGGCTCTTGGATATTGCAGGTTAGTAAATGGAATGGTATCTACTACCTACCTATAGATTTACTCACATGCCTGCACTATACCTACATCTACGTGTATAAATATAGAAATTATTTAGTACCTAACGCCATTACATATGGTTAAGTAGGTACCTATACGAGTTTGCCTAGTAGCCTAGTTATGTAATGCTAACGAGATCCCTTGCCCTGACCAAGCTCAAATACAACCATCAGTTTTCTAATATTATCGCCAATTCCCCTAGAGAAAATCCTATGGAAAAAATTTTTCATTCATTTGGCTGCAGAAAAAACTCATGAAAACCCCAACATAATAATACTTCATCGTATACGTGAGCAATTTTCCTAGCCCTTGCGTGCTCTGCTAAAGTGTCCTGTTCGTTATTACATATTTTATTTAGGAAAAAAAACGCTGATGTTGCGAGGAATACCACACAAATGTAGGCAAGTACCTACGTAAATCTGCCTACATTTCTTGCCAGAAATTTCTTCTGCTGTACATTTCTCCTGTCCAGTCCCTTTTCGGCCTTTTACACGTACATTTCAACCTATTTAAACGAGAAAATAACTCGAGATCCGAGGAATAGGTATGCTTTAAGTATATAACAAACACACGTACTAATTTTACAGGGTGTTCCACAAGTGATGTACCTACTGCTATGTTTCTGCAGGTGACCTTTATAGTAAAAGTTCAACCCTCTTCCATTCACTGGTGACTCGAATGGGGAAATAATTTTTATAATTATCAATTTTTTCTCATGGTTGAGATTAAAATTGATATCAGAGATCCTCGAGGAGTTTAAAAATTCTCAAATTCTTGAAAAAATAAATTATTTATCGTCTTATAAAATTTCTAAAATGAATTTGGTAAAGTAGGAGGTATAGTCAGGGAGCCCGCATAAGGATCTATTCCACCCCCTCCCCCCGTCGATCCTCCGGGACACCTTTTTTATTACAGGGGGAGTCCTAAGGGACATTTCTAGCCCTTGTACTCAAAAAAAAGTGGCCCTACTTACAAAATGGTGGCCATTTTGATTGGCAGGTCAGTCGAAATCGAGATTTTGCGTTCCAACATGGAACTTGCACGAAATTTTTTAAACCTTGCAAACGTTGATCGAAATATCAGGCAAAAATTTATCACCTATCAAAATTTCCAGAGCTAAAGTGCTTTTTTCGAATTTTGGTGAATTTTTGAAAATCAAAAGGCCAAAAATGAGGGGAAAAAACAAAATGTTACCAAATTGTTCAAGAAAGCTGAAATTTGGGATATACCCTATTTTCGACGTGCCAAATCGATTGGAAACTGTTTCAACCCGTTTTGAGCAGATCTGGAGCCTCCAGCAGATTTTTGAAACTCAAAATTCCCACAAAATTTCATCAAATGGAGCTGGAAAGCCAAAATTTACCCTTCGAACTAATTTTAATACACCACGAAGTTGATTACAGGTGGATTTCAAGTCGTTTTGGAGCCTCCAGTGAATTTTTGAAAATTACTGGAGCCTCCAGTACATTTTTGAAAATTACTGGAGCCTCCAGTACATTTTTGAAACTTGAAATTTCCCAACTTTTCATCAAATTGAGATGGAAAGCCAAAATTCATTCTGCAAACTAATTTCAATTCGATACGAAGTCGACTGCTGGTGGATTTCAAGTCGTTTTGGAGCCTCCAGCGACTATTTGAAAGGTTGCATGGCGTTTTTTGGAAAATTGAAATTTCCAAAAAGTAGACGGAAGTTTCAAAACCATTTGAAACCACCATGCAGTTGACTTCATATTCAATTGAAATTAGTTTCCGAGCTTGCTAACTCTATTTTTTGATGAAATTTTGTGGGAATTTCAAGTTTCAAAAATCTAGTGGAGACTCCAGTCATTTTCAAAAAGTCGTTGGAGGCTCCAAAATAACTTGAACCCGCCTAAAGTCGTGTTCAGGGGGTGTTAAAATTGAAGTGCAGAGTAAATTTCGACTTTCCATCTCCGTTTGATGAAATTTTAAGGAAATTTCAAATTTCAAAAATCTACTGGAGGCTCCAGTAATTTTCACAAATTCACCGGAGGCTCCAAAACGACTTGAAATCCACCTGCAATTAACTTCGTGGTGTATTAAAATTAGTTCACCGGGTAAATTTCGGCTTTCCAGCTCCAACTCTGATAAAATTTTGTGGGAATTTCGAGTTTCAAAAATCTGCTGGAGGCTCCAAAACTGCTCAATACAGTTTGAAACAGTTTCTAATCGATTTGGCATGTCAAAAACAGGGTATATCCCAAATTTCAGCTTTCTTGAACAATTTGGTAAAATTTTGTTTTTCCCCCTCATTTTTGGCTCAAATTCAATTTTCAAAAATTCACCAAAAATCATAAAAGGGACTTCAGCACTTGAAATTTTGACAGGTGATAAATTCTTGCCTAATATTTCGATCTACCTTTGTAAGCTTTAAAAATTTCGTGCAAGTCCCATGTTGGAACGCAAAATCTGCGATTTCGGCTGACTTGTCAATCAAAATGGCCGCCATTTTGTAAGTAGGGCAACTTTTTTTTTAGTACAAGGGCTAGAAATGTTCCTTAGGACTCCCCCTGTAAGAAAAAAGTTGTCCCCAGAGGATCGATGGGGGGGGGGTGCAATAGATCCTTATCCCTTTCGCTCCCGACAGCTGAGATGGTAAAGCTTCCTGTGGCCCAACCCCGTTTTTTACGTTTTTTGCCCTATAATGGTGTGTAGAGATAGGATAATGTGAAATTTGGTCAAAACGATGCTCCCCACCCCTTTTTTGACCCATGTCACACATGTGTGACATTGGGCAACCATAACCTAAAATTTGAGTCACAATTACATTTTTATAAAAATAATAATTAATTTCAAGTTGAAACGATTTTATTTACGAATATTTTAGTACTGCAAATTCAATTTTTGCAAAACACTTCTGTTTTACACATAATTCAATCATTTTTTTCTTTTTTTTTTCAACACGTATGTATGAGGAAATAATACGTTCCCAGCTGTTATTATCAACTCGAAAATCATGCTAAAATCACTAACAGCTGTCTTGAAACATAAAAATTACCATTCGGATCAAAATTGTAACAAAAAAAAAAAAAAAAAAAAAAATCTGCAAGAAAAAAATTTTTTTTGACTGGATGTTGGTAACACTGCGTCGACCCAAACCACAGGAAGTCTTGTCTGGGTATACACTGCCCGATGGTGTGCAACTTGAAACGTTTTGATAGCCCACTACAGATAGAATCGCCCCGGAAGAAAATGTAAAAGATGTCACATATATGTGACGTCGGGCAGTTGAAAGATTTCTAGATGTCACAAATGTGTGACTTCGGGAGCGAAAGGGTTATGCGGGCTCCCCGACTAGTAAACAAAATCGCCAAAAATATTCGAGAACTACCTACAACATCAACTTATGAAACACCCTGTACGAAGTACATATGAAATACCATTACATACGTGACTCGAAAAACCAAAACATTTTCTCAAACACTAGGTTGGTTTCTTTCACAGTAATATTCCACCAACATCCTATTTTCATATTACGCTGAATTTGCTGAAATTCAGATCCAATTTCCAACACATTACGTACATGCTCTCGCAGCATCAACAAGTTTAATCCTTTGAAAAATAACCTACCTACGTTTGTAATATACCTACCAACAATATGTACTTATGGTGGTTCGAGTAGCGTAAGGTATACCGCATGCAAACCGCGAATCCAATTATTTCACCGGACCTTACACTCTTGAAAGCTCTAAATTTGCCCATTCGTAGACTCAACAAGCGCCCATCTTCTACCTATTATAATCACACCATTTGAGAAAATTTCACGTTCTGTGTTTCTCTCTCTGCTTTTACACGTGTTCCTATTTCAATTATAAAAATAATATTATAATATTATGTAGTATGGTAAACCGTATATAACAATGTATTAGCGCACGATGAGAGATATAAGAGGCAGTATTGTGGCTGATGGAGGGAGGCAGGGAGGAGGAAAGAATCGCTCTTTAATTTCCATCGAGTTATACAAGAGGCCAGTCTACATATTATTAGAATATACCATCGATATTTTATGTATGTATACGAGTATGTATGAACTTCTCTTCTTCTCTGACCAGCTACATGCAAATCCAAAGTTTATTTTTGAATTTTAGGAGATTTTTTTTTTAATTTTACAAAATTTTAAAAAAATGATCCAGGGTAATTTTTGAACTTTTTTATGAAGTATACTTTTTTTTAGAAAAATAAATTTATTTGAATACCTTACCTATTCAATTCAGCTGGGGCAACATCTGATTTCATTAATTCACGCCCCTGCCTCGTTCGAGCACACGTCTCTAAACCCTGCTCCGACCCCACAACCATGAAATCCACCCCAATTAATGTTTGATTAATTTTTTTCATCTTTCTTTTTCTACAGGATGGTACATTCAGCGTCTCCGATTTCATCGACGCTTTCCAAGAAGTAGAAGTACAACGTGTAATCCGCGCCTACGAGAAAACCGTAAAAATCGACATTTGCTGCATTGCCGAAGGAGGCTGGACGCAATCACGTCTCCAACAAGAGCCTTTCTCCAAAGTTTGCCAATTGGAAATCAACCCTAGCGATAAAATAGCTCCCGGTAACGTCGCTGTACGCGAATTCATCGACTACCTCGAACAATACATTATTCCATCCAGTATCGAACACCTACTCGAACCGTCCGATATCGTGGGCAATATACGTTTCACACATCCTACTTTATACGTATTTCCTGGCGGTGAAGGAGACGCTGCCCTTTTTGGCATCAATGGGTTCAATATGCTGGTTGATGGCGGTTTCAGTAAGAAAGCTTGTTTTTGGAATTTCGTCAGACATTTGGATCGTTTGGATGCTGTGTTGATGACTCGAGTCAATAACAGCAATATTGGTGGAATGTCTGGAGTAGTGGAGCGAAAGGTGTTCTCGCCTGTGTACCCTCAGATTGGACATTTCTTCAGTAATCTTCAGGTGAGCTTATGACATTTCCATGCGATGAAATCGAAAAAATAGCTGTATCTAAATTTAAAATTATCACCTTGTGTATTTCCTTCATTGTGGAACCTGATCTTTCGCAAAAATTGAAATCAAACTTCCTAATTAATTATTTTTTCTTATTCAAAAATTTACCCTCCCCGTTGATATGTACCTTAAGCAATCAAAACTGGGTCGAGCAACCACAAAAATATCTTGAAGTGCTTGGTCGCATACGTGCCACCACTTTCGAATTAATCCTCGACCACCAAATAACGACAAAAAACGAAATCCGAAGCTCAGCTTCTGCATTAATATTCTCTCACGCCTCCAGGGAAATTCCCAATCTCGTCTCACTCGGGATATAATCTTCTCATCGTCGCAACAACTACTTATGTAAGTGCGAATACCTTGCCAGAATTTAGATTTATTAAGCTTCACATAGCCCAAAGTAGAGTAAACAAGGAACACTTGCGAGCTTAATTTATCGAGGATACGCGTCCTTTTATAGAAGAAAGCGTCGAGTTGCGTCGCGCCGGAAAATACGAATTGAGAATTTCTAACCATTCGCAAATTCTTCTCTTTATGCACGAGTGTATAGTATTCGTATACGCTCAACAATTGATGTTTTCAAATTAATCAGCGTTTTACCTCTTGTGTGAGCCTATTTTGAATTTTATCTCGAGTTGTGGTTTAGCTCCAAGTATACATAGTTTGTTAGAGTGGAACGTTAAATTACAAAAGTTGAATTCACTGACTTCGAGTTAGTTTTATTCTTCCTCGTGGTTTAAAAAAAAATTACTCAAGGTTTTTGGATGGGCCAGGGGGATTAAAACGAGAATTAATTTCTTTGAATAGGTATGTTTTTCATTTAAATGAGAGTACGCCGCTTCAGTAGCCCTAACTCTTTAGCATTTTCTCCAATTATTTTACATTTTTCAAAAGGTTTTCCCTTCTTATGCCCACAGGGTCGAAAACAGCTCCCATCTCCTGACGGTGACAAAGATCGCGAACCTCTACTAGTCAATCTAATTGAAGAAGGTGATCGAATGGTAATGAACCTGAAACCATTACAACTGAAACCTCACCATTGCTATCGCGATGCCGCTTCCGAACCAATCAATCTTTACCACAAGGTAGGCCACGGAAAACTCGACATGTACATCATAAGTCCCGCCAAAGACAGTCGCGAAGTGAAGGAATTCCTAAGTCGATGGAATAACCACGATGTGAGGCTGTTCAGTGGTACTTCAAAAACAGGCAACCGTGAATTACGTGTCCCTTTGCAAAATCTAGTCTCCATTTGCGCACTGTTGGTATGGCAGCCTGCCAATCCCGATGACAAAATTACAAGAATCCTGTTTCCAGGCAGCACTCCTCAGCATAAGATATTTGAAGGTTTGGAGCGTTTGAAAGCACTAGAGTTTTTGAAACATTCCACATGCACAGTGAAATCAGTGATGCCTGCACAAACCCCTTTGGTGGCCAAACCAACAGCCAAGAAATTTGTAACAAAATTAGAAAAACAAGAAAAAATACTTGATGAGCTGGCCAAATCAGAAGCTCAAGTAAAATCTGCCCTAGCTGCCAATGAAAATGAAGTAGATAGTGGCCCTCGATCATTACCAGTTGACTTGGCAGCTCCAGCTAGTGCTGTGAAGCCCACACCTCTAAAACCCAAACGTATTGTTGGTAAATTGACTGAAAAAACTGTGATGAAAGAAACTAAATCCAAGACTGAACATATAGTCAAGGAGAGCAGCATGAAACATGAGAAATCTTCTATAATTGATGTTGCAGATTCTCAGGTTGGTAGTGGTACCAAAGAAGCAGTTGAGAAGAAAAAATATGAGCGGAAACCAGTTCAGAGACCTACTGTTGCTGCTCCAAAACCCAAACCTCCAGTACCATCTAATGAAGAAAAGAAACCTATAGAATCTGACAAATTTAGATCACCAACAACCCCAAAAAAATCATTTGTTGAAAGAAAACCTACCCAAGTAAAATCAACTACTGTAATAACTCAAGAAAAAGATATCACTTCAGAAGAAAAATCCAAAGAAACAGATTCTGAATCAATCCTGAGTAAAGATAACAAAGAAGCTATGAATAAAGACAATGAACAAACAACTGAGGCTGTTACTAGCACCATTACATCCAGCACCGCCTCTTCTACAACAATTGCCCCGGCAAAAGAGAAGGAGACTTCAACTGTGACCAAATCAAAGGAACAGACCACACAAAGTTTAGCCTCAACTACAAGTACAGCATCAACAACAACCAAACCAATATCCAGAATAGCACCTAGAACTCGAACACCTCCCAAAGTATTTCCAGCTAAAAGCCTTAAAGATGAGAATAATCGTAAAGTAGCTGAATCAAAGCCTATGAGAACTGCACCTATTAAAATTGTCTCATCATCCAAAACAACCAAAAAAGAAGATGAACCAATTGTAAAAGCAGAGAAAAAACCAATTACCAAACGTACCAAACCACCAGTGTCTCTAACACCTACTGCAGCATCTACAAAACCTTCAGTACCAGCTAAACCATCATCCCCAGTCAAAGTAGTAAGAAAACCAATCACAATCGCCACTAAAAAACTTACTGGGGTTGCTGATGACAAAAAGTTGAAACTGGATAGTGAGAAAACAGATTCATCAGCTGTATCAACACCATCTACTTTGGAAGCTGACACAACGTTGCTGAAAACTAAAGCAAAATCTGAATCAATCAAAGCTAAATCCAAAGAATCTACTAAAGAAACAGTCAAGTCAACAGCTGTTAAGAAAATTCGCCCTAGACCAAAACCTACCAATGAAACTCAATCAGACAAAACTAGCAGTGAACGAGCAGTCATCAAACCCATTGCTCCTGCTGCAATTCTCCCAACAACTACTTATGTTTCCAATATCATTACCAAACAAGGAGATGATGAAGAAGATGAAATCCTAATCATTGAAACAACTGAAATGAAGTCAGTCTCAAAGCATGATTATGAAGAACAGAAACACCTCAGAGATCAAAACGAATCTGAGAAAGAGTCAGAAGTGAAAGATCTTGAAGTTTCCAAGTCTAAAGAACAACAAAGTTTGGATTTCCCACAGATGAATGAGAAAAACGTGCCACAAGCTGAAGATAAGGCTGTTGTAACACTAACTCCCGAAGATAAACAAAAAATCTTTGGTGAAGTTCAGGGAATCATTTCCACTGCAGCTGAAATGATAGCAACCTCCAAACCTGCTGCTGATCAAAAAATAGCATCTGCAGTAGATAAAGCAGAACCAACTAAACCACAAACAAAAGAAATTATACATGCTAGCCAAGAAACAAGTTCTACTACAGCACCTACTATGCCTGAAGATGAGAAAATTGATTTAGATGAGCCCAAACCACAAGAAGAGATTGAAGAAAAATATGACAAAGAAGAAACTAAAGAAAAAAGTATTGAGAATGGTCAAAAAAGCAAAATTGGTGCTACAATACCATTGGTGGAACAAACGTCTGAAGATATCATCCGCAAAGCTAAACGAGATATTGTCAAAACACCTGATGAAGTTGCTGATTTACCAGTCCATGAAGAAGTTGATGTTTGTGAATATGAAACCACCGAAACTAAAGAAGATGAGCAATTCATTTCTGCTGTGACAACTGAAGAAACTAAGATTGAGGTGGTTAAACCAGAACATCCTGAATTTGTTACTATTACACCAACTTCATCTCCAGATGAAAAACCTTTGCCAACAATGGCATCATCAAAAGAAAAAGATGTCACTGATGCTACTCAAGCTAAGGTGGAGAAAGATTCTTCAACTGAAATAAAATTGTCTGAAAAAGTTGTTCCTGAATCAGATGTGTCTCCCAAAAGTCCCCAAGATATTGTTCAAATCAAAGATGACCACACTTCAGATGAATTCATCACAATTGATTTGCATTCAAGAAAACCATCAACAGATACAACTCCTCAAGATGAATTATTAGAGAAAGAAACTCCATTGCATTTAGCAAAAAAAAGTGTGGATGAAGAAGAAACCTTAGCTTTGGGAAGTAGACTTGCTTCTGAAGACATTCCAGCTTCAACTACTGAAAAATCAGAGAACTTAATTTCAAAGGTTCATGAAGATGAACAATCTGAACAGCCAAGTTTGCCAGATCAAGTTGAATACTCTTTCTTAAGAGAAAAAGAGCCTGGCCTTACCAAAACAACAACTTCACAAAGTCCTTCAGAACTAATGAAAGTAGATGAACAAACTGCTAACTCTTTGAGAAAAGAATCATTAAAAGAACCCCTTGAAGAAATTTCAAAAATATCTGACTCCAAAACAACTCCACAAAGCCCTTCAGAATCAACAAAAATTGATGAACAACTTGATGAATCTTTACAAAAAGAACCATTCAAAGAATCTCCCAAAGAAAAATTGAAATCCCCTGAATCAAGACATTCCTCAATTACAAAAGAAACTCTCAAATATGATCAAACAACTAAAAGTCCCACCGAATCTGAAATTAAAGTGGAGAGAGAAGACAATGTTTCAAGGAGAGAATCTTTGAAAACATCTCAAGATGAGATATCAACAAAAATTGATGAACAACTTGATGAATCTTTACAAAAAGAACCATTGAAAGAATCTCCCAAAGAAAAATTAAAATCTCCTGAATCAAGACATTCCTCAATTACAAAAGAAACTCTCAAATATGATGAAACAACTAAAAGTCCAACAGAATCTGAAATCAAAGTGGAGAGAGAAGACAATGCTTCAAGGAAAGAATCTTTGAAAACATCTCAAGAAGAGATATCAAAAGCATCGCCAGAAAAATCTCCCAGTTCTACAGAAGATCTATTAGATCCCAGTAAAATGGCTTTTAGTCCAACAAAACTAGAAGAAAGACTAGACCAGTTACAAAGAAAGGAATCACTCAAGGTTTTTTATGAAGAAGAAGAATCTCAAAAAGATATCCTAGATGAAACATCAAAGTTATCACATGAAATTTCTCAAACCTCACTTGATGATAAATCAGTTCAGAATAAAATTTCTTGTAGTCCTTCAAAACTAACTGAAGAAGAGTCACAAAGAAAGCAATCTTTGAAAAATCTCCAAGATGATACTCCTGAGTTACCATCAGATAAATCACCAACTTTGCTTGATGATAGAATGGATGAAAAAGAACCCAAATCTTCAGAAAATGAAATAGAAAGCCCTATTTTGATGAAAAATAAATTAGACCAGCATGAAGTTAAACTTGGCTCTTCAAAGTTTGAGGTACCACAAGAGCAGTCACAGAGAAAAGAATCTTCAAATGGTTATCAAGAAGAAATTCTGAAATCTCCAACAGAAAAATCTCCAAGCTTGCCAAAAGACCACTTTAATCAGTATGAAACAACTCCAAGCCCTACAAAGTCAGATGGAGAACAAGGCACTACCCACAGAAAAGAATCCCTCCTGGATGAAATGTCAAAGTTGCAATCCAGAAATTTATCCAGTCCAACAGACAATGAACTAAATAAAGTTGCTGATGATCTGAGTCCTTCAAAATTTAGTAACGAACATGATCTGCTACACAGAGAACAGTCTTTAAAAGATCATGAGAAGGATGAAGCACAGCTCCTTTCTGAAAATACTCCCAGTTCCACTGAATTGACAAAATCACCTGAAAAACTTGATGAAATTTCAAGAAGAGAATCTATTGAAGAATCATTGGACAAAACTTCAAATTCATTTTCATCGCCCAAAGAGCCATCTCTCAGTCCAACACAATCATCAGATAAACCTGAAGAGAAATCAAGAAAACAATCTATAAAAGAATTCTTGGATGATACATCAAATCTACTCCAAGACTCTTCATCAAAATCTGAAACCTCATCTTTCCAATCTAAAGATGAGCAAAGCAAAGATGAGTCTGCTCTTAGTCCAATTGAATCAACACAATCACCGGAAAAGCCTAATGAGAAATCAAGAAAACAATCTATAAAAGAATTTTTAGATGATACTTCAAAATCATGCAATGACCCCTCAATAAAAAATGAAAAATCATCCTCACCTAAAGATGAATTGAATAAAGATGAGCGTTCTCTCAGTCCAATAGGATCAATGCAGTCACCAGAACAACCTGATGAGAAATCAAGAAAAGAATCCATCAAAGAATTTTTTGACAATACTTCAAAGTTACTCCAAGACTCATCACCACAGTCTGAAAAATCATATTCCTCGCCTAAAAATGAATTAAGAAGAGATCAGTCACCTCTTAGTCCAGTAGAATCAACACAGTTGCCACAAAAACTTGATGAGAAATTAGGAAAAGAATCCATCAAAGAATTTTTAGATGAAACTTCCAAGTCATTCCAAGATTTCACAACAAAATATGAAACCTCACAATCCTCACCCAAAGAGGACCTAACTGTGAAGGAGATATCTCATAGTCCTACAGAATCAATGAAATCACCAGAAAAATCAAATGAAGTATTCAGGAAAGAATCCTTGAAAGAATTTTTAAATGAAACCTCAAAGCCATTCCAGGATTCCACTTTAAAATCTGGCAAATCACATTCATCACCAAAGGATGAACCAAGTGAAGATGAGTCAACTCATAGGATAACTGAATCGACAAAATCACCAGAAAAACTTGAAATATCAAGAGAGGAATCCTTGAAAGAATTTTTGGATGAAACATCAAGTTTACTCCAAAGCTCCGCTTCAAAGTCTGAAAAATCACCTGCTTTGTATAAAGATAAATCAAGTGTGGATGTACCCTCTCAAAGTCCAACCCAAATGGCGACATTGCCCGAAAAATTAAGCGAATTGTCAAGAAAAGAATCATTAAATGAATACTTGGACAAAACATCAATAACTGAAAGCTCCAATAATTTGGCCAAATCTGCAGTAAAATCAGATCAATCTCTGCAAAAAGAATTATCAAAAGCAATTCCAGAATCATTGGGTCTATTAGATGAGAAATCACTATCATTAGAAAAGGAGATTACCATTGATGAAACAAAACCTGCTGTGACTAGTCCAACTGAATTAGGATTTGATGAAAATATTAAATCTACTAGAAAACATTCAGTTACTTTCAATGATGAATCTTTGAAAATCATTCCATCTGAAGACTTATCTAATGACCAATTTATTGTTTGCAAAAGCAAACACAGAAAAAGAAGTATTACTGATGAAAATTTCCTTGATGAAGATAAAATTTCTCCAAAATCAGATAATATAGTTTGTGAGAAAGAGTTATCAACAGAATCCAAAACTGAATCATCTGATATGGAATTAGCATCAGCAATATCAGAAACAAATTCATCAGGAAAAGCACTCTCAGAAGCAAGCAAACAGAAAGACTTGGACCTAAGCCCTGAAGAAAAATCAGTGTTGATAAAATCTACACAGTCCCTAGAACAAAAAGATTTGGAATTATCAACTTCAATTGAAAAATCATCCTCAAGAAAGGAAAGTAGAGAAGGACAGACTTTGGCAGACATTATCAAAGATTCTGCTTTTGATGAAAAAGTCATTATGACACAGGTGGATCATGAAAGCATTAAACAGAATCTCACAGAGCCAGTTTTATCAAAAGACTCAACCCCAGAAACTACAAAAGATGAGCTGTGCTCCAAGATAACTGAACAAGTCAGTAAAAATACCCCTGATCTTACAGAGGCTTCCAAACAATCAACCTCACCAATAAAAGAAACAGAAAAACTTGCAAGCAACGCTAACTTGACAAATATTACTGAAGTTGATAGTTTACAATCTGCTCCTACTGATGCACAAGAGAAATTGGAATCTGCAAGAAAGGAGTCCCTTTCAAAAACAGTTGATGAGAAAATTAGTTCTTTAGAATCTTATGAAAACCCAGCCTCGCTAAGAGAGGATATGATCAAACAGAGTGATAACACCGATATGACAGATATCATCAAACATGATACCAAAGATCCGTCCCCTATTGAAGCCCCCAAGAAATTAGTGAAAAAAGAATCATTCTCCGAAGCTGTTGACAACAAAGTGAGCCATGCACAATCAGTTCAAGAATCTGTTTTGTCAAAAGATGAGATTGAAGACTCAGAGAAACGGTCACTCTCAGAACCAAGCAATAGAAAAGATAGTTGTGTAAAAAATGCTCAAGAATTTGTTCCATTGAAAGATGAAATCACACAATTGAAGGATGAGAAAGATACCGAACTTGCAGAAAAGGTTGACAAACCAGTTTTCAAAGATATGTCAGGATTAGATCTTGACAAAAGTGCTACCCAACAAGAAGAACCATCATCAACAAAATCAGTTGACGATAATGAATCTTTCACACAAGTTCTTGAAGTATCAACCTCTAAAAACCAAATCACCACAGTGGAATTGGATGAAAATTCAGATTCTACAAAAAATTCCTCAAAACCATCATCATCATCAGAATCTCCTTCAAAGCTTCTAGAGAGCCAAATATCATGCAAAAAGATGACTAAAGATGAATCTTCACCCACTGATGTATTCAAACCATCATTACCAATTGAAAGTGCCACCCTAACTTCTACCCAAGCACAGAGCCAAGAAAATGATGAGCAATTTGTGCCAACAAAAGCCACACCAGAACAGATACCACAACCTGAGGCAAAAATTGAAACCATTGAGGAAGTGAAACAGAAAACCAAAGAGGAAATTACAATGAAGGAAGAAGATCAAAATGAATTGACATTTGAAGATGCTTTAGAAGATACTTCCATTCTAAGTGAAGCAGAATTACTTCCACATGTTTCAAAAACAAAATCAAACTTAACTGAAGAGACTGGCAAATCAACTGTACTGATAAAAGATATGAAAGTTCCAAGTGCTATTTCTGAACAACAAGATCAAGAGAAATCAACACTTGATGAGACTTTGAGAAAATCTTCAATACAACAGGAAACTAAAAATGATGAAAAATTCATACCACAATCACCAAAATCTCCAAAAGCCACTCATTCTCCCAGAAAGACTTCATTGGAGGAACCAACACTCTTTGCAGACGTTTCAAAAGACGAATCAAAGACCAAATCCATTCCAGGAGAATCCAGCACATTCTCTGAAAAATCTTTCAAGACACAAACTTCTTCACCTGAAAATAAGTTACCTACTCCAGGTGAAACAGGTGAAAAATTACCTTCATCACTTCGGAAGGTGGACTCGGCATCATCATTTGAGATGCAAGATTCTAAGGATAGTGTGTTATCTGAGTCTTACTGCCCATTAGGAAAATCATCAGGAACAACCAAAGATGAACATTCCATGCCACTTGATAGTTGTTCACCAGAACTTACTTCATCAAAAGATTCACATCCAGCTGATCACAAACTTTCAACTGAAAAATTATCAAGCTTGGAAAACATTCCCGATTCTCATGAAAGCTCTAAAATACAATCAAGTTCCCCAGACAAAGAGCCTGTAGAGAACAAATACAAATCAGACTCCAAATTATCACCAGACTCTGAGAAAGTTGACCAACCATCTATCAGTTCTCCTTCCTTGGAAAGTTCGTTATCATTTGAACAAAAAACTGTTGAGGAAGCTTGCAAAACAGATAAATCATCCCTTGATAGATCATATTCAGAGACAACAGATGCTGGCAAATCCAGCATGGATACATTTGCATGGGAAACCTCTCCTGTTAGAACTGTAGCCACAGATAAATCTGATGTAAAAGATGACACTTCCGTAAAATCATCTGATGTGTTGTCCTCAGAAATAACTACATCTTCAACAATTTCAACATCTCAAACAAAATCTATAGATGAGAAACAAATTGATGATAGTTCTTCCATAACAGTTACTCCCACAAAAGAAGTATGTGGAATTGCAGCAGAATATAAAAGTTCATCAAACACAGCCACATCAAAAGCTGCCTTAGATATTGAAGCCAGTAACCAGAGTTC
Source organism: Planococcus citri (assembly GCF_950023065.1). Lineage (NCBI taxonomy): Eukaryota > Metazoa > Arthropoda > Insecta > Hemiptera > Pseudococcidae > Planococcus > Planococcus citri. Next base: position 52,580,309 of record NC_088681.1, read on the forward strand.
AGATGTTTCTCCATCTTCACATGACCCAGATACAACCACTGTGCCCAGAAAACAAAGCATGAAAACAGATTCTGAAAAATATCATGAAATTGCAGATCTGCGACAAACTGATCCCAGAAAACCAAGCATTCCCACAGATTCTCGAAAAAGTAGTACAATTGCTGATATACACCATATTAGCTCAGATCTACCGACAGAAGAGTCACAACAAGGTGATTCTAGAAAGTCAAGTATCTCTGTGGATTCTCGAAAAAGCAGTATAACTGCTGATGTACACCATATTCCCTCAAACTTTTCAACAGAAGATCAGTCAAAAGAAAAACAAAGGAGTGATGATGAAAAATTAGGTATAGATTCACGTAAAAGCAGTATTGTGTTAGAACCTTCTCAACCCATCAGTCAACAAGTTGATTCATCAACTAGTAAATCATACTCAACCTCAACTAAAACTCATAGAAAAGACAGTCTGGACACTCCATCAAATTTAATGTCAGATGATGCTGGAAAACCTAGTCCAAGCTTAGAATCTCAGATTAGCTCAGATTTTTCAAGTAAATCCACGCCAAAGACGCCTTCTCCCAAAGCCCTTTCCACATCCACAAGCTATGACACTTCAGCTTTTAAGATCTCATCTGTTGGCAAACATGATGAATTTTCTGAACATAAGAAGAGTGATACTGCTCATGAATCTCTGATTAAATCAGAACAACTATCAGAATCCAGAAAAGGCAGCGTTGCAATAGAACAATTCAGTGAACTACCTTCTGTACAACCCACCAAGGCTTCCATACTAGAAAAACCACCTTCAGAGAAAGAATCTGAAATAAGTGATTTGCATAAAGAAAATTTGTCTTTATCAAGTGACCTACCAGATCCATCAAATGAGATAAAATCACCACACACCAATGAACAAACCAAAGAAGTTGAATCCGATGTTTCTGAATTAAAGTCACCTATAGCTCAGATTCAACCACCCGCTAAATCCATGAGTCCTACTGATAATTCAAAACAACAGTCACCTATTCTTACTACAGCAGCTTTCAAAGAATCTGAACAATATACCTCCAAAGTATCTGTTGACAGCACATCACCCATTACTCAAGATAGTCTGGAAACATCTCCAATCAAAGTTGTATCACCAGGAAAGTCAGGATCACTAACCAAATTGTTGGAAGAATCATCAAGCCATGGCCATGATGCAGAACAAACATCATCAAGTCTCACACACATTTCCCAAGAGTCTGACAAAAAAACTCCAACCAACCTTCAAAGTGAAATGTCACCAAGTGAGTCCACTAGTTTGGAAACGTCTCCAGTAAAGGACTTATCGCCAAAGAAAACAGATGATAATTTCCAAAAAGGTAATATGGTTCTTGATTCAAAGAGAAATAGTTATGCATTTGAATCACGTGCCAGCATTGAGAGTATTGCTGGGTCTATAGATGGTGACCTCGATTCTAAATCTTTACCAAGAGGATCAATTGATGTAACAGCCAAGTTTGATAACCCCTTAGATGACTATATAATAGAGTCATTGGAAAGGGCCCCTACCATCACTTCAGAATCTCGCCATGAGAGCTTAGGAGATGCTTCTTCATTAACTAGAGCCATAACAGAAACCACTTCCTTAACATCTATGGCATCAGAAGCTGATTCAAAATTGACATCAAAAAGAAGCAGCATTATTTCAGATTCTCAGCGATCTAGCATTGCTTATGAGCTGGATAAGGATGGTATAGATTTCCTTCCAATAAGGAAATCATCCACTGATGAAATGAAAACCAGTTCATCAGAACTATTGCCAGCTACGAAATCTCTTGATGTTGAAAACACTCCCATTTCACCAAATGATCAAGAAATTATTACCAGCTCAAGAGAGAGTAGTAATATTGAATTTCAAAAGGGGTCAGTGGCAGATTGTAAACGAGGCAGTCTTACCTCAGAAAACATCCAAGACATAACTTCAGAATCTAGGAAATCCAGCATTTCTATGACTTTAACTACCGACACTTCACCAAAAGAAAGTGTTGAATCTCAAGAAAGTTCAATGGCTGTCCTAGATTCAAAACGAGGAAGTCTTATAGCAGAAAATGTCCAAGACATAACTTCAGAACCTAGGAAATCCAGCATTTCTATGACTTCAACAACTGATACTTCACCAAAAGAAAGTGTTGAATCTCGAAAAAGTTCAATGGCTGTGGCAGATTCTAAACGAGGAAGTCTTATAGCAGAAAATGTCCAAGACGTAACTTCAGAATCCAGGAAATCCAGCATTTCTATGACTTCAACTACTGATACTTCACCAAAAGAAAGTGTTGAATCTCGAAAAAGTTCAATGGCTGTGGCAGATTCTAAACGAGGAAGTCTTATAGCAGAAAATGTCCAAGACATAATTTCAGAATCTAGGAACTCCAGCATTTCTATGACTTCAACTACTGACACTTCACCAAAAGAAAGTGTTGAATCTCGAAAAAGTTCAATTGCTGTGGCAGATTCTAAACGAGGAAGTCTTATAGCAGAAAATGTCCAAGACATAATTTCAGAATCCAGGAAATCCAGCATTTCTATGACTTCAACTACTGACACTTCACCAAAAGAATGTGTTGAATCTCGAAAAAGTTCAATGGCTGAATCTAAACAAGGAAGTCTGGTTATAGGAATCATCCAAGACACATCTTCAGATTCTCAGAAATCTAGCTTATCTGGAAGCATTGTTGATCCAACAAGAGATCATTTATTTAAAGATTGTAAAGAAACAGACTGTGAAACTTCACATGACTATAATGTACCCTCAGAAATGAAACATATTACTGACACTTCAACAAAAACGTGGACCACAGATACTATTCCTGATTCTAGGAAAAGTAGTACTGCCTCTTTTGTAGAACCTGTCTCAAAAGAAACAGTGATCTCAGATTCAAGAAAAAGTAGTTTGGCTCTAGATTTGAGAAAAGAAAGCTCTGCTTCTTTAACAGACTCTGCCTCAAAAGACCCAATGATTTCTGTATCCAGAAAAGGTAGTTTGGCTTCAGATTCAAGAAAAGCAAGTTTGGGTCTTGATTCTGGTCCAATCACTTCCACTTCTGTACTTCCTGAAACTGTATCAATTGATGAGTCTTCTGAAGATAGTGTGCAAACAAAGAAAGCAAGTTTATCATCAGATAATTTGGCATCTGATACTAAAGAGGTCACTTCTGACAAATCTATGCATGAGCTTTCTGAATCTAAGCATGATAGAGCTATATCTGATGCCTATGTTTCCATGAGCAAAGTGTCAACTGAAGGCACAATGAAGACACCATCACTGCAGCAGTCTACAACAGATTCTAGGAAAAGTAGCATTTCAGACTCCAGAAAAGCAAGCATAACATCAGATTTTGGTGAAAAGGGCATTCTAGATGAATCATCGGCTCGGAAAACATCTTTGGTGGTGAATGAACAAAACACTGATACTACAAACATCAGTAATGATTCACTCTCCAGTAGCTTCAACATTGAATCCAGCAGAGATTATATTATATCCGAAGTTGAAACCAAAGAGAGTACACAGAGTTCATCTTTAAAACACTCTTCAATAGATGATGGCATTAGCACAGAGAAATCTACCAAAACTATTACAGTAGTTGGGAAAATGAGCACTTCGCCATCAGATGATGTTAATGTAGGCACAATTGACTCTAGAAAAAGCAGTCTGGATTTACCTGAATCTCAAAAGGCCAGTGTTGATTCTTTGGCGAAATCCACCTCAGACATCACTAAACAAAGCATAACTTCTACCTCTGAGTCAACTACCACCTCTTCAGCCTCATCTTCCTTGCAATCAAAAACTATTGTTGAATCATCTACAACTAGTGACTCTTCAGTAGATATGAAATTACCTACAAATAAACAAGAAATTGTGAGTTCAACTTCTGATGCCTCAAAAGCCCAAACCTGCAATGTTTCTCCTTCAAGTACACATATGACTACCACTATCAAAGAACAAACTAAAGAAGGAAAGTTTGATGGTTCATGCAAACTTATTGAGTCACAATCTAGTCAGTCAAAATCTAGTCAAAGTAGTACAATAGAGTCAAAATCATCAGAATTTCACACAGAAGCTTCATCCTTGGAGAAATCATCAATCATTGAAGATGGTTCTTTTCCTTTGGGCATAACATCATCATTAACGACACAGAAAATCACCACTCATGATAGTCAAACCTCCGAATCCTCAACAATGCACACCACTGATCATTTGACAGAGACAATCAAGACTCATCATACTAGTACAGATACTACTAACAGAATTTCTCCAGACTCTGATAATACCCTTGAATCAAGAAAATTATCCTCCCATCAACTGGGTACTGTCACTACCTTGGAGACTTGTGATATAGACCTATCACACCGCAGCCCCAGTCCAGATTTCCATTCTCATAAATCATCCACTTACACATTTACAACAATAGGTAGCCCTGATGGCAGCAGCTCATTAACAGAAACTATTTCTAGACATGATCTAGGCAATGTTGAATCTCTCAGTACTGCAAAATCTGATCAAAAATCATCAGTTATACTCAAAGAAAGTTCTAAAGTGGAAGGTAATCAAGCTCCAACTGAAACTATCTCTCAAACCACCAGTTTAGAGCCACAAACATCTAATACCGCCACCAAAACAACTGAAACTATAGTTGGAGATTCCAAGACTGGAATCACTACTACCACAACTACTGAAATCATTACCTCAGAATCTCCTATCAAAGCAACTAGTCAGGATACAGCAATGAAATCAACAAGCACTACTCATGTTGAGACTGTTTCTGATATTGATCCGTCATCCATTGATTTGGCATCATTTGCAGCTCTCTCATCCAGTGACCAATCTCACCCAGGAGCAAACACCTCAGATGGTGCATACTCAACCATAGAATACCAAACTATAACTAAATATGTGGTAATCCCATCAACTGATGGTAGTCCTTCCAGAATTAAAAAATATACCACTGAAATCATACCAACATCTGTTCGAGGGATCTCAAGGGCTGAGTATGAAAAACTACATGATTTTGATGCCTCGGCTACCAGTCAACAAGAAATTCCTGGTACCGCCAAACCAACCCTTCAAGAAATGGATTCCAAATCTTATGAATCATTTACACAAATTCATCCATTTAGCACAGTGTCTAGCACCATGAAACATGATCCAGTCACAAAAAGTATTTCAGAACCTCATATATTAACCTCACCTGATTCTGGTGCATTGTATATGGATGCTAATCAAATGAGAGTTCAATTTCTAGCAGATTCCTCTGCAACTGTAGCTACAGCTACTGTCAAGAAATCCGCCTCAGGTGCTGTCATTTCTAAAGCAAATAGTGATGAAACTTATGACTCAACAGTATCAGATACATTGAGTGATTTATCCGCTAACAAATTCCATAAAAAAGAAGCTGTCTCTAAAACAGTGAGTTTACCTATATTGGATGAGGTAACTAAACAAAGCAGCATAGCTAATCAACCAGACACCTCTGAAGATGTATCTAGATCTTTAACATTCCTGGAGAAAATTGCATGCACTGATGGTGCTAAAGCAGCTATTTTGTCAGATCCTTCATCACTTAATAAACAACCTGATGATGGTGAATTGCCATCAAAAAGTGTCAGTCTTCCCGTAATAAAACGTCCTGATGACTCTGAGAAATACATGACTTTACCCAATCTCTACAAGGCCACCAATCTTGAAGACCTCACAGCTGAAGATAAAATTATAGAAGAAAGGACAGTTAGTACTGAGACTTTTAGTTCGACCCAGACTTCATCAACTGGAAGTGCCATACATCCCATTAAAGAATCTGAAGAATCAATTGATGATGAAAACCAGCCAACTCTGATTAGACAAGTAATTGAGACCACCACCAAGATCACCTCGCAATTGGTCGGCGCTCTACAATCAGACTCCAGTTCTCCTCAACGATCTCAAACATCACATTCTGAAGACCATGAATCTGATGATGGTCGTAGTGACACAAGCCTCGAACAATGCTCACGTATAACCCAACACAGTGGTGGTGCCGGACACGATTCTTCACAAATTTGTGAAAGCGACGAAGATGAACTTGGCGAATCTACCATGAGCACTTCATCCAATATAGTTCATTTTAAAGAAGATGACCATATCCAAGAGCAGTTGGCAACTCTCCAAGAGGAAACTATGCGTAAAATGTCCTCCAGCATGACCCAGTCGTTTTATGGAACATATCCTGATGATGAAGATGATGAAAACGATCTACCAGAAGACTCTAGGGGACCATCTGTGTCTTCAACTATGACTCAACCTACTCAAGATCCAGCAACTGGTGATAAGAAAGACCCTATTAAAGATTGGGGTCGGCCATTAGGATTGCCGAATGTTCGAAATGTCAATAAGTTCTTGATATGGAATCCAATAGAAGAATGGGGACGACCTTTGGGTCTACCGATGCCTGCTCCACCTCCATCATCTGTCCAAGATCGTGAAAGCAATGGTGACATTGAGATCAACTTGGCTCCCATTAATCCGCCCACTAATAATAACGTCACCAAAGGCACACCAACCAAGAAAGTGATCAAGAAACCAGCTGCTACTGAGAAGATTAATACTGGTAAGAAACTGGAGGTTTCTAATTTTTACAAAATCTGAATTAAGTAAACAAAAAACGTTCTGAAAATATTGATCGATATTTTATTTATTTTTGTATTGTTTTCAATTTTAACAGCTAGGGAAACATCAAAAACCAGAGACTCGTCTGTAAAACGTACAAAACCAACAAAACCAACGTCTCCAGTATATGTAGATTTGGCATATGTACCACATCATGGCAATCCTTATTACACGACTGTAGAATTCTTCAAACGAATAAGAGCCAGATATTACGTATTCAGTGGCACTGATCCTAGTAAAGATGTGTTCAACGCTCTGATTGAAGCCAAGAAAACCTGGGAAGATCAAAATTTAGGTAAACTTGTGACTAGATTACTATACTTACTGGGTATAAGTTATCCTCTAAAAACAAAAATTGAGAAAAATCGCCAAATTGTTTAAAAATTTGATAAACCCAGAACCTGTCTCCAAAACGGGTACATTTCCCCCTACCCACCCATTTTGGGAGGGGCGGTAAAAAGCACCTAGAAGGATAGTGCTAGGTTAGTGCTGGTTAGTGCACGCATCCCCGACGTTAGTGCACGCCCCCTTCACCCCCATTTTTTAAAAAATATGTGGGGGGGTACAGGGAAACGTGGTACCCCCCCATTCACGGAAGGGGGTTAAAAACCACCTAGAAGGTTAGTGCTAGGTTAGTGCTGGATAGTGCACGCATTCCCGACGTTAGTGCACGCCTCCTTCGCCCCCATTTTTTAAAAAATATGTGGGGGGTACAGGGAAACGTGGTACCCCCCCCATTCACGGAAGGGGGTTAAAAACCACCTAGAAGGTTAGTGCTAGGTTAGTGCTGGATAGTGCACGCATTCCCGACGTTAGTGCACGCCTCCTTCGCCCCCATTTTTTAAAAAATATGTGGGGGGGTACGGAGAAATGATTTACGAAAAAAGGGGAAGAACGTCGTTGAAATGGTTAAAACCCACATAGTTCGACTCAGTTTCGTTAGTGCTGGTTAGTGCACACACTTATACAATTATTCCCCCTCCCCCTCCCTCCAAAAAATTAAATAAATAATTTTACACACTGTGGTCCAGTAAAATCAGCATCGAATAGGAAAAATCGAAGTGGCAAGCTGATTTTCGGTATGTTGGTCCATTTTGATGTCCTGAAAACGAATCCTAGGAGTCCCCTACTGTACCGGGTGAGCTTCTTCCCAAATTTTGGATCTTAGCTCCCCCCCCCCCCCGCATCCGGGTTTGACCAAAAAACCTCGAATATGTAATACATGCATTCGTGACTCGAAAATGGTTGCAATCAATGGTGGGGGGGGGGTTCAATTCTACAAACCAAATTCCAGATTTTTATTTCGTTATTCATCGAATATTTTTTTGAAAGCCTCTAACGCAAGAATGGTTTTAAAAAATGTTGTTGTGTGTACTTGTACGTCAAATTTCCCATCAGATGAGCCATATTGATCAATTTTCCAGTCCCAAGGGGGGTGGACCTACGGCGCTTCGAACATACGGGGGTTTGGAATAGCTTCATAACGTTGATAGTTAATACTGATCGTAATATTTTTAATCATTCAAAAATGGTATGGTGGTGGTTCACCTTGTTTTTTTGGGGTAGGTACACAGCGGACTACCCTGAAAATCCAAAATATGCGCTTAAATATATATGCTCGATCTAAAAAGTAAAAATATTCCCTAACGATATGGGTATTGTTTTACAGGAAAAATCAATTCCTATACGATTTTAGTAATACTGTTGTGTAATACCAAGAATTCACGAACAAAAATCCAAAACATAGCGTTTTAAAATCACGAAAAGGTAATTCTAATTTCATTATTAAAGGAATAAAAAACAAATAAAATGAACAAAAAAAAATAAGTAGGTACGAATGAGCTATCGCCAGTTTCACAAATTTTGCGGGGAAAAAAATGAAAAATACCCAAATACTAATTTGATGCAAAAATTTGAAATTGAGCAAAATATTCCCTAATAACGTAAAATTAGCTCTAAAAAGAAAACGCAAAATATTCCCTAAAAAGTGCCAAAATATGCTTTATATATCTATGCTTTTATGGTGAAATATGCCAAAACATGCTCTAACGAATTAGGCTCATTTTACTAGAAATTTAATGGATCGTGGAGATAATTGGAAAATTCCCTATCCCTTATGCATTCAAAAAATATGCTCCAGCATAAAAATCCGAGCCCCGGTAATTATAAATTATAAACGCATAAAATCTAAGAAAAAGTATTCGCAATATTTTTTTTCAGTTTTAGATTTCAACTTCAATATGTTTGCCTGAAAGTCCAATTGCAAGCTTTTCGAATTTTAATCACTGATTTGAAATCCCTTCTGTAATTCTAAATTCCACAATCAGATTTGCTTCAAGTTCACTCAAGTCTTGAGAAATGAGAGTCTCCAAAGTTTGTTTGTTTCACATGAAACCGAAGGTATGATGTGTGCAGATTAGGATTACAGTGATTTCCTATCCCACTCCTCCCCTATAAAGTTTTAGAAGTTTGTGACAAAAATCATTTTTTAGCAAGAATGCTATGGGAACGCCTTTAAAAAAAGGTACCTAGAGGAAATTTTTAGTTTAACGTTACAGAATAGGGACTTTTAGAAAAAATTGCGGAAGTGGGAGGGGAGAAGAGTCCTCAGCGAAGACACAAAATCACATTTTGCAAAAAAGTGTGTGAAAATATACTTTCACAGGTGAAAAGGGATGGGGAGGGATTGAAAAGTCGTTGAAACACTTAAAAAATACATCTCGTAACAGGAGTCAAATAATTCGCCTGGTAAAACAACAATATAATCGATTTAATGATGATTGATGATTATTCAACCACCATGCCATTTTTGAATGATTAAAAATATTACGATCAGTATCAACTATCAACGTTATGAAGCTATTCCAAACCCCCGTATGTTCGAAGCGCCGTAGGTCCACCCCCCCCTTGGGACTGGAAAATTGATCAATATGGCTCATCTGATGGGAAATTTGACGTACAAGTACATACAACAACATTTTTTAAAACCATTCTTGCGTTAGAGGCTTTCAAAAAAATATTCGATGAATAACGAAATAAAAATCTGGAATTTGGTTTGTAGAATTGAACCCCCCCCCCCCCCACCATTGATTGCAACCATTTTCGAGTCACGAAGGCATGTATTACATATTCGAGATTTTTTGGTCAAACCCGGATGCGGGGGGGGAGCTAAGATCCAAAATTTGGGAAGAAGCTCACCCGGTACAGTAGGGGACTCCTAGAATTCGTTTTCAGGACATCAAAATGGACCAATATACCGAAAATCAGCTTGCCACTTCGATTTTTCCTATTCGATGCTGATTTTACTGGATCACAGTGTGTAAAATTATTTATTAAATTTTTTGGGGGGAGGGGGAGGGGGAATAATTGTATAAGTGTGTGCACTAACCAGCACTAACGAAACTGAGTCGAACTATGTGGGTTTTAACCATTTCAACGACGTTCTTCCCCTTTTTTCGTAAATCATTTCTCCGTACCCCCCCCCCACATATTTTTTAAAAAATGGGAGCGAAGGAGGCGTGCACTAACGTCGGGAATGCGTGCACTATCCAGCACTAACCTAGCACTAACCTTCTAGGTGGTTTTTAACCCCCTTCCGTGAATGGGGGGGTACCACGTTTCCCTGTACCCCCCCACATATTTTTTAAAAAATGGGGGTGAAGGGGGCGTGCACTAACGTCGGGGATGCGTGCACTATCCAGCACTAACCTAGCACTAACCTTCTAGGTGGTTTTTAACCCCCTTCCGTGAATGGGGGGTACCACGTTTCCCTGTACCCCCCCCCACATATTTTTTAAAAAATGGGGGTGAAGGGGGCGTGCACTAACGTCGGGGATGCGTGCACTAACCAGCACTAACCTAGCACTATCCTTCTAGGTGCTTTTTACCGCCCCTCCCAAAATGGGTGGGTAGGGGGAAACGTACCCCTCCAGAACCCCCGAAATTTCTTCAGAATGGGCTCAAAATCGATTAAAAATCATCCAAAAACCTAGTAAGAATGGTAAAACCTTCCTCAAATTGTTTGAAGGGTGTTCTGCAATTCAGATTTCAAGATCCAAAATCGAAAAATTATCTGAAAAATGCAGTCGAAATTTGGAATTCTTTTGACGAATCTGCAACGTCTTCTCAACCCATTAAAAAAAAAATCACATTTTTTCCTAATAAAATCCTTAACTGATTTCTTTATTTCATGTGTTCACAGAGGTCACCATAATTCCTACTTACGACACTGATGTACTCGGTTATTGGATCACCGAAAACGAAGAAACTTTGGCTAATTTAAAAATCGACCTATCACCTTCAGCAAGTCGTTGTACGATTAATTTGCAAGATCACGATACCAGTTGTTCAGCATACAGATTGGAGTTCTAAATTGAATAATTTTTTTATGGATCCACAGTACCTACCTACTTAAAAGCAATCTGCTGAGGAACGAGTGTTGCTATATAAAAAATGAAATCCAGCGAACACAATATTGAATATTTTGTTTAGTTAATTGAACCTTTGATATATTTGTATTAATTAATATCGCTTTCCGAACAATAATTTTTCTCCTCAAATTCCGCTAAATATTGCATCTGATAAAGAAAATAAATTATCACCCTCCCCCCCTCCTCTCCATACCCCACTGAAAATAAAATAAATAAAAAAAAACATTTGGAGTAAATAAAAATTCAAGACTAGGCGGATCAAAATACTGATAAGTCTGTGATATATTGTTAGAATTTTTATGACTAGACTTTTTTTTATTACTTTATTGTTAATTACAGTTCAATTACTCGCATACTAATTACTGCTAATCCATCAACAGTACAACTCGAAGTAACATAACGCAATCGTCTAATATAATTACCTATCCGTTTTTTTACCCTTATTACGAAAAATATCTAAATTGGTTTTTATTTTTTTTTTTATTAAAAAACAAATCCCAATACCTCGGAAAATTTACCTACTCGTCCATAATCGTCCACCTACTTATCTACTATACCTACTAAAAATGCAATCGAACAAGTTGTAAAATTTGAACTGAGTAACACAAAATTTGTTAAATGGAACACAGGGTAAGCCATTCGTGGCTTCAGAAGGAAAGGGGAATTGAAATTTTCTATTCGCCGAAACGTCGAACATACCTACCTTTTTATACGATTTATATCGCTGTCCGTTTGCAGGAAGCGAATTATCCTAATGACGTACTAGGTATACCTTTACGATGACTTAAAATAATTATGTTATAATTATTACACGAATTTGTGATTTTTTTTTCAAAGCGTTGGTGCTATACTTAACGTTTAATATTTCGAATGTGTTAACCTAAGCTAAGGAATTTTCCCCTTCTCGCTTCTACTTAAGTGTTTTTATTTTAGGTGTTTTATTTTTTTCTCTTTTTTTTTTTGGTTTCGTATTATTGTTTTGATTATATTGTAATGTTTTTTTTTCTTCGGTGTTACGTCGGTACCGTTTTTTGACAATGGGTACGACAGCTTTATCCGACAATGTGTAGCTTTAAGCTTATAAACTTATATATATATATTTTAGTGTAGAGGTATAATTTTTACTTATTACCGTTTATTTTACGCCATTATGTTACATATCCTGTCCAAAACTGTTGGTTTTCCTTCACTCAAACGAATACTTGAAAGTCTATAAGCTATGGTCACGATGTAGTCTAATATATGGAACAAACAGTCCTCCGGTTCTCACAATCGAAATGTTATGGAATATTATTGTGAGAAATTCCATCCAGCACGAACCCATCAAGTTAATACCTACCTATGATTTTTATGAAGAAAGAAATGCTTGATGGAGAATTTACGAATCAACATCACAGTCCAAGAATTTTAATCAACAGGCAAAGGGCCTATTCGAAGCAGAAAAAGAGACTGTCATCTTGGATGATATGACCACGAAACTCAACAACCTACCTACACCAAAAGTATCTTGAAAAAATACTTAATCCTATATGAATCAGAATTTCTCAAAAAGATATCTACATTCCATGGATAACGAAGAAATCAATTCAAAATATGTTCAGTCCTTCCTAATTTTTCTTCTCATACTCAAGAAAATGTCCATTTTATACTTATATACCTTCTCGTAATGTATTTCATTCCATCGAAATTCCTCTTCGAAAACCACGAACATAAAACAAAAAGGAAATAGCTTATTCGAATATTTTAATTTTAAAATTAATTTAACCTTAAATAATGCTCAATAAAAATCCTTTTAAAAAACGTCAAAGTAACGAAATAAGTTCGGCAAAGTGAGAAATCTTATCTGTGATGTTCTTCTTGGTGCCCATTATGTAATGTTGCAAAGGCAAGAAGGCAAGAATACCTACGTATTTAGTACTTAGCTATATAATGAGTCAATTTTTATAAAGTATTTGTATCTCTGAAGAAGCAATCGTACATCCATAAAAAATGAAGTGATACCCAGAGATGACGAAATTGATTTATAGAAAAAAAAAAAAAGTTATCAAGTATCTATTTCTCCAGCCATTTCCATTACCTATTTTTATTTTAATTATAAATTCAGAAAAGCCTCTTTATTTTTTTAGATGAAAAAAGTGTATGTTATGGTAACGCGACGAATGTGTGTCGTTCATTGTACTCGTATGATTCCTTTTATTAAATTTTACTTGTTATGGTTTATACATTATTTTATATTCGTATTTAAAAAACTGGATGTTTTTTATTTTATTTTCTTTTTCTTCCTTTACTTAATTTTTTCCTTTTTGTTTCGCATTAAATATATACGTACCGCATTATGTAAACTGTGTATTAGAACGCAAAATAAAATTATTTAAAATGATGAATACTTCGTTAATTGCGTTTTGAATTTTGAAAAAAAAAATGGTGAATGCTGCTAACGTTCACTACAAAGACTTGAGGTTCTCTCAAATCTAAGTTTTAGGATTCCATCGAATGGAAAATTGAGAGGGAGCTAACAATTTCCCTTCAAATAGAGAAATTGAATCCCAAAAATAATTGAAAAATTCTGATGAATAAAAAAGTGCAGGTCTTTTTACCTTTTTTGCATAAAATGAAATAAGAAAAATTCGTACAGTTCACAAAAATTAGGTACCTTGGTACGTGTTTTTCTTATGTAAGAAAAAAATCCTTTTTAATAAATATTTTGCTTAAAAAAAGTAGGTAGGTATAGGTACTTGAAATAATGTCAGAATTTTGTAAGTTATATATGAGGTATTCAAATAGAAATTATTATTGAAAAAAAAATAATAAAAAGAAATAAAAGGAAAATTAATTAGTAAAAAATGAAGTACCTATTTACTGTATCGATCAGTCAAAAACTACTGTGCCCATCAAAAAAAAAAAAACTCGAAGAAACTTGCCTGGAGCCATAACAATCATTTGCAAGTGAACCTTGAAGTGACACAGAAGAGGATAAAAAAGGCGACTATCTTCCCCAAACGATTAAAATTTAAATTCAAGTAAGTATGCAAAGTAAAAATCACTTATTTTTTTAACATTTTTTTTTTTTGAAAAATTCATAAGTTATGTACTTTTTTCAGTAGAAATTTCATTTTAATTTTTTTTTCACCAATTTTTTATGAAATAGTCGTGTAATGTGTGGCTTTTTTGAAAGTCAACTCAAATTTCGACTTCCAATTCCAGAAACTTTGCTCTAACCTCCTCATGGATAAATCATTGCAGCGCCATCTGTCAAGTAATTATAGAAAACCTTCAAAATTGTTTTTGAAAATTGCACGAAAATGGCTGTGGTGGGAAAATTACTGAAAAAATATCATTAAAGATTTCACAAGATTTTTTTAATGGCCTAAAACATATCGTAAACAGATCCGTGGCTAGGATTTTTCACTCAGGAGTTCCAGATAAATGAAATCATAGTTAAGGAAAACTTGAAAAAAGGAAAATAGTAAATGTACGACCAAAAAAAAAAAACACCAGCAAAGTTCCAGCTGCCTACAATTCATTTTTTTTCTTTTTTTAAACAATTACGTTTGGCACAAACATCCCTGAATTTTCACGCACAGATTTTAGGAATCTTCAGAAAAATTGCAGCACCTTGTTTGGTAAAAAATTCACGAATTGTTTCTAGACGAAGCCTTTCGTCAGCAACAGGACAACTGCATTTTTAGGAAGCTGATAACTAAGTAAGTACATATTGCCATAAAGAAACCAATGCATTAAATATAGAAACTGTCCGAGAATTGTATGATTCTATGGTATAGGTACTTTTAATTAAATTTATGAAACTATTTTTGACAAAATTTCTTAAAATTGAGCAGGGACGAAGCGATGGGGGGCTAGGGGGCAACCTGCCCCCCTCAGTTGTGCTATAGACGAGCCTAAATAGAAATAGTTAGGCAAAACTTGGTACATAAATTTAATGAGCCCATTTCAAGGTTAAAATCTATGGTGGGAAACTCGAGTGTTTACGACAATAGGTATAACCTACCTATTCTTCAGTATGTTTTTTCCTCTCGATTGATGAACGTGCGTTCGTATTTTTTCTTTAATTTTGTATTCTAATTTACCTGTCATTTCATGGCAGAATTCGAGTTTTTTGTATAATATTTTGAACTAATTAAAATGATATAATTTCTCCGGCAACGCGAGTGTTATTTGTGTTGTTATGATTTTATTTCAATGATAATTGGACAATAATTCTAATGGAGTAAGTTTCCTTTATCGAGTTACCGGCAAGGCTGAGGGAAATCCTCTAGCCATATGTTGGTCAGTATTCAGGTTCTTTCTTCCAAAGTATCGGGCTAAGATATAGTCTATGAAAAGACTAAGTCCAAACTACAATTAAGATGATCAAGGTAATGATTAGGTTAATGGTAAAGTAGTTAGAATTTCTCATAATGATCTAGGTATGGATTCGTAACAGTGATTCTATTTGAATAATCTAGGTATAGATTTAGTAGATTTCCATCTATTTCGACTTGTTTTTCAATGTCTAGAAATGTATGTAATTTCAAATTACTTTTCGAGTTAATTTAACACTGGGATACCTTCCAACAATGATTGTGTTTGATGTAGGTTCTACCTACCTTGTATATAAAGTCCCTTTCTTTTGATAGAATATTGATTGAAACATATCTTCGTGGATTTGAATAAATTTAGAGCATTTTTATATTGTGTGGTTAGGTAGGTTTGTCTTATCCTAATCCAAACCCATCCCACTAATTCCTATTCGTGAAATTTCCTAATACCTATCTTCTCATTATATTGTCCCTAGTTCTTAAAACCTCCTTAATTCCTAATTCCTACACCACACAGTGTTCTGCGAAAGTTGAGAAAAGTTGGAAAATTGTGAGAAATACCTACAAGAAAGTTGGGAAAATACAAAAATTCCGAAAATAAGTATTTCAGTTTTGGAGTTTTCAAATATTAAAATTTTTTGCATCATCAAAGTTAAAAACTTTCCCAACTTTTGAAGCCAAACTAGTTTCTAAATCTATGATTTTCCCAACTAAAATTCACATTTTTTTCAAAAATTTTTGCCCTCGCTTTGCTCGAGGAAAATTGTTGTGCCTTTTCACATCAACATTACAAGATTACAACTGTTTTGCTTCTTAAAATTTAAAATTTTGAAAATCTTTTACCCTCGCTTCGCTCGGGCCAATTTGATTTTTTTTACGCTTGAAAATTTCAAGAAACTATTTAAAATTTCTTAAAAAGTTGAGATCAGAAAACCCAAATTTTTTCATTTAATTTGATAGATATTGTTCTACTTTTTGAATTACAATTTTTCCAAAGCTTTTAGCTTCGATTCGCTCCAGCCAATTTGATTCTCTTCTACTAAGTTACAACTTCAAGAAACGTATGATTGAATTTGAAAAATATTGAGGCCAGAAAAACTGGATTCTTTTATTAAAATTGATGTTCTACTTTTCCATTCCAAGTCACATATTTTCCAAAATTTTCGCCATTGCTTCACTCGGGCCAATTTAGTTATTTTTTTCACACTAAGAATTTCAGAAAACCGTTGATAAGATTAAAAGAAAGTTGAGATCAGAAAAACCGAATTCTTACATTAAAATTGATGTTGTTCTACTTTTGCAAACTATACAAACTTTTTAAAGCTTTCGGCATTGATTCTTTTTTACAAAGTTACAATATTTTAAAAAATCTATGATTGAATTTCACATTATTTATTCAGATTGGTCTCTAAAACAACCCATCAAAAGTTGCACCCCCCAACTTGCCGGCTACCCCCGCAAGAGGTCATTAACCTTTGCCGATACAGGTTTTTCGGCTGTATCGCCAAAATGAAAGGTCCGAGAGGAAAAATGTTCGAACAAAAATTGTTCTACGCTAAATCTCCTATCAGCATGACCAGTCCGGCTTTTCCCAAAATGGCGATTTCACCCTTACTGAGGAGGGGGTGAAGTTGTCAATTTTATGAAAATTGTTTTAAAAAATGAAAATTGGCAATTTAAAACGTGAACTTGATTCACGGTAGACTCAGAAATATTTTGACCAAAGTTGCACACTGCAACTTGTCTGCTACCCCCGCAAAAGGTCATTAACCTTTGCCAATCTACGTTTTTCGGCTATATCGCCGAAATGAAGGGTCGGAGGGAAAAAATGATTGAGCTAAAATTATTCTACGTTAAATTTCCTATAAGGATGGCCAGTTCAGTTGAAATACATATATTTTTCGATTTTTGGTGAATTATTGAAAATCAAATTTAGACCAAAAATGAGGAAAAAATCAAAATTTTACCAAATTGAGCTATAAAGCTGAAATTTGGGACATACCTTATTTTCGACCTTCCAAATCGATTGGAAACATTTTCAAACTGTTTCGAGCAGTTCTGCAGCCTCCAGAACATTTTTGAAACTTGAAATTTCCACAAAATTCCATCAAATGAAGTTGGAATGCGGAAATTTACGCTGCAATCCAATTTCCCTTCATTTCGGCGATATAGCCGAAAAACGTAGATTGGCAAAGGTTAATGACCTTTTATGGGGGTAGCAGACAAGTTGCAGTGTGCAACTTTGGTCAAAATATTTCTGAGTCTACCGTGAATCAAGTTCACGTTTTAAATTGCCAATTTTCATTTTTTAAAACAATTTTCATAAAATTGACAACTTCGCCCCCTCCTCAGTAAGGGTGAAATCGCCATTTTGGGAAAAGCTGGACTAGTCATGCTGATAGGAAATTTAGCGTAGAACAATTTTTGTTCCAACATTTCTCCTCTCAGACCCTTCATTTTGGCGATACAGCCGAAAACCTGTATCGGCAAAGGTTGATGACCTCTTGCGGTGGTAGCGGTCAAGTTGCGGGATGCAACTTTTGATGGGTTGTTTTAGAGACCAATCTGAACAAATTATGTGAAATTCAGCTTGCCCCTAATTTTTTCGAGGTGCGACTAAACATTTTGCTAAAATGACTGGACTATTTGGAATCTTAGGATCTTTGCTTCCCCCCCCCCCCAGGCAAAGCCACTTCGCTACGTCGCTGAAATTGAGTAAAATTTCTACTTACAAAAGTCAGTGAAATGAGTTGCAAAAAATGGTTTTTACGGTAACTTTTTTAAATATCAATACAGGTGAGCAATTTAATGTGGATAGGTAGGTAATTCAAGGCTTTCAAGATTTTTTTCATGCAATTTTTTTCAATTCTGAAGAAAATTGGTTAGGTATTTCTTTTCTTTTTGTCGGTGAAAAATACATCGGGTTTTTTTCATTTCAATAGTGTTTAGTTTTAATAACATTGCCCCTTCAATTCTCAAAGATGGAAAACCGTTTCACATACGTGTCATTTGATTAGCTGCATAACTGGGAAAATAAATTTGAATTATTCCATGTACCTATCTTGAGTATCTGAGTAAGCAAGCCTATAATAAAACTCGAAGGGCAAAGGTGAAAATACATTTTTTTAGGTAGGTGTGATTCATTAGAATGAACCTACCTATTTAGAGTCCAAAACTCGAATTCCAAAAGTCATTATGAGAAAAGTTGAATAATACCTATTTTTTATGTAGGTAGGTAGCTAGGTACCTACTTTGATTGAATTGATTCCCTCGTGAGGAAACCTTGGCATTCTCCTCACTTCTGGCGTAGTCACCCTCCAATTCAACTAGTCTTATAGTAGTCTTCCCGCAATCTATTGTATTATGCGGTAAGAAGACCGTGTGTAAAGTTTATTGTTATTATTACCAGTACCCAGATACATTCTTCGAAATCCAAGGTCGACAACTTCCACTATCAAAACACAATTGTATCTCAGGTAGAGAAAGATATACCTGTGAGATTTCATGTGCATGTGACTAAACATATTTAAACCTCTGCGATATACTAAGTATCTGTGTAGGTACCTGGTACATGCTAACTTAAGTATAGGTATAATGAACTCACAAGTCAGTGAGATGTTGACTGAAAAAAGTGACGCATTTGTATACAAGTACAGCATAGAGATAGAAGTATTTATTTGTATGTTGGCCAGTTCCGATTTTATACTCATTTCCATACTCATGTTTACATATCTAAATCTTCTTTCTATATTTTGGCCTCCTCCCAACCACAATTCATAAACGAAAACTTTGATACCTAATAATTAATTAACCTGCACCTATCTCATAATATACTGCAATTCCGCAATGGTTTTTATCGCGCTGATACGAGTTATAATGTAGCTACTACATACGTTAAACCATCAACTAATAAAAACCTCTTGATAACCAACCGAATGTTATCATTTTTTTATTTTACTTCGCGCTACCTTGACGTGTTATCAGAGTTTTTCTGTTAAATGGTTCGCTATTCGTAATGATTTTTGTCGAGAGTTTAGTTTTGAATGAAATCGTGATGAATGTGGACTGAATTTTTTTTCGCGAGGTTTATCCAGTTGATAAATGGAGAAAAAAGATATTAATGGCAAGGATGTGGAGGTTTCCTTGGAGCTTCTGTCAAACTACCGGAAAGACACGAAAGTGTAAGTAAACATTAGTCACTTGCGTATCAAATTACATTACACTCGTCATGTGTTTTTATTTTTAAAACTTTTACGAGTCTAAGTAGACTCGTGTGTTTACTACAGTGTATCCATTCTATTTAAAAGCTATTCGACGCCGGTATACCTACTTAGAGGATTATTATACCTACTACCTATGTACTTAAAAAAAATAATCTACATTAGATGAGGGATTTGGGTACCAATTTTCATCATCTGGAGGAAATTTTCCTCATTATTTTATTATTTTTGGCTCAGAAACATTTCAACCGTCAACTATTTCTTACACTAAGCGTGTAAGCTCTCGGCATTTTTCTTTTTTTTTTACAAAGGAGAAGTATTGATAAGGCTATTTTTTGGCACCAGGTAGTTATCGACTGGACCACTCTTAAAATGTTGTAATAAATATCCCAAATACGAATCCGTAGTTAGTTGACCCAGAATGACATTTTTTTGGGCTCCAGAGTCCAGGGGTTCTCAAAGTTGAGAATAAAACATAATTTTAGGAACCACTGAGTATTATTTTCAAAAACTTTCTTAGCGTAAAATATGTGTTTGAACCCGGTAAACGTTATGGGAGGAGATTTGTCTATTTTCGACCCTCGAGGGCAGAAATTGGGGGAGGGGTTAAATTTTTTGGAAAATTTTGGAGCCACCACTTTGAACCCACCCCTTTGAACCCCGCTAAAAAGCTTTTTACAGTTTATTAGTATCTGGAAGACCTCCATCGGCATCCTATCAAATTTTGAGGTCAATAAAATTTTGCACTGGTACTCAAAAATCCAATTTTCCGATTTTTTGTAATTTTCGATATTTTAAGAACCACTGGAAAACTAGAAACCTGCGATTTGCGCCAAACGTAACGTTCTGAGGTATGTATTCAATTATCTGGGTGAAAAACTTTAACTAAGCTCTCTGTATATTCGTAATTTTGAACCCTTTTATTTAGAGCCCCCACTTTGGGCACCCCTAAGAAAGGCGTTTATGCATATTTTTTCAAATGAATTGAAGAATTTACATTTGAAACGTACTAGCAAGTGCTAGATAATTTTCCATTTGATTTTTCCAGTATTCTTCAATTTATTTGAAAAAATTCGCATGAATGCCCTTTTTAGGGGTGCCCAAAGTGGGGGGCTCTAAAAAGATGGTTCAAAATTACGAATATACAGGGAGTTTAATTAAAGTTTCTCACCTAGATTATTGAATACATACCTCAAAACGTTACGTTTGGCGCAAATCGCAGGTTTCTAGTTTTCCAGGGGTTCTTAAAATATCGAAATTACAAAAAATCGGGAAATTGGATTTTTGAGTACCAGCGCAAAATTTTATTGAACTCAAAATTTGGTAGGATGGAGATCTTCCATATGCTAATAAACTGTAAAAAGCTTTTTTGCGGGGTTCGAAGGGGTAAGTTCAAAATGGTGGTTCCAAAATTTTCCAAAAATTAACCCCTCCCCCATTTCTGCCCCCGAAGGTCGAAAATTGGAAATTTTCCTCACATAACGTTTGCCAGGTTTAAACACGTATTCTACGCTAAAGAAGCTTTTGAAAATACTCAGTGGTTCCTAAATTTCTTTTCTTATTCGCAACTTTGGGAACCCCTGTAGCCCAAAAAATGGTCATTCTGGGTTAACTAACCACGGATTCGTATTTGGGATATTTATTACAACATTTTAAAAGTGGCCCAGTCGATAACTGTCTGGTGCCAAAAAATGGACTTATCGATACTCCTCATTTTATTCAAATTTTGAGTTTACCAATTTAAAATACTTAATTCGAAATCCATCTGAAATAATGGACATGTCTTGTGTTAAAAACACCCCTTGTACCCGTAGGGGATACGCCCGCTCTACCCGCAGCTTCCACTATGAAGGAAGATGTGTACCCAAGTAGCGTAATCGCGCTGCTAAAGTGCTAATGGAAGATTCCAGTTTCCAGTTTCCACCTAGCAGTGCGATCTAGCGAATGAATTGATTTGTAGCGGCTACGACTACGAGAGAAGTCAGCTACAGCCTACAAGTGCCACTTTAGTATGTGTTTGTAAAATCACCGTGTATACCTATGAAGCTAGCTACTTTGTAGTGCATGCCTGCAGTGCAATTCTTTGTTGGGGATTTGTTTCATTTCTGTATTACTCACGTGTCTAGTACTCTGCCGTTTATTCGCGTCTTTACCTATTTCTTCTTACCTAGATATATAGATGTGTTTCAATGTGATCAATGTTATTGTTTTATAATTCATCTCCGCGAATAAACGTTCGTACACGTCATCGTGCAGCAATTTATTCCGCGTTCGTCAAACAAATACAGTTATCCGACCTATAGGTACACCTCCGAGGAGTTAGCCTATCTTCTTCGTATAGCTTCTCCTCAACCATATGTAGCTAAGGACATACCATTCTCAAGGGTCACTCCTAGACACCCCCGTCCACTACACCCTCTAAATTACTATTTCACGATGTATGAGGTAACAATAATATCTTTTTTTGCATTTACGAGGTATTTCATCTCGATTTTTTTTTGTTTTTTGATACAGGTACAGAGATACTACATCGCAGATTACCGATGACAACCCTTCATTTTGGCTTTCAAAACGATTACTGGTCGCGACGGTGTTATTTATATCTTTCGTAAATTTCCAATTATTACGAAATAACATTAACATCACCATTGTTGAAATGATATCCAACAAAACCATCGGTACAGTCAACAACACAGATATTGTAAAAGTAAGTAATTGAGTTCACTTCTTACTTGAGTTTCTACATCGGCAGGTACCTACCTATACTTAGGAACATGATATCCACAAAAATCTGAACACATTTATGGATAGTACAGAGCTGAGGGAGAGGGGATTGACCAACGCGAAGAATAGAAAAACAATTTTTAAATGTTGGGAATGAAATTTGAAAAAATGATTCTGAAAAAAGTAAAAAGTAAGAAAAAATTGGGGAATAAGAATTTTTTAAGAATGAAAAATAAATTTTTTACATAATTATGTGGTGTTCTAAAATATTTTTGAGCAAGTTTCTTAAATTAGAAAAAGTAAATAGGAAATCAATGGTAAAAAAAAAATTGAACCCTTGAAAAATCTAACAGGGGAACCTCTTGAGATGTCACACTCCAATTTGAACGGGACCACGATTTTTGGAAAGAGCATAGTCTAAAACCCCCAAAATCAAATTGTCAGCAGCCCAAGTTCATTTTTCGATGATCAGTAAAAATGGTCAAAATAAGTCCCAAAATTAATATTAATTACCCAAATCCAAATTTTACCATTTCCAGCCATTCTGGAGCCTCCAGCATGATTTTTCAATTTCTCCAGAATTTTGAATTTGCTCCAGAAGGCGTGAATATGAAGTTGGGCAGCTAAAAATCGAGTTGTGTATTATACTCGACCTGTTTAACGAGTTCATCTTCATTTAGCCGATTTTGGGAGTGACACCTCAAAAGTGGTTTTTTGTGGTGTCACTCTCGCTCCAAACAGGCTGGAAATGGTAGAATTTGCGCTCTGTGGGTTGGTTCTTGAAGAAATACAGCGATTCGCACAAATTTCAACAATTTTTTCACAAACGGTTATCTTTTGATCTTTTGGATTTTTTAATTTTGAAAAAAAGCTGGTCAAAAAACCACTCTTGAGATGTCACTCCCGAAATAGGCTCAAATGTAGATAAACTCGTTAAACAGGTCGAGTATAATACACAACTCGATTTTTAGCTGCCCAACTGCATATTCACGCCTTCTGGAGCAAATTCAAAATTCTCGAGAAATTGAAAAATCGCGCTGGAGGCTCCAGAATGGCTGGAAATGGCAAAATTTGGATTTGGGTAATAAATATCAGTTTTGGGACTTATTTTGACAATTTTTACTGATCAAGTACGCACTTTAAAAAAAACATAAATCGCCAAAAACAGTCAATTTTGAATTTTCAAAAATTCGCCAAAAATCGAAAAATGAACTTAAGCTGCTGAAAATTTAGTTTTGGTGGTTTCAGACTATGCTCTTTCCAAAAATCGCGGTCCCGTTCAAATCGGAGTGTGACGCCTCAAGAGGTTCCTTTTGTAGGTAAGCAGAAAATGACTGTGTAAAAAAATAACGAAGTTGATATTTTTATGAAAGTTTTAATAAAATAACTTGAAAAATTGCTTTTAAAAAAATTTGAAAAAATGAATATTTGCTTTGGAGAAAATTGAAGCATTTTTAGGCATTCTGGTGATACTTTACAGGAGAAAAATGATCGCAGAATATTAACGTCATGAAGAAGTTCCCGATTGGTGAGGGGGAGGGGTAGATGAACCTACAAATTAGGAGACCGACTGAAATATTCGAATAGGACTATCGAAATATTACAGGGTGTCTAACAGGTCCTACTGGTCCTATTAGTCCTACTAAAGTCCTACTTTTTTTCAAAAGTCTTTTTGGTCCTACTAAAGTCCTACTTTTCAACAATTTTATCCAAAAGTCCTACTTTTTTTCAATTAAACCTTTAAAACGTTCAATTTTTCCCCTTTATTCCAGAATTTTGAGGGCTTATTTGTTGACTTTTTTAGATTTTGAATTGCATATTTTTGAGAGCTTTCGCCCTCGCTTCGCTCGGGCTATTTGCTCTTCTTCTCCCGCATAGAAAACTTATTGTTCAAATTCAAGAAATGTGCAAAGTTTGAATCAGAAAAATAAACTCCTCCCTCCATAAAGAAACTTTTTGTTTTCACTTCTCAAAACATTGAATTTTTGAAAGCTTTTGGCCTCGCTTCACTCGGGCTTATTTGCTTTTCTTTTTCATGTTTGATTTTTTTAAAATAATCATCATTCGAATTTTGAAATTTTGAAGTAAAAATTTCAAACATCTTCAAATATTACACATGAAAACATTGTTTTCATACCCCTCAAAATACTAATTTTTGGGAAGTTCTGTCCTCGTTTCGCTCGAGTGCGTTTGCTTTTCTTTTTTCAATTTTATATTTTCCAAAAAAAAAATCATCATTTAAATTCTAAAATTTTGAAGCAAAATAAAATTTTTATGAATAAATCATCACACAAAAAAAAACATCGTTTTTATTTATATTTTTGGCGTTTACCTACTTGCTTAAATGAAATCATAAGGAAGGAGTTTAAAGACAAGAAAAGCAAACATTTTTTACAAAAATTTGGCCAGAACCTTGAATGTGAATTTTTACCCCCTCCCCCGGCCCTTAAAAAAATTCCAGGAGTGCCCGAAAAATGACCTGCTAAAAGTCCTACTTAAGTCCTACTTTTTTATTTTGAAATTTTGTTAGACACCCTGTATTAAAATTTGATTTTTTAAATGTTATGTTTGGTCAACTAGGATTTCCTAATAAAATACGAGTACATATTTTAAAAAATTTTTCATTTTTTTAATGTTGAAACAACTTTTTGAACGTACATAGGTACATATATTTTTTAAATAAAAAATTGCATGTTTCTGATTCGAAAAACAAGCGGGAAACTTGTATTTACTTTACCCCAATGAGGTCAAAATATTATCGAAAAATGTTGGAAATTTCTCATCCAGAAAGTGTTATTTGAAATGAGGAAATATTGGAGAAAATGAACCCATGTGAAAAGTTACTTCATTACTTACACCCCACCCCTGGCATCTCATTTTAAAAAACCATCAGTTTTAGGTGATTCGGGAGCTTCTTGCGAGTTTTCAATTTTCAACAAAAATTTCAAATTGTAAGTATTTTGTTTGATAAAAATTTCTATGAAAAAGTTGAAAAATTACCAAAAAGCAGATTTCTTACATTATTCTTTAATCATCAAAAAATTTCCCAAAACTCTAATACTGAACTTTAGCAGCTGAAATTTTGGTTACAAGGGTTTTAGAACATACTCTCAAAATCTAGCTTGGTTTTGATCAGATCGACAGGTGTGAGTTAGAATGGCCCCTTTCTAAATTCCTGTAGTTACCACTTTTATTTATTTATTTTTTTTTGCATTTCTTTCAAAGAAAAAAAAATTGAAGTTTCAATTTAATTTATGATGGATTGTTGTTTTCAGCCACCAGATTTCGATTGGGACTCGTCAACGACTGGACTCATTACAAGCATTCTCGCTTACGGAGGCTTATTTTCAATTTTTGCTGATCTAGCAATCAATAGAATTGGAGGATCGGTCACTTGTGCATGGAGCATGTTATTGGCTGGTGTTCTGACCATGCTGCATCCGGCTATTTTAAATCTGCATTTTTACCTATTTTTGGCGTGTCGTTTTTTCACTGGTATATTCGAAGTGAGTAAAATGAATAATTTACCTACCTAGTAATACAATGTTTACCTACATAGAAAGTAGGTTGCTGATCATTAATACAGAAATTCGATTCAGAAGTGATATTCGACGCTATAAATAATGTATAGGTATAGAAGGAAGGGAAGGGAAAGCGCCATGGCTCTATCATTTTTAATTGTACGAATCCAATGAACCATGAATTTAATAATCCAACTGACGAAATACCTCCTAATTACCAGATGCTGTTTTACGTCGGCACTTCGGATATATTTTCAAGATGGTTTCCAATGAAGGAGATGTCAGCCTTGATATCGTTCAGTTTCAACGGGACAAATATCGGTTTAGCAGCGGTTTATCCATTTTGCGCATATTTGGCTCATAAATGGGGATGGCAGATGGTATTTTACGTTACAGGTAAAATGTCAGCTTGATACCTAATTCGATTTGGATTAATCATACCGACTATGCGAGAGATTTATTTTTTTCTTTTTTTTCCTCGTTATAGGCTTCATGGGAGTAATTTTTGCAATACTCAGTCTCGTTCTAGTGAAAAATCAGCCATCTGATGATAAATGGATTTCAAAAAAAGAACTCGCTTACATACTCGAAGAAACTAACCATACAACTAAGATGAACGTAGGTATGATTTTTACTCTTTCTATAGGAAAGTAGGTACTTTTATTTGACTTTTCATAATATTACTTCTACTCTGCACTTTTATGTAGGTGAGCCATCCATATTGGAAAATTCTGACTTCAGTTCCTGTTTGGGCTTTGTGCTGTACTGTGTTTGTTTATATGTGGGTTACATCAGTTATTAGTGCCTGTTTACCTTTATTCATTAGAGGTAAGTAGGTACATATGTACATATAAGACGATTGGCTAAATTTCTATCTCTTATACCTAGGTTTGCATCAACTTGATTTACATTTACCATATGTAATATTTTTCGCAGATTTGACTCACAAAGAAACAGATGAAATTGGTTACATTTCATCGATTCCTAATATCGTTTACATTTTCTTGTTTCCAATCGACGGTGCGATAATGGATTATTGGAAAAATAATAGCGGTATTACAGTAACCAGGGTATAAGATTCCTTTCAAGTTCTTACCTACTGTTTTTTTTGGTGATTTTTTTTCATGAATTGTACTTACCGGAAATTTTTTAAATTTGCAGATGCATAAAATAATCATAAGCATAGCATTTCTATTTGCGAGTGTTATGTTTGTAACTGTCGCAGTTGCATTCACTTCCAGCCTGATCGCAAGTATGTCTATTTTCGTTCTGATCCAAGTTCCAATGTCATTCGTGCCAATTATCCTACAGTAAGTTGATATCAAATTACAAATGTACATAGCTCGGTAAAAATATTCCATCAATGCAATAAAATGATGCTGGAAAAAAAATTTTATAGAGTAATCTAACCCAAGTTTTTGTGAAATCGACTAAAAATATTTCAAAAACTGAAGACCATTGCCTAAATTATCAACAAGAAATCTGTTTAAGATCTGAATATTTTGCAACATTTTTTTCAAGATCCACCAGAACCGATTTTTACTTATAAATGTATTAAAATTGAAAAATTCATCTTGAATCATTGAAAATTTTTTTTAACTAAGAAGAAATAATCTAATCAAATTTCTCAAGAATCTGTTGAAATGGGCAAAACATCTGTTCTAAATATTTCCAGAATCATTATTATGTATCTATCAAATCTTGAATTCATGAATTATTTTTAAAAAATAATAATAATAATAAAAATAATGAAAAAGTCTCATGTTGTAAGTGTTGAAAATCCTCCATTAAAGTAGCCTAGACCTAAGTATCTACTCGTATTTAATTTTTTTTCAAACAAAGGAATCTTTTGAACTGGTAATCTTCAATACAAACGATATCAAGCCAGATTGAAAGAGCATGGCTTAAAATCCCCTACCTAAAGCTATATTTTATTAAAAAATTGAAAAATTGTCCTTCAAACAGCTATTTTGAAAATGACCTCACTGAAGTAATTCCTTCTCCAATCAAAAAAGCTTTATTTGCTGATGACCTCAACATTTCTCTATCTTGTAATGACATAGAACTTCCAACTGCTATCATGGTCACAACAAAATGGTTTGAAATTTTCTCACTCTAAATCTGCTGCCCTGCATATTTGCAAACGAAATAAATGTGCCCATGAAATAAACATACTTACACTTCAATAATACTACAATTCCAACCCTTCCCTCTTTTAAATACTTGGATATCAACTTTGACAACAACCTTTCCTGGGTCTCTCACATACACATAGAAGGTATCAGATCCAAATGCTTCAAAAAAATAAATCTACTCAAGAAACTTTCACACACTTCTTATGGTTCTGATCATCATACCTTACTCAAACTCTACCGCACACTTATCACTTATCAGACCAGTTTTAGATTAAGGATGCTCTGTCTATACTTACGCCCCTGATAGTCGCCTCTGCAGGCTAAATACTATTCAAAATACAACTGTACAAATTTCCACTGGAGCCTTTAGAACTACCCCCACTATAAGCCTTCTTAATGATGCTTCTGAATGTCCACTTGACATACGTAGACATGTATATTTCCACATCAACATACCTGAATATAAAATCAAACCCAGATTTCAACTTGAAGTTGGAATATACGATTCCTATGCATTCACTATCTGTAAAATTTCAATCTTTTCTACAACAAGTAGAAGATAATAACATCAAAATACACCATTTCGTTACCTTAATGCCAAATCCGAGTATGTCCATCCAAAAAAACATCGTCGTTTTGCGTCACTGATAAGGCTCTGGGAAGCCCTGAATTGAAAAATTTGCATCGGAGTACAGTTAAAATGCACCACCGAAGATGCACGAAGCTGACCGATGTTCAATCAAAACTCAACGAACCCTTCCGAGCATATCCGAGCCTTATCAGTGATGCGTAAAATCATCCTTTTTTTGTATGGACATACTCGGATTTGGCATTAAGGTAACGATTTACCAACCCCATCATACTTAAAAGACATTTTCTTCTCCTTCTTGACAAGTATAAAGAACACAGTCACATATATACCTACTGATAGCTCAAAAACCAAACAATTCACTGGATGTGCTATCATTCATGGCGATATCTCTATTCCCATTGCTCTCCCCTCCCTTTGCACCATTCTCACTGCTGAATTATATGCAATTAAATCTGCAATAACATATTCCCTTGATTTTTCATTAAATAAAGTTACAGTTTTTACTGACTCACTATCAGCTCTTTTATCAATAAAAAACTATAGGTCAAAATATTCACATCCTATATCACTTGAAATTATTGAACTCCTGCAACTCTTCCAAAACAGCACACCCATACTATGCTGGATACCTTCACACTCCCAGATTCATGGTAATGAGTTGGCTGATAAAATAGCTAAGTAAGCACACCTGCACCTCCCCCTTACCAACATTCCAATCCCTCTATCAGACCTAAAGCTCCATTCAAAAACTTTAATGCATGAAGTGTTTCAATCTTCATGGTCTCTAATCCCAAGCTCAAATAAACTAAAAATAATAAAAAACACTACATCTTTATGGAAAACTTCTGAACAACTTCAGCGTAGATCTGAGGTTCTCACCAGACTCAGAACTGGTCACTCTCTTCTTACTCACCAATTCATATGCCTCAAACAGCCTCCCCCATCATGCCCAGAATGCAACATCCCCTCAAACATTGCTCATCTACTAATAGACTGTCCTTCCTACCAAAATGAACACTCCAGACTTCTAAATTCCAACCAACTTCAAGTCCTCCTTTCTGATGACCCCACTCACATAGACAATGTCATCAAATTTCTTTACTCTACTAAACTAGATAATAAAATTTAAAATTTAAAACTTAAAAACCCAGGTAGCCCATTTCTTTTATATTGATCGTAACTTTATTTCTAGATACGTATATACCCTAATCATAAGTTTGTCTTAATATAGGGCCCCTAGCCTAAGTTGCTGTAAATGGCTCTTAATAAATAAAAAATAAAAAATAAAAAAAAATTCAAATTTTCAAAAATTCTCCAAAAATCCGAAAATGAACTTGAAGACCTGAAATGTTGGTTACAAGGTTTCTAAGATACGCTTTTCCGGTCGAATTTATTTTCGTTTGAATAGGAGAGTGCCAAGTCATTTCCAATGAATTCTCTGTAATATTGTATTTTTGAAAAAATCAATCTAGATAGGTACTTGAAATTCTTCAAGTTTTTCTCACGATTGTCTTGTTTTTTTCACAGAGTCCTAGTAGTAAATCTATCTGCGGATCATTCAGCTGTTGTTGGCGGCCTGCTATCGTTTTTCTTCTCGCTGAGCGCCATTGCATGCCAAACTATGACCGGATTTATGATCCCAGAACATGTAAGTTTTTACAAAATGTTCCAAATATGTGAGCAGGAAATAAACTGAAATTATTTCCAAATTGTCCTTCAGAAAAAAAAGATAACTTTATTTTTAAAAAAAAAATTAATTAATATTGAGAACTCCACGAGCTTCTATGTTCCTCCCCTCACCATTTCACTGGTCCGAGATTAAAACTTTTCTTATTTTATTTTTACAGAGTTTACAAGAATGGAATAATTGTTTTTACTTGGCAGCTGCGATTTCAGCTTTTGGAGCTGTGATATTCATGTTGTTCGGTTCGAGCGAACTTCAACCATGGGCGCTGACGTCTCCGTCTAAAAAAGAACGTCATTTATCCGAGACTGATTAAAAACTTAATTTTATTATTTAATGTACCAAAGTCATGTTTTTTTCCCTTTTTTTTTATGTAGATGTAACATTGTATTGGAGTATTTTCAGACAAAAAATGAATTTCAATACAAAACTCAATTCGAACTGAATAAAAATTATTTCAAATTCCACTGAAAAATCTCACATCTTGTAGATCTCGATGGATACTTAATTTCAATTTTTTTTCTCGCTATCTATAAAATAAACATTTCCTGTATAAATCCAAGTGCAACGAACCCTACAAAAGTCAAGGAAAAAAACAATGTTGTGTAGAATCAAATACCTATTTGGTATAAAAATATTTATTATTCTGATTAATTATCGTAATAATTGCGCGAACATCAGATAAACATGTGATTGAAATTTGTTATCGAGTCAAGTTCAAATGTTACAAAGTATATGAGGTAGGTATTAGTTACATCACATCGTAAATACCTACATACTTACATGAGAGTAAATTTTACTCGTGTTTCATAAAATTAAAAAATTCGTCGAATCGAAGTTAAAATAAACTTAATTTGCAAACTGGTTCCTAATAAATTAGGTAGGTAGGTTCGTATGATTTCATCTAAATTGGAGTCAAAATCGTTTTTACTTTAGTTTTTGAATTTTATCAAATTTATAATAACTTATTTTAGGTACTGTAGTTATTCTTCCATCCAAGATACAAATTTTTTGACCGAAAATTCGAATGAGTGGGGATGAAGGAGTAAAACCTTTGAAAACTGTTATCGATTAGAAAAATTCTCATGATTTTCGAGATTTTATTTTATTTAATCGTGGGAAGAAAACGCGTATTTGAATTCGAAAAAGTATTAGATATAAATAAGTATGTTTTAATTTTTAAACCTGATGAAAAAATAGATGTTCGGTTTATTTTAATTTCCAAAGGTGATACTTGATTTCCGCAGACGTTCTGAAGGGTTTGGATACGTATACCTACCTATTCATTGTCTTCAAAGAGGATGGAAAATTTTAAATATTTTTGAGAACTGTTATTAAACAAATGTAATCCTCATTCAGACACATTTTCTCTCCAATTTGTTGAATACATAAGTACTTATAACAAACGAAATTCAAATTTTTTCATTTTTAATGACTCATATACCTACCTACTTTGATTAAGAAATATAGGTACCTACGTATTTTTGTGTCTTTTGGAGAGTATATTTTGTAAAATGATGTAAGTAAGTAGGTTCCTATTCCTTAATATGCTTCAAAATGATCCTCAATCACAAATCATGATATCAGTTGCTCAAATCACTTTTCATAGCTAGGTATCTGAAATAGAAACAGTCGCCTTAAAGGAGATTGAGAATCTCTTGTTGGAGACTTTAGAATAATTTTAAGTTATCAAATGCAATTTTAGATGTTTGAAATAGGCCATTTTTTTTTTTTTAAATTTCAGAGAAGACATAGGGTACCTATTTAAAATTACGAATAAAAAATTTGGCAGATGCCGATTGCTATACAACTATGTTTGGAAATTCGAGTTTCATAGAATTTGGAATCAAATAATTCGAAATGTACCTACCCTTTTTGAGGAGCTTTTCAGTACCTATCTAGAAGACTTAAAAATAGGAAGAGAGGTAGATACTAAAAAGGTCAAAATATATTGCGAATTCCTATAAAATTTTGCATTGTACCGTGTCTGGTGGTGATAAGAGTATGTTCATTGATAAAAGTATAGCACCTGAATTGTGATTAGATGGACGCTGAATACATATTCGTTAAAAACCAGTCCATACCTAAAACTAAATCAAGAATATCTTTCTAACATTAAATAAGAGAGGGGGCTATAAAACCTGATTCGATAAACGCATTCGAAGTACCGTTGGCGGTGTAAATATTCAACTTGAAACAGCAGTCTTTCGACATCGTCGTAATGATGTGAAAATCATGCATTAGCTCGTTTTTAACCGATTCTCGTTATCAATGTTTGGTGAAATGAAAGTTAACAGTGTAAATCAAACAAGATATTCATTTAAATTTTCAAAAAGCTCCTGTCAGATTACAACTTAAATACCTACAAACCATAGGTAGGTAATGTATCCAAGATCCTACCTTTAACAACAAACTTGCTAAAATAATTGTCAGTAAGTTAAAAATTGAACTCATTTAAATATTTGTTGCATAATTTAATTAGCAGAAGAAAAATGCTCGCACCGAACGATTCCCCAAATTCAATATGGTTCTCGAAACGATTCCTCGTAGCTGTTGTGATGTTTCTATGTTTTATGAATTCTACGATGCTGATAAACAATATGAATATCGCTGTAGTCGAGATGACCTCAAACAAAACCATCTCTACTGCTGGAAATATACCTGTAGTTCGAGTAAGAGAAACAAGTAATAGAAATGAGGATTACTTTTTTGAAAACTTAATACATAGATAGGTACCTATACGTATAATTTATACCTACCTATTCTACCTAAGTAATTTTTGGTTTTGTTCTATCTTATAAAAATTATAGATGGCTGAATTCCAGTGGGATACAGTGACCATTGGTAATGTCTCGAGTATCCTTTGGTATGGAGGCTTATTTGCCTTTTTTGTGGGTTACTTCGTGGATAAATTTGGAGGTTCGGGTACCTGTGTGATTAGCATGATGATGTGCGGTGCTTTGACCATTCTCCATCCGATTATATTGAAATTCGATTATATCGGGTTCTTGGCGTGTCGTTTCGTAACCGGATTTTTTCTGGTAATTATATGTTTTAATGATAATAGAATAGATTAGTGTTATTAACTTGAAAGTGCCGAATTTTTGTATAAGTGGGTTGGTAAAACACTGAATGATAATAGAATTTCGTCTTATTGCGTAACTCAAATTCGAGAAGGTAATCTATCTGGCAATTTATTGGAAAACTTCCAAAATGAGTTTCCTAATCCACAATTAAAAAGCATTCTTTGGTGAAATTACCCAAATTTTTGAAACTGTCAACTCTATGAAGTAAGAGACGAAGAGTTTATGATTAAAAATTAGACGAAATTATGCAAGAAATGGAAAGTTTCAAGCATACTATATGATAGCTGTGATGTAATTACCGATAAAAAAGAGGAGAAATGAGCATGGTGTGATTGCAGTGTTACCACATTCTAAAAACCGATAATGTTTGAAAAATTAAAGAATTTGAATAGATTGCAGAATACTTGCTTATGAATGAATATTTCACTTCGAAAACAGAAAGTAGAGTATCCAGACTAATGACCTACCTATAATAATCTTCAATTAATTTCTTTCATTTCCTCCTCTTATTAGAATTTGTTTTACGCGAGCACTCCGGAAATATACTCCAGATGGTTTCCAAAAACAGAACGGTCCACTTTGATAGCAATTGGTTACAATGGATTAAATGTTGGTGCAGCGCTTGCATATCCTCTATTCGGATACATAGCTCATGATTGGGGATGGCAAATGGTATTCTATGTCTCAGGTATCAAATTATGATTTCTTGTTTATTTAAAATGATGCAATTCACGATATTAATTCGTTTTTTGGTGGTTATGTACTATGCAGGTACCATATCGATATTTATTTCGATACTGTGTCTAATAGTCGTGAAAAATCGACCTTCTCAAGATGGACGAATTTCTGAGGCAGAATTATCGTATATTTTGGATGGAACTGATGACGCTTCACGAAAAGAAGTAAGTATAACCTTGACCAGATTAATTTATAGGTCCGTATGGGTGTGGATCGTACAGAAAAGATTGGATCAAATCCAATAGAACCCTTCATTTTTTGAGTTGAAAATCACTTGGGAAAAATTTTAGTTCAGGAGGTACCCTTGGAGAAAAGATATTATAGGTCCTCAAAGAGGGGGCGTTTTCGAAAATATCGTGGTTTTTTGCTCTATTAGCTTTACTCAATCTCTTCTGGGGAAAATTACTCATTTCCAAAAGGTAGTAGGTTATACCTAATTCATATTGATGAAAACAATTTCAAAATATAAATACTTTTCATCTCCGTTTGATGAAATTTTGGGGGAATTTAAGTTTCAAAAATCTGCTGGAGGCTCCAGTAATTTTCAAAAAATCGCTGGAGGCTCCAAAACGACTTGAAATCTCCCCGAAGTTGAATTCGTAGCGTATTGAAATTAGTTTGCAGAGTAAATTTCGGTCATCCAACTCCAATTGATGAAATTTTGTAGGAATTTCGAGTTCTAAAAATCTGATGGAGGCTCCAGAAGTGCTCAAAACGGTTTGAAACAGTTTCCAATCGGTTTGGCATGTCGAAAATAGGGTATATCCCAAATTTCAGTTTTTTTTGGTCAATTTGGTGAAATTTTGAATTTTTCCATCATTTGTGGCCGAAATTTGATTTTCAAAAATTCACCAAAAATCGAAAAACGCACTTTAGCACTTGAAATTTTGACAGGTGATAAATTATTGCCCGATCTTTCGATCTACTTTTGTACGGTTTAAAAAGTTTTGTGCAAGTCCTATATTGGAATGCAAAATCCGCGATTTCGGCTGATTTGTCAATCAAAATGGCCGCCATTTTGTAAGTAGGGCCACTTTTTTTTAGTACAAGGGCTAGAAATGTTCCTTAGGACTCCCCCCTTTTAAAAAAAGTTGTCTCAGGGGATCGACGGGGGGAGGGTGCAATAGATCCTTAAGCGAGCTCCCCGACTACCAGGTTGACAAACAATCTCAAGTACCTACCTAGGTACAATTTCTTAATAGGAGGCCGTTTTCCCAAACCAGGTTGGGTACTTACGGCTAGAGAAAAAAACGCGATTCTTTCGAAAATGGGTCCTCTTTGAGAACCCAAAAATATCTTCCTTTCAAAGGCATCGCCAAAGCTAATTTTATTTTTTTAAACTTTCAACTCAAAATGAAGGTTTCCACAAAATTTGATCAAAATTATCCAACTTTTTTCATCGAGACTCGCCCTATAATGGATATCTGCGTACCTATACCTACCTACGAGTAATTAATTACTCGAGTATTGAATACAGAAATTCGATAAGGTTAATGTATAGGTATTGATTAAATGTGTAATTATTTTCGCAGGTATCTCATCCTTATAAAAAAATTCTCTTATCAGGAGCAGTATTAGCTGTTTGTTTTGGAAAATTTACATTAGAATGGGTGATGACAATTCTTACGGCTTGCTTACCTTTGTACGTAAAAGGTAAATATTCTTACAGAACTCTTAAATAAAATTAATAAGCACATGTGACTTAGTTTGCTACCCTTGGCATTTGAAAGAATAAGATTTAATCTAATATAAAACACTTACATAAATTTCAGATCTGACAGGTAAAAACACCGACGAAGTAGGCCTGATTTCATCAATTCCCACTGTTGCTCAAATTTTCATATTTCCTATCGCCGGATTACTTCTGGACATGTGGAAAAACACCACATCGATCGAGCTCACTTTGGTACGTAGGAATGTGGCCACCTGGGTGGAAATTTTCAAAATTATCTAAGTAGTCAAAAATTATACATATTTTGTATTAATGGTTTATTTGTTTTATGGCAGATGCACAAAATTACCATCAGCATAGCGTACCTTTCATCGAGCATATTTTTCGCAGTAGCTATTCTCTGGAGCGATTTCGCTACATCGATGGTTATTTTCGTATTCATCCAGATAATGGTATCGATTGTTCCAGCAGCTTTTGAGTAAGAACATCAATAGCCCATTACGTACTTCGAATTTTCTTACAAATATGCTTTGAGTAAATAAATCATATGTTTTCTAATTTTTATTTTATTTGCAGACCGATTATTGTTGCCATTTCTCCAAACGATTCTAGCGTGATTGCTGGATTGTGTAAATTTTCTACTTGCATTGCCATTATCGTATCGAGGACTTGTGTTGGTTTCTTGACAATTAATCATGTAAGTATCAAATTCCAACCATTTGTTCGGAAATATGAGATCAGATCTGATCAGACTGGTTCAGACTCCTGTGATGATAGGTGCATATTATAGACTATGATCAAATTGGATCAGATTAGGTACTATATTCCCTGGACTCAATTTGATCTGAGCAGATGCAACTCAACTGGTCCAGGCTCAGATTAAAGTTAAACCTGATAAGATCTGATCGTTTTCCTTTTGATAGGTGTTGATATTTCAGTATAATAAACTCAATTCGTGACCTTTTTCAGAGCACCCAAGAATGGAATAATTGTTTCCTTTTGACTAATGGCGTTTTGATTATTGGAACTGTGATATTTATTCTATTCGGATCAAGCGAAGCTCAACTGTGGTCTGCATCAGATCGAGAACGAGAAGGATTGATAAAGATCAAATATAGAAGAAAATCTTCTGCCAGTAGCTCATGAAAAACGGAATGGTTCTAAGTCATTTATGTTTATTGTGATAAACCTTTACTTATTCTATCAATAGTCCTGCCCAGTGTAATAATAAAGAATGTCGTTGATATTGATCTAAAAATTTATTTTTCGCAAGGAAATTGTCTTTATTGGTTGAAGTCTGACCGAGAATACTTTTTTGTACCCTTCGAATTAAATTTTCATGACTTCACATTATTTCTTGATCAATTTTCTCTGAAGTGAACCTCAATCCTCAGCTACTCAGCTTAGCAGCTCGAGTTGGTTTTTTAGGTAGGTAATTCTTAAATTAGAATTGGAATATTACGACACCTGCAATGATCGAGTAACTAATAGATGCACGCGGAATATTCGTTAAAAACCGGTAGATAAAATTGAAACGAGAAATGCAAACATCTTCAATCTCAGAGGCAGAGGCGGTAACGCTAGAACCTGATTTGATAGGCGTCGATGTTTAATGTAAAACAATCTCTCAAGTCTCAACCACATTATCATTTAAGAATTACGTGTAGTGTGCTCGTTTCTGACCAATTTCTCGTTATCAAAGTTCGATAAAATGAAAGTGAAAAGTTTAAGTGAACCAGGTATTTCGATTTTTAAAATGACCTTGTCGGAATAGGCACAATTTTTCTGAAATCTCAACATCAGGTTGGTTAAACTTAAAGTTTCCAATTCAGGTACCTAAATATAATTCGTAATTCGTAGAATTGTTTTATCAGAAGGAAACTGCAGATCACAATGCATGAATCTCCAAATTCAATATGGCACTCGGAACGATTTCTCGTGGCTGTTGTGATGTTTCTATGTTATGTGAATTTTTCGATGCAGATAAACAATATGAATATCGCCGTGGTCGAGATGACATCAAATAAAACCATCACCATTGCTGGAAATCTAACTGAAGTTCGAGTAAGAGAAACAAGTAAAAAAAATAGAGTCCTAAACACGTGTATACCTAAGTACCTACTTATTTTCATTTTTTTTTCCTAATTAGATAGGTATTTATCTGTCTAGGTACCTACCTAAGTTCTAGTGTTTTTTTTTTCATTATTACAGATGGCTGAATTTCAATGGGACACGATAACGATCGGCACAGTTTCTTGTATCCTTTGGTATGGAGGTTTATTCGTTTTTACTGCAGGATTTTTCGTTGATAAATTTGGAGGATCAGGTACCTGTGTGATTAGCATGATGATGTGCGGTGTTTTGACTATTCTCCATCCGATTATATTGAAATTCGATTACTTTGGGTTCTTGATGTGTCGTTTCATAACCGGATTCTTTTTGGTAATTAATAACAACAGCTTGGTAAAATACTCGTATGTAAAAAAAATAATCATCCAATGCTTTTTAAACCCCGAATTCATTACTGCACAAACTATTTCAGAAATTGCATGAAATTATAATTTTTTCCCCTAAATGATACGAATCATCTCTTGAAAAACATCACTTTCGAGATCAGTGTGGATAACATTGTACTTACCAGATTACCACAGAAATTTAGAAATTGCATAAAATAATCTTTTTAATGAGAAGAATCATCTTTTAATGAAGTTTATTCTGAAAATCAGAAATAAACAAATCAAAATAGTTTTTTCTCCTGAAGAAATATTGTATAAAGTCGTAAAAATAATGAAATTTTGACATATTTTCGTAAATGTGGAGAAATACTCGTATATGAAAATATGCTTCAAAACAGGTGACTTCCCCTCTCCCCTTCCCCTCCCCCCCCCCAAAAAAAATCGGTGGATTTTGACCAAATGCATCAGACACTTTCATTTTGAATTGAAAGGTACATACTCAGAAAAAAACAGTCGAAAAATTGAACATTTTTATCAATGGTACCTACCTAATATTTTTGAAACAAAAAATTACCAAAAATAAGGAAATGTTCGAATCATTCAAATTATGATCATAACCCATTGCACTCGAGTGAACGAACAAAAAATGTCATCATGACAAATTGCCTATCTTCAAATTTAAAGGGGCAAACTTGATTCAAAATTTCCAAATTTGTCGTACCCTAGGTTTTGAACATTTCGAATTTTCAAATTGTGTTTGCCCCTTCAACTCTGAAAATAGGCAATGTGTGATCGGTTTTTGTTCATAGTGCTCAAATAGACGAACAAAAAATGTCATTATGATAAATTGCCCATCTTCAAACTTGAAGGTGCAAACACAATTTGAAAATTTGAAATCCTTAAAATTTGAAGCATCCAAAATTTGGAAATTTTTAATCGAGTTTGCCCCTCCAATTTTGAAGATAGGCAATTTGTCCCAATAACATTTTTTGTTCGTCCCCTCGAGTACTGGATTATGGACATTGGGCATCATTTGAATAATTCAAACATTCCCTTTGGTATTTTTGATGATTTTTTTGAAAATGAGTAAAATTTGAGTTTTGAGAAGCAGGTGACTCCTTCAATTCACGAGATAGGCAACCAGTCATAATAACGTTTTTTGTTCGTCTCCTCGAGTACTGTCTACAGTTGAATTTTGGCAGACGATTCTCGCCACATCCTGTACTTGACTGAAAATATTTGATACCTACTTTATTGTTTCTTCTCCTGATAGAATTTGTTTTGCGCGAGTACCTCCGAAGTATACTCGAGATGGTTTCCAAAAAAAGAAAGGACCACTTTGATAGCAATTGGTTGCGATGGAGCAAACGTTGGTACAACGATTGCATTTCCTTTGTTCGGATTCATAGCAGCTGAATGGGGATGGCAAATGGTATTCTATGTCTCAGGTATCTATTTACTTTACGATTGTTTCATTTTAAAAATCAAAAATTCAAGTTTTTGCTTCGGTATTTAAGATGACGTTCCTCCCTAATTTATGATTTGTGGGGAGACTCATTCATTTCTCGTAATTTCTTAGGTATCATATCCATATTTATATCACTGCTCTGTTTCACGATCGTGAGAGATCGACCTTCTCAGGATGGATGGATTTCTGAAGCAGAACTGTCCTATATACTGGATGAGACTGACAACGCTTCTCGAAATAAAGTATGTTCCTACCTGATTAAATTATTCGCCTATACATATCAATACCTACCTAGTTTTAATTCAACTTTTTAAATTTTTTGTAGATGAGTCATCCTTACAAAAAAATTCTCTGTTCAGGACCACTTTATGCTGTTTGTTTTGGAAAATTCACATTAGAATGGTTAACTACAATTCTTACAGCTTGCTTACCTTTATATGTCAAAGGCAAAGTCTACATCATTGCATTGCATAAAAATTTTTGCTTTTCAATTTCAAGAGGATAATACTATATTTTCACAGGTGTCATATAATTTTCAGATTTCACTGGCGGAAACACTGACGAAATAGGTTTGCTATCATCAATCCCTACAGTCGCTCAAATATTCATGTTCCCTATAGCTGGGCTACTTTTAGACAGATGGAAAAATACTACATTTATCCAGCTGACTTTGGTAGGTACAGGTACCTATTCTATTAACCGATTTGAAATTCTAAAAATTATTCGGTCAATTTGTATTTTGTTTTATAATAGATGCACAAAATAACTGTTGGTATCGCTTATCTTGTGTCAAGCTTACTTTTCGCGATCGTTGTTCTCTCGAGCGATTTCACGACATCTATGATTGTTTTCGTATTGATTCAGATAATTACATCGGATGTTCCAGTAGTCATTGAGTAAGAGCTAACAAATATTTCAAATTATATGTACCTATTGTTATACCCACTTAATTTTCTACATCAGTTTATAAGTATTTATTTTATCTGCAGACCAATCGTTGTTTGTCTTTCTCCCAACGATTCCAGCGTAGTTTCCGGATTGAGTAAATTTTTAGGCTGCATTGCTAAGATTGTTTCAAGAACTTGTGTTGGGTTCCTAACATTGAATCATGTAAGTCAAAAACAAACTATTATCACTCAGATCAAATCATTTTCCTATAGCTGGGTGTTAAGATTTTGGGATACCTACCTAATTAACAATGCTTGAATTTTTCAGAGCACGCAAGAGTGGAATAATTGTTTCCTTTTGACTACTGGCATTTTGATAATTGGCACTGTGGTATTTATTCTATTCGGATCAAGCGAAGCTCAAGCGTGGTCTTCGTCAGATCAAGAACGAGAGCGATTGGTGAAAATCAAATATAGAGGAAAACCTTCTGCTACGTAATAGCTCGTGAAAAACATCTCAACTCAACTACTTTCATTGTGATATAATTAGATAGGTATTTTATTAATAACATAATAAAGAATTTCTGTTATTGATCCAACATTTTTCATATCGCTGGGAACTGATTAGATCAGATCAGGATTTAGTGCATCCGAATTGATCTGACCACATCTGATTAGATACAATCAGTTTTCCTTTTGGGATACCAAATCAGATCTGCTTACGAAGGGATCTCTCGAGGCGTCCACCTCTAATTTGAACGGGACCGATTTTTGGAACGAGCTTGGTCTGATCCCTCTCCCCCTTTAACCAAAATTTCAGGTGCTCAAATTGATTTTTCGTGAATTTTTAAACATTCAAAATTGATCGTTTTTGGCGATTCATGATTTTATAAAAACTTATAGGTAATAGGTATCAATTCAGTGAATTCCCTTGAGTCGAATTTCGCCATTTCTGGCCAATCCGGAGCCTTCAGTGTGATTTTCGAGTTCTCTAGAATTTGAAAATTTTTCCAGATCGTGTGGAAATCGATTTGATCAGTTAAAAATTGAGTAGTTCTTTAATCTGGACCTGTCTATAAAGGATTTATCCACATTTGAGATGATTTCCAGGTGGATACCTCGAGTGTGTTTTTTGACCAGCTGATTCTCCATCCTATGTACCTATCATTGAAAATGCTTGATACCTACTTATATGTACCTAAATAAGTAGATAATGTCAAAAAAACTCACCTGGGATGCTCTCCTGAAAATCGCCTTAAAATGTGGATCAAATCCTTTACACAGGTCAATGATGAGCCACTAACTCAATTTTTAGCGGTCCAAATTTATTTCCACGAAGTCTTCTGGAGAAATTTTAAAATTCTGGAGGAATAAAAAATCGCGGTGGAGGCTCCAAAATACCCAGATTGAGCTGGAGTCAATTTTTGATCTGATCAGTCCCTGTTATTTAGACTTACCTATGTGATTCAATCCTGAACCGTCAAATAAGCTCCGATCAATGTTTAAACCCAGTCTGATCAGATCAGAAAACGAATGGTAGGTATGAGATCTGATTTAAAGGTCTGGTACGACTTGGCAAAAATTACGACAATTTAACTATTACATCAAGAAAAGTAGGTAGGTACTTTCCTGAGAATTTGGACGAAAAAACATTACAATTTTTCGTCAACTCGCCAAAAATTGACACTCGTTGATCATTTTGATACAAAAACGGTAATTTTTTGAGAATTTTAGCAAAAATATGATTTTTGGAGCAATTTTGGCCAGAACAAGACTTTCTTGAGCAATATTGGCAAAAACAGGACTATTTGACAATTCTGGCATAAACTGACCCCTATTGACAATTTTTCCAGAAATGGACACTTTTTGACTAGGCATTTTTTTTTAAATGGACTTTTTAAACAATTGTACCAAAAATGGGCACTTCTTGACAATTTTACCAAAAATTAAGTAACGCTTTTTGATAATTTTTAATCAAAAATTGAAACTTTTGACTTGGACAGTTTTGGCAAAAAATAAACAAAAAAAACTAGCCTTATACTTGAGGATCATTCCACGTCAATTGGACCAAGAAGTGGTAGGAGGGTTCGGCGATTTTTTTGAAATTTTTCCTGTGGAAAGACCTTTCGAAGGGATGATCAATGGCGCAAATCGCAGCCCTCTAGACCATTTTTAAAGGCAGCCAGGGGGTGTCAAAGTTTTCAGTGAACCTAGAATATCATCCATTTCAGCAGTGGATTCCTCGATAACCGCGATACCTACCAAAATGGAACATTTTCCCATAGTTAGGGGTTTTAAAAGGCTTTTTTGGTGATATCATAAAAATCAGTGTTGCCATTTTTTTCGTACAAAAAATTAGCACAAAAATTTTCAAAACGTAGTTTTCATATCGTTCCGACTCTCGAAAATTCTGAAAAAAATATATTATGGACAACTTTTCATGCTAAAAAACATATCA
Organism: Planococcus citri; assembly: GCF_950023065.1. NCBI lineage: Eukaryota > Metazoa > Arthropoda > Insecta > Hemiptera > Pseudococcidae > Planococcus > Planococcus citri. Next base: position 52,623,381 of record NC_088681.1, read on the forward strand.
AAAAATTGGGATGGTAACATGTTGCAAAGTCCATTTTAAAAAATTGAAAGTTTGCGAAAAAATGCGATTTTTTGATTTAAAACATGAAAAAAAGTTCTGATAGGTGAAGTTGACCCATTTGACCCCTATTTTTACGTATCTGTTGAAAAAGTTGAAAAACCCATTTTACATGATGAAATAAACTCCTCACAAAAAAATCAAAATTCGACAAAATTAAAAAAAGAACGAATTTTTATTTTTTTGTTGTGCGTGTAATTTTTATCAACTTTTTCATGAAATACGTCGGAAAAAGGTCAAAATAAGACAACTGAATAAATTTTAACTTTTTTTGATGTTTGGAATTGAAAATTGAATTTTTCCGAATTTTGATTTTTTTTTGTGTGGAGTTCATTTCATCGAGTGAAAGGGGGTTTTCAACTTTTTCAACAGATACGTAAAAATAGGGGTCAAATGGGTCAACTTCACCTATCAGAACTTTTTTTCATGTTTTAAATCAAAAAATCGCATTTTTTCGCAAATTTTAGATTTTTTAAAATGGACTTTGTGACACAGTGCCATCCCAATTTTTTGATATGTTGTTCAGCATGAAACGTTGTCCATAATATATTTTTTTCAGAATTTTTGAGAGTCGGAACGATATGAAAACTGCGTTTTGAAAATTTTTTATCTAACTTTTTGTACGAAGAAAAGTGACAACACTGATTTTTATGACATCACCAAAAAGCCTTTTAAAACTCCTAACTATGGGAAAATGTTCCATTTCGGTAGGTATCGCGGTTATCGAGTAATCCACTGCTGAAATGGATGATATTCTAGGTTCACTGAAAACTTTGACACCCCTGCTGGCTGCTGGCTGCCTTTAAAAATGGTCTAGAGGGCTGAGATTTGCGCCATTCATCATTCCTTCGGAAGGTCTTTCCACAGGAAAAATTTCAAAAAAATCGCCGAACCCCCCCTACCACTTCTTGGTCCAATTGACGTGGAATGACCCTTGAGCAGATTTGGCAAAAAACAGGACTTTTGTCTAGCAATTTTAGAACAAAAAGGGGATTTTTTAAACGCAAACATAATTTTTTTTGGATGTTGGGGTGGGGAGGGGGTGCAAAAAATTATACCTAGACTTATAACATTTATACAATCGGATCTGATTAAATGAAATCAGATCCGCAAATTTTCAGATCTAATCAAAATCAGCCTAATCAAAATTTCGATTCGATCAGAAACGATCAACATTTGGGGGGGGGGGAATTACTCATTCGGCTGGAGCAAAACCACTCAAAACTGTTGAATAATATTACCTACCTATTTTGGAGGACTAATATGTAAATATGGCTTTCAAAACTTTGAGGAGTTAAATTGAGTATTGAAAAGTTTAATTTTGTAGGTGATGAGATGTTAAGTACCTAGATACATGATTTGTAAGTCCAGATTTCTCAGATTTTAAGGCTGAAGGCTTGGGTACCTACATTGCGTTTCCCTTGGTGAGTATGTTCACTGACCTGTAGGTATGTAGCGTACAAGTTGAGACAAATTTTAAAAGTTTTTTATACGCTCTAAATTTATTATAGTTATAACGTTGTAAATAATACGACATCCCACGCTGAGTATACTATGCGAGTAGGCAACTAGATACAGAGAAATATTCGCTAAAAACCAGTAAAACAGAAACGAGAACTGTGAACATCTTCCATCTTACGATTAGAGGGGGTAACGCTAAAACCTGATTTGATAGGCATCAATGTTTAATTTAAAACAATCTTTCAACCACACGACTTACACACGACCATGAAAAAATTACGCGTCGTGTACTCGTTTCTGACCAATTCTCGTTATCAAAATTCGATAAAATGAAAGTGACAAGTGTAAGTGAACGAATATGTATTTAAATTTTTAAAAAACCTCTGTCGGACTATAGGGCCAATATTTTTTTGAACGATGGACAACAAATCCAACGTCAGGTTAGTTACAACTTAAATTTCTTGATTTTGTTAAATTACATAAGTAGGTAGGTATAATTCAATCCTAATTCGTAAAATTGTTTTATCAGAAGAAGCCTGGTGCCCACGAATGATTCTCCGGATTCAATATGGTACTCGAAACGATTTCTCGTGGCTGTTGTGATGTTTCTGTGTTATGTAAATTCAGCGATGCAGATTCAAAATGTGAACATTGCAGTGGTCGAAATGACCTCAAACAAAACCATCGCCGTTTCAGGAAATGAAACTGTAGTTCGAGTAAGAGAAACAAGTAAAAAAAAAATGCCTACTGTCATTTTTACTCGTAATGTGCATTGTTAAATTGGTAGGTATTTATCTGGGGAGACACTTGCCTATAATTTTTGGTGTTTTCTAGGTGGCTGAATTCCAATGGGACACAGTAACCATCGGTACGGTTTCCAGTATCCTTTGGTATGGAGGTTTATTCGCCTTTACCGCCGGATTTTTCGTTGATAAATTTGGTGGTTCGGGTACCTGTGTGATTAGCATGATGATATGCGGTGTTTTGACCATTCTTCTTCCAGTTATATTGAAAAACGATTACTTTGGGTTCTTGATGTGTCGTTTCATAACCGGATTCTTTTTGGTAGGTGATCACGTATGGTAACTATTCGGAATGATTATGTTTACACGTGGTTATCTTTCTCATGGTCAAAAGTGTTTTTTACGATTCGCCAACGTAAAATGAATCGAGTTCTCATACTTATAAGCCTTGAATCTCATAATGATCTGTAAACTTTTTTGATGGAAGAGCATATTTAACATGGAGATTAGCTCGAATAATTTAGTGCAAAGCTAGGTACTTGCTTGAATAAAATAGATTTTTTTGGTGGAAGTTTTCAGTGATTTTCTAAAAAATAGAAGTCGAGTGTAAAATTTGAAAATCATTATGTATTTTTGTTTCTGCTCCTGAAAGAATTTATTTTATGCGAGCACCTCCGAAGTATACTCGAGATGGTATCCAAAAAAAGAACGATCTACTTTAATAGCAATTGGTTGCAATGGAGCAAACTTTGGTACAGCGATCGCATTTCCTTTATTCGGATTCATCGCAGCTGAATGGGGATGGCAAATGGTATTCTATGTCTCAGGTGCTTATCTACTGCTTATCATAATATGGCTCACTTAAAATGGTGTAATTTATTAGATTATAAATGTGAAGAGTCTACCTAATTTGTTTCTTGTTACTCTCTAGGTGTCATATCCATAATTATATCTCTACTCTGTCTGATAATTGTGAGGAACCGACCCTCTCAGGACGGATTGATTACTGAAGCAGAACTGTCCTACATTCTGGAGGAGACTGACGATGCTTCTCGAAACAAAGTATGCATAGCTACCTGATTAGATTAATTTATTGTATCTCACTATCACTAGTACATTGGTAAAGAAGCTCACTCATATCTCGAGTTGATTTTTTTTCTAGATGCATCATCCTTACAAACAAATTCTCTCGTCAGGACCAGTTTATGCTGTTTGCTTTGGAAAATTTACTTTATTATGGATAACTACAATTCTTACGGCTTGCTTGCCCTTATACGTCAAAGGTAAGGATGAAAAATGAAATCATCGCAAAAATACTCCTCGAGTAGCAGGCACTAATTTTGCATATCATTTTCAGATCTTACTGGCAGAGAGACTGGCGAAATAGGTTTGATTTCATCGATCCCTACAATTGCTCAAATATTCATGATTCCTTTCGTTGGTTTACTTTTAGACAGATGGAAAAATACTACATCTATCAAATTAACTTTGGTAGGTACAGCTATTCCACTGATCGAGTTGAAATTGTTCAAATTATCCACTCGACTGGTACTAATAAGTGAATTTGTTTTATGACAGATGCACAAAATAACTGTTGGCCTCGCTTATCTTGCGTCAAGTTTACTTTTCGGGATTGTTGTTCTCGCGAGCGATTTCACGACATCTATGATTATTTTCGTATTCATGCAAATAATTACATCGATTGTTTCAGTAGTCATTGAGTAAGAGCCAGCCAATTGTTTCAAATTACTCGTAGATAGATAGGTACCTTACCTATCAAATAATGAATATGGATATTTTCTAATTTTTTTTTTTTTTTTCTTTTTTCATTTTATTTGTAGACCAATTATTGTTGGCCTTTCTCCCAACGATTCCAGCGTGGTTTCCGGATTGAGTAAATTTTTAGGCTGCACTGCTGTCATTATTTCAAGAACTTGCGTTGGGTTCCTGACAATTAATCATGTAAGTCTCTTGTATTTTGTTTCTAGTAATTCATGTCCACGTGCTAAGATTTTGAGCTGAGCAGCACCTATGTAAGTTAGAGATGTGCACTTTTCAGAAAAGTAATTTTGGTGAAATGAAAAGTGAAAAGTTCGTTGAAAAGTGTGGGTTTTATTTGAAAGCTCTCTATAAGAGCTTCAAATAGATGTATTATTTGCCTATCTAAAACACACAAAAAAACAAAATCATATTTTTTCACCTACTTAACCAAATAGTGGTAGTTTTGAGCCTTTCTAGAGCCTCTTTGAAAAAAATGTTGTGAAAAATATTAAAAATGGGTGCTGAATTGCGAAGGTGGAGGAGTGGAGACAATGAAACTTGATATTTGACTTTGTCAATGAGGTCAGTGATCTCTGATGAGTGAATTGATTGGTCACTCGCCTTTTTTTTTAGTAAAAACTGAAAAGTGAAATGAAAAGTAGGAACTTTTCTTTTCAACTTTTCATTGAAAGAAAAGTACTTTTCACTTTTCACTTTTCAGACTGCACATCTCTAATGTAAGTACATATAATTTGAAATATGGTTGATTTTTTCAGAGTCCGCTCGAATGGAATAATTGTTTCCTATTGACCATCGGTGTTTTGATTTTTGGTACTGTAATATTTATTGTATTCGGATCCAGCGAAGCTCAACCTTGGTCTTCTGTTTCATCAGATCAAGAACGAGCACGATTAGTAAAAATCAAGTATAGGAGGAGAAAATCTTCCACCAATAGCTTTTGATAAATGAAATGGTTCTTCTGAGTTACCTCTATGTACATGTTGATTGTGATATGAGCTTATTTGATTAAGTAAAATTAAATTGATCCCCTCTAGAAAGTTTTTTTTTTTTTAAATGGTTTTAATGTTTTTGATATAGTGAGAATAGGAATTACTGACTCAGGGATTTAGAATCATTTGAATTGGTTAAGGGGTGAAGTCAAGAATTATTCCCTAGAGAGTGAATAATTACTCGTTCCTGGATAGCTCTGAGAGAAAAGACCTTATGTAAAACCAATCCACCATATACACAAAAATCATACTAAAATACCAAGAAAGTACTCAAGATCGCAGAATTATTCTTAAAAGCAATTTATTAATATTTTAGCACAACAAAATACACGTTAGGATTTAGGAAAATGTAACATAATCAGCATTATTTTATGTTCGATAGTGGACTCAACATCTACTTGACATCTCGCATAAAATAGAGACTCGTAATATAATTAAGTTTAAGCTTAATTAACACTACTTGGCGATGCAATTATGTATTATTTAATTAGACTACCTAGGTGTGTTACGTCCCTCATAATATTATTATTTAACTAATAGGTCTATTTCACAACTTACGACACTGTGCTTATTTTCTGCCTCTCCTGTGATCCACTCATACTAAGATCGGCGACAGAATTGGGTTATTTTGTTTCATATTTCCCGATAGGTACCGGATCGGAGAAATATCCGTAAAATGGTTAATTTAAATGAACGTATTTAATTAATTCACATTATTAAACAAATTATCCACAGTGGTAGTGGGCGAAAACAGTTAAGAGGGATGAAGGTTTTAAGGCCTTCATTGCCTATACGTCTATTTGTGACCAAGAACCAGCCATTGCGAGTAGCTTATTCCAAGTGAGGTTTGTGGCTGGAAATCTGATGCTTGTACCCTCGAGTTTTCCCTTGATCTACGAGCCACCGGATAAATAAATCATTTCCCCTATATGCGTAGTTCTCACGTTGCCATACTTCCAGTATAAGTAAATCTTATACGCCTAAGCTAACGAAGAATATTATGAGTAAACGTACGAAGGGATTAATTTAATCATCTCTAAGGCGATCAGGGCATATTCCCTCATGTCATTTTTTTACCTTTTTTTTTTTGGTTGGATCTCTTTGCATTTTTTTAACATATTTTTAATTTTGATTCTGAATAAATTTTACAAGAATTTAACCAAATTTTGTGATCTTGGAATTGGCATTTTTACTTTCTAGTGTCTTCTTATAGCTGGATGCTTTTTCCAAAATTGGATTCTGAGGAACTGACAATAGAAGTATTTCAACTGGCACAAAATTTTTGAACAAAACAAACGGAAATCGAAAGGGGTGCACCAAAATACACCAAAGCTTGAATTTCAGCCGTTCAAATTCATTTTTCGAATTTTGGCGGATTCTTTATAGGTATGTATTTCAAATGTGGTCCATTTTCCACGAAAAAGTTCAAATTGACATAAGTACCTACCGAAATTTTGTTTATACTCAATATCTGACGCTACGAGTCGATTGAAGATGGTTTTGACGCATTCTGAAGCCTCCAGTAGATTTTTGGATTCTCCATATTGTCAAAAATTTCCATAAATGAAGTAGAAACGAAATTCAGCACATGCAAATTATGTATCCATGTGTTTGCGACCCTTTCGATTGACTTTGAGTTTATACATATTTTCAAAATCCGTTTGTGGTGGTTTAGAACCAAAATTTTCTCCAGCGATTGCTTTTCAGGTAGGTAGGTAAATGAAAAATTAATGACAGCGAGCGAATGAACGAAAAATGTCAGAATTTTATTTAAGCTCTATTTCCAATCTCCGAAGTCGAGTTATGATGATTTTGAGCCATTTTGCAGCCTCCAGTAGATTTTTGGATTCTCCAGATTATCGAAAAAATGCATGAAGGGTTGAATGAAATTCGGCATACATAAACTTGGATTTATCACAGGATAGGTTGAAAATTGGGTACAAATGAAATTTCAGAGTTTTTCATTTACAAGTTCGCGATGGCCAAATTTCTCATATTTTTCAAAATTAATTGCTGGATAAAATTTTGGATTTTGACCAGCCCAAACGAATTTAAAAAGTATGTGCCAAAATCGATGAAGAAAGAATCAGAAAGACGATATCTACGTATGAATTTATAGGGATTGAAAGCCTATTTATGGCATTTTTTTGAAAACTGAAATCCACTGGAGGCTCCAGAACAGTTTGAAATCATCACCAAATTGACTTGAGAGGTCAAACATTAAGTAAATATATCGTTTGCGAATCATCAAATTTTTTTCATCATTTTTTTTCAAAAATACTTGGGAACTTAATCACTGGAGAAAATTTTGAATTCGAACAGGCATAAACAAATTTTGAAAATTATGCCAAAATTCATCAAAAGGTTACAAACTCAGAAAAAAAAGAATAAATTCGAGTTTTTGGGTGCTAAAGTTTTAGCTGGAGAATCTGAAAATCCGCTGGAGGCTCCAGAACGCCTTGAAATCATCACCAATTGACTTAGGGAGTTCAAAGAAGGGGTAAAAATCAAATTTCAGCTTTTTACGTTTGTTTATTCGCAAACCTTTACTTACTTCTTATTTTTTTTTCAAAAATATAGGTACATTTCATCTACCTCATTACAGAGAAAAAATTTTGGAATTGAAATTGTCATCAATAGATTTTGAAAATTTGTGCCAAAATCGATCACAAGGGTCACAAGGACGATAAATCCGAGCTTACAAGTGCTGAATTTCATTTTGACCCATATTTCTGGTATTTTTTCAAATTGCACTGCCGGATTTAAAAATCCACTGGGAGCTCCAGAACACCTCAAAACCATCACCAATTAACTAAAAAGGTCAAAAATAGGGTGTAAACTAGATTTCAACTCCTAAAGTCGATTTAGTAAAATTTTGGTTTTATTTTCATTTTTTGGTCCAAAATTGAATTTTTAAAAATTCACCAAAAATCGAAAAATGCGTTTCAGTACCAGAAATTTTGACTGGATTCGTTTTGGTTTGCGTCAAACGGTTGATTTTCAATTTTTTTTCAAAAATAAGATCTCTAGAGAAAACTTTGGACTTGAGCTTGGGTGAATTTATTTTTAAAAAATTCATCAAAACCGTTTAAAAGGGTCACAAAGACACTAAATTCGAGCTGATGAGGATTGAATTTCATTTTGACCCAATTTACGGTACCTACCTATTTCTTGAAAAACTGAAGCATCTTAACATCCACCGGAGCTGAGGCTCCAGAATGGCTCGAAATCATCACCAACCAACTCGAGAGGTCGGATGTAAGGTAAGTAGACCATAATCCAAATTTCAGTCTTCTGCGTTAATTTGATCAAATTTTAGTTTTTTCAATGGGATTGAAATTATTAAAAAAATTCGCCAAAAATCGAAAAATGAATTTCAGCAACTGAAATTTGCATTATGGTGGTGCATATTTTTGTGGTCTTTTTTTTTGATACCCTTTTTTGTCCAGTCCAAAAAAGGTTGAGCAGATTTGAAGAACTCCCTGGTGAGAAATCAAATCCAAAAAATAAGAAAATATTCGAAGTCGAACCCAGGATTCGAGGAATTGTGACAGAATTCGCGTGAAGCGTAAAGTAATTTTTTTACATTCAAATGTAGGTACCTACCTAACTCAGAAAACAGTCTAGGAGATGTACATATTAAATATTGAAGGTTGCCTTACCTATAGGTATCAATATTTCAAGAAATTTATAATAAACTTCATACTGCTGATAAGCTCACGTTACATCATTTGCAAATATCCCATTAGTTACCTACCTAGTCCTATAACTCATTTATCTTCGAAGATTACTACACCTTACCCATGTGAGAAATTCGGTATGTAACGTCGAATATTCATTAAAAACTGGTAAAACTGAATCGAAAATTTCTGTATTAGGAGGGGATCGGAGCGAACTTGATTAGATAGGCGTTCAGAATATACCTAAATGTTTACATTATTCAGTATCAGTCTTACAACAACGTGACTATGAGAAAATCACAATCACACATCTGGTCGTTTTTAAACATGTTTCGTCGTCAAAATTCGGTGAATTGAGAGTTAAAATGTAGGTACGATGTAACGAACAACGTGTTTTTGTAACTGAAGATCTACTACCAAAGTAGGATCCATCAACAGCAACATCAGCAATCAGCATAATAAATATCAAAGGCTGGAAAAATGCTCGCAGAAAAGGAGTCTTCGAATTCGATATGGTTCTCGAAACGATTCGTGGTGGCCAGCGTATTGTTTCTGTGTTTCGCTAATTCTATGATGCTGCAACACAATATGAATATTGCTGTAGTCGAGATGACATCGAATAAAACTGTCACCACTGATGGGGATGTCACTGTGATTCAAGTGAGTACGTAGAATAAAACCAAGTAAAAATAACTTAAATTAAATAAAAAATTCATGCTCTTGTGATTGTTTTTTTTCAAAATTTTATCTACATAAGTAGTACATACCTACTTAGAGGACATTTGAATGTGTCATGTACTTTCTCAAATAGGTAGTTTCATAATTACAATTTAAAAAGAAATTGTAAATTTTAGATGGCTGAATTCGATTGGGATACAATAACCATCGGTACGGTTTCCAGCATCCTTATGTATGGCGGTTTATTTGCATTTTTCGTTGGCTATTTCGTTGACAAATTTGGAGGCTCGAGCACCTGTGCTATTAGCATGATGATATGCGGCGTTTTGACCATAATTCATCCAGCCATATTATACCTAGATTACTATGCATTTTTGGCGTGTCGTTTTGCAACCGGATTTTTTCTGGTAATGTATACTCGTATTCGCGATTATTTATGCTAATTGCGAAGTATTGGGTTCATTTTGTCATACATAAGTGTAGGTAATGTAAAACCAATGTCTTATCATTATTCTCAAACTTGGAAGACGAAACTCTTTTTTTTCCGTATATAGAAATGGATATCTAAGTATGTAATCATTTCTGATTTGAAAATTTAGATATTTAAATTGGACAGTTTCTGGCGTAGTTGGGAGAAACATTCCCTGATTATCTACTAATTGTGAGCATAATCGAGTGCAACATAATTTCTTGTTGTATAAATTACCATACCCACATATGATTTTAAAAAAGTGGAATTTCTAGAAAGAACTCAATTGATCTTACTTCTACCTTGATCTGAAAAGTGTCTCATATCCTTCTTCAGTATTTTCTTAATTTTTTTTCTTCAAAAATTCAACGCAGAAATGAAAAAAAAATCAGCAATGGCTTCCATGAATTTATTCTTCCACGAGTTACAAAGGGGCTATTTTCTGGATCAGAAAAATTTTTGAACCAAACAGAGAAAAATTGAAAAAAAAAACGTTCCAAAATTTTTAAATCTGAATTTCATTTCTCGGTTTTTGAAAAAAAATTAGAATTCGAATTTTGCTTATTTTCTATTTAAAAATATTCAAAATGTGGTCAAATAGTGGATAATTTGAATTCTATTTTTGACCTTCCAAATCGATAATTGCGATAGGTACCTAATGAGATTTCGTAGCCTCCAGCAGAGTCTTGGATTTTTAAGTTCAAATCCATTTCAATTTTTGTAGTTTTACCTGAATTTTGATTCAGCTTTCAAGTTTAAAATCTGAACTGAGAAGGTGGATCATGAGAAAATATAAAGAGATCGGATAAAAAATTGGCTTGATAATTAATTTTTCTCGTTTTTTTTTCAAATTAGAATTTGTTTTACGCCAGCACTTCGGAAATATACTCCAGATGGTATCCAAAAAAAGAACGATCTACTTTGATAACAATCGGTTACAATGGATTAAATGCTGGTGTAGCGATTGCACTGCCTTTATTTGGATACATAGCAAATGAATGGAAATGGCCAATGGTATTCTACTTCTCAGGTGCTTAGATACATATAATTTGATTTGGCTAATTTATTTAATTTCTAAACTGATTCCTTCGTCCACGTTGAATTAAATGCTATTTGACTAATTCGTATCTTATCACCATAATAGGTGCTTTATCCATATTTATTTCATTAATTTGTCTGATTATCGTGAAGAATCGACCTTCTGAAGACGAATGGATTTCCAAAGCAGAACAGTCCTACATATTAGATGAGACTGACGATGCTTCGCGAACAGAAGTAGGTATAACTTAATTGGTCAAACTGCTTGAGCCTTATCAGATATAAGGATAAAGAATTAATTACCTAACTCGTAGTAAACATTATATTTTTGTAGGTATCACATCCATATATGAAAATTCTCTTATCAGGACCAGTTCTCGCAGTTTGTATTGGCAAGTTCACGTTAAATTGGATAAATACGATTCTCACTTCCAGTCTGCCTTTGTACGTGAAAGGTAAAGCAACTTCAATTTCATCTCTCAAAATACATCAAATTCTTTCTTAATTAAATTCAACCTTTGACATTCCATACCTACCTACTCGTATCCGTATACCTATTATTACAGACTTGACAGACAAAAGCACCGATGAAGTTGGTTTGATCTCTTCCATTCCTACAGTTGCCCTTATCTTTATGTTTCCTATTATTGGTGCGCTTTTGGATAAATGGAAAAACAACACCTCAATTCAGTTGACTTTGGTAATCTACGTACTTTTTTAATGATTTTCCACCTTTTTTGTGTTAATTTTGCAAATGTTCTGTAGATTTTAGATCATTTTGTCAAAATTGTACAATTTTTGGAAGGTTTTACAGGGTTTTAGTATTTTTTTTTAGGTAATTTTTTCCTCGTCGTTTTCGATCACGTTTAAATAATATTGCCAATTTTCTATTGCGTCAGTTTTTTTGTATTTTGAACAAATCTTATCATATTTTCGTGTAATTTTGGTCAATTTTTTTTACCCCACTCAATTTTCAATAGTTTTTTCAAGAAAAAGTTTCCAAATTTGCTCTTGATTTCAAAAAATTTTGTGAGCACAGATTTTTTGCTACTTTTGCAGCATTTCAATTTTGACTCATTTTTACACATTTTTCAATTATTATTTTTGAGCAACCGCAAGGAGAGATTACATGATGTAAAGCTCTAATATGATCGTTGTGATCTGATTGAATCTGGTCAGATGAAATTGCATCTTAGCCCAGGGGAATGTCTGGATCTGATCGGATCTGATGTAATCTAGTTCAGTCAAAACCCTTATCTGATTATAAATCTGGTCAGATCATATTATAGGTAGATGAGGATATCTGATCGGATATTCTAAACTGATATAATTTGATGAAAAATCTGATCTAGTTGAATTAAACCTGGTCATATGACTGATCTAGTTGAATTAAACCTGGTCATATGAAATTGGATATGGGGAATATCATGATCTGATCAGATCTTAGATATCTCTAGTCAAACCGTCTGATCAAGTTTGTTTAAATCTTATCAGATAAAATCAGGATTCTCCCATTGGATCTGTTCAGATCTGGACAAAGATCTGATCTGATCCAATTGGGTAGAGAGAATGTCTGGATAGTTATGATCATAGATCTTGTCTAATAATCTGGTCAAAGAGCCAAGCCAAGAGGTTTGCTTAGATCATTTCGGATCTAATCTGATCCTGTCAGATCTTATATGTACAATCAGATATGATCAGATCCGATTTGATCTAAAGTGATGCCAATTTTTAGGGCATAATTGTCAATTATAAAAAATTGAATGTTTATCAACTTTTTGATAATTTTCTCAATTTTTTTACAATTGGCAATAATGATCAAAAAATTGGCACCACTGCATTCCAAAATATTTCCTCAGTTTCAGAAATGATAATATCTTTCAAGTTCCAATATTTCTAAGAAAAAATTTTCGAAACACAAATTTAAGTAGGTAGTAGGTACTCAAAATAAGCGATTTGCAAATTGTCAACCGCTCAGAAGAACCCTAAGAGTGGTCTAAAATTTTAACGACAATAGCATAGATTCAATTTTTTCGAAAAATCCTGAATTTTGAGGGTTTATATCTTTCCTTCAGAGGCACCTTTGAAGCTAAAATTTTTTCTGGGTGACTTTGGACTCAAAATAAAACTCTCCACTGAATTTGGTCAAAATCGTCCACCAACTTTTTTTGAGGTGATCCGATTTCAATTTTTTTTCTATTTTTAATGATGTTTTGAAAAAATTGTGAACGATTTACACATGTCACGCATAAAACTGATAGAATGAAAACTATCATAAATAAGATAGAGTAGTATTATTATAACTTTTGCCTAAGGTGGTTAAGATAATTTTCATTCCCTAGAGAGTGAGATTTACCTACCCGTTAGATGGTTAAGTCGGAGAGCTTTTACAATAAAACCAGATCACCCTACACACATCAAATTGCTATTTGTGGTTTAAACACAAATAAATAGATATTTCCAAACATGTCAATGTCATTTATTCGTCGTAAAAATACAAACAAGAGAAATTAATATAAAATACTTGCAGATATTTTATAATTTAGAATGAGACACCTCCAACTAGACAACACGAGTTAATGAATCAAGCATTAATTAAAATTATATTTAAGGGCCTGTGTTATTTAAATCGATGTAGTTAGATTCCCTAGTTTAGACACCTATTTTCAACATGAACTTATAGGGCTCATGTTTCAGGTAGGTGTTCCACAATTAACTACGATGAAATTGCAATTAATTATAAATTGAGTCTTTTGACTCAGGTATGTGCCATTTCATCACTTACCCACACTGTTCTCATTTTCTGCCTCTCCTGTGATCTACTCATACTCATACTAACATCGGCGACAGACTTGGGTTATACATATTATTTAAATATTATCCGATGGCCGGCAGGATCGAATAATAACATGAATGTAGCGCGATTGATTAAATTTGTCAATAACACATTATTTTAACACAAATTATCCACAGAATTGTGGGCAAAAACTATGAATACGGGGAAGAGATTGGAACTCTTCGGCCTATTTAATTGAGAAAATACACGTTTTGGTGACATTAGCTCCGACGAGCTCGAGATATCGATGCTAAGTGAAGTTGAGAGCTCGCAGCGAGTACCACGATGGTATGTACCTAGCTCGCTGCTTTTAAGGAGGGTTGATAGTTCCCACGTTCTCATACTTCCAGTACACATAAATCACCCACATCCCTGATGTACATAAATCATGTACACCTTTAAAGAGGGATTACGTTATGAATCGCTAAGACAATTAAGGCATATATTAGGGTGACCCTTAAAATGCCAAAGTAAATATTTTTTCGGTCTGACCCCCTAAATTTTTTAATTATATCATAAAATTCTCGAATACAAAATTTTAGCCGATTTGGAGGTCATTAACCCGTGCCGACTTGGCCTAAGAATGTTTAAATGGGATTTAACTTAGGTTTTTAAGTGAAAATTGCATTTAAATTCCTCTTAAGCGCATAAAAAATAATTCCGAGGGTTTTTTACAAGAAAATGCTACAGAAGCATGTCAAAGACCATATAAAACAATAACAGGTTCATGGGGACCCCCTACCCTTCCTTCCTGCCCTAAAAATATAGGGGAAAATTCAATATTTCCAGGGCGGGAAGGAAGGGTAAGGGGGTCCCCATGAACCTGTTATTGTTTTATATGGTCTTTGACATGCTTTTGTAGCATTTTCTTATAAAAAACCCTCAGAATTATTTTTTATGCGCTTAAGAGGAATTTAAATGCAATTTTCACTTAAAAACCTATGTTAAATCCCATTTAAACATTCTAGGCCAAGTCGGCACGGGTTAATGACCTCCAAATCGGCTAAAATTTTGTATTCGAGAATTTTATGATATAATTAAAAAATTTAGGGGGTCAGACCGAAAAAATATTTACTTTTGCATTTTAAGGGTCACCCTAGCATATATCACTCTCTCAAAACATGGTTTTTTATGATTTTTAATGACTTTTTAAATAATTTTTTGATTTTTTTTTTGAAAAAAAATGTTGAAAATTTACCAAAACGTTGCAGGTATTACGGGGTATAGAGATTTGTGAAAATGAAAATAAATTAATAAGAAAAACGAAAGAAACAAAACAAGAAAAAAAGATTTTTATTCAGAATTATTTACACATGTGAGTCTTTTGGTTCTTTTTGAAGCATCTTCGGTCCAAAATATTTCAAAAATCTACAATAAAATAAAGTAGTTAGGTAGGTACCTACTTATACCAATATTACCAGCATGTAAAAATTTCAACATCAAAAATGTTCAATTTTTTGTTTTTGAAAAATATGTAGTCGGTTTTTGCAGATTTTTACAATTAGGTGTATTAACGATGCCTCCGATTTTTTGACAGATGCATAAAATATCCATCAGTGTTGCTTACCTCACAGCTAGTCTACTTTTCATAGCAACTGCTCTCTTGAACAATTTTACAACGTCGATAATTTTCTTCGTATTCATCCAAATAATCACGTCGATTGCCCCAGCAGTATTGGAGTAAGTATCAACAATAAATTATGTACCTACTCGAGTTCCTATCTTTGTTGAAATTTTTAACACAGATCCTTGGTAAAAAAAAATTGTTTACCATTTAGTTTTCATTTTATTCACAGGCCAAACATCGTTGCCATTTCTTCCAAAGATTCCAGCGTGATTGCCGGATTGAGTAAATTTTTGTGCTGTACAGCTGTCATAGTTTCCAGAACTTGTGTTGGGTTCTTGACAATAAATCATGTAAGCGGGTGACATCAATTGTCTCACATCAATCAGATATATTGCAATCACCATTGTCGAGAATATTTTGAGATGACTCATCTCGATGATCTTGCTTTTTTCAGAGCTCCCAAGAATGGAATAATTGTTTCTTTTTGACCGCTTGCGTTTTAATTTTCGGTACAGTGATATTTATTGTGTTCGGATCGAGTGAAGCTCAACCATGGTCTTCGTCTTCGACACCGGTCATAGATCAAGAACGAGCTCGATTAGTGAAAAAAATTCAGTATAGAAGAAAATATTTTACTTGAGCTGATTTCAGTTACCTACCTTTCCACTCGAATGTTTATCGATAATACCTACCTACTTATTAAAATCGTTCCTTCGTTTTTTCAGTTTTTTTTTTATTTTTTTATTTTCTTATGATTTTATGCTTCAACAGTAATGCACTCATTTGAAAACAAAGCAAGGTTCCCAGTTATTTTATTGGCTATACTTTCTTCTCAGCCTTCACAACTACTTCCTTTTCATATATGGATCATTTGACTCGATAAAATTGCGAATAAGTATGATCACAAATACATGAAAATATGCAGCCAGATGATTGTGATCTGTTGATCTTTGATTATTAGCAAACGAATCAAAGTACGTTGGTGCCATTTCTAATCAATGTATAGGTAGACCTAGCGCCTACTTCCTTGCTACTTGATCTACTTTCGTGTTAATTGATCAAAAATATACTTTGCATATTATGACCATTCAACCTGAACTAATGATCACGATACGAAAACCTACCTAAGTAAAATGTCTATAGGTACCTACCTATTTCCTAAAGTTGAAATTTTCAGTATTTAGGTATTATTAGGACGTTTATTTGGAAATTTTCCAACGTTGATAACAGCCACGTGTATTCAACAGACCTATGCACTGCCTCATCAAGTGAAAAATTCACCAACCCATTACTTCTGATAAACGTAATTACTGGTACATTTACCACGACATGCTCGTATGTCCTCGCGTCTTTAAATAAACGTTACAGTACCTACAGTAAATCTTTGTTTAAAAATCAAAACGAGTGTAATTTTTTCGCATTAGGGAGGGGCAGACGAACTCGATTAGACTGTTTATCAACGCGGTAACTGGTAAGTCGGTGGCATTACTTTGTAAGTAAGAGTAAAATTTATTTTAATTAGTCTTAGTTAGATATATAATGTGACGTGAAGATGAAAAGTTCGCGTTTCAACTTGTTTTTAGACCATTTTCGTTAATTTTTGGTAAAGTGAAATTTAAAAGTATGAACGAACGAGATGTTAGTAAGAAGCTTTCGCAAAAGTACGACGAGAACAATGGACCGTAATCTTATTGTATTTTATTGTGTCAAGTTCATGTTTTCATTAGATATCTGTGTACAAAAGTAGACTATTTATGATATTGATATCGTAGTAAGTCTTTGAAGTCGCGCTAAAAATTGAGAACGTGTGACAAAGCAACTCAGGAAAAGGCAGAAGAGTATAGGTACTTACCTACGAAATTTAAATTGAAAATCTTAAAAAAATTTTCCCATACTTAAACTAAAAAGTTCTTTTATCAAAGCCATTCATTTTTAAAATGCCACTTCAAAGTTTTACCGAACTGATAAACGATTCAATAATTATCTATATCCATTAAGAATAGGTTAATAGGTAGGTAGGCTAGGTACCTACTATCTCAGTTTGATTTTATTCATTGGTATTTTTACTATTTTATTTTTTTAGAGAGAAAATCCTCGTTTCAGAAGATCAATTAAATTCAATATGGTGCTCAAAACGATTTCTCGTAGCCTCTGTGATATTTGTATGTTTCAACAACGCTGCTATGCTGTTGTACAATTTAAGTATCGCCGTCGTCGAAATGACATCGGACAAAGTTATCACAATTGGTAATACCACTGTATTTCGAGTAAGTTGACGTTTCACGTGGTCACCCCTCCTCTCCACCCCTCCCTCTAAAAACCCCACCTCTAGTTTTGTTCATGTCATGGTCGACTAATTGTTGGGGAATTAAATAAAAAGACAAAAACAAAAATATAAGTGCACAACTTGCATTAGTTCAAATGAGAAAGAGGAAGGCGATAAAATTTTGAGGGCCCTATTTGGTGCATCTGCCAGGGGCCCCCAACTGACCCAGTCCATCGCTGGAAAGGACACTGAAAAGTCATGTCTTTTCTAAAAATAATAATTGGATAAACATTCGAACTCTCACAACCTTCCAAAACCAGGAATTGAAACATATTTTTTGATTTTTTTTATGTTTTGACCAACTGGTGCAGGAAATAAAGGAGTTAGACCAAGGGGAAAAGATTGGATGTGATCAGCTAGATCTCTGAATAAATTTAATCCATTCAAAACTTTGATCTGATTGAATCTGGTCAGATCAAAATTTAATCCAATGAATGTCCCCGGATTTGATCAGATCAGATCTGATCGTTGCCTTAGTTGCAAAGTAGCGTATGTCCATCTGTTCACTTGATACCTAGTGTAAAAATGCTTTCAATCTGGAGCGCCATCTATTGGGTTTTAGTGGTACCCATTGGGTAGGTATGCTGGCGGGACATGTCCTCAACATATCTACCCAAAATGTACCACTAAAACCCAATAGATGGCGCTCCAGATTGAAAGCACTTTTACACTAGGTATCAAGTGAACAGATGGACATACGCTACTTTGCAACTAAGGCAACGTGATGCAATCTGATCAAACAGGTCTGGCCTGTCTAATCAGACCTTGAGATCTCTTATACTAGATCTGATTCGACTTGAACAGATTTAATTCTACTAAAACGAATTGATCTTATCAAACTTTCAATTCTGGTCGGTTCAATCAGGTACCCCTGTCCTTTCTGATCAGGTCAGTACAGAGTGAATCGGACCAAAACTTGGATCTAGGGAATGTACGGATCTGATCTGATCAGATCCCATTATTTTTGCTAGGAATTTTTATTGGTTCCTCGAGCTTCTCATAATAAGTCGTCATCTGCATGAAAATATTTTCAATTTGTTAATCAGGTGGCTGAATTCCAATGGGATACGATAACAATAGGAATCGTTTCATGCATACACTCATATGGTGGATTAATTGCCTTTCTAGGAGGATATCTGGTGGATAAATTTGGAGGCTCGGTATCTTGTTCATTGAGCATGATGATCTGTGGGGTTTTGACCATACTCCATCCAGCAATATTGTATCTGGATTATAATTTGTTTCTGTTCTGCCGTTTCATAACAGGATTTTTTGTGGTAGGTATCTCATTATGTTAATACATAGAGTCATAGACCCATTTTTATTATTTAGTGAGCTTGAAAATTGGTTTAATAGATACCTATAATGTAAGTAGTTGCAGTAGATGGATCTAGCTGTTTTTTTTTTTAAATTTTATTCTACAAAAAAAATTGAAAAATTATTCTATAATCTTCTCAACTCAGAAAAAATGAGAAATTATCAATCAAATCGTCTCAAAAAATCCTCAAATTTGAAAAAAAAGCCCAGAAAATGAAAAAATCTAATTCCCCCTCCCCCCAAAAAAAGTTTGTTTTTGTGTCAGTGATCAGTAGAGCAGGAAAATAGCGGTTTTAAAAAGGAAAAAATCGGAACATTAATTTTTTTCTTCGGGAATGTGTTCAGCGATGAACCCCCTGAACCACTAAAAAAAACCTACCCTCCTAACCCTGGAGCTAAATTTTTTATGGGGCTAAAACCGGTTCCGATTCACGTTTTTTGCGATTTACTCCGAAAATATTAGGTTTACGAGAAAAACTACCAGGACTAAAAATGTTCCCCTTCAAATTCTCGACAACTTGATACTACGCTCGATACCCATCCCTCAAGAGGGATGCCTAAAAAATGGGGGTGGAAAGAGTAGGCGTTTCAAAAAAGGTCAGTCCAATAAATTGATCAAAGTTACCACTTAATATCATTCGTTTTCGCTCAATTTTTTTTTACAAAGTCTACTCACCCAACTATTGATTACACTACCATTGATTGGTCTTCAACCCTCCCAAGGGGTTGGTGGGGGATGCTTGATTTTTCAAGTAACACACAACTGAATCATGTATTTGAAAAACGAATCTGGACATGCGATATATCGAATAGTATGTTTTCGAGGTCGTTGAATTCGAATACCAACTTATTTTCTGGGTGCAACTCCTCAAAGCCCCTCTATGCCCCAAAAAGGGGGGTTAAAATGTTGAAAAATCGTGAAAAGTTGAGTGATATATCGAATGGTATGTTTTCGAGGTCGCTGAGTACGAATATGAACTTATTTTTTGTGTCCCACCCCCCCATGTCACACTGTGCCCCAACAAGGGGGCCAAAATTTCAAAAAATCATCAAAAAGTCGAGTGATATATCAAATGGAATGTTTTTGAGGTCGCCAAGCACAAACATGAACTTATTTTTTGAGTCCCACCCCACAATGTCCCTCTGTGCCCCAAAAAGGGGGCCAAATTTCGAAATATTGTGAATGGTAGAGTGATATAATATCGAATGGTATGTTTAGTTGGGTGAGTAGACTTTGTAAAAAAAATTTGAGCGAAAACGAATGATATTAAGTGGTAACTTTGATCAATTTATTGGACTGATTTTTTTTTGAAACACCTACTCTTTCCACCCACATTTTTAGACACCCCTCTTGAGGGATGGGTATCGAGCATAGTATCAAATTGTCGAGAATTTGAAGGAGAACATTTTTAGTCCTGATAGTTTTTCTCGTAAACCTAATATTTTCGGAGTAAATCTCAAAAAACGTGAATCGGAACCGGTTTTAGGCCCCTAAAAAAATTAGCTCCAGGGTTAGGAGGGTCGGTTTTTTTGGCAGTTCAGAGGGTTCATCTGAACACATTCCCGAAGAAAAAATTAATGTGCCAATTTTTTCCTTTTTGCCCTCGGTTTTTTACGTTATTTTCTCGCCCGCTCTACAGGTAGGTAAGTATAATTAGGTATCCTTTTTCTTTTTCTTTTTCTTTTTTTTTTTAAGCAAAAACCTCCCCCAATGATCCTCAAAGCTGCTTTGGTTCCCTTGTATGGATCCCTCCTTCCTCCCTCCCCGTGTAGAAAAAACCAGATATATACCACAAGTTTACCACAAAGTAGGTGGTATATCACTGGTTTACTCTTGATATACCATAAAATTGTGGTATACCACTAGTAAACACAAAAAGTAAAATTTACTACTGGTATACAATTTCCCGAAAATGTAAATGCAAAAGTTTACTACTTGTTTACCATTTAGTAAATTTAACAACATAGTACACCAATGGTAAATGAAGGATGTAAAATTTACCACTGGTTTACTATCTTTTAAAAAAGTTTTACCATCTAAAAAATAAAATCATGTTGTATACCACTAGTAAATGTGACGAGGTAAATTTTACTATTGTTCATACCAAGCAAATAATCATTGTTTGCTTTGCTAAAGGATGAAGTTATTCATGTCCAAACTTTCAGTGGCCTAGCCAAGGGGGTGAAGGGGGTCATGCCCCTCTTGTGAGTGAAAATTTGAATGAAAACATACAAAAATGGATGTTTTTTCGTTATTCTGACCCATTTTTTCTAAAATTTTTCGCTTTTCGTTCGCTCCAGCAGTAATTTTGCCTTCATTGTCATATAATCACGACAAGTTTCCTGAAAATTACCCCTCATTTCGATTTTTCATGCCTAAAAATCTGGGTTTTTGCCCCCTCCTTGAGAATATCTTACGCAAATCAGCAAACTTTATAGGTTATTTACAATTTTTCTGAGATTTTTTCATCAACTTTCAAGTTATTTAAGCACATACCCTTCTAAATTTCAGTTCTAGATAATTTTACGATATTTTATTAGAAAAAAATTATAAAAAGCACATCATACTTCATAAAAATCTACAAAAAAAAAAAACATTATAATATTTCTAAACAATGTAATCCATTCAGGAAAAAACATATTTCTTGGGGACTGCTTAGGTATAAAATCAAATATCTTTCATGAACAAATTTTTAATCAAGGTTTCCAGGCGTTTCTCAGATTTTCAGATGGTATTTTTTCAACATTTCAAGGATACACACTAGATTTATGTCTTCCTACCCCATAAACTACCCATTTTCAGTGAAAAAATGTGCACCTCATCACCTATATCCTCATAGAAAAATACACTAAACAAAGTGTACAATCTGGTATCATCTGTAAAATATCACCCCATAAAATAGTTTTGCAAAAAATGAAAGAAAATAAATAAAAACAAAATCATCATATCTCCAAAATTTGACTAAGTCCAAATTTCATAAACTAATAAACCCAAATAACACCACTTCCATCACCGAACGCAGTAGCCCAGTTGTCAGAGCAGAGTGGTAATGAGTGGTGATGTAGAGGTAGCAGGTTCGATCCTCACCCAGGGCACAAAATTTTTTATTTTGAAAAATTTTTTAGGTAGCATTTTAACATCAACCCTTGCTATTCTGTACACACAATGTGCATTTCAAGCCTTTTAAAACAATACAAAGGGCTAGACTTGCATTTCTAAACCAGTTGTAATTTGCATGGTATACCAGTGGTTTACGTGTTTCAATTGATGACTTGTATACAACATGGTATTCAACATAGTAAATCCACCTAGTTAACTGTGTGGTATATGTCTGGTTTTTTTTACACGGGTCCCGTAAAAAAAAAAGAGAAAAAACTAGAATGAATCGAAGCAAGTAGGTGAAAAATTTTCGAAATCTCACCATGTCTGTATTAGAATTTTTCCTAATAGCTCCCTTTACAAGAAAACAATTTCCTTAGTCACTTAAACGATGTGTTGGTCTTGGTCTCGTTGTATGAAGCTTTCAAAACTAAAAAAAAAAAAAAAAATACAAATAAGATACAAATCAAAAATTGAAGCCTGCAGAAAATGTTTCATTTTTGGTCGGAATCTCCCTAATTAACCCACTTCTTAAAGAAAACCCTCCCTCTTGGTCCCCAAACGGATCTCTAAAATATGAAAAACGTCAAATTGAAGTACCTATGTAAAAAAAAATTTCAATTTACACGAAATTGGGGTGATTTCAAAGACTGACCAGTTCAAAATTTAAAAATTTACAAAAAAATAATATAATATACAGACTTTAATTTTTTATTTTAAAAAAATATGTTTTTCAACTTCGAGGAATTCATACAAAGGGGACCAAAATAGCTTGTGGGACGAAATGATGGTTTTCTGGAAGTCCATCGCCCCCGAGATTATTTACTTAGAAGAATTCTGACACAGAAAAAAAGATAATTTTTGGATAGTTTGAATTTATTTTTTGTTTTTTGTCCTATTAATTTGAAATTGGAGAGCTAAAATTTTCCTCTTTTTTTCATAAAAACTATAACAATGGGAGGAGAAAATGGTACCCACCTAATCTTGTTAATCAAGATGATAATATAAGATTTTCTTTCATTTTCTATCGCAATAGAATTGTTTTTTTATTAGCACTGCTGAAATGTACTCCAGATGGTTTCCAAAAAAAGAACGATCTACTCTGATCGCCATTGGATACAATGGAGTAAACGTTGGTGCTGCAATCGCATATCCTTTATTTGGATACATAGCTGATAAATGGGGATGGCAAATGGTCTTCTACGTCTCAGGTAAATACCTAGACCTACACTCCTCTTAAGACGTATTGGTACATACATGTTGAAAATAAGGAGATAGGTACCTATTGTTAAAATATCACATATGAAACTAATCTTGTTATTCTTATCTTAGGAATTATATCGTTATTTATTTCATTACTTTGTCTGATTATTGTAAAGAATCGACCTTCGGAAGATACACGAATTTCTGAATCAGAATTGTCCTATATTCTGATTGGGACTGACGATGCCTCACGAAAAAAAGTATGTTACCTGTTGATGTACATATAACTAAGCCCCTATACAGCAATTTCAAAAATATTTGTATTTAAAAATTACAGGTTGCTCATCCGTACAAAAAAATCTTCTCGTCGAAAGCAGTTTTCGCAGTATGCGTTGGAAAATTCACCAATTTGTGGATAACTACGATTCTTAGCTTGAGCTTGCCTTTATACGTAAAAGGTAATTCATCTGATTTTTATAGAAACGTTGTGTCTCAATAATCCTCGTATTCAACATTTTGCATAAAAATTGTAAAATTAAGTACCTACTTTTAATCAAAGAGTCCAGCTTCAATTAGCTTATTCATTTATTCTTTTTTTAGATCTCACTGGTAAAAGTACAGACGAAGTAGGTCTTATTTCTTCAATACCCGCCATTGGTCAAATTTTAATATTTCCTATAACTGGGGTATTTTTAGACGTGTGGAAAAAAACTACAGAAATTGAATGGACTCTGGTAAGTGCGAATGCTAAATTGATTGCCTGGCTTACAGTTGGCCCCAAACACATTATTCGAGTACCTCCCTATAAATATAAGTAGGTACCTACATAAATTATGTTTGATTAATCAGTCTTCGAATCTTCTATTTTTAAACAGATGCATAAAATAAGCATAGGGTTTGCTTTTCTTAGCTCCAGTGTGTTCTTCCTAGCTGCCATTTTGCTGAACAATTTCACAATGTCGATGATTTTCTTCGCATTGATTCAAATTATGATGTCAATAGTTCCAGCAATTACCGAGTATGTGGCTTTTAATATAATTTAAGTATGGAAAAGAAACGAATTTTGAGAAGGTTTAATTCGCATTTTGCAGGCCTATCTGCGTTAATATTTCACCCAACGACTCCAGCGTGACAGCCTCATTGAGTCAGTTTATGGGTAGTCTTGCCATTGTAGTATCGAGAACTAGTTTCGGTTTTATGACAACTAATCACGTATGTATTTGCAGAATATGTTTACGTATATCTATATTCGCCCACTACGTAGGTAGATGAAGATTTGAATTTTTGAGATTTTTTATTAGAGCTCGCAAGAATGGAACAATTGCTTTCTTCTAACAAGTGGCGTTTTGATCTTTGGAACAGCAGTATTTATTTTATTCGGGTCCAGTGAAGCTCAGTCTTGGTCTTCGATATCGATATTTGAACAAGAACGAGATCCATTAGTGAAATACGATGAACATGGAAAGAGATATTCTAATATCAGCTGATTAGGTTTACTTGTAATTAAAAATCAAATTGTAAAACGCAATCCTAATATTTGTTTCTATCTAAAATTTCCATCCAAACACAAATCTGTCGCCATGTGAAGAATGCGAATACGTCGAATTTTATACCGACAAATGACTAAATACCTACGTAGAACTTAATTAGCATGCCTACCGAATGATCGTAAATACTTACATGAATGTTGTACTTGCATATATTTACAAATTGATAATATTTCTTTTTATTTGCAATGTACATATTACAGAGCAGAATTCTCTCAACGAAATATAATTTTCGAAATTCTTAATTAAAGAAATTATCAGTATCAACCACAGACAATCGTGATTTCCTTATCGGTCAAGTAAATTATACATAAATTCACAAGCACATTGTTGTAATGATAAAAGTTGAAGTAGGTATTTGTTAATTGAGTTCAAGCACTTGTGCTTTCATGGGTATTGTTAGATAGGTACCTACCTATAGGTTATGAAGAGTAATTTGTTTCTTGACCTCAAAATGCATAAATTCAGTTGGTACGACCTTTCCAAATTAATGTAAGCATCACCTCATCGTAGATTTTTTAAAGACCATTCATCTTACTTGAGTAGGTGCTTATAAAAATGTACCTACCTATAACCTTTGGAATTGCAAAAAAATTATCCGAGCTTTTCATCGCGTTTTTTCGAGGTTACGTCGGTATACTTTTTTTCAATCCTCACAATAATTTTTACTTTCAGAAAGATAAAAAAAAACAATCAGTTTTACTTTAAAAAAGTGGATGCAGTTTTCAAATTTTCAAATTGGATAAGAATTTTTTGTGAATTTCAAAACAAATTTTTTTTCAAGTTCATGGCAC
The DNA here is from genome assembly GCF_950023065.1 of Planococcus citri. Taxonomy (NCBI): domain Eukaryota; kingdom Metazoa; phylum Arthropoda; class Insecta; order Hemiptera; family Pseudococcidae; genus Planococcus; species Planococcus citri. The sequence goes on from NC_088681.1 coordinate 52,648,968, forward strand.
GAGCTTTTGACCTGAAAAAAGATGTTTCCCAGCCGGCACAAAGATCTCTAAAATTCACCAACAGGAAAAATTTCAGATACTGAAATTAATTTTTTGATTCTTGTAAATTTTTTGGAATTCAAATTTCGCCCATTTCTAGCGAAAAAAAATATAAAATTTGCATAAAAGGTTTAAATTTGGTTTTTACTTTATTTTCAGCCTCCTGAGTCAATTGCAGATGGTTTTGAACTATTCTGGAGCCTTCTGCGGACTTTTAAATTCTTCAACTTTCAAAAAAAAAAAAAAAAAACAGCAAAGTAGATATAGAGTAAAAATGGGATTCAACATTCAAACATTCAACCCATATAAACTTATATTTATCATCTTTGTGACCTTCTTGATCGATTTAGAGATTTATTTTCAAAGTATTTTTGTGCTGATTCAAATTCAAAATTTTCTCCAGTGATTATTTTTGTAAAAAAATAAAAAATTTGTGAATGGAAAAAGCTGAGATTTATTCTTGTATTATATGTATTTTCGACTTCCGAGTTGATTGGTGATAGTTTTGAATCGCTCTGGACCGTAAATTTTCAAATTAAAAAAAAAACACTTTAGGTAAGTAAATATAAGATGAAAATGAAATTTAGCATCTAACAAGGGAACCTCTTGAGGTGTCACACTCCAATTTGAACGAGACTGCGATTTTTGGAAAGAGCATAGTCTAAAACCCCCAAAACCAAATTTTCAAATGCCCAAATTCATCTTTCGATTTTTGGCGAATTTTTGAAAATTCAAAATTGACTGTTTTTGGCGATTTATGCTTTTTTTTAAAAGTACGTACTTGATCAGTAAAAATGGCCAAAATAAGTCCCAAAACTAATATTAATTACCCAAATCCAAATTTCACCATTTTCAGCCATTCTGGAGCTTCCAGCGCGATTTTTCAATTTCTCCAGAATTTTGAATTTGCTCCAGAAGGGAATATGAAGTTGGGCAGCTAAAAATCGAGTTCTATATTACACTCGACCTGTTCAACGAGTTTAGCTACATTTGAGCCGATTTTGAGAGTGACACCTCAAGAGTGGCTTTTTGACCAGCTTTTTTCAAAACTAAAAAATCAAAAGTTTCCCGTTTGTGTGGAAATTTTCAAAATTCACGCAAATCGCTGAATTTTGTCCAAAACTAACCCCCCAAATCCAAATTTCACAATTTCCAGCCATTCTGGAGCCTCCAGCGCAGTTTTTCAATTTCTCCAGAATTTTGAATTGGCTCCAGAAGTCGTGCACATGCAGTTGGGCAGCTAAAAATCGAGTTGTGTATTATACTTGACCTGTTTAACGAGTTTATCTACATTTGAGCTGATTTTGAAAGTGACACCTCAAAAGTGGTTTTTTGACCAGCTTTTTTCAAAATTAAAAAATCAAAAGATAACCGTTTGTGAGGAAATTTTTGAAATTTGTGCGAATCGCTGTATTTCTTCAAGAACCAACCCCCAGAGCTCAAATTCTACCATTTCCAGCCGTTTTGTAGCGAGAGTGACACCTCAAAAAACCACTCTTGAGGTGTCACTCTCAAAATCGGCTCAAATGTGGATAAACTCGTTGAACAGGTCAAGTGTTATATACAACTCGATTTTTGGCTGCCCAACTTCATATTCACGCCATCTGGAGCAAATTCAAAGTTCTGGAGAAATTGAAAAATCGCGCTGGAAGCTCCAGAATGGCTGAAAATGGTGAAAATGGATTTGGGTAATTAATATTAGTTTTGAGACTTATTTTGACCATTTTTACTGATCAAGTACGTACTTTTAAAAAAAGCATAAATCGCCAAAAACAGTCAATTTTGAACTTTCAAAAATTCGCCAAAAATCGAAAAATGAGCTTGAGCATCTGAAAATTTGGTTTTGGGGGTTTTAGACTATGCTCTTTCCAAAAATCGCAGTCCCGTTCAAATCGGAGTGTGACAACTCAAGAGGTTTCCTTGTAAGACTCGGATTGACCGTCAAGGTGATCTTTTAGATCGATTTATGCACAATTGCACATATTCTCTAAATCATTTTGTTCTCGTTCAAATCCGTTTATTTTCACCTCGTTTACAGCATTTTTTTCGAAAACTGGAGAATTCGAAAATTCACTGGAGACTCCATAAAATGGTTCAAAACTGTTACTAATCGACTCAGAGATCAATAATGAAATGCGAACCGAATTTAATATTTTTCGTTTAAGTACGCGATAGGTATACATGAAGAATATATATATATTTTTTTAAGTTATACCTAGAGAAAATTTTGGTTTTGAACCAGTACAAAAAGATTTTGAAAATACGATATGTCTTAATCGTTTGAAAGAATCACAGCAAAGATGGCGAATTCATGTGAATGGGTACTGAATTTCATTTTTACCCCCACTTTACAGTGCTTTTTTGAAAACTAAAAACACTCCAAATTCATCATGGAGGCTCCAGAACAGTTTGAAACCATCACCAATCGGCTCAGCCCAATACGTCAAAATTAAGTTACAAATTAAATTTAAAATCTTTCATGTCCATTTAATCAAGTTTTGATTTTTTCATGAGAAATGGACCAAATTTGAATTTTTTTTAAATCATCAAAAATTGAAAAATGAATTTCAGCTTCTGATAACTTTGCTTTTGGTAAAATTTGGAGTCCTTTTTCAAATGCCATCTTGTTCGGTTCAAAAAATGTTATGCCAGTTCAGATAGGTACTTACTTCTCTTATGAGGATTGAGGATAGTTTATTTATTTTCATATTTGCAAAATTGGATTCATTTTTTTTTTTTGCAGTTTTATTTTATTATACATTACTATGTATAAGTAACGTCAATGTGAACATTTTGGCATTTAATTTTAATTTTAAATGTTTGCTTAAATTTTTTGAAATATGTTCCGAACATTTTTGAATTGTTTAAAAATTTCTTGCCAAAAATATCTGGTAAATAAAATAAATAAAATTCTGTTTCAATTATTTTTGTACCTAACGAAAAAAATGTTAATTTACTTACCTACTTGCTGTTGAAATCTTGAAATAAAAAATTGAAACTTGATTCAATCTGACTGAATCTGATCTGAAGAGTTTTTTTTATTATACCTATTTTTTTTATTTTTTTAGGGAAAAGTAAATATGTAACATTATTTTTATTTTCAACGAATATATATACTTATCAATTCTTCAGTCCTCACTCATCATCAGACGAGCAATAATCCGAAGAATCATCATCTGTACTACAGACAAAATAACAATCCCGAAGATCCGGTGTAAACTTACTACTGACATTTTTCCTATTGAGTTCAATACGATAAGTTTTCTTATCGTTGGACAATTTCAAAGGAACCGAGTTCACAATAATCGAAAGAAGTGGATCTTTCTCGAATATAAATTCTCTATGTACACCCGGATCATTGAGTTTTTCCAGATTTACTCCTCTTCTATGTGTATAACCAGGATATCGATCAGCTCCAAAATGTCTCTTTCTTATCAACTTGTAGCCAGCTTGCATGGACCCTTTAACTAAGTTTTGTTTATACTGACGACGATCTCGCCACTCCTCTTCTTCGATTCCTTGCATTATTGTGATATGAATTCGATCGCCTTTCAATTGGATTTTTTCACACGAATAGAAAAAATCTGCGATCATTTGTACGCATAGTTCTCTCTCTTCTTCCGTGAATGCCCGCCAAGGACAATTCCAGTGTATTCGTTTGAATCTTTCGCTTTTGAGCGAAGGATTTGTATGGAGTTTTGTGGCGTCAACTCCGAATAGAACTTTTACGCCTTTTTCTTTCAGAGAATCAATTCTTGTGGCTCTTTGTTTCATTATTTCAGGTTCAACATCCCACGCTGGTGCTTCTGCAAGTTCAGTGGCCACAATGGCTCGGGCAAGTTGTGGATGCTTATCGATGTGTTTGTTGATCAATGCCTCGGTGTAGCTGAAATCACCTTCTCCTATGAATAATCGATGTTTATATGTGTTTTTTTTACCTGGGCTGGATCGATTTTGGTGAATTTTTTCTGATTTCATTTTTTCTCCACTATTTTTATCCCTTGATTGGTGATCTGGTACGATTTGTTTGGGTCTTCAAAGGAGATTGATTTTAAGCAGATTTTGATGATTTTAGGTTGAATTGCTTTATCTGTAGGAGGAAATTATCACAAAAATTAGAAGGTATATGGTTGCTTTTTTTGAGTTTTTTTTCTTAATCTGCACCAAGTTTGGAGAAAAATTATTTTTAATCAAAAAAATTATAGGTGCCTAATAAGCAATGAAATCAATTTATTATTTTTTTTTTTCGGGAAGTTATACGCGAGCAGAAAAAACTGTTTTTGAGGAAATTCTCAGAATTTTTTACTTAAGTTAAAAAATTACCGCATATTTTATGAATATGAACACAAAGCACCGGTTTATCATTCAATAGTAAAATTAAAAATACATACCTTATTATGTGACTGCAATTGATCCAGCAGACTTATGAATACTCTGAATTGAATTTCATTACGAAACAGTAGGTACCTACTATAAAATTGGAAATAAAAACTTTTCAGCAGTACCTATCTAAATTTTGAAGACTCTTGAGTATTTATCTGCGATAAAAGCAATAAAAAATTTCGAACTTTTGTGTGATACCTATTATCAGACACTTGACTTTGTCGTTCAATTTTTAAATTTCTCGTTCACGTTTATTGATTTTTATTTTCTCTTGTTCAATTCATTGCTTGATAACAGGTACTGTACTGTACTGTACTCATGTCACTTTATTCAACCTCTTGAGAAGCTCCTGGGTCAACTCTCCTTGAAATATGTTGCTCATTTGAAAATTCAAGCTCTTGTGGCTCCAAATAATTTCATTGCCGAAATTTTGGACAGCTTGATCAAAAAATCCTTCAAAGGTCAGATCCGGAAATTCTCTAGATTAGATTCTGTTTGATTGTCAAGTTTTGGATCTGCCTACAAAGAGTTTTCACAAATATAGGCACTTAAGATTGGGAAAAAACCTACCTAGGTTCCTTTATTTTACATTTTGATGATTTTTTTCCTCGACTCGGGTAAGTATAGTACGTAAGTACATATTTCATTTTACGTTACACATAATTTCAGCTAAGATGTAAAAAACATGGAAAACAATGTTGACTTGATAACTTGATAAAATAAGCCTGCGTTGAAATTATCGTTCGAACAAATAATTTTAAAGATAAAGAAAAATATGATATCCCAGTTTGATGATCCCATGATTTTATTTCAAAATGTTGGTGGAAAATTACAGTTTCATATTCATTGTAAAGTAGGTATGTGTGTGTGTAATTTATCGTAGAAAAATAAGTTGATAGGTACCTACAAATAAATTTTCCACAAAAATTGAGAGAAACTTACGCAACGTAAAGGCTGAGGTAGGTAGTAAATAAGTAATTCTACACGTGCTTTCTTAGGTAGCATTATTTTATGATAATAAACGAACAGTACCCTATTTTAAAACACACCTTGTTTGAAGGCAACGTTGTTTTAGGTATGATAATTTCACCTACAAATTTTGAAAAACGAAATCGTTGGTACATCGCATGATATAAAATGTGTAGGCTACCTACTTGAATATGAGACAAAATGGTCTTGTCCTTTTTTCAAAATCCCTTATCAATATAGAAAAAGAAGTACTTAACGAAGCATCTTAAATCTTTTAAAAAACCCATTCTTAATCAAAAAGTAGCCCCAAAATTTTCCTAAATGTCCAAAAATCGATCTCATACTGGGAACTTGTCTCTAGAAATAGTGAAAAATTGAAAAAAATAAAAATTCTTTTCAATGCTTATTCCTATCTTTGAAATGAAGGCGTCCAGCCACTTAAGGTCATTGACCCGTCTGTCTGGCCTCTCAATGTCGTCTGTTTGGCCGTCTGGCTTCTTAAACTCATTGACTTGTCTGTCTGGCTTCCCACAGTCGTCTGTCTGCTCGTCTGGCCTCTTAAGGTCATTGACCCTACCGTCTGGCTTCCAAAGGTTGTCTGTCTGTCCGCCTGGCCTGGACAAGATTGATCTTGGCGATTTTTTCCTGATGCCATGTAGGTACCTATTTTTCACTGCTTCGACCACCTTGATTAATAATCAGGGTTCTTTCTAAAACACAAAAAATAAATCATTTTTTTCAAAATGTTCAAATTGAAATTACCTATAAATACGCATGACCCTGATACCATTTTCGATATTGGCTTCAATTCATTTCTGCCAGGGATGGGGGAGAGGGGGATTCAAAGATTTTGGGACCAGAGAAATTTCCATCGTCGTGGCGCATTTTTTTTACAGTTCAAGCTGATATTTTGATCCGATAGCAGAAAATGTTTCTTAATCATTTTTATCAATCACCCAAATCACCACGACGATAGAAATTTCTGTGGTCACAAAGATTTTTATCTAGAACAACTTTGTACTGCATTTTTCTTGGGGTAGGGGGGATAAAAAAAATATTTGAATTTTAATTAGAAAAACGGGATCGAAAAATGAACCTGTGGGGTGGGACCGACCACGACTAGGAACTTTGAGCTGAGCCATTCAATCGATTCCTTGTGTGGGGGGGTGAGAAGAAGGGGGTACAAGCAAGTTTGAATGCGGTCAAATGGGTGAGGTAATGGTACTGAACCAAACACTGAAAAAAAATCACGCATCTTGTTTACCTACTTTTAAATAAGTCGCCTGAGGACAGAAATTTGATAATTTTTTGACAATTATTCGATTAGGTATCTATAGAGGTTGAATTTTTGGAAAAATTAGAAGCTTTTTGAGAACAGAAATATTACGAATACCAACATACCTGAATACGTGACTGCAGTTGACCCAGGTGACTTATGGCTGCGAAGGTAGGTAGATAGTAGGTAACAATAGAATTTATTCTGAATTGAATTTATGTACGAGCGAAACTGCAAGTTTGAAAATTTGAAATAATAAACTATTTATCAAGTGCCTGCGTATCTAAATATGAAATTTACGAAAGCGTTGTATGATTCAGCGGCTCTCATATTTATCTGCGATATAAAAGCAATAACAATTTTCAAATTTTTGCGTGGTAGATATTATCAGGGTACTTCAATTTTTAAATTTTTCGTCCACGTTCATCGATTATTCTCTTATTAGATAGGTAATTTGCTTGATAACGTTCGCGTTATTTTTTTAACCTGTACATACTTACCATACATCAAGTAAACTATAGTAAATAGACCGACTGGTTTTGGAGACCAGGTTTAGAATAAATTTTTCTATTTTATCCAAAACTGGCCACCTGGTCTGAAATCATTTTCAGTATACAGCGGGTATCCCTGCAACAGGCAAAAAAAAGTTTTGAACCGAACAAGATAAAATTAAAGAGCATGCGAAAATACGCCATCAGTCAAAACTTCCTGGAGCTAAAGTGCATTTTTCGATTTTTGATGAATTTTCAATGATCAAATATTTGGACCAAAAAAAATTTTTAAAGATTCAAAATTTTACCACGTTGATCTAGAATGTTTAAATTTGGCATGTACACTATTTTCGATTCTTCGAATTAAATGGAAACGGTTTAGAACAGTCTTGAGCAGTTTTGGAACCTCCAGCTAATGTTGAAAGCTGAAATTTTCGCAAAATTTTAATATGTATGAAGAAGTTGCAAAGCTAAAATTTACTTCATGCTCTAATATTTCAACATACCGAGTTCACTGAAAATAGTATTAGGTCACTTTAGAGCCTCCAATAATATTTTGGAAATCTCGGTTCCCCAAAAAATGTGAAATCGGTCGGGGAGAACTTCAACTCAAAAACTGTTCGAAACCGTTTTCAATCTCTTCAGTGGGTCAAAAATGGGGTAGGTATGTGTTTCAAGTAGCCACTCTTGAGTACTTTGGGTGGCCACTTTTGAATTTTTGCAATTTTAAAGTGTCCTTTTTTGGGCAAAAACTGCAATTTTCAAAAAAAAATTTCGCCTGCAAAGTTGATGTGGTTTTCAAAAATAAAGAGCTCAAAAGATTCGAAATTCTCTCTACTTTTCAATTGATATAATTTTGAAGCCAGTAACAGTAGGTTGTAATCTATGAATTGCCAGGTTTCATTTATCTAGAACAAAAAAAAAAAAAAAAAAAAAACAGAAGTCGATATTTTTAGCATTGCACTTTATCTATCTCTGAATTCAAATCTGAAAGTTGTTTATTGTTTTATAATCGCAGATAAGCAATGAGCTGCTTGATCTCGTACACACGTATTCAACATTTTAATAAACTAATAATACTTTTGGATATTTTTATTTACTTAGAATTGCAATTAAAAATTCACCGTTGACAGTAAAGTGAATTTTTCTTATCAAATGCATAAAATAATTGGGTAATATGATTTATTATAGGTATTCAAACGCGAATGTCGGTATATAATTCGAGTAATGTTGCAGTGTCGTTTAATTTGCACTTCAATCACGACTATCTCCTTTACTTTTACCTATCTACATGCGAGATGATTTAGTTCGAGAAGAAATTCGTAGAGAATTTAATATTTTATCAGTATTCAGTACCTATACGAGAAGTCAAGTCGTAAGTCTACTAGATCAACTGTGGTAAAATAAGGTATGTTTGTATATTTTTAATCTTCATTCTTGTGTAATTGCTTATTTTGAATTCGTTTTTAAAGAATCTAAACTCTGTACCTATTTTAGAAATTTTTAGAGAAAATAATTTTTGGTAAATTTTCATTTAAAAAAAAAAAAAAAAAACAGAAAACACACAATAACTATCTACACCCTGAAAACAATTAGAAATTGAATAATAATAATTGGAAAAAAAACAGAAAACAGAAAACTCACACTGTCAAACTACATTTTGCAAATATTAAAAATTAATTTTTCTATAAAATTGAATATTAATAATCAAAAAAAGATGTCTATTGGAATGAATGAAAATAGTTAGAATATTGTTATCAGTATAGACAAGTACAAATAATCACTTTCGTTCCAGATTTTCCTTCCAAACCTACCTAGTTATTAAATTACTTATAACCTTGAACATTTAAATTTCAAAAAAGCAACCGCCTTACTTAATTTGTATTATTAATTTCTACAGGTAGAAGTACTACATCCAACACTGTAATCGATCTCTCTTGAAAATATCCAAACATGTCCACCGAATGTGCCAGAAAACAGACGCATCAACCTGCAGAAGGCGAAGCTCGCCAACCCCAATCCAGCTGTCCAATCAAAAAGAAAAAATACCGTCGTAGATTATTCATAGGAGAAGGCGATTTCGGCTACACCGAAGGACTACTCAATAAACACCTCGATAAACACAAAGACCTTGCCAAATACATCGTCGCCTGTGAACTTTACGACACACCAGTATGGGGTGCTGAGTCAGACATAATCGACGAACGAATCAAACGAATTAATTCGTTGAAAGAACGAGGAGTAACGGTACATTTCGGAATAGATGGCAGAGAACTTCATAGAAACCCGAAACTCAAAGGCGAAAGATTCCAACGCATACAATGGAATTGTCCCTACCTTTTACCAGGCACTAGCGAGAATGAATTCCAACAGGTGATCGTCGATTTCTTCTACTCTTGCGAGAAAATCCAATTAAAAGGAGATAGAATACATATCACTTTGATACAAGGGTTAGAAGATGAGGATTGGCGTGATCGTAGACAATACGAACATAATCTGGTGAAAGGATCTATGCAGTTTGGGTACAAGTTGATAAGGAAAAGAAGGTTTGGAAAAGATCGGTATCCTGGTTACCAGCATAGGAAAGGTGAAAATCTCGAAAAACTTAATGTACCAGGGGTACATAGGGAATTTGTGTTTGAGAAAGATCCTACTTTTTCTGTCATCGTTAACTCGGTTCCTTTGAAGATGTCCAACGATAAGAAAACCTACCGGATTGATATTAATAAGAAAAATGGTGCGAAAACATTCAGACCAGATCTTGGTGATTGCTATTTTGTGTGTAGTACGGATGACGATTCGTCAGATTATTGTTCGTCTGATGAGTGAGAAGAAAGTCGATGCAAGATGTCGCTTTGTAATATTCAATATAGATATTATATTTATATTAGTGATTAAGTAGGTAGATGTTTATCTAGAATATTTGCGCATGTATTTTTTTTTTTTGAAGGATTGTGTTATGATAATTGCATTATTGAACAATAAAATGTCATTTTATTTCTCATTTGTTAATGTTTCATTTGAAAAATAAATAAATAGGTAAAATATGTTCGAATCTCGGCGATTAAAAATACACGTAAATAGGAAAATCAGTTGGGCAAGTACCATATTAATTTCAGCAAAAATTAATCATAAAGTTTTGGCACTATTAAAAAGAAAAGGTAGGTACTTGAGTGGACTAACTCGACGATTTCGGATGAATTTGCCCAATATTTTCGACCGAATTTTTGTAAATTCTCAAACAATGTAGAGACTTGAAGAGCAAGTTTCATTTTTTTTTTTTTTTTTTTTTTTTTTGAAAGAATAATAGTATAAAAATGTGTGAGAGATAATAATTGTTTTAAAAAATCCAGGAAAGAGCATTCGAATGTTTTTGTAAATTGTTAAACAATGAAGAAAGCATGTTTCATTTTTTTTTTGTTTTTTTTTTTTGAAAAATAATAATATGAAAATATGCGAAAGAAAAATTGTTAAAAAAATCTAGAAAAGAGCATTCGAATATTTTTGTAAATTTTTAAACAATGTAAAAAGCATGTTTCATTTTTTTTTTTTTTTTAAATAATAATACGAAAATATGTAAGAAAATAATTGTCTTTAAAAAATCCAGAAAAGAGCATTCAAATTTTTCAACATTAGGTATAATTGAGATCATTTCAATTTTCAATCTCTACAGAAATCGTTTCTAAAATTGAAAATTTCATTCGATGGATTTAATCGTTTTTAGGGAAAACTTCATGTCGAAGATTCATAATAATTTTCTACAATGTTTATAAATTTTCAACGGAAAATTTGAACTCAATTCTCAAGTAAGAACCTATTTCTAACCTTTTTCTTTCTTTTTTTTTTTTTTTTTGTGAACATTTTTGGAAAAATTGACAAGGCTGTATAATCTTATCTGCTTTTTGAAAGAAATGTTATCTAGTGCCAATGTTTACTCATTGCTTATTTATCGTACAATGTAACAAGAAGGTATACAATTCTTTACTTAATGTTGTTTTTTTTTTCAGATTTAATTTTGAGTATAAATTATTATAGTTGCAAAGTTACCTTCAAAAAAGATATAGCTGCCATCACTGTCACATGCACACGTGAATCTAATTCATAATATGTACCAAATGTTGAAAAATGAAAATAAATGAAGGTCATTACGGATGAACATTTTTTCAATTAAAAACTGCGGAGCTCTTGTCCATTGATTCTGCTATATAGGTACGCTAAAATCAATGCTCGTGTCCTTCTACGAATATACCCAGCTGTTTTTTCATAAAATCATGTTTTCGAGTCTCTGCTTTCCTTTTTTTTTTCGTCTTTCAAACTCACATTCCAACAAACCTTTTCAGTGGTCCATATGTCTTTTTAAATGTAGACAAACATCGCCCTCCCTTCACTTCCGCATACACTGGTCCCTTTAAAGTCTTGAAACGTGGAGACAAAACCTTCATTATTCTTTTCAATTGACGCGGCGCCTCAAACCTGCTCTCTTTATTTCCGATGCTGATGCAATTCCACAATCAATCACCCAGTCATCTTCACGGACAAACAGTTTCTAAACTCCTAGGTACCCTACCGCTTGCTATTTCTTCTCCTCCAGGTCTGGCTGCTTAAAGGCCAGTTGTCCGTTTTAGTTTTAAGTAACAACAATGGTCTATGTAGGCATCTTTTATCTTTACAATTTTTACAACCTTTGTTGACCTTTTTTTTTGTATCCATTTCCACGTATTTTGTATAACAGGTACCATATGCTACATCTCATTCTTCTGCAATGATGGTTCTGTCTATTTCAACTGTTTATTTTGTGGGGAAGTCATGCGGAGCTCGCGTCCGTCAATGAATCTAGCTCTATTTCATAAAATCACTTTACGAGTATCTGCTTTCTCTTTATTCTGTCTTTCTCTCTTTCCTGTGAACTCTCGTCCTTGAACCTGTTTCTAACTACCCTCGTTCTCGTCGATCTCTTGGTATCCCTTCTCCCTCTCTAGCAAAAAGAAACGGTCTCTAGTTTCGTCTTCAAATGCTAATTATATTACGAGATGCTGCGATATTTTCCAATGCATGAGTGATTTTCAAACTTTACTCAATTCTATTTAGAAAAACCAACCCAACTACTTGAACAATGCCATTTTTTTCGTGGAAATTATTTTATTTTATTGTATAATATGTATTTCCTTCGTAAATATTGTTCACTTGAATAATTTTTGCAAAGACAATTTTTTTTGAACATTTTTTTAACTCTTCAGAGATGTGCATAAAAGATTTTTTATATTCTTTGTTTAGTGAAAATTGTCAAAAACGACTGAAGAATGATAAAATACCTCAAACTTTTGAGAAAAATATTGAAGTCGCGTAAATTATTGAAATTTGACATCCTCGTATGCATGTGTGTAAATTAAAGAATTAATCAAAATGTTTCAAAAAAAAATTGAATGAAATTTTCTTTAAAAGTATGCACTTTAGGTAGGTATTCCAAGAATTCATGAAAAATCAGCATAATTGAGCTAGGTAAATGTTGCCAAAATTGCTTCAAATTTTTTTAAAATGTTATAAAGTGTCTCGGAATCTGATTGTGAGTAAAATATCTTAAAAGTTTCCATTTTACAAGGGAACCTCTTGAGGTGTCACACTCTGACTTGAACGGGACTGCAATTTTTGGAAAGAGCATAGTCTAAAACCCCCAAAACCAAATTTTCAGGTGCCCAAGTTCATTTTTCGATTTTTAGAGAACTTTTTAAATTCAAAATTGAGTGTTTTTGGCGATTTATGCTTTTTTTAAAAAGTACCTACCTGATCAATAAAAATGGTCAAAATAAGTCCCAAAACTAATATTAAGTACCCCAAATACAAATTTCACCATTTCCAGCCATTCTGGAGCCTCCAGCGAGATTTTTCAATTTCTCCAGAATTTTGAATTTGCTTCAGAAGGCGTGAATATGAAATTGGGCAGCTAAAAATCGAGTTGTATATTACACTCGACCTGTTTAACGAGCTTATCTACATTTGAGCCGATTTTGGAAGTGACACCTCAAAAGTGGCTTTTTGACCAGCATTTTTCAAAATTTAAAAATCCAAAAAATCAAGAGTTTCCCGTTTGTGTGGAAATTTTTGAAATTCCCGCGAATCGCTGTTTTTTTTCCAAAACTAACCCCCCAAATCAAAATTTCACAATTTCCAGCCATTCTGGAGCCTCTAGCGCGATTTTTCAATTTCTCCAGAATTTTGAATTTGCTCCAGAAGGCGTGAATATGAAATTGGGCAGCTAAAAATCGAGTTGTGTACTATATTCGACCTGTTTAACGAGCTTATCTACATTTGAGCCGATTTTGGAGGTGACGCCTCAAGAGTGGTTTTTTGACCAGCATTTTTCAAAATTAAAAAATCCAAAATGTCACATGATGACCGTTTGTGAGGAAATTTTTGAAATTTGTGCGAATCGCTATATTTCTTCAAGAACTAACCTCCGGAGCGCAAATTCTACCATTTCCAGCCGTTTTGGAGCGAGAGTGACGCCTCAAAAAACCACTTTTGAGGTGTCACTCTCAAAATCGGCTCAAATGTGGATTAAACTCGTTAAACAGGTCGAGTGTAATATACAACTCGATTTTTAGCTGCCCAACTTCATATTCACGCCTTCTGGAGCAAATTCAAAATTCTGGAGAAATTGAAAAATCGCGCTGGAGGCTCCAGAATGGCTGGAAATGGTGAAATTTGGATTTGGATAATTAATATTAGTTTTGGGATTTATTTTGACCATTTTTATTGATCAAGTACGTACTTTTTTTTAAAAAAGCATAAATCGCCAAAAACAGTCAATTTTGAATTTTCAAAAATTCGCATAAAATCGAAAAATGAACTTGGGCAGCTGAAAATTGGTTTTGAGGGTTTTAGGCTATGCTTTTTCCAAAAATCGCAGTCCCGTTCAAATCGGAGTGTGACACTTCAAGAGGTTCCCTTGTAAGATTTCAAAAATGTCAACCAGTTGACGTTTATTTTATTCTCAATTTTAAAATTATTCATTATTCACTCATCGGTATTCATTTTTATTCATTTATTTTGAGCCCCATAAGCTCCCACATATCTAATTCCTACTTTTCTGTTGTAAAAAGTACCTACTTATAGATATTTAAGAATAAAAAGTACTCAATGTACAAAGTTCAATTGCACGTGATTAAAGTGAAACTACATAGGTAAGTACTAAGTACCTACTTCTTTACTATCGAAAACATTAATTTGCTATTCGAATATAATAACTTCGCTGTAGTTTATCAAGTTTAATAAGTCAACACTGTTATCTAACTAGATATGTACCATAAAACAATCAAACTATTGAACAAAATAATGCAGGGTTCATAAAACAAAGTAAGTAGGTTGAGAATGAATGCGAGAAAATTTTGAAAAAATTAAATATTGTAAATAAGTTCAGATTTTTATTTTTTCAAAAGTGAAACGAGCGAACTTTCAACATTTTAGATGCCACTTAAACGACATTCATTTGTAATCTAGGTACCTACGTATTTGAAATATGGCTCAAATTTGCTGTTTAATGTATTTAAAAGTTATACATAGGTACCTATAATAGGTTTTTTACCCTTTCTTCTTGATAACATTTTGTCAGTAAATAAAGAGTTTTTATGTATTAAGAAACAGACTAGAACACAGCTTGGATGTTAGGTCAACATTGTAATCATAAATGTGTTCAGTGCTACACACTCATCTGAAGTATACGAATAAGGATTGAAGAAATTTTGAAATAAAGGTGAGTTATCTATTTCATTCAATACTAAGCACCTTATGAAATTTTATTCAAAGTTACTTTCCTATTATCCAAAATCAAAATACAATTCTATGCGTTGATGATCTTTTTTTGGGAACAATGTGCATTTTATACGTTTTTTAATGTAGATAAATAAATAAAAAAACGTACATTAAAAACTGTAAAATAAGTGCATTTTTTGATTTTTGGCGAATTTTTGAAAATGAAATTGGGTCAAGAAATGGAAAATTTTTGAATTTCATCAAATTCACTTAAAAATGTGGAATTTGTTGTGTACTTCATGTTTGAGTCCCCCTTCAAGTATATTGAAAACCGTTTCGAACCTGTTTGAGAAGTTCTGGAGCCTCCAGCAGATTTTTGAAATCTGAAATTTCTACAAAATTTTTTCCTATGGAAAGTTGGGAAACTAAAAGTGTCTTCATATGCAAATTTAAACATACCAAGTCAATTGGAGGTTGGATGCTGTTTCCAGCTGTTCTGGAGCCTCCAGTCATATTTTGAAAATTCCAGATTTTCGAAAAGTGTCATCTGAAGTTAATTTTTTTGTTAATATGGCTGAAGGCTCCCGAACAACTTAATTACCACCTTCAATCGACTCAGCATGTTGGAATTAGGGTACAAAACAACAAAATTTTGTGGAAATTTTAATTTTTAAAAATTCTCAGGAAGCTCAAGAATTGCTCAAAACCATTTAAAACCATCTCCAATCAATTCTAGAGATAGAAAATAGGGTAAATACCAAATTTCAGCTTTGTAGATAAATTTAGTGAAATTTTGATTTTTTTTTTCATTTTTTGTACCACTTTGATTTTTAAAAATTCACTAAAAATCGAAAAATGCACTTTATACAACAATTTTAATTGATTAAATTTGGTAAAAAAATTCATATTTAAAAAAATCAAAAACACCCTTAAAACAGCTTGATTTTTGAAAAATTTTCAAAAATTTACCAAAAATCCAAAAATAAACTTTAGTACCTGATATTTTGGTTAGAGAGGTTTTAAGACATGGTTTTTCAATCTAGGTTGGTTTCGTTCAAATTGTTCCCTTATTAGTTACCTATTTGAAACGTATCTACTTGTTTGTTTCTGATATCTAGATAACTACTGCAACGATTCAAACATGTCTTCGCAATGCGCTAGAAAAAAACCAAACAAAAAATACAGACAAAGATTATTCATAGGAGAAGGCGACTTCAGCTACGTCGAAGCTCTGCTCAATAAACACATCGACAAGCACAAACCATTAGCCCAAGCCATCGTAGCCACTGAACTAACAACCGTACCAGAATTGGACGTAGAACCAGAAATAATGGAAGAAAGAGCGAAAAGAATCGAATCCTTACGTGAAAGAGGTGTAAAAATACTTTTCGGCATCGACGGTACGAAACTGCATGAAAATCCGATATTCAAAGGCGAAAGATTCAAACGAGTACATTGGAATTGCCCTTGGCGCGTATCCACCGTCAGCGAAAGAGATTTTGTCCAAGTGATCGTCGAGTTTTTCGAATCTTGCGGTAAAATACAACTAAAAGGTGATCGAATTCATGTTACGTTAACTCAAGGTTTAATAGATGACGATTGGCATTATCTACGACAATACGAACATAATCTTGTGAAAGCTTCGGTACGAGCTGGATACAAATTGATCAGAAAAAGACGTTCTGGAAGGCCACGATATCCTGGATACAAACATAGAAAAGGAGATGATTTAGTAGAACTTTATTTACCGGCGCAGCACAGGGAATTTGTGTTCGAAAAAGATCCGAGTTGCCCGAGTCTTAAAACGGAAACAGAAATTCTAGAATCGCTGCCAATAAAGATAACGAATAGTGAGAAAACGTACTGTATTGATATTAATAAGAAAAATGTTACGGATAAGTCGAAAATAACCCTCGAAGAGTGTTATTTTGTATGCAGCACTGATGATGACTCTTCTGATTATTGCTCTTCGGACGAGTGATTAAAAATCGTTTTAGGCAAAAGTCGTTTCGATGGTATCATTTTTTTTCATTTTTTTTTTTTTCAATAAACTAGGTACAGGTAGGGTAGGTAGGTATAGAGCAATACCATAGTTCTTAAGAATATTATAATATCTGGAAATAAAATGTTATGAATAAATCGGTTATTTAAGTATTTCCTTTTGAAAAATTTTGTTCACATTATTTATCTAACGTAGTCTGAGTCAACTGTAAAGGGTCCAAATTTGGGCATCTTGAAGTTATCTCTTTTGATATTAAATCGTTGATACGAGCTGCAAATATGAGTAGTTAATAAAAAATGTTCATAATAATATAATAAATTATTTTTCATAAAATGTTCTGATCAAAAATTCAAAATTTGATCATGATTTTTGAAGTTTCGGAAAAATCAAGTAATCTATCAAACTGAGTTAAAATTTTACGAGAATTCGGAAAAAAATCGTGACCAATTTTTAAAGAATTTTTATCCAATATCAAGCGATAATTTTTGAGATTTTTGAAAAAGAAGTCATGCGACCATTGCAACCTATCAAAATGGGTAGGGGAGGGGGGGATTTTGGCAGAAAATCAAAAACTTTGTATCGAAGCTTTTTTTGAGTACCATTAGAAGAATTTTGAGCTCAACATTGGGTCATGATTTTTGGTATTTTTTAAAAAGTGCCAAGTGACCTATCAAACTGAATTAAAATTTTGTGAGAATTTCGAAAATTACGACGAAAAAAATCGAAGATTTTAAAGAATTTTGACCTCAGTATCGAACCGTTTTTTTTGGGGATCTTTGAAAAACCGAGTCATGAAACGTATCAAAATGAGGGGAACATTTTTCAAAAATTTCAAACATTTTGTCGGAAATTTTTTTTTGGACATTTTTGAATAATTTTGAGCTTAATATCAACGAGTTATGATTTTTGGGAATTTTCAGAAAATGTGTCACGTGACCCATCAATATTTTTACCGGTTTTAAGATTTCGACAGAAAATTCCAAAATTTCTGTTAGGACTTCTTTTGAGCAATTTTGAAGCATTTTGAGATCAATTTTAGGTAGGTAGTTATAATTTTTGAGATTTTTTTAAAAGTGACATGCGACCTATCAAAATTGATTGAAAATTTGCGAGAAATTCAAATATTCGTATGAAAACGTTTCTTGTACAGTTTTCAAGAATTTTTATCTTCGAATTATTGCATGATTTTTGGAATTTTTAAAAATAGTTTCGTTCAACTTACAGAAATGGGTTAAAATATGGGCAAAAAATCAATAATTTCTACAAAGACCTTTTTTTTTAGCAGTTCTTAATGAATTTAAGCCAAAAATTGGTCACGATTTTCGAGATTTTTAGAAAAAATCGTGTCATGCGACCTATCGTGAGCTAAAATTTTGACAGAAAATCAACAATTTCTGACATATTTTTGAGCAGTTTTGTAGGTGTAATTTTGAGCTTAAAATTGAGCCAATTCTTCAGAACCCTGATCGAGGCAGGGAATATTCTCTAATAAAAAAAAAACACGATCGAGTTAAAAGATATTATAATCTATATATTTTAGATTTTTTTTAAAGGAAAAAAACTCTCAACAGTTACACAATAGTAAAACATGCGATAAATTGAAACTGCATCGTTATAATTAACTACCTTGCACATGTAGTAAAGTAACCAACTAACCACGTCCTACTTCTATTCACTCCAGAATTAATTTCTACCGCATACCGCAACGAAAATATAGAAGATTTAAAATGACGAGAAATAAACTTTTTATAATAAGCTGACCAAATAAAACCTTCGTATTTTTTAAAATCAACGTAATCCACCATTTAAACCCCCATTTCTCAACACGAATCATCGATTTAGAAGCCAACGTTGCTTTCATGTTTCACATCGGATGAAAATAAGGGGCCCAAAAATAAAAGAAAAAGTAATCCGATCGAATACGAGTAAAATTTAGTAAATCTGCGCTTATTTTCCATTACACGTGAGCGTTGACGTAGTCGTGGTATTTTTCAAACGCGTTTCGAACAAAAGAGGCAAATTAAGACCTTTTCAATTTACGTTTGGTTGATATAAAATAACATTAAAACGTATTAGTTTTTTTACTGCACTTTTTTTTGCTCCGTTCCGTAGAAGTTTCCCTGCGATGAAAATTAATGATACAACGTCTTGTGTTGGTCAAAAAACTCCAAAAAAGGAAGAAAAAAATAACCGAATGAGAGAAAAACAACATAAAACCAAACTACAGCGTAGCATTTCCATTTCGCGCGATTGGTATATCAACACGCTTCTTCTTGTGCATAGTCTTCGAAGAATCGTGTATCGTACGTAACAGTCCGTTATCAAGAGCACTCGACCGCATTCCTAGCAGCTGCGTTAGTCGTTTCTATTTCTTCGATGACGCGTGTTTTGTTTCCAAGTTAATAACCCTGAGGACAGATTCAAAAAAATTAGAAATGAATATTTTTTAGTAAAAAATTGACAAAAGCTAACGTAACGTTCTCGTACCTGAGAAAAATCATGGTTCTGCCGAGCCGAATGAAACGAGGTAGTTTGGTCAATCTGGTAGGACGAATCTTGCGACAGAATACCATCGGTCTGCGAATGGAATTCGCCGATCACGTAACTATCCTGCGATAACTCCGGTTGAGATAGTCCCGTTTGCGAAAGACTAAATCCGGGCTGCGACATGTTCTACGAAAACGATTCGAAAAATTGAAATGATCAATTTTCAAAAAACTTGCAACCTTCTCTGAAGAGTGACGAAATTCGATTGGCTAGACGTACCTGCGACATGTTCTGACTGTACGGTTGGGTTACCTCTTGGCTCAGACCCTTTGGCATAAATCTCGAGTTCCTGCCACCTTTCGGATTTTTCTTGTCACCGATCATCAATGGTCTGCGAACGTTCTTTTGACGCACTACAAAAAAAAAAAAGAAAAAATGCTCGAACGAATGATATTGTCATTTTAAATCAAAATCATTCAGAAATCGTGATGATAGGTCATAAATGTACTGCAATCTCGAAAATGAGCACGATTGAGGTGTGTTTAGAAAGTTCATCGAAAATTAATTCCATTCTTGATAAAATTTGTCAATTTTCATCGGCTTAAAAAAATAATCAAAAATTCTCACTCTGAATAGGCTGCTGATTGTAGAATCTTGGCGGCGGGATCGGATTCAAATTATAAATCATATTAAAAGGTACCGGCAAATTGGACATGGCTTGCGCTCTTTCCGGCGAGATGTAAGTCATGGGATCGTGAGCATGAGGGAACATGTCTAAACCTGTAAAATTATCGCGAACCGATTAGCAAAGGTCACCACTCGGATTATTTTTCAAAAACTACTCACCAGGCTGAGCGAAGTATGGATGAGGAGGAGGTGGCGGAAGATGAACAGCGGCATTAGGACGGCCGCCGGATCTATCGTATACACTTCCAGGTACCATGACTTCTTTGGCATCGTAGACGGTATTAGACATAAAATGACATCCAGGATTTATCGAGTTCAAAAGCGGTTTTTTTTTAGGGAGCGGGATAGCGCTTTCTTTTAAATTATTTAGTGGTCCTTCTACCAGCACATTCTCTTCTTTGTAGAAATGGAGTAAATGATTCCATAAGTTTTGCTGCGACAGAAAAACAACAACAATGGTTCCGGTTAATCAGGTATTCGAATGATGGATGAAATTTTCAACCAGTGGATGGGCTCACTTTGGACAAAACTTTGGGATTTCCGACCACGATAAGACCATACTTTGCTCTGGTTAAGGCAACGTTCAACCGTCGCGGATCGTTCAAAAACCCGATCCCTTGATGGTCGTTGGAACGTACGCAGGACACGATGATGATATCTTTCTCACGACCTTGGAACGCATCTACGCTGGCTACTTCGATCTTTTGGTACAACGAGGGGTTTATTTCTCCTTGATACTGCATACATTGCACCTATAAAATATACGAATAAAAAAATGAAACATCCCTTCATTTGAGACACGTGAAATGAAATAATTCTAACCAAATATGCTCTCTGCCCTTCGTACGGTGTAATAATACCGATCTGTTCGGGTTTCACACCGCAACGTAAGAATCTGGTGGTTATTTTTTCAACGATGGATGCTTCAGTTCGATTCAAATACGATGTACCGGATCCGGCGATTTCTTCGGTACCTTGGGTTACGTAAAACATCATAGGTTTATCCGGAACTGGCCAAGGAAACTCGATTTTTGGTAGTTTTTTTTGCTCTGCGTATAATTATGAAGGAATTATTCAACATAAATTGACCAAACTTACATTCCAAAAGTAAAAACAATACCGGCACAAACACCATTTTGCAAGAAGCCTTCGTAGAAGGAATTAGACGGGAATCGCGATAATACCGGATGCATACGATACTGAACTTGTAAAAGGTACGGTTTGATGCCAAGTACAACCAAACGTTGAAACAACGACTGATCAAGACCAGCTCTCGAAGCTTCCTTGCACATAACGACTGGACCAAGCTGGAAATGATCTCCAACCAAAATGAGCTGTGCCAAAAAAAAAAAAAAACACGTATCAATTAAACTAATCTACATAATAGATTCATTTTGAAAATAATCAATATTTCACCTGTTTCGATCCCAATACCATTGGAATCATACACTCCGGTTCGGTAGCTTGCATACATTCGTCGATCAAGACAGAATTAAACTTCATACGCGCTAGACGTGGATCTCCAGCGCCGACACAAGTGCAGCAAATTACATCAGCAGCTTCGAGTAGCTCACGTTCGGCGGATTTCTTCAACACTCTATATCTTTTGTCATCTTCCGCAGAAAGTTCGCCAGTTTCTTGTCTAAGTTGTTGTAACTTCTTCAATTCGGAGTACCTGTCGAGATAACATCACGTTTAATAGATTACTAAGCATCATCGTAACTTTGTATTTGTGCCAAAAAAAAAAGTATAAGCGCTTGAAAAGCTTTCTCATACATTTAGTCTACAGTCCAAACACCAAAAAGTGCTCTAGAAACCGAAAAGAGCTGGTTTCTTTGAGGGACAAAAAAAAGAGTAGGCTTTTCGTTAGTATATTATTAGCATTCAAGAAAATGGACATTTCGGATTTTTTGGCCGGCACAATAGGGAGCTGGAGCCTCAAAACCCCCATTTTTCGAAGTTGGCCTGGGACAAAAATTTTTTTTTCAATTTGGTAGAGGACACTCTCCCGAGTATAGATATATATTTTTTTGAGTGGGCGCCGGCACAATTGCGTACCAGAGCTGCACAAAGGCAATTTTTTGCCAATTTTGGCACTTTTTCACATAAAAACGAGGCTGTGGAAACAATACGGCCTTAGGGACAAAAAATACGCACCTACATGATTGCATCCACTCCTCCCACGCTGATAGAGACCAACTTTGTGGAAAACGGCCGGCACAATGACCCGCAGTGAATTTTCAAAGTTACGCATCCGGGCCACTTCATTAAAAAAAATGGATGTATGACATTTTGACAACGTGACAGTACGACCTATCAAAGTGGGTTAAAATTTCGCGAGAAAACCGAAAATCTCAATGACATTTTTTTTGAGCATTTTATGAAAATTTTGAGCTAAAAAATTGTTCGAATCATTTCTCAAGTAGGTACTTTTAGTCTGTTGTAACATGTGACCTATACAAAATGGTTAAAACTTTGCGATGAAACCGAAAATTTCAATGACAATTTTTTTTTGAGTGTCTCGTGAAAATTTTCAGCTAAAAAAAAAGCTTGGATCATTTTTCAAGTACATACTATCAGTCTGCTGTAACATGCGACCTATCAAAGTTGGTTAAAACTTCGCGAGAAAACCGAAAATCTCAATGAAAATTTTTTTTGAGCATCTCATGAAAATTTTGAGCTAAAAAAATTGTACGAATCATTTCTCAAGTGGGTACGTTCAGTCTGTTGTAACATGTGACCTATACAAAATGGCTAAAATTTTGCGAGAAAACCGAAAAAAAATTTTTTTTGAGTGTCTCATGAAAGTTTTGAGCTAAAAAAAAAGCATAGGTCATTTTTCAAGTACATACTATCAGTCTGTTGTAACATGCGAGCTATGCAAATGGGTTAAAATTTTGCGAGAAAATCAAAAATCTTGATAAAAAAAATTTCTTGAACCGTTCATGAAAATTTTGCAGTAAAAAGATTGTATGAATCATTTTTCAAGTATTTTCAGTCTGTTGTAACATGCGACCTATGTGAAAGGGTTGAAATTTAGGGTAAAGTATAAGTAAAGATTTGGATAGATTTTTATAAAAGGCTTATCACAACAATCTTGAGCCTCAAAAATCTTATACATTGTTCAGTATTAATATTTTCAATGAAATACCCTCAAGATCGCTTCAGTTTGGTAAACCCAACACGAAGCAGACACAATCATTCTCACTATTTATATAATAATGATAGGTACAAAAATAAATGAAAAATTTACAAAAAAAAAGAAAATCATATAGAAATTAATCATATTCTACTTCTTCTTCAATGCCATCATCAACTTCGGCACAATCGTCGATGGCATTGACATCGTCATAATGCAACTCATGGGGCTCAAAATTGTTGAGCGGTGCTTTCTATAAATGAAAAAAAAAAAACTATCCAAATTTTTGTATTTCACACGAAATTTTAACCCTTTCATACACTTAGGTCGTTACAACAGTTTGAAAGTACTTCAGAAATGATTCGTACAATTTTTTTAGCTCAAAATTTTCATGAGACTCAAAAAAAATTTTCATTGAAATTTCCGGTTTTCTCGCAAAATTTTAACCATTTTGTATAGGTCACATGTTACAACAGACTGAACGTACCCACTTGAGAAATGATTCGTACAATTTTTTTAGCTCAAAATTTTCATGAGATGCTCAAAAAAAATTTTCATTGAGATTTTCGGTTTTCTTGCGAAATTTTAACCCACTTTGATAGGTCGCACGGTCACGTTGTCAAAATGTCATACATCCATTTTTTTTTAATGAAGTGGCCCGGATGCGTAACTTTGAAAATTCACTGCGGGTCGGTGTGCCGGCCGTTTTCCACTAAGTTGGTCTCTATCAGCGCGGGAAGAGTGGATGCAATTATTTGGGTGCGTATTTTTTGTCCCTAAGGCCGTATTGTTTCCACAGCCTCGTTTTTATGTGAAAAAGTGCCAAAATTGGCAAAAAATTGCCTTTGTGCAGCTCTGGAACGCAATTGTGCCGGCGCCCACTCAAAAAAAATATATATCTATACTCGGGAGAGTGTCCTCTACCAAATTGAAAAAAAATTTTGTCCCCGGCCAACTTCGAAAAGTGGGAGTTTTGAGGCTCCAGCTGCCTATTGTGCCGGCCAAAAAATCCGAAATGTCCATTTTCTTGAATGCTAGTAATATACTAACGAAAAGCCTATCTTTTTTTTGTCCCCAAAAACGGCCCACTCAAATGACACTTTTTCGCTCTTGGACTGTAGATTAATTAGTATTCTCGTTTAACAAATAATCGACGTACGCTAACCCCCCCTCCCAACCCATCCACAATTTAGAAAATTCGGACAGCGAAAGTTTTCAACTCCTCAAACGTTAAAAAGTACAATACAGAAAACCGAATAAATCTACATTCATTCACTTTCTTACTAACACGAATCCAAAGCAGCGATAGCAACAAACAAGATAGTCTGAAGATATGGTACTCGAATACTAGATTGAAAACGTAGCTCATCACGCCAGCTTACCTATCTAAATTCTTGAGCTGATTATGTAAAGCTAAGAAAGCAACCGATGAATCGATTCCTTCTCTGGATTTGGGCATAACTCTTACAACCTTGACAAAAACAAAATAAAAGATATACCTCGGAAATTAGTGTCTGATATTGGTACAGGAATTTCGATTTCTTTAATCATGATTATCTCTACCTTTAAATTAGTCTTATGGATTTTCTCCGTCAACTGATCGACGGCTGTGTTTGAAGGAGCACAAACTAACACAGGTCCGATGTTCAATTTCACCAGGTGGTAAACAATAGTCGCCGAAGTGACGGTTTTTCCTGTACCAGGAGGTCCTTGAATTAAAGACAAGGGTCTTTGAATCGCTTGTTTTACAGCAAATTTCTAGAAGGAAAAAAAACGCTTAGATTAGAGGTAACGTCAAAAGTTTGATTTTCGATTCGAAAAAAACATATGTAATTCAATACTTGTGATCGATTCAATTCCGGTAAATTAGGAGCTGAATAGTCTTTAGAACCTTGCGATCTGAATAATACGTCATCGACGTCGTGCCCGAGCAAACGATAAGAAATATAAGGGGATACAGAAGTGTCGTCAATAGCAAATTTCTTCATAGCTTGTTGCATTCTGTAACATATTCAGTAACTTTGTTCATTTGATAAATGGTAAAATAACATCTCTCTTATTTCAAGCACCTAGTTCAAAAGCGCTTGAAAAAAAAGGTGTTCGAGAAATCGTTCAAAACGAAATGAGCTTTACCTATCGAATGACGTTGATTTCCAGATAAAATCTACCACGAATTTACTAGTAGATTCGAAAGGTGGTATTACTTGGATAGCTTTCATCTCTAAGCAAACTTCTTCTCCGTAATTATCCGGTATCTTGATAACATGACCAACTCCAGACCAAGGCTTGTTTACTTCTCCCATATATCGTAATCTCAGCTCATCGCCGTGCATTAATTTCATTTCTGTCGACAGTAACGCGAATTAAAAGCTCATCTTTATCAGATATTTAATCGAATAAATCTTTCAGTGATTACCTCCGTCAGTAGCTACATTAAAGTAAGCGGCCACTTTCTTATTCAACAAAACTTCCCAACGAACGGTGATATTATCCTGAGTTTGGGATTCCTTCAATCGCTTATCGTAGTCAGCTTCCAATTTAACCAACGGACCGAAAATGTTCTGATATTGAAATGCATCATCATACCTAAAATGTTGAAATCAATCATGAAATTGACGAAATTTCACCAAACAAGTTGAATGCCAAATAGCATTTTCAGTGACCTTACCTTAAAAGCACTCTTAGAGGTTCGACGTCGATTCCTGGTTGTTCTAAATCGGTGATTGTAGCATCAATGTCATCTTTCCAGAGTTCTTCTAGTTTGGATATTTGAACCGATGTTACTTGACGAGCTCTGAGTTGATCTTTCTCGGCAGGTAGTTTAACCAGCCACGGTAAGAAACATCGATTTTCTACCAATGGTTTCCATTGATCCGGATCCCTAAATAGTTGAAAATTAATTACATCTTCTCATAAAGTTGAAGTTAGACGAAGATTTATACAAACCAGTCCATATCTTTGAGAGAACTTTGAGCAGCGCAAGGTAGTCGACAAAGAAGCACCACGACAGAATCCGCCTTAGCAGGTACGAACCCTAAAAGGAAGGCATTTCGCATACCGCAAACGTAACATTCCAGGACGGTTTCTCCCAAAGGACCATCTTTATGAAGAGTTACCTCCTACAAAACAAAACACCCACATTAAAAGAGAATTCCACACGAGTTATCAGTACATATAAGAGATAAGAAACACTCACCTTATGCTTCGCTCGAACTAAATGGTTAACAATATGCGATCCGTTAGTATTTCCGCGACCATTGCAAAACCATTTTTTACATATGTTACACATTACGACGCAACTAGGATCATGAATGGCGCAATATTTACAAGCGAATGCCGGTAACTCCTGCACACAGTAAACATACACAGGATAACATCATCAGATAAGAAGAAATAATTTACGTCGTATTGATTTCAGACATACTTTATTACAAAACGCATCTTCTTCGTCTTCTTCGAACTGTAGCTCAGCTAATTTATCGCTTACCGCTGATACGCCGTCATTTTTCACATCTTCGTTCAGTTTACTGTTCAACTGCCAAAATACAATACCATCATCACTCATCAGTAATGTAGATCGAGCAGATACATAGATTAATAGATAGATACAATGTGTTAGATAACATGGTCAACTTACGTGTAATTGCCCAGGCGTTGATTCATCTTGCGAAAATTGCGTCTGACTTTGAGATGGTAAGGTGAATTCGGTAAACTCGAAATCAGAACCTTGAGTATCAGCTCCGATCAGATCCGATTCTTCGGTATCGAGGAATGTAAGAGGTTGAGAATTGGATCCATACGTGTCCATGCTCATCTTCTGAGATGTTTTTCCTCACCAAGCAAAAAACTACTAGAAATTAGAATAATTTACAACGAAATATATCTCGATACAGAGTGACAATGATTTCCTCCGACCATACAATAGACTGATGTCTGATAGTGGTAGGGAACGCGTGTTTTTGAAACAACGTGTTTCTTCCAGGAACTGGGACTAGGAGTAGGAGTGTAGGAGAGAGGAGAGAACAGAGAAATAAGAATAGAACTGCGCATGTAGAAACTCCGTTTTCACACACACATTTTATTAATACACCCACTACTACAATAACCAGTTTGCTTTTGTGTGTGTATGTAATCTATGCAGGTTGCATTCTGAATTTCTGAAATTGAATTCTTGAACGTTCGTTGCATTGCATTGAGCTGAAATTTTACTAGAACGTTCTCCTAGAATTTACGGTGTGAATGATAGCTTTTTCGTTCACGGAACAGAAATAGAAAAACTAATTTATTCAGCCATCGACATCACCTTTTATTGATGAGGACTGAGGAGAATAAACGGTCGATGGCCAGCGAGGGCTGGAAAAAAATTTTCGATCAACGCGAAACTTTGATAATCTGACGTAGAAATTCGTGCAAAAATATTAATTTTGAATGAAAAACAAATTCTGTAAGAAACCAACGAGGCGGACGGAAATGAAAAATATGAGGAAGAATATAAAGGAATTTACATATGTAAGTAGATGTAATTATAAATTCAACGATGAACGAATGTGGAGCATTGTAAAACAATATAATAATTATTATGTCTAGATAATTAAACAGCAATAAAAATCAAGTAGGTACCTATAGAGCGGGAAAATAACGTAAAAAAGCGAGGGCGAAAAGGAAAAAATTGGCACATCAATTTTTTCTTCGGGAATGTGTTCAGATGCACCCCCTGAACTACCAAAAAAAAACCGACCCTCCTACCCCTGGAGCTAATTTTTTCAGGGGGCTAAAACCGGTTGCGACTAACGTTTTTTGCGTTTTACTCCGTAAATATTAGGTTTACGATAAAAACTACCATGACAAAAAATGATACCCTTCAAATTCTCGATAATTTGATACTACTCTCGATACCCATCCCTTAAGGGGGGTGCCTAAAAAAAGGGGCGGAAAGAGTAGGTGTTTCAAAAAAATGCAAGTCCAGTAAATTAATCAAAATTACCACTTAATATTATTCGTTTTCGCTCATTTTTTTTTTACAAAGTCTACACACCCAACTACTAATCAAACCACCATTGATTGGTCTTCAACCCTCCCCGGGGGTTGGTGGGGGGGTGCTTGATTTTTCAAGTAACACAACTGAATCATGTATTCGAAAAACGACGTGCGATACATCGAAGAGTATGTTTTCGAGGTCGCTGAGTACGAATATGAACTTATTTTTTTAGGTCCAATCCCTCGAAGCTACCCTGTGCCCCAAAAAGGGGGTCAAAATTTTTAAAAATTGCGAAAAGTCGAGTGATATATCGAATGGTATGTTTTCGAGGTTGCTGAGTACGAATATGAACTTATTTTTTAGGTCCAATCCCTCGAAGCTCCCCCGTGCCCCAAAAAGGGGGTCAAAATATTGAAAAATCGCGATAAGTCGAGTTATATATCGAATGATATGTTTTCAAAGTCGCTGAGTACGAATGGTATTATTTTTTGCCCCCAACCCCGCAAAGCTCCTGACTGCCCCAAAAAAGCCCAAAATTTTGAAAATTTTTGAAAAGTTGAGTAACATATCGAATTGTATGTTTTCAAAGTCGCTGAGTACGAATATGAACTGTTTTTCTGCTAACGATTCCTCAAAACCTCCTTACGCTCCCCTAAATAGGATAACATTTTGAAAAGTTGCCAGAAATCGTGTAATACGAGTATTATGTCGAATATTATAATTTCAAGATCGTTGAAAACAAGACCATGGACTCATTTTTAATATATCACTCATTTTACTCTTTACTCTTCCCACCAATTAGTGATGTTAAAATGCGCGCAAATTCCACAAATGAGCGTTATTTGCTTCTATTCGTGATTTTCAACATGAAAAGTTGTCCAAAAAACGAAAAAACATGAAAAATAGGGTAATAAAAGCAGGACAATTTCTCATATTTTATTTTAAAGGAAGGGGAGATGTTCAATATTATTACAATCGATTTTTTTCACTACCTACTTCAAAAAACATTTTGATTTTTTTTCAATTCAAAATTTTAAAATGTTTAGATTTTTCCTCCCTAATTTATCATTACTAGAGTGAAAATTTTTAGAAATTGAAATTTCCAAAATGACGGAAGAATAAGTGGGAAATTGAAAAATTTTTGATTCAAAATATGAAAATACGAGCCATTTTTTCAAAACTACCCCAATATTTTTCATAAAGGGAAGACCCCAAATTTTTGTTTTATGATTTAAAAATAGTAAAAAAGACAAAGCAAGACAATTTCTCGAATTTCATTTGAATGGAAGGGGAGGGGTTCAATATTATTTTTTCACTACTTCAAAAAGCATTTCGATTTTTTTTTTCAAATCAAAATTTTCAGATGCTTTGATGTCTCCCCATCCCCTCCCCCTGAAATTTATCATCACTTGGTGGAAAATTTTTAGACATTCATATTTTCAACAAGAAGAAGAAGAAGAAGAAGAAATAATAAATGAAAATGGCAAAAATTTTTAGTTATAATATGAAAAGACAAGCCATTTTCTCCCAAAAATACTTCAATTTTTTTCAGAAGGAAGTCTCAAAAGTTTTGTTTCATGATTTAAAAATAGAACAAGTGAGTAGGCTACAAATTCGATATATCACTCGACTTATCGCGATTTTTCAAAATTTTGACCCCCTTTTTGGGGCACAGGGGAGCTTCGAGGGATTGGACCTAAAAAAATAAGTTCATATTCGTACTCAGCGACCTCGAAAACATACTCTTCGATGTATCGCACGTCGTTTTTCGAATACATGATTCAGTTGTGTGTTACTTGAAAAATCAAGCACCCCCCCCCCACCAACCCCCGGGGAGGGTCGAAGACCAATCAATGGTGGTTTGATTAGTAGTTGGGTGTGTAGACCTTGTAAAAAAAAATTGAGCGAAAACGAATAATATTAAGTGGTAATTTTGATTAATTTACTGGACTTGCATTTTTTTGAAACACCTACTCTTTCCACCCCTTTTTTTAGGCACCTTCCTTGAGGGATGGGTATCGAGAGTAGCATCAAATTATCGAGAATTTGAAGGGAATCATTTTTTGTCATGGTAGTTTTTATCGTAAACCTAATATTTACGGAGTAAAACGCAAAAAACGTTAATCGCAACCGGTTTTAGCCCCCTAAAAAATTAGCTCCAGGGGTAGGAGGGTCGGTTTTTTTTTGGTAGTTCAGGGGGTCCATCTGAACACATTCCCGAAGAAAAAATTGATGTGCCAATTTTTTCTTTTTTAAAACTGCTATTTGCCCGGTCTACTAATTAATTGGGTAGGTATTTATTTACTCAACACATACCTACACCAATGCTGAAATTTTTTGAATCAAATGAAAACACACGTGAAGAAGCAGGAATGCCTAAAATTACGATTATATTTAAAATATAAAAGAGTGGCACTTTGCTTGCTTAAAAGGTCATTAACTATCCATAGGTAGTGATTTTATGTGATCGATTGAACTCGATGAATTTTACTCTGTCTTCTCAGAGTTCTCAGTTCTCTTTTTCCACTATAAATAAACAATGAACTCATTGACCAAGTGTGACCGGCCGTGAAGTACAACTACGATTTCGAAATGTTTCTACCCCTTCCCATTTACCCAGCACCCTCTCAATCAATATTTCATTATATGTGTGGGGAGCAAATGGGAGGGGATAGAAAAAATTGGAAAACGTCATTGTACTTTCTGGGTCACACTTGGTCAATATAGACTTTATCCCTTTTGAATTTTTCGTATTTTCATCCCCACTCCTCTCATTCAATATTTCATATACCTAATAGATAGGTGGGGGATAAATTGGAGGAGGTAGAAAAAATTTGAAATCATGGTTGTACTCCCGAGTTGTACTTTGTCAATATCGAGTTCACCCCATTTGAATCTTTCAGATTTTCACCCCCTCCCATGGAATTTAATATTTGAATAGTCGGTGGAGGATAAATTGGAGGGGGACAGAGAAAATTTGATAACGCCATTGTATTCCCCGAGTTGTACTCTGTCAATATCGAGTTCATCCCATCCCATTTGAATTTTTCATATTTCCCCCCCCCCACCCTTCTCAATCAATATTTCATATAATAGGTGGGGGAGTGGGGGATAAATTGGAGGGGGTAGAAAAAATCTGAAAACGCCATTGTGCTCTACAGGTCACACTTTGTCAATATCGAGTTCATCCCATTTGAATTTTTCATATTTTCACCTCCTCCCCTGGGATTTGTCATTTGAATAGGGGATGGGGGATAAATTAGAGGGGAGTTGAAAAAATTTGAAAACGCCTTGTGTTCCCCAAGTTGTACTCTGTCAATATCGAGTTCATCCCAAATGAATTTTTCAAATTTTCACCCCCACCTCTGAGATATAATATTTCATTAGTGGGTGGGGGATAAATTGTAGGGGGTAGAAAAATTTTTAAAACGCCATCGTGCTTCCCGAGTCGTATTCTGCCAATATCGAGTTCATCCCAATTGAATTATTCATATTTTCACCCCACCGCTGGGATTAAATATTTGAATAATAAGCGGGGAATAAATTGGAGGGGGCTGGGAAAAATTTGAAAACTCCATTTTTCTTCCTTTTTTTGGTAGATTCAATAACGAGTTCATTTTTTTGAAAAATATTGTAATTTCCTTTAAAAATTCCATACCCATACTTAAATTGATTTTCGTAATTTCAATTTTCTAATCTACATATCTACCTAGACATAACTTATCTTAGCAATTAAACATGATAAAATACCGCATAAGAAAAATCAGATGTTTTTATTCAGGGGAAATTGGAAGGAACAAGGAAAACGATTTTCACTAGTAGGTATATCACTTTGCATGTAGAGTTTCTAGTTAATTCTCAACCCACAGTGATACAATATTTTAAGAAAAATCAAAATGTAATAATTAGGAAGCTTTTTTGTAAATAATTTTATTATTCAAAGAAAGTCTTATCAGTGAATCTGTACGGGGAAAAAAGGAGTAAATTTTTTCGCTGGTTGGTAGGGGAACAAGTAGATAAACATCCGTTTCGCACATTTTTTAGCCACAACCCACTGATCATTACTAAAGTTTTGATATACTTCAAGCAAGCATACTTACTGATTTATATGTATGTGTACAATCCACATCAGCAACAGTTAAGTATAGGTACGTACTTATTTTTCAATATTTTCATAAACAGTATACTTTTTGCTCAAGTCTTAAGCCTGTTGATTTTAAAAGTACTATACGTAGGTAGGTAGTAGATATAGCTTCTCGTTTATGAACAAAATGAACCAAACATCAGTTGTCTGAATAACATTGCTGAGTATTTAATTTTATTTGGCTAATCAATTTGGATTCTTGATTTAGATTCCGTTCCTATATTATTTAATATTCAATCCAATGAAGTTTGTTACCACACTATGCGTAGCCTCCGTCCACTTATGCCTAATCACAAGCTGCATTACAGCAGACAATTTCGAGGATATTCTGAATGAATGTTGTGAGTAAATAATACAAATAATTAAGTTTGAAATTACTCGTTAGGTATTCTAAGTTAAGAATAAACGTTTATTGGAGGAAATATTGATATGAATAACATGACTTACAATTACGCATCGGTTGCAGATCCGGACATAATTCTCCCACAATCAGAGATCGACTTCCTCCAGAGTCTGCCCTCACATCAGTGGAAAGACCGAGTGATGATTAGCAAAAATAATGTCAAACAGGCCAAACTTGTAGACAAACTCACAGCTGAAAATGATGAACTTAAACTGGAACAGGTTAGTACCTAACTTTGCCCGCCCTTCGGGCAGGGAATAGCATTAAATATGTACGTGCATATTGAAGTAACCTTCAAATAAGTAATAACTAGGGGTCTTTGCCCCCTAAGTCGCTCCGCGACCTCAACCCCCTGCTCGCGCACTCGCTTCGCTCGTGCTGCTCGCCATGGCCCTCGCTTCGCTCAGGGCTCTCGCCCCTTCGGAGCTCCCTTTTTTTGACAAATCAACGCATGTCCCTGCTCCTACATGCAAATCAGCTGAAATGTGTCAATAGCAAATTCTACTCTGGTTCTAAAGTAATGTACAATGATTAAAAAATCAAATTTTTCAAGAAAAAGGAATTCAAGTTTGAACAATATTTCTATCAATTTCTACAATGAATTAACGACATTTTTTTTCTCAAAAAACTTACATCTATTGACTTCAGATTTTATATTTGGGGTGTTGAATTACTCTGGTATACCCTCTGACTTGACATCATCATTTTTTAGGAGTACAATTTCTGAAATTCTCTATGTAAAATAATGGCATAAAATGAGTAGGTAGTGAGTATGCTGGAGTACGTAATTCAATCCTATTGAATGAAAATCTGAAGTAGGATAGTCAAATTTGTACCCCAAATATAGAAACCCTACCAGTCGTGGCGTAGCTAAGGGAGGGATGTGACTTGAGCCACCACCCCCCCCCTCGCCTCGAGTGAAAATTAGAAGTAATGCATGCAATAATGAACCGTTTTTTTCGTTTTTTCAATCTATTGTTTTCAAAAAATTTTCGCGCTCACTTCACTTGAGCAGTAATTGCACCTCCATTTTCATAAAATTATCATACATTACGAAGGGTTTCCATAAAATTACCTCTAATTTCGATTTTTCATGCCTAAAAATCTGGCTTTGCCCTCTCTTTGAGAAAATTCTGGCTACACTGTACTGAACCCTTCCCCTATCTTCACTTTAACTTTTTTACAAACAATGTTCCACTACATATATAGACATTTCAATTTGTGCTGTTGAAATAAAATCCTAACCCAAAAATGATCTCAAGTGCAGAACCTCCTCTCCTCATTATTTTAACAGACACCACATTCCAGTTTTAAAAAAAAAAAAATACAAACAGCATGTCGTCGGTGACCTGTAAAAAACCTCCTATGTGTCAACTTTTTCGAAAAAACGGTTATTGGCTCTCTGGATTCGTATTTTCAAGGCGCATCGTCTGAAATTACCTCCTATGTGTTTAGTACGGAATATTCCTAGTAGAGCGAGTTCTTAAAATCTCCTATGTGCAACATGCCGAAAATGTGGTCTAAAAAAGCTCCTATGTGCAATAAAAAAACAGAAAACCTCCTATGTGCAATAAAAAAACCTCCTATGTGCAATAAAAAAAAACCTCCTATGTGCCCTCCTATGTGCACTCACGTGTTGAAATAGTCAGGTCCAATGTGTTGATTATAGATCTACGTTGTTGATATTACGAATTATGATCGAATATGTGGTTTAATGATTAATAAAATTGTAATTTGAATTGCTAGAATAATACAATGTGTTTCAAAAAAAAAACAAAAATATCTCCTATGTGTTCATTTTTCTGTTTTTGAAGTTTATTGAAGGGAATTATAAAGATTTCAACCCAAATTCAATTTTAAAGCATTCCGCAGATAAAAATAAAGAAAGTGTTTTAAAATAATCCATTTTCCCGAAATACAAACAGACGTAGAACGTTTTTTAGCTCTAGTGAAAAATTTTGATTTTTTCACATAGGAGGTTTTTTATAGGTCACCGACGATGTATTGAAAATCGCCATAAATTAAAAAATCACAAAATCAGTTGTAAAAAATTTTTTATTTTTATTTTTTTTGTTTTGTTTTGGCAGTCATTTTGATTTTTAAAAAAACTTGGAAAACGAAAATTTTGGTCAAAATTTTTGAAATATGCTGAAAATGACCAAAATATGTCGTTTTATGCACATTTAATGCTAGAATTATGACGTTTTATGCATTTACAGCCAAAATATGCAAAATATGCACAATCAAATTGGGCTCATTTTACTCAAAATGTTCCGAATCACAAAGATCAATGCGATATGCGCAATTATCTCGTACATATCAAAATTATGCAAAAAATAAAAATCCGCACTCTAGACTTCTGAGTGTATTATTGTCGGTGGCATTGTAAAACGTGCAGAACGTGTTTTTCCAATTTTTTCGGCCCTTAATTTCGATTTTTTTTTCTTGATGACATATCTACACGTCAAAAGGAACGTTTGAAAAAAAAATTTGTTGAAATCGGTTCAGTAGAAGAGGCTAGCGGACTCTATCAAGGTTTTCCTTCAAACATCTTTTAATATATAAGGATAATAATGAAAGAAAATCACTCAAAATACCATAATATAGTTAGGTAATGAGAAATTATAAAAAATTGATAATTTTTGACATTTTTGTCATTTTTTGGCTGCGTTGTAAAATTTGTGATTTCACGCTAAGGTCCCTTTCTCCTGGACGAATCCAAATTTGGATGGCATATTTGAAATTCCAAAGTCCAGTGGACCATATCTACCTTCCAACTTGAGTCTATATGGTCAAAATTAAAAATTGTGCGATTCGAATCACAGAAATGAATCGCGAATCAATTTTGAATCGGATTCAGAATCAGACTCTGATTCGTATTCAAAACGAAAGTGAATGGTTGTAGTTGACTCGCAGCATCGCGATTAATTTTTTTTTTATCAATTTACCAATCTTTCCAATCGGTGGGTTCAAGTTATTTTGTTGCCTCCATCGATTTTTTAAAAATTTTTAGGTCCCTTAGCAGATTTTTGAAATTTGAAATTTTTATAAGATTTCATCAAATGGATTTAGAGAGCCGAAATTCAATCTGCAAACTACAATTTCAATACCCTATGAAATCTAGTGCAAGTGCTTCCAACTCGTTTTACAGCTTCTATGGTCACTTTTGGACCTTCAAGGTCGACATTATGTACACGAAACTAGATATACAGGATAAGCTATTGATTAGATAGACACCCCCCCCCCCCCCCAGGAAATGTTTCGCCAGACTCGACGAAGTCGTTAAGTTTTGTAAATTTTTAGTCTTGATAAAGGAATTTATTTACCAGAAAAAAATGTTTTTTTACTTCTCGAAATACAAAATTTTAAGAGCTTTTGTCCTAAATTTGGTTGTGCATTTTTGCTTATGTTTTTTAAAACTAAAATTTCTACAAAAAATCGCTCAAATTTTGAAATATTTAAACCAAAAAAATCGAATTCTTCCCATAAAAAAAAACATCGTTCTCTCAATTATCAAAATGAAAATTTTCAAGAGCTGTTGACTCAAATTCTTTGATTATTACATATATTTTTATTTACAAAAGCAAATGAAGATTTTTTATAAGTCATAATAGGCTATGAATATAACCTAATTACCGATATCCACATTGATGTATCAATTATCAATTTTTAGTCTCAATAAAGGAATTAAATTTCCGACTTTTTTGGAGCTTGAAACACATTTTAGGTTCAGGCCTGTTCGTTTTTTTTTTTCAAAATCAAACTTTCTAAAAATCTATTATTTATTCAAATTCAAAACAATAGGTAGATAAATAAACTTCTCACATGAAAATTTTTTTTTTTTAGTTCTTGAATTACAAAATTTTGAGAGCATTTGCCTTCACTTCGTTTGGGTCTTTTTGCTTCTGTTTCTTAGAACTGAAAATTCTACAATAAATCACTCAAGTTTTGAAATTTTCTAGCCAAAAAACAAATTCTTCCCATAACAAAAACATTGTTCTTTCAATTATCAAAATTTTACTTACATCAAGGCAACTTAGCAATTTTTGATTCAAAATTCTCTGGATTTAAACTGAGTTTGCATTGGACATTCAAAAAAATTAAACCCTGGCATTCTGGATATATTTACTCCTTGCATAAAAATCAGTTTAAAAACAAGAAATTTGATAAATATGTATATCCGGAATGCCAGGGTTTAATTTTTTTGAACGTCCAATGCAAATAATCAGTTTAAATCCAGGGAATTTTGAATCAAAAATTGCTAAGTTGCCTTGATGTAAGTAAAATTTTGATAATTGAAAGAACAATGTTTTTGTTATGGGAAGAATTTGTTTTTTGGCTAGAAAATTTCAAAACTTGAGTGATTTATTGTAAAATTTTCAGTTCTAAGAAACAGAAGCAAAAAGACCCAAACGAAGTAAAGGCAAATGCTCTCAAAATTTTGTAATTCAAGAACTAAAAAAAAAAAATGTCCATGTGAGAAGTTTATTTATCTATTGATTTGAATTTGAATAAATAATCGATTTTTAGAAAGTTTGATTTTGAAAAAAAAAACGAACAGGCCTCAGCCAAAAATGTGTTTCAAGCTCCAAAAAAGTCGGAAATTTAATTCCTTTATTGAGACTAAAAATTGATGTTTTTTTTTTTTTTTTTAAACAGTTTTACATCAGAATGGATTTTTTTCCGTAACAGCAAACGCGATCACAATGAAAAGATATGGTTAAAGAGTACCATAGAAATACCATAAATCCCGAATTATATGGATATTTAAATTTATTATATTTTGTTTTTTAATTAACTTGGGTACTCTCTAAATTTGAAACATTCAAATTTCACTGCTGAACAGTAAGAACTGACCGACATTTTGCCTTCCTATAAGCAGTAGTTTTTGACTGGATTTTCAGTAAATAATTGACTGCTTATCAGTCAAATGTGAATTATTTATACTGAATTAATCAGTCAAAAATGAAGTATTTACTGTATCAATCAGTCAGAAACTACTTTGGTCAGCAGTAAAAATTTAAAATA
Organism: Planococcus citri; assembly: GCF_950023065.1. NCBI lineage: Eukaryota > Metazoa > Arthropoda > Insecta > Hemiptera > Pseudococcidae > Planococcus > Planococcus citri. Next base: position 52,686,743 of record NC_088681.1, read on the forward strand.
TGTAACTGATTTTCAGCAGTAGGTACCTACTTTTTTCACTGTTTATCACAGTGACGACATTTTTCCTTCTATAAACGGTGAAATTTGACTGTTTCAGATTTAGAGAGTAGGTACGAAAAAAAAAAATTGAAAATTTACTTATACCTACTGATTTGAAATACTTATGTATTTGCAGGCGTCAAATCTATTTACATGTGCGATTACACGCTCGAAAAGTATTCTCCGATGGTACAACAAAGAAGGTATGTCTATTATGGATTTGCCACTAAGCTCGAAATATGCCGGACCGCCTACATTTTATTTAGATTTAATACTCCAGCAACAGACGTATGACAGTGATCGCACAAAAGTGCGTGATTTCCACAAACTGTGCAAACAGTGGCATTACTTCCTAAAAGAAACGAAAAGCACGCACGCAACAAATGTAATCACCAACCTGAAAATTTATTTGAAGCACCATCCCGAAAAATATAACGACATTGAAGAGCTGTATACTGTTTTTTGCGCATCTGTGGCAAGATCGAATCGCTTCTTTAATTACCTATCGCACACGTTTTTCCCATCACTGTATAACGAAGAATTGGGAAAAGAAGAAAATGAGTTAACCAAACATCTTTTTGATAAAATGGAATTTTACTATTTTGGTCAGGATGACATGGACTTCATTAACATCTTATTTAGAAGTAAATCACAGACCGAGTTAGATGATGGAATAAAGTTAGATAATAGGTATTTATTAAAACACATAGTAGTAATTAACCCTAATTTAAAATTTTATATAATAAAAAATGCTCGCAATTATCAATGTAACGATGTTAAAAAGAAAGAAGTTTTACTTCCTTTAAGTGATGTTTGCCCTTATGAAGAAATCGGAACCACCGCATTGATAGAACCTTTTCCTATACAACCAACCATTACCTAAACTTTAATAAAATATTTACCTCTGTGCAATAATATGTTTTGTTTATTAGCATTGAATTATTTATATACCTAAGTACTATATTGATATACTTAAAAGAGAACCTTTTCCGCCCTCCGACTGCGATCCGAACAAAACTAGGATTTTTCAAAACACGAATTCACCCAAGAATAAACGCATTACCGTAAAGTGGGGCTATTTGGTAATGCGGGGGCTATTTGGTAATTTTTGTTTTGGTACAGTTAAGGTTATCTGTAAGCGAATTATGGTTACAGATGATAAATGTTGGCTGTTTAGGCTAAAGTAGAAAGTCAAACGAACATAATGAAAGTTTAATTTGCCAGATTGAATGATTTTTCATCGATTTACAGTAATTTGAAAATTGATGTGATTTTTTAGGTTTTTAAAACTACTGCAAACTTCATGTTAAATGAAATAGAAAGAGAAACACTAGCCTTTTCGTAGTACATTCATTGTGCTCGGCAGGCTTCTGGCTACATTTTAGTACCAAAACAAAAATTTTCGGTGCATTCTAACTGGAGAAATTTACATTTGAATTCGTTGGGGCTATTTGGTAACGTGCAAATTTACCATCCATTTTTCTGTTTGTGCTCAAGTTTCAAGCATAAAAATGAATTTCTTTGCTATAAATATCCCTCTGATGTAATTTTCACCTTTCCAAATGTAAAGGATGATGATGTAGCTTTCTATAGGTATCAAAATATTATTAAGAAAATAAACATCTTAATTTTACATAGAGGGGCCTTCAAATTTTCTGAAGTTACTTAAAACTTCTATTAGGTATGTAAATATAAGCATGTATGTGTTTTTATTAATCAAACATTTTATTTTTCATGATAAAACCTTCTTTCCTTGGTTTTAAAGTCATTTTTGTAGGTGTTTTTGAGCAATTCTCAAATAGCCCCGCCTGAAAAACCTCCAAAATTCCCTACTTCTCCCCCCACTACTTATTCTGGGGATGACGAATTTTGATTTTGACCCCTGCAGGTTGTAGCTCTATACGATACGAAACTTTAGCAGTAATCACATTTCCGCTAACTTACTCGGAAGTACTTCATTTTTCTACTCAAAGTTCAAAAAGTTACCAAATAGCCCCACTTTACGGTAATTGTAAATTTTAAACCCCTCAGTATAGAATCTAAAAAATGGTCGTGGATTTTAACAGCAATGGCACACAAACTACGCAGAATCTCAAATACATACTTTCATTTGAGAATGAACTAAGTATGTTTTTTCAACACGAGATGTATAGGTATAGCGACAGAAAAAAGGACAAAATTAAACCTTCCAAGCAATTTTACTTTTTTTGGCAACTTTTGAAACAAAAAGACGATTTTTCAAGCAGCCAAAGCATCAATCAATGCTGTTGGACATTTGGGCGAAAAAGCACATTTTTTTTTAAATTTTGGCAAAAATTGCGACCATTTGACAATTTTATCAAAAAACTACTTCTTATGAGAATTTTGACGAAAAAAGATTAAGTACAACTTTTCGTCAACTCGCCAAAAATTTACACTTCCTGACAATTTTGACACATTATTTTTTGAGAAATTTAGCAACCAAAAAAAAAAAAAACAAGAAACATTAGGTTCAATGATGAAAATTCGAGTTTGGGAGCATCAAAAACGAATATTTTGATATGTCACATGATATTTAGGGCAATTTTGGAATTTTGAACCTCTTTCTTGAAAGCCTCTTTTAGGGTTTACTCCGAAATGATACATATAAAATTCGTACTTGGGTGCCTCGGAAACATGTACCTATTTTGATATGACACTTAGTCGGGGAGCCCACTTAAGGATAAATTGCACCCCCCCCCCCCGTCGATCCTCTGGGACAACTTTTTCTTAAAGGGGGAGTCCTAAGGAACATTTCTAGCCCTTGTACTCAAAAAAAAAGTGGCCCTAATTACAAAATGGCGGCCATTCTGATTGACAGGTCAGCCGAAATCGCAGATTTTGCGTTCCAACATAGGACTTGCTCAAAATTTTTCAAACTGTACAAAGGTAGATCGGAAGATCCAGCAAAAATTTATCACCTGTCAAAATTTCAAGTGCCAAAGTGCGTTTTTCGATTTTTGGTGAATTTTTGAAAATTAAATTAAGGCCAAAAATGAGGGGAAAAAATCAAAATTTTACCAAATTGACCAAGAAAGCTGAAATTTGGGATATACCCTATTTTCGACATGCCAAATCGATTGGAAACTGTTTCAAACCGTTTTGAGCAGTTCTGGAGCCTCCAGTAGATTTTTGAAACTCGAAATTCCCACAAAATTTCACCAAAATGGAGTTGGAAAGCTGAAATTTATTCTGCAAACTAATTTCAATACGCTACGAAGTCAACTGCAGGGGAATTTCAAGTCGTTTTGGAGCCTCCAGTGATTTTTTGAAAATTACTGGAGCCTCCAGTAGATTTTTGAAACTTTAAATGTTCACAAAATTTCATCAAATGGAGATGGAAAGCTGAAATTTACTCTACGCTCCAATTTTAACACCCTCTGAAGACGACTTCAGGTAGGTTCAAATCATTTTGGAGCCTCCAGCGTCTTTTTGAAAATTACTGAAGCGTCCAGTAGATTTTGGAAACTTGAAATTCCAGCAACATTTTACCAAATGAAGTTTTCAAGCTAAAATTTACTTCGCAAACTAATTTCAATACGATATGAAGTCGACTACATGGTCATGGTGGTTTCAAATGGTTTTAAATGGTTTTGAAGCTTCCAGCTACTTCTTGGAAATTTCAATTTTCCAAAAAACACCATAAGACCTCTCAAAAAGTGACTGGAAGCTCCAAAACGACTTGAAATCCACCAGCAGACGAGTTCGTAGCGTATTAAATTTAGTTTGCAGAATGAATTTTGACTTTCTAGTTTCTACCTGTGTTTGATGAAATTTTTAGGAAATTTAAAGTTTCAAAAATCTACTGGAGGCTTCAGTAATTTTCAAAAAATCGCTGGAGGCTCCAAAACGACTTGAAATTCCCCTGCAGTTGACTTCGTAGCGTATTGAAATTAGTTTGCAGAATAAATTTCAGCTTTCCAACTCCATTTTGGTGAAATTTTGTGGGAATTTCGAGTTTCAAAAATCTACTGGAGGCTCCAGAACTGCTCAAAACGGTTTGAAACAGTTTCCAATCGATTTGGCATGTCGAAAATAGGGTATATCCCAAATTTCAGCTTTCTTGGTCAATTTGGTAAAATTTTGATTTTTTCCCCTCATTTTTGGCCTAAATTTAATTTTCAAAAATTCACCAAAAATCGAAAAACGCACTTTGGCACTTGAAATTTTGACAGGTGATAAATTTTTGCTTGATCTTCCGATCTACCTTTGTACAGTTTGAAAAATTTTGAGCAAGTCCTATGTTGGAACGCAAAATCTGCGATTTCGGCTGACTTGTCAATCAAAATGGCCGCCATTTTGTAATTAGGGCCACTTTTTTTTTTTGAGTACAAGGGCTAGAAATGTTCCTTAGGACTCCCCCTTTAAGAAAAATTTGTCCCAGAGGATCGACGGGGGGAAGGGTGCAATTTATCCTTAAGTGGGCTCCCCGACTAACTTGAAATTTGGGTTAATTTTTGAGTTTTGGAATTTGGACCTACCATCAAAAGTCCATTTTGGAGCTTACGCCAAAAATAATATCAAATTCGTACTCAGGAGCTTCAAAAACATTCATTTTGAAGTGCCACGTAATATTCTGGCTCTTTTCTGAGTTCTGAATCTCCCCTTCAGACGTCCGTTGTGGGTATATCAAATTCGTATGCAGGAACTCGAACTTCAATAACAAACATTTTGATTTGTCACGTATTATTTGGGCCAATTTTTGGTTTGAACCTCCCCCACTGAAGCTCCTTTTTTGGATTTCCGTCAAAATGATACGAAATTCGTGTTCAGGAGCGTCAAAAAGATATATTCTGATATGTCACGTGATATCCAGGTCAATTATTGAATTTTGAACCTCCCCCTCAGAAGCCCTTTTTGGAGTTTCCATTTTTTTTTTTTTTTAAGAACTTTCTGATGAATTCAGAGGCCTCAATTTATCACGAAATCACTTCTCCAACGCTCGTAGAGGGCCTTTAAACGAAGAAAAAGAAGAATACAATTTTTGATAGTGTCGAATCAGTTGCCTACTCTCAAAGCACAAATCAAATTTGTACTTATTATGCTTAAAATCGTATTTCAATGCCTCGTATGATATATAGAATCTAGAATCATTTTCAAATTTTGCACTCCCTCCCCCCTTGAAGGCCCTTTTGGATTTGGCACTGAAATGATCTCAAATTCGGAACCCTGAGGTTCGAAATCACGTATATTACGATTTACGACGCCTCACATAATATTTAGGTTCGATTTCAAATTTTGCACCTCCCTCCCCTGAAGCCCCTGTTGAAGCTGGCGCAGAAATAGTATCAAATTCGAATTCCGGAGGCTCAAAACATATATTTTGATACCTCGCACGACATTTACACTCATTTTCTACTTTGGCTCCTCTCCCCTCAAGGGTCCTGTTTGAGTAATACTCAAAAACGACCTCAAAAATGAATTCAGCAGCTTCGAAAACCTCCCTGCCACAAATTTGACAATTTTCCGTCACGATTTGCTTCAAAAAATAATTAAATAATTAATCGTATTTGAAAAATCGTTCTTGTCCCTTATTTCGGATGAATATGCAACTTATTCGACAAAGCGAAAATCACCAAAGTGATAGAAACTAGCTCCGAAATGGGTTATGTTATTAGGAGAATAAGAGATATTAAGAGGTCTCTAAAGCCAAAATTTTAAAAGAGCTAGTAGTTCATTGAGACACCGAGAGATAGCGCTAGGCATCCGTGTGGAATTAAAATTACTTGGAAGTTGGAAATTCAGCGAATCCAACGTAGTTGGTGTATATTTCGAGAGATGGCGCTACGAGTCCGTGTAGAATTAATTAATTCATCGATTTATTATTTTTAATTAATAGAAAGGCAATAGAATAGAATCGAGTAAAGTGTCTAACAAGGGTAGGTTTTCAAGCACGTAGAATCCATTTTTGAGGTGCGTTTGCTTCGAAAACTCTTCCTTTTCGAGATACTGGCTTTTTTCGAATTAAAACCTCAATTTTTATTCTTTTTTTGTATTTTTTTGGATCATTGAAGCCAAGTTCGATATTTTTTTCATTTTGGTCCCTGTGAGCGTCTCTGAAATCTGAATAGACCTCGAAATTCATCATCAAGTTTTCCCAGTCACTGCATTCTAAACTTGAACTTACCTTATCGAAAAATTCGTGATTTTCTCACAAGACCATTAATCAGGTCACGAAATTTATCATTCAAAAAATCGCCATTTCACCATAAATAAAACTTAATATTTCGAGCAATTTAATTTTTGTTTAATTCCGTTTATAAAACAACAGTAAGTTCTTAGAACTAAAAACTTCTTGAAATGATTATCAAATTTTCCATAATTGCATTTTTTTTTATTTTACACATTTATTTTAAAAATAACAAAATAAAATATGTCTACTAAAAACGAAAAAAATCAAAAGAAAAAAAAACGAAAAAAAAAAACAGAAACGAAAAAAATTAAAATAAAATAAAACAGTAATAAAAGATGAAGTAAAAAAAAAGCAACTTATGCACCGTTTAGCAGAAAAATAAAACTGTTCGTATCAAATTCGTATTTAATGAAAAATAGCAAACAAATGAAAAAAACGTAACTTATTGTTGTTAGTATAAGTAACAATTACAATGATAAAAAAATGTAGAGAATTATTGTTACGAATTTGAAATTAAAAATTCGTTAAACAAACAAAAATAAAAATGGCAAGGCAAATGAACCGTTACACATTGACGGTGAGGAAATATTGCCAATTTGGTAACGTTATACTTAAGATTGATTTTACAGCGTCGAGTAGGTATTATCACAAAATTTAAAATAACATGGTGATTTTTTTTTTCAAAACTTTAACAAATTATTGCAAATATTTATATAAACAAACAAATAAATAATTCTTATAAGCTAAAATAAATTAAAATGCATTCAAATTGCTAACAATTTAAAAAAAAAAATGTCTAAAATCCGTAACAATTAATAAAATTCCTAAAACGCACAATCATATGAGTTCAGCGTAATAACATTGAAGTACAAATTGTGCTGAAGAAAAAGTGAATTGTTATCACATTGTGTTTTTTTTTTTTTTTTTTTTTTTGTAAATATTTTTGACCCTTTAGAAGGCAGTACGATCCAGCTGTAGGGAAGAAAAAATTGAAGCTACGACATATCCGAATTGATTATAACAGGTTGTTAGATACGTCACGGAAGTGTTTCTTTTTCTTGTTCCTGTAATGAAGAAAAATATCCCCAAATTAACATTTAAGTTAGGTTAGAGGGTGGTGAGGTTAAAAAAAATAGAAAAGAAGAAGAAGAATATTACACGGTGTGTAAAAAGCTTTTTTATACAGGTAAGTACTCTTCTCTATATCTAGATAAGCTGTGCGTGAATTTTTGATTTTTTTGTAGCTGTTGTGGTCGTAATTTTGTTCTGGATCAATGAGGAAAGGGGGAGGGAGGCTCGTATAAACGTCAGACATGTGGAATTTGTTGCAAAATTGTCATACTCTGAAGGATCGTAGCCCGAGACCAGGTTGACCTTGGAGTAAATCTATTTTAAGATTCTCAAATTGAAACAGAATTACATACCCAGTAGGAAATTTAAAAATCACTGAATGAAATTTGGAAATTTGAGAATTTGAACTTTCAAAAAAAAAAGTTCAACTTTTCCTGATTAGCCACTACAAAAATTATTTTGAAAGCTGCTCTTCCATTACAGCTCAAGAGACTTCCTTATATTTTTTGTGTTACACGCTAAACTTTTAAAATCGGATCTCAACAGCTCTAAGGGAGGCACATTCGACCTCCCCCCCCCCCCACACACACGCACACAAATTTTGATTTAACTGCAGCGCCATCTGTAATGCAAAAAGTAAACCAACTAAAGAAGACAATCAGAAGAGTCAATGTCCTAAGAAGCCAGATAAGCGAACTAACGACCTAGAAAGACCAGACAGACAGGTCAACGACCTTAAGAGGCTACACAGGCGGACAACACGACCTTGAGAAGCCAGACAGACGGGTCAATGACCTTTGAAAGCTAGATGCACGATCTCAAGTCGCCGGACAAATGGGTCAACGACCTTTAGAGGTCAAACAGGTGGATCAATGACCTTGAGAGGCCAGACAGGCGATCTTGAGAAGCCAGACTGGTGAGTCAATGACCTTAGTAGTTCAGACCAACAAGTCAGTGACCTTAAGCAGACAGATAGGAAAGCGGATGACTTTGAGAGGCCCGAAAGTCGGGTCAATGACTTTAAAAAACCAGACGCACGATCTTGAGAGGTTGGATAGATGGGTCAACGACCTTTAGAGGACAGACATACGATCTTGAAAAGCCAGGCAGACGAGTCAATGACCTTGAAAGGTCTGCCAGACAGCTGGACAGGTAGGTCAGTGACCTCAGTAGTTCAGACAGATAAGTCAATGACCTCAAGAAAACAGATAGGAAAGCTAAAGACTTTGAGAGGCCAAACAGTCGGGTCAATAACCTTAAGTGCCAGCCAGACGACCATAAGAGGCTAAACTGACAGGTCAGCAATCTTATAAGAAGTCAGTCAGACTCTTAGACAACTTCAAAAGGCCTGACAGTCGGATAGACAATCATGAGGGGCTGTACAGGTAAGTTAGTGACCTTAAGACGTCAGTTAGATATGTTAAAGACCTTGAGAGGTCCAAAAAATGACCTTGAGAGGTCAGAAAGACGGCCTTGAGAAGCTCGAATGATAGATCAGTCGCCTTGAGAGTACAGATGACACAAGGGTCAATGACCTTAAGAGGCCAGACAGGAATACGGACCACCTATAGGCCATAGTAACGGATAAATGACCTGTAAAAGGCAGACAGGCGAGTCAATGACCTTTAAAAACTCAGAGGAAAACGGGTCAACGACCCCTATAAAGCTAGACACGTAGACATATGACCTTGGGAAGCTGTACTGACGAGTCACAATGACCTTAAGGTCACCCAGGTAGACAAACCGACGACCATGAGAGGCTAGACAGCAGGGTTAGTAAGCTTAAAATGGCCAGCCACACAGGTCAATGACCTTTATACCTATGTCAGACTGAAAAACAGACAACCCTCAGAAGCCACACCGTCAAGTCAATGGCCTTAAGAGGCCAAATGGTCAGACAGACAACCTTGATGGGTAGCTGAAGAGGTCGGTCAGTGACCTCAGAGGCCACTAAAACTTTAAAAAATCTCAATTTCAAAACTCACTGGTTCTCTGTGAGTTATTCAGATTACCACAGAAAGAGGTAAGTAAATATGATACTTATGCACTTAAAAAATTAGTGTTTATGTCTGAATTAAACACCAATATGATGTACGAGCGAGGGGGGGGTCTGAATATTGTACAAAAATCACGATCATTCCAAGTTAAATATAGTAACATAACCAAGCCTTCGATCATAAAACTATAATATAAAATAAATTAGTGTGTGGTGTTCATACGCAGCTTATACTAGATACTTACAATATTTCGGTTTTCAATTTCAACAGATGAAATGAACGAGATGCCCTTGAACTCTCTCCCCCCCTACTTCCTAAGGAATTACTGACCAATTGACCATTTTGATCGAAAGTGAGACAGATGGTGCAATTTGATTATTCAAAGAATCACAACATGAAAATTCAAATTTAATTTATCATAAAACACAAAAAAAAAATACACAAAAAGAACCTTTGAGAATAATTTTGACTTTGGGAGCCTTGATCCCTTCGCATAAAACTCCCCTCAGCCCCAAGTGGAAAAATAAAAGGAAAAAAATAGTCGAAGCCTCCTCCTCCCAAAAAATCAGGAAAATAAAAATAAAAAATATTTTAAAAAATAGAAGTCTGCAAAAATCTATTATCATCATCTTTCGTCCCCCCCCCCCAATTGATCTCCTTGTATGGAGGCATTGGAGGCCGTTCAAGTTGAAAAACAAATTTAAAAGTCGAAAATTCAAGTAGCTAGATATGTAAAAACTTTGAACATTTTTTGATTTTTGATTGAGAGGGGGGTTAATTTGGAGGGATTCTCACCATAAATGAAAAAATTTCCAATTTTTGGGGTCTCAATACAAACACATTTTGAGGTACAGGAGATGGTTTTTCAATAAAAGGGGATCATTTGAAGGCATTCTGATGCATAGATGAAAAATTTCAAGATGAATTGGATTTTTAAACGTTTTTTTAGTTAAACATAATAAACACCCTAACAAAGAAAGTATCCCAACCATTTTGGATTTGAATCAGTACAAAAAGATTTTGAAATGGGTGCCCTAAATCCATCGGAGGCTCCAGAACAGTTCAAAACCATCTCCCATTGACTTAGGAGTTCTAAAATATAGGTAGGGCACAAACGAAATTTCACTTTTTTTACAGATTTGTTTGCGAACAACGAATTTTCTATTTTTTTTTCAAAAATAATCGCTGGAGATAATTTTGGATCTGAACCGGCACAAAAATAAATCTTACAAATGTGAGCCTAAATCGATCGAAAGGGTGAAAAAATGACGAATCTGAATTTATAGAATGACTTTTACTTTCACCTTACTTTTAAGTTTTTTTTTTTTTTTTCAAAAACTGGAGAATTTAAAAATCTACTGGAGGCTCCAGGAAACCATCATCAATCTAAAAGGGAGGTTAAAAATAGGGTACAAATCAAATTTTAACTTTACATGTCAATTTAGTCAACTTTTGTTGTTTTTTTTTTTCGAAAATTGGAGAATCCAAAAATCCACTGGAGGCTCCAGAATAGTTTGAAACCACCACTAATCTAAAAGGGAGGTTAAAAATAGAGCACAAATCAAATTTAAGCCTTACATGTCATATTTAGTCAACTTTTGATTTCATTTTTTTTTTTCACGTGAAATGAGCCTTTCAATTTTCAAAAATCTCCCAAAATCAAAAAATGAATTTCAGCATCTGAAATTTTCGTTGACTTGACTCTTGAGACTACTTCAAATTTTTTGAAACTCGATATTGGGATACTTCCATTCTAGGAGAGGGGCGAATACCTCACTTAAAACCGATACACGTTGTGATTCTGAGATTAGAAAAAACTCCAACGAAAGCCACCTACATTTTGAACCTGCCAAAGTGATGAAAGCTCAATATTGCACTTATCGTCATAATAATGTGACAGCGATAAAACGAATCTGTTCTTTATCGTTTGGCTGCGCGTGAGAATCAGTAACAAGATAATACGCTTTTCGAGGTGAAAACCGAAAATATTGATTTTAATCGAGACGAGAATTACCTAGAATGCGACGACATGAACAGCTAACGAGTACACGAGATAACGAAGGTATTCTCAAACCTCAGCTTGTCCAGAAGCGTTCGAAGGAGATCTCGAATGAATCACTACTTTGTGTCCGTTTTTGATAGAAACGCCGTCACTTTCAACCAGCACGGCGGTTTCTTGACCATCGGGTAACTCCGAAGGTTCGCCTTCTGGCGCTTCAGCTTCAGCTTCGTCTTCAGGCGCTGTAGGCAGAGACCCAGCCCCTAAGGGGATGTTTTTATACTTTCTCCAGGCGTTTTGGATGACTTGGGAGCAGTATTCTTCGCGTTGTCTCCATAACGTTGAACTAACAGGTTCGTAATCTGCTTCGTCGGGTCTGGTTTGAATTTCACCTATTTCCACCGCTTCTTCGATTGGATTACCTAAACAAACAAAATGATCAATTTTTGTAATGTGTTACTTGAATCAATCACTCAAGTAAATGCAGGGTAAATCGTACCCTTTCGAGCGAAGAAGTCTTTGGTCAAAGCGTCCAAAATATCGACGCAGAACATCCGGTCTCCTTTACAAATAGGAATATCCATAGAAACGATTTTGTATTTATTCGGCTTATGGATCTGTAAAGGAGGTTCCAGGATATCCAAGAAATCAGATAGCTGATCGTATCGAATATACTGAGTGCCGTCCGGATCGAACTGTTGCCATATTTCGTAATACATATCGTAATCGTCGTCAGTCAATCCCTCCTGCACATCTTCGGTGGCTTGCGAATAGTTCTCCAAAATGACAGCGATATACATGTTGATAACGATCAAGAAACTGATCACAAGATACGATAGCAGGAAGGTGATTCCGATAGTGGCGTTTCCACACGATCCCGGTGATCCCATTTCCATATTTGGTAGATCGCAATCTTCCTCGTTAATTATACCGTCCAGTACACCGTCCCAACCAGCCGAGGTGGACATCTGCGAAAGAGTAGTTCAAAATTAGCCATCATTACATCGTATGTACTTTCGCCCACACCGTGAAAAATCGTCCGACTTACTTGAAAAAGTAATATAAACGATTGCCAGAACGTTTTGAAATTATAAACGTCGTCGATTCCGCTCTTATTTTTAACATGCATGAAAAACGACATGCCGAAAATGGCGAATATAAACATGACTAAAAATAGTAGTAAACAAATATTAAAAAGTGCTGGAAGAGACATAGCTAAAGCGAAAAGCAACGTTCGTATTCCTTTAGCTCCTTTCACCAAACGCAACACACGACCCACTTTCGCCACCCTAACGACTCGAAGCAGGGTAGGCGATACGAAGTACTTGGCTATGATGTCACTCAGCACCAAACCTGAGACATAAAAAAAAAAAAAATTCAAATTAGATATGTACCTCATTCTCAAGCAGACAATGCAGGTAAAAGATATGGGTAGGTATAAAGAAACATATTAAGTAGGTACCAATAATGGAAAGAATCACGACGACGAAATCGAATAAATTCCAAGGCTCTTTGAAATAATGATAACGTAAGGCGAATATCTTCAGAAGACTTTCGGTCGAAAATATCACGATGAAAATCGTATTCAACATTTCCAAAGTGTCACCCAGCACTTTCGAAGGCCTGTACCGGTCCATCGTCATCGTCAACATATTCAAACCGATGAACAACATGATAATCATATCGAATTTCTTATCAGTCACGATATCGAATGCTATAAGTTGTGGTTTCCACTGAAAAAAAAAAATATCATCGCCGTAAGTAATTTATAATTCTCTAGGCACAAAAATAATATGATTCATCGAATTGTGCTCACCTTAGGCCTTGGAATAGCTTTGAGGGGTTTCTTCGAGCCCATTTTCTTCATCGCGTTGTAATATTTCTTTTGATCCTCAGTCATGAACATTTCCAAAGATCCTCCTGCGTAATCATCGGGGGAAAAAAACAATATTTTGGTCATTCTATAAGTCTAAATCTACGTACCTATCTCCTGTACCTATGTAAATTTTAATCTGAAAAATTCGATGATTTTGTCTCTAAATTATGTGAAAACTAACTCTAGATACTTATCTTTTTCTTTTGTTCGTTAAAATTGTCGATAATTACTCCGATAAACAGGTTAAGGGTAAAAAATGAACCGAAGATGATAAAGAATACAAAATAAAGGTACATGTAAATATTCGTCTCGTAAACCGGTTGCTTATAAAGCTGCAAAAAATATAACTATCATGACTACAAATTCTAATACTAACGGTATACTATTTTTAATTAGCAATAAGAAGAGCAATTTTAAAAGAGTCAATTGAATTTAAATGAGAACTTAGTTGAAATAGGTAGGTGTAGGTAACTAAGTATAGATAAAACTGCGAATTGAATGCTTCAATGCCTTCTTTTCAGGCTACATCCTTTCATCCAACCTTCCCCTCCCTCCAAAACAACTTGAAAATTGATTCTGCATATTATTCTTCTTCAAAAGAAGTGCAATTCATGTCATTCAACATCTTACATTTGAAGAGTGATATTCCAAAACTCGCTTTGTCCATTTTTATCGAAGTGAGTTTTTCAGCGGTACCTGGTGGATGAAGTATTAACTCACATTCCTACATCATCAACCTACCAAAATGTGGTGTTAAACTCACCTAAATAGCCAATTCACTAAAAAAATAAAAAAAAAATAATGCTCCAAAACGTGATTTGTCCATTTTTATTGAAAATTTTTTCAGCAGCATTTAGTAGATGAAGTGTATACCTACACTCCTACATCATAAATCCACCCAAATAAAGTGCTAAACCCGCCTAAAAAGCCAATTAACCCGTTTAAAGGGAAACTGTTTTTCCTCTTTCCTGAAAAGTTGTGAAAATGGGCAAAGCGAGTTTTGGAATATCACTCTTCATTTCAAAAAAAAAAATCTTTAAAAATAACGAGATTTTTTTTTTTTTTTGAAAATTGCCCATTTAATTTTGATTTTCCAAATGTTTTCAAATTCGGACAAGAAGCCGAGAAAAATATTGTTTAGGTTGACTTAAACATGGAATACATGGAATAAAGAAGGTTTCAAGCTACATTTTTGCATTTTCACTAAATAAATGGACAAATTTTGAAAGTTTTGAAATCTTCTAGCTTTTTTATAATATGTACATACCTTCCTACATCTCAATTTTTTAAGAAGGAAGGGATTATAGAGGGAATTCACAGTTCGAGTGCTTTTCTAGACAATCAAACAACTAAAATTGGACTGATGTACAAAGATTTGCTGATTCGGAAAAGGCGATTTCAAAAGGTCCCAGTACATGAAGTAATGTTTGGTAAATGTGGATAGGTAGCAAAATTTATTCAACGTATTTAGTGGATAGGGGCATTTCCTGCAAATGTCTATATTAAGAACTGAAGGGGCTCTATTTATCATCTTGAAAACTTTCAGCTTTTATACTGCCCTCAATTTTCAACTTGATGAGCAACACAGGAATATTGCATGTTTTGTGAAGATTTCTTTCGAATTCGAAGTCCTGGCCCAGTTCAGTATTTGAGGCACTATACAGAGCCTAATAAGTCACTTAAACTTTATATTTCTGACACTTTTGAATTTGGAAGATTTCGCCTCTTAAACATAAATTTTTCTTAAAAAAAAAAAAAAACGTTGAAAATGTTGAATTTAAAGAGAAAATAGCTCCCTTTTTTCTGTTTTTTCCTCCTGAGTCAAAATTCTCAATTTTGAAGCAAAAATTTTTCAAATTTTCATGAAAATAATAATCTTCTCAAATTTTCTAAGTAATGCTGATCAGTCTGCACAGAGCTCCCCTCCATAGTCGAAAAATATCAAAAAAATGGAATAAGTTGAGTACTTGGGTAAAAGTTGTGAACATTTTTCAAAAAAGTGTCAGGAGCCTCCAAAGTTGAATAAAATCAAAAGAAGTGAAATAAGAAATTTTTCATTGAAAATTCTCATTTTTAAAATGAAAAATTATTCCAAACTTCGTGAAACAATATCCCCAAGTTTCCGAAGTAATGTTGATTCTTTCTACACAAATCCCACCACCACTTGAGAAAAATGAAAAAAATGGAATACTTAAGTAAAATGCAAAATTTGTAAAAATTCTTTGAGAAGTTCCTTGCAACAAAAACAAATTTATAATCACGTTTGAATTACAATCATACTTTTGTTCCAACCCCCACTTCCCTCTCCAAAGTTATTGGTTTTCATTTTTTTTTAAATCCCTGAACATTTTCACTCATCCACTTGAAATTTTATTAAATCATGCCAAAAAACTTACTCGAGCTCAATAAAAAAATCTATTTAAAAAATGTTTAAAAACCAACATCCAAAACTTGTTTACATCTGCACCTTCTAAATACCCAAATCATTAAAAAAAAAAAAAAAATTGTTTCAAACTTCTACTTTTTCCTTCAAAATTATTGGTTTTCATATCATACCAAAAAACTCGACCTGAGTAAAAAATCTGAAACAAATTTTTTAAAGGCAATACCTATCCAAAAATTGTTTACTTCTGCATCTTCTAAATAAACCACTTTTCAAAAAAAAAAAAAACTCTTCTGGTACCTACCCAAGTAATTTTGGTACCTCTTTGTAAAATCCCACAAAATTAAAAAACAATAAAAAAATAAACTAAAAAATCAATTTCTACATAGTACATCGGATTATACTAAATAACCCCTATTTTGAAGAAACGATGCTACTCATCTGGCATCCTAAAAGATGTCGGCTTCCCTCTTTAACACCCTACGGTCTTCACTGGCCAGAAAATCACCATAAAAACAGCAATAGAATAGTTATTTCGAAAAATTATATCCCAAAAATGAAAAATTCTTGAAATGAAAACTCATTTTCGACTTTTGTTTGTTTTTCTCGAAATTTTCAATGAACTAACGTTCATCAAATTCTACATAATCATAGAAACAGTTTTTAAAAAGAGAGCACCAAAAAATCAAGTCAAAAACCTGTCATATAATTTTTTCCACTCAACTATTCAAAAATTTTTGATTGTAGGGCACGGGGAGGTATCTAAAAATTGGACAAATACTAATAGAGACCAGCTCATTTGAAAACCTTCAAAGCACAAATCACTCCATTCATTTGAAAAAGGATCAGTTGTCGATTTAAGTGGAGTAGTATGTATCTAGATCTACACTAAAAAACTTTTTTTTTTTACAAAGATAACCTAAAATATTTCTATATTTCTATTAATGAAAATCTACTTTTGAAATCCCTAATTCATATTACATAAAAAAATCTAGGTACCTCGTCATTTTAATCAGACTTTCCCCCCCCCCAAAAAAAAAAAACTAATCTATTTGTACCTATTCTGTTTTGTAAACCCTCAAACAAAAAACTGTTCATTCTAACAGATCGATTACCTACCTACTCTAATTCTAAACTTTTCTTTAAAAAAAAAAAAAACATTCTACCAGACTTATTTTCTAAACTGAACCATTGTCGACTATCGACTATCAGGACTATGAAACCTGAACCACAATCCACAATTACCTCTCTTGAATCTATCGCGTCATTCATAATCGGTATCCATCCTTTGAACGTGGCCACTTGAAAAAGACACAGATACGCTTTACCCACGTGATCGAAATTCATCGGCGAATTCTGCCACGTGTAATTTTCTCGTTCGCAGGTTGCCTTGTCTGGAACAATCTCGTGGTCTAGTTTGTTGCCATTTTCATCCTCGCACTGGAAAAATTACGAGAAAAATCGTCAAATTACGAGTAGAAGTACATATGTAGATACAGTGAAATCAATAATAAAATGTAGGTATTCATACTTTGTGATATTTTCCAGCGAAAAGTTGCACTCCCATGATGGCGAATATAAGCCAGAATATCAGACACACTAATAGCACGTTGAATATACTAGGAATGGCTTGCACCAAAGCATTCACTACCACCTGAATCATTTATAAAGAAATATTAGAAAATGTTCATTGAAATTGTAATAGGAAAAATAAATTACCTAATGATTTGAATCAATAATTATAGTACATACTCGTATAGTGGTGGATGCAGCATCAGCAGTGTTTTTCTTAATATATATTTTTTCTTTGGGGGGGGGAGGAGTAGAGAAAGGTATATTTAGTACATAAAAAGAACATCAAAAATCATTTCCATGAGCATGAGATTTTTTTGAAAATTTTTCAATAAATTTGAGAAATGTTTTGACCCCCCCCCCCACCCATTCATTCAATATGTAAGAAAATTCATACGTAAAACTAACTGGGGGAGATTGGAGACTTTACTAATCCCTCCTGTCAGAAAATTGGATTAATTTGAAAAATTGATTAAATAAATCATTACTGCAACCACCACTGACCCAAAAATAAATAAATAAAATAAAGTCAAAAAAATAAATCATCACATTGACATGCTGGATGACAGAAAAATCTACTCTAGTTAGGTAACTATTACATACAAGCATTTAAAGCGAAAACTACCAACCACAAATACCACTTGGAATTTATATGGCAAACCAATTTCATCCCTTGTAGTACAAAAATGACGAGACAGCAGCAATTTCATGCCAAAATATCGGACCATCATCATCGATAGGTCTAATACTCATAATCATATCCATGCAATGATTACCAAAACTCTAAGCAAATTTTCACATAAACACATAAATTCATAGCATTCCAAAAGCGAGCACATTCAAATTCATCATGCATCATTATTTTTAAACACAATCAAACGTCGAAGCTACTACCTATCATCAGACACATGCTAAAACCCCCTAGTTAAATATATGGAATATACCAGTTAAAATGGCTTAACAGGGTTTCTCTACGAGTAGTTAAAATATTATGTATTTATGCGAAACGTGACACATTCTTCGAGAGGCATCAATTATCGGGCCATGCAATTTTTCCCAAACTATAGGCCTATTTTTACCCATTTCCAAGCATCCACATTCCGAATTCATACAGCCGATTATACACCTACACGTACAGTATAATCATATAAAAGATAACCATTCGCTATTCGAATACAACAAAAAAATAAAAATAAATCAAAATGGAAAAAATAATATCAATTACGTATGTAAAAAGGTATGTAAAATGCTCAAGTTGTACGTTGAATATAAAAAATAATATGATTCATACAAAATGAATATTACAAATTATTTTCCAACTACTTCTACGAGTACATTCTCAAAATATAGCAAAATTTTCCAATACTTTGATTCAAATTGGATACTAAATACGGTAAGAAAAATTACGTTTTTACTTTTTACATTATTGAAAAATGATTTCTACTTGACAATGCAGCTGAATCGAGTCGCAAGTGTTTTCGAGAAGAAATTAGTAGTTGAGGTAAAAATTGAAAATTTTATAGGAAATCTGATAAAAGGACAGGTGTATTGAAAATAACAAAACAAATTTTATTCGAAAAAATACAAAATTGAAAAAAATTATAATCTTGATCAAAAATGTGAACAGTATTTCAAATTGAAGAATTGAATAATTTTTTGGGGATCAGCCCCTCCGGAAATCCAACATGCACAAATTTTTCACTTTTTTTTTAATTTTGAGCCTAATTGAGAGGTATAGAAGCTTGAATCAAAACAATGAAACGAAATAATTTTGATTTTTCTTCAAGGCCAACTGTTGAGTTAGGGGCCTCTTTTCAAAAAACTAAATAAAAATTTGAAATCAGCAACCCCGAAAACCTAACAAACCATAGGTCACACAATTTTTGACACTTTTTGAAATTAGGGGCATATTGTAGGGCTTAGGTAGCTCGCATCGAAAAATTGAATGAAAATTTGAAATCAGCGTCCTTGAAAACCCAACAAACGATAGGTCACACGATTTTTGGAATTTTTTTGAAATTTGGGCTGTATGTATATTGTGAGACTTGTAGAGCCTGCATCAAAAAACCAAGTAAAAATTCGAAATCAGCACCTCTGAAAACCCAACAAACGATAGGTCACACGATTTTTGAATTTTTTTTGAAATTTGGGCCATATTGCGAGACTTGGAGAGCTTGCATCAAAAAACCAAATGGAAATTCGAAATCAGCACCTCTGAAAACCCAACAAACGATAGGTCACGCGATTTTTGCAATTTTTTCAAAATTTGGGACTCACTGTTAGCTCAGGGGGCCTCCTATCAAAAAAGTAAGTTGAAATTCGGATTCAGCGATATGAAAAACATAACAATTGATATGTCACACGATTATCGATATTTTTCAAAATTTGACCAAAATTGGAGGAGGGAGGGGGGGTGGATGAATATAAAAATTTGGAATCACAAAAAAAGTGATATAGATATCGAAATATTGATTTTCAAAGACGCCTGTTCCAATTTTAAGAACCATTTGACCCCCAAAATTGTATTTAAACCCTCCACAGGAATGGAGGGGTTAGGGGGGGGTTGAAGTCCAAAATTTTGAAAAATGCAATATGGGTGTCGAAATCTAGGTTTACAGAGACGCTAATTCTCATTCTGACATCCGTTTGCACTCAAAAACAACCCAAGCCCCTTCAGAGGGTATATCGACCCCAAAAAAACTCGATTCGCTGCATTGTCCGAATGAATAATTCCCAATTCAAAAAAAAAAAATAAAAATAAAAATAATGATAAGCTTCAACATGAGATTCTCGTTTATACAACATACTCCATCAATACATAAGAACAAAATGAAAAATTCAAATTATTAATCGTGCAGGGGTATAGGGGGTGATAACGTACCCTCATCCCTTGCATTCTAGCCATGGCCCTTAAAGGTCTCAAAGCTCTTAATGTTCTCATCGTTTTGAACGCTTGAATACCACTTGCTCCACACATCGAAGCTACAAAGTTTATTAGCGATACCTGTTTTTACATGAAAAACAGAGAGAAAAAAAAACATAACAAAACGAACGACACAAACAATCATTGCAGTGGTGTTGTTTTCAGGTGTGAGAGGTAAATATAGTGTACCACATTTAGAAAAGATTTAAACAGAAAATTAAAAAAAAAAAAAAAGCGTACATATAGAAACGGTCTAGATATCTCGAATAGGCATATTAAGACCATTTCTGTAGCGTATTTTTTCAAAAAACGAAAAAAAATTGTTTAAAAAAAAGACGACAGTTTATCGAAGAGAGTATTGATAACGACGAGGCACGAAACATTAATTCAAATGTATACAGTAATAAACATAGCGAAGAGCGACATCGATGAGAGAGAGAGCTTGGCAAATGCGCACACTGAGAATGTGATCTGTTCGGCTCCTTTTAGATCTCTACTTACTCTCATGCCCTCCCATCTGGAAACCGCTCTCAAAGGACGCAGAGCTCGGAGCGTTCTCATCGATCGGAATGCAGGTATGTCGGCAGCGCCGAGCCAAATTGCGGCCAAATTTATCAACGACAACTATAATTTACATCGTGGTTATAAAATTTTCAAATATTTATATCTTTTTGTTTTGTTTTTTTGTGTTTTTTAATGTCCTAAGGTCTCTATGACCTTTTTAGGTGCATTTTGCGTATTCTTACCACACGCGATTGTAAATCGAAAAAGTTATGCCGCGTCATCATTTTTTTTTTTAAATGAAAAAAATACATAAAAGTATAAGAAAATTATTGCAATTGGTGGAACGTTACTTACCATTACGATGATAAAATCCAACCAGCACCAAGCGTTCGTGAAGTATTTCCTAAATCCTAAGGCTAACCATTTAATTAACATTTCAATAAAAAATATAACGGTAAAAATTCGATCCATGTAGTATAAAATATCTTGTAAAATTGGTCTTGATTGCAAATGTACATCTTCTAAAGCCTGAAAAAGAAAAAAAAAATACGTTATGTTAGTTGAATATACCTGAATCGTGTTTCGAGTAAATGAAGACATTTTTTTTTTAGAAAAATCGACGAGTTATTGGATGTCAGTTTCTTTATGATTTTGGTCAAGTTGAAAGTAATTTCATAAACTTCTGCTTTTAAGCGTTTCTCAACACATGGAACTGCCAGGAGAGGAAAAGAAAAGTGGAATTCAGCCCCAGCATTAACTGAAATATCCTACTACATATTTCGAGTATCTTCCTTCCAACGCCTAATTTTTCAAAAAAATCTTAATGCTTCTGAGGAGTACGAAACTCCCAAATTTTGATCAAAATCCTAAAATTAGGTACCTATATTGAATTGTCGGGCGACCTTTTCCAATAATACGAAACAATTAAAATGACACTTTGTTAGTTTTTCGAGGGTGTATAAGTTCGACTTATTTTTTAGAAACAATTCCTTAGTGCTCCTTCAGCCACTCTCCAATTTTGCAAAAAAAAAAAATCGAAAATTATGAAAAATATAATGCTACCTATCGAATTCCACAAATTCAAGGGTCCTAGACTTCGAATTTATATTTATATTTTATTACTCGCTTATGGATTAAATCTCTCGGCACTACAAATCCCTCCAATCAGAATTTTAAAAAAATTCTGCAGCCAAAATAGGCCATAAAAATGTTTTTTTTTTTAAATTCAATATTATTTTTAAAAAAATGTTTGCCCTATTTTTACCCAAAAAATTTCAATTTCAATCATTTTTATGCTAATTTAGAAGGGATTCTGAAACAATCCCCGGAATGCCCATTTTCTCGAATAAATTTTCTCCGAATGCTGAACTCTCCAATACAATTTCCCAAATTACGAATGTTTCTCGAACGACTATTCTAGTCTCTCCCTGCAATTTTTATTAAAAAATCGGATTTATAAAAATTTGGCAAACAAAAAGTCAGATTTTTAGACAAATTATCAATGGCAAGAAAATAATAAGTCTTTTGAGATTTCAGCCAAAAAATTAAAAAAAAACAACAAGTTTTTTTAGAAATTTCATCAATTTTTTCACAATTTTCACAAAAAGTTGGATTTTTTGCAATTTTTGTAAAAAATGTTATGTACTTTTATCAACTTTAACAAAAAAAAAAAAAAAAAAAAAAACAGATGTTTTGTGGCAAAAAAGGAAATTTTTTAAAATAATCTTTTTCACAGCTTTTACAAAACGTTGTTTTTTTTGAAATTTTGGCAATTGAAAAAAACTTTCTGAATTTGACCAAAAAAAACAACAAGTTTTTTGGGAGAATTTTGACAGAAAAACAAGCTAAACCTTTCTAGCAATTCAAAAAAAAATATATATATTTTCGGAAATTTTATCAACTTTTTCACAATTATTTTTACACAATGTTGGATTTTTCGCAATTTTTGTAAAAGGGTACAGCTCTTGTTAACTGCGACAAAAAGCAAATTAAAAAAATCTTTTTCACAGTTTTTACAAAAAGTTGTTTTTTTTGCAATTTTTGACAACAAAAAAAACAGATTTTTTGGCAAGAAAAAAAACAAGACTTTTTGAAACTTTTGACCAAAAAAACAGCAAGTTTTTTAGGATAGTTTTGGTTTTAAAAAAAAACAATTCCCTTCCAGCAATTAAAAAAATATTTTTTTTGGAAATTTTGACCCATTTTTTTCACAGTTATTTTTGCAAAAAGTTGAATTTTTTGTAATCTTGGCAAAAAGATAAGTTGATTTTGATGAAGAAAAATTCATTTCTTTTTTGTAATTTTTACTTTAAAATTTTGAATAAAAAAGTAGGTATTTCTGCGATTTTATCAAAAATAGGACTTTTTATTTTCATAACAAAGGAGCAACCATTTTAATAATTCTGACAACAAACAATTTTTTTGGCAATTTTGATTTAAAAAAAAAGATTTTTGGAAATTTTGGAGAAAGACGAAAAGAAAAACAAGAATTCCTGTGAAATTAGACCAAAAACAAAAACATGTCCCTAATGCAATTTTAGCAAAAAAAAACTTGATTTTCCAAAAAATGATAACTGTCATAAATGAATGAAAAAGTTTTGAAAATCTGTTGAAATGATGTAAAAATCAACGAAAAACAATAAAATTTCAGCAAAATTTGGCGAAAAAATAAAAAAACATAATTGAAATTTGAAATTTAAAAAAAATGAAGTTTCAGTAACATTTGTCAAAATGAAAAAAATTGTGTTAAAAAGATAGTAAAATATGATGTAAAAATACTTGAAATAGCATCAAAATCACAGTAAATCTACCACAAATGGCAAAATTTCAATTTAAATTTCTCAAAATTAGGCGGAAAAGTAGTAAAAATGAACCAACATGATGTAAAACCATTCAAAAAAGTATTGCCTACAACTAATTTAAATCGAAGAAAACTGATCGAATTATAGTAAAATTTGCCATAAATGCGTGAAAGAGTTTAAAAAAGAGTATTTTGTTTTAAATTTTAAAAGAGCAACAAAAAACATGCTAAAATAATGTAAAAACATTCAAAACAACATCGAAGACTGAAAATACACAAAAAAGTGCTGAGAAAAAGCATTAAAATGATGAATTCAAAATGGTTTTTTCAAATCCCTAACACATGGGAAATTGGGAAAATTTTGACCAAAAATTCGAAAAAAAACAAGACCAAAAACTCGTCGAATTGATTCCTTCCAACATCCCCACCTCATTGATAAAATTTTCATCTCTTGTTTTACTTACTAGTGCTAAACTACTGAGCAAAATCATCGTTATAACGGCCGTCTCGAAATACTTGTTTTCGATCAACTGGAACGTTTTCAATCTCAAATTACCCCATCCTTGCCAAAAAGGCGATTCTTCGTCGCCCAACAAGAACGGAAATCTGCGATAACAATCGTCCGAAAAGCAATCCGACGGGTACTCGAGTAACTCTTCGGAGTCTGGTTCTAAGCCTAAAGCTTCCACTTTAGGGATAACTTTTTCTTCGGCAGCTGCCGCGTCATCTACGCCACCTCCGTCATCTGCAGAAAAATCATCTCGAGATCAGTAAGTATAAGACTCAATGTATGAAGCTACACAGCTGAAGTAATATCAGTACATCGAGAAGTGGTTGCACTCGCCTAATTCATGGCCTACGTCTTCTTTACTAGCGTCTTTCTTCTCTTCACCGTGCAGGTTACTCTCATAGCTTCCTTTATGACTCTCGTTCTTATACGAACGATGTTTATGACTTCCGTATGATTTATTACTGTATAAAAAAGGAAAATCGATATTAAAAACAGAAAGGTATCCAAAAAAGCTCGGATAAATTTTAAATTAGCTATAAGCTCACCTTATATTATCGTGATCGTATTTATTTTTTATATATTCTACATCGGAACGATTGTCTTTATGATTGCCAATATTATTGCAAACGATTGAGCGTCTTCCTTTTAACCTACTTCTGATATCACCTGCACAAAATAATAACCCATCCAAATTTAAAAAATCAACTCACAAACTAGGGAAATAAATTCGCAGCTCAAAAGTCCCAACAAAACACGAACCATGAATTGTGAACTCCATTCCTTCACCAATAGTGACCTCCAGTTGATCTTTTTTATCATGATACAACATACCATCGGCCAATATTTCATTCGCTGAAATCACACCATTTTATATTAAAATTTCTTATTCACTTGAACTCATATATCTTACAATATTGATAATTGAAACTCATGGAACATACCTTGATTCCAATTATAATTTATACACGGCTCATTCGGTGCTTGTTGGACAGATATCTGATTAGTTATCTTGTTTCTGATCGCTTTCAGACATCTGAATATTGACGTTTTGATCCAATTCACAAAACGACCTATCCTATCGAAAGCTTCGACTATTTTGCTGGTATCGCTGTCCGCCGTAGGAGCTGATAAATTCGACGAACCGAAGTTACTGAGCAACAAGGCTAAGAAAAGGTTAAGCACCTGAAAAAATACAATGTTTTTAGCATACGAAAAAATACATTAACGACTAGATAAAAATTTCAAGGTGTCTAATCAGTAATCAAAATTCCAAAATGAAAAAGCAGAAGTAGTTTGGCCGAAGATTTGGTAGTACATTTTTCAAACATTTTACAACTTATTTGTAGGGGTGGGGAGGGAGGATAATATGTGACACGTCAATTTTTAAATTTTTTGCTTTTTCAACGTCTTCTGGACATTCTGAGATTTTTTGGGTGGGGGAGGGGAGAAGAAGGGTGTCAGAAACACCTCTTATACCTTGAATTTTCAAGAAAAAATCATAATTATATACTTCAGCAAAAAAGTGTACGTTTCTTGAATTTCAGATAAAAAATCAGAGCTTTTTTACTATTTAAAAAAAAACAAAAAAAAACAGGACTATTTTGAATTTTTTGTCAAAAAGAAAAAACTACAAATTTTTCAATTTTCTAATCTTTCAAATTTTATGAAAAAATCAAAACTTTTCTAAAATCTTGAGAAAAATTAAGACTTTTTTAAAAAAAAATGTTGACAAAAAAACAGGACGGAGGGAAAATTGAGACATTTTTGAATAACTGCGAAAAATTAAAGACTTTTTCCAAATGTTGGCTAAAAAATCGTGACCTTTTTAAAATTCTTACTCATTAGGCTCCCGAGAGAAAATCAGAAGTTTTTGAATCTCTTAGCAAAAAATCAAAATTTTCACAAACCAGCAAATATGGGAACTTTTTTGAATTTTTGGAGGAAAGGCTTACTCTATTTCTTAAACTTCTAAAAAAATCAAGTCAATTCCAAAATTGAGACTTTTTTTTAAATTTCTGTTAAAAAAATGAGGACTCCTAAAAAATTTGGATTTTTTCAAATTCCTGACAGAAACGATAACTTTTTTAGAATCCTGAAAAAAATAGAACTTTTTTGAATTTCTGACAAAAATTCGAAACTTTGTAAAATTATTGTTTTCAAAGATTCCAAATTCGTGACTTTTTCGCGACCTTTTAAAGCTTTTTTTCGTGATTTTTTCAACTTTTTTCTGATCATTTTCAAAAAAAAAAATACTTTACTTGGCATTTACAATTTTTTTTGGCATCAGGGAGTTTGGTTTTTGAAAATTCAAAAATTGGCACTTTTTTCGCATAGTTTCTCTCCCCTCCCCCTCAAAAAATAAACCTGCAGGATGTCAAAATACTTTTGAAATTATTCCACGTGAGTATGCGATTTTTTTTTTGAAAATATTTTTCTCCATGTTGAGTACATGAGATTATCCCCCCTTCCCCTTTCACCCAATCTCAAAAGTAGAACCACAGCTTTTTAAAAGTTCTTCCATTTTTTCGAAAAAAAACTACCAATCAAAATTTATCAGATTTGTTTCTAGAAAATTCAATTTTGAAAAAGCAAATCAAAAAGCTCCGAGTGAATCGAGCCAATCGAGGGCAAAAAGGCGAACACATTTTAAAATTAGCTTTCAAAAACATTATTTTTGATGCAAAAAGAGGATTTTTTAGCTCGAAAAATTGTCATATTCATGAAATTCAATTTTGAAAAAAGCTTTCGAAAATTTATGATGCATTTTTGGTCGATTTTGCGACTTTTTCGCGACCCGTAGACATCCTGTAATCAAATTTTTGAACTTTTTTCAAAAAAAATTTTGGATTTCTGTTTTTCAAAAATAACTTACAACGCCAACGAAGAAAAAGGAATAAAGAAATAAGTTTTAGCCTGAGAGAAGCGAGGGCTGAGAATTTTCTGAAAATTCTGTATTTTTCCATTTCTTAAAAACTATTTCTATACAAAATTTTTTCACCAGTTCGATGGGAAAAATTACGACATTTTTTCAAAATTCCACAAGAAAGGAAAATAAATTGAAAATACATATTAACTCTGATAAAATTGTTGAAAAGTATGACAAAATCAAGACTTGCATGACTGTTAAAAACCCTGAATTTGTATAGTTTCTCTACTGACCACAAGATTTCCAATCACAACGGTAGCTAGAAAAAATGGGATACACGATACATCTCCGTCGCCTACGAGCAGACAATCCCACATCGACTCGATCCATTCTCCGCAAAGTACTCGAAATACAATCATGAAAGAGTGCATGAAGTCGGTGAAATTCCACCTTGGTAAGGTTTGGTCGGGGAAGAAATGCACATTATCTGCCGAACAAACCAATAATTAATTAATCGAGAAGGTAAGAGAAGGGAAACTCGAGAGCTGAGGGATCTTGGGGACAAATTCTCACCTATGTAATTCTTGCCGAATAACTGCATACCCATGACGGCGAAGATGAATATGATGATACACAATACAAACGTCAAGTTACCCAACGCGCCGATAGTTCTGCCCATGATGGAAATCAGCAAATTCAACGTTGGCCACGACTTCGCCAATTTAAATACTCTCAACTGGAAAAATTGTAGGAATTGATTAGTTTCGTCAAATTGATTCAAAACAAAAAAACAAAAACAACGATCATCATAATAATTGATTGCGAGTCAACAATCAATACTCACCAATCTGAAAGATCTCAATACCGAAAGACCTTGAACACCTTCCAGACAAAATTCCACCAAAGATAACACCACGATAATAAAATCAAATATATTCCATCCGACTTGAAAATAAAACTTGGGACTCATCGCCATCAACTTCAACGTAGCTTCCACAGCAAAAGTAGCGCTAAAAAACTATCAACAATACAAAACAATTAATATTCATCTACAAAGACATTATCAAGATTCAAGATATTTAAGGGTGATGAAATAAGAAAGGAAATGAGATCAATCCATACTCACGTAATTGCCACTTTTCAGCGTCTTCTCCAAATCCTTATCCATATCGTAATGATCCAACGCCATGAACAATGTATTCACCACGATGCATAACGTGATGAAAAGCTCGACAAATGGATCGAACACAATC
Source organism: Planococcus citri (assembly GCF_950023065.1). Lineage (NCBI taxonomy): Eukaryota > Metazoa > Arthropoda > Insecta > Hemiptera > Pseudococcidae > Planococcus > Planococcus citri. Next base: position 52,714,688 of record NC_088681.1, read on the forward strand.
AGCGAAACACCTTCTTGTATCTTGAGCCAAAGCCAGCAACAATCCCAAACGCAAAAAAAATCGATCCCCTTCACGCACAGCATCAGCATCTTCTCCTTGGCGGTCGGCTCTTCTTCCTCTTCGTCTGTCGGGAAGTAATACGTTGTGGCAACTGTGTCAACCACACACACACCCACCGGTTTAAAGGCATTGTTTGATACAACCATTACACAGTAGATAATTATAGATATTACAAGCTGGCGAATTTTTGAAGTACTCTTTCATACCTTTTTTTTCGCTCAAATACTCATCCTTCCCTTTCACTATTTAGGTATCTCTTTTACGTACTTTTCTACTCATCGATACGCAAATAGAAGTGCATTACACTTTATTACAGGGTGTCTGGTGAATGAATGTCTAGAAATGAGATTTTAGCATAATCTAGCTCCACATCTATTGAGCAAAAAACAGTCTGATGAAGGATGAAGGGGCATATTGTAAGAGGGAGCTCCAAATTTCGAAAAAAGGCAAATTGAAATTTCCTGTTTAGTTAGGGTGTCAGAGTCCATCACGAGGCCTTGCCACTTTTGTTAAATCCGCCACTGCTCGAGGTATGAGCCTCCGATTTGTTTGAAAAGAGCGTGATTTAAAACCCCCTTGACCAAAATTCCAGCTGTTAGTCGAACGTTTGAAAATTCAAAATTGACCATTTAATGGCAAAATCAACAAATAAAGTCGATAAATTTTTCTCAAGAACTAAACTTACAGATTGCAAATCATGTCGACTCCGCTACCCCAGCTCTGGCGCCGTCGCCGATGTGTTGATATAGATTATGAATGAATTACGATAGGCATCAGCATTTCTCTTTATCGAATTATCGAATATTGTTTTGCATCTGTCCATTCATCTGGATTAGCTTTGGAGACGATCTTATTTACTATAGCATTGGAATTCATTGTATGTACTAAGTATACCACACGAATTGATAAACACAAGTGTTCACATCAATATTTCTCTATTCACTGGTCCACTGATGGCTACATCAATGAATCTTTCTCGAAAAAAATGCATGCCGAAGGTTCCTAGTAAAATAATATCGCCTCGAGAGCTAATCCAGATACAGTAGTCGGATGACTCATTAGTCATCGCGATAATACTATGTATGTATTACGTTTCTAACGAGGGACCACTGTACATTGTCGATTCGCCAGTTCGCCGATTAGAAACAAAGAATTCACTCTTATATCGACGGTTCTGACAATTTTATTGCCTACTTCCGGTCCCAAGAAGACGACATCGACAGAGCTAGCCACCGCACCGCCGCGCTGCACGTGACACCCAAAAGACAGAAAAGGCTGGCGGTGCTCGCGAAGTCGCGATGTTCCCTGTAGCGAACATGAACATGTACTATTACATGTACATATTATACGTATTACGTAGGTAGTTGGTTGCTCAACCATTCGCAATCTTATGAAAACACTATCGAACTAGTAGTGGAGTGGCAAATGAAAAAAAAACTGCATTTGATGAAAGAAGCGTGAATTTTGGTATGATGAATTTTTGAACCAAAATGAAGTTTTTAAAACCGGGAGCCACTCGAGCTCTCCCCTCCTTCGAGGGGGGTGGGGCTTACATTTTTGAAAATGTTCCTGTGGATAGAGTTTTAATCGGAAATCCAATATTATGGTGTCTGCTGTTAGATATTGATCAGCACATTCCATTTTCACCATTGAAACCATCGTCCCTCCTCTCCCCCTTGCGTGGGGCTCAGCCCCCTAAATTGTGGATCTAGAAGACGTTGAGACTCGGAAATGTTATTTTGTGAAAATATATTAAGTAAAAAGTACAAATAATTTTGGTGGTTCATTTTTTGGTTCCCTCCCCCCTCTGCCCTCTGTGGCACCTTGAAACTTGAAAAACGCGCAAAATTGCCGCTTTAATGACAAAACATGGTGGAAACGGTGAGCTAAATGCTAATTCTTCTTGAAACTGGTAAGAAACATTTATTGAAAGCATTACGTAACGCGAAAAATGACGACTCTCCCCTTTACGCCCCCCCCCCATCCCCTAATTGCAAAAAAATATACTTACTGGTCAAAATTCCATCAGAATTGAAATATTAAGCCAGTTACTATTCAATATTGATCGATATGTTCCGCTAAAAGTGTCGGAATCATCGTATACCTCCCACCCCCTCATGGGGGCAGACCCCTAAAATGTGGAGTCGATGAAAAACCCACTTATGGATCTGAAATTCTGTAGATATGTACTTCTCTGGTCATGGGAATATATTTGATTCGGTCATTTCTAAAACCCCATAAGTCCAAAGACCTAAATTTTTCAGGAGAGACAAAAAACTGTTTCAAGCAAATTCTTACGTGTTAAAGTGAAAACCGATATCAGAAATGGAAAGGGCATACAAAAATACATATTTTGGGTCAAATTTGGATTTCAAAAGTTTTGCCATCATCGCTATATTACTCCTTGAAGTGTGTGGACTTATGGGGTTTTAAAAATGACTGATATTTTTGTAACTGAATATTGTTTAAAATTTCATCTGAAGGACCTAAAAAGCTTCTAAACCTTTCTAAACAATGAAATTCAATGAAAGGACTGAAAACAGTTCACTTGGGAATAGTTTTTTGGCTGTTTTATAAAAAGAAAAATGTTTTATTGAAAAAAAAGAACACGAAAAAAGTACAAAAAATTGAATAATAACTTCGAAAAAATGATAGTACGGATGATGCTTTGACCCCAACTCATTTTTAAAACCTCGTAAGTCCGGACTTATGGGGTTTTAAAAATGACTCGATTTTGAATCAGAGCGATTTGGTGGGAAAAAATGGTCGAAACAAAAAAATTCCACCGCCAGCCGATAGAGCTCGCCACATACTATCAAAATCGTAAAAAAAGTGAAAAACAAAAAATCTGTGACTTATGGGGTTTTAGAAATGACCGAATCATTTAATGGTCCATTTCATCGATTACATTCATCACCCGGCCCAGGCCCCGCCCCACCACCTTTATGTACCATTACACAAAAGATCAAAAAGTAACCCCTCCTGCTTTGTTGCACGCTCCATAGAAAAGTTACAGAAGTCGTTGTACACTTAATGGATAGAGAATTTCATCAGCTTTCCAACGGTATGTTTGTGATCATTGTGAGATGAAAACAAGCGAATGTCAAATAATTTTCTGAAGCGTAGGTTCATTGTGACAATTCTTTCAAAAATTTCCTCCATCAACGCATCATTTGGCCATTCACGACGTTAGGTCTACACATTAGACACATTTCCACGTGAATTTGAACCAAATTTTTGCCAGTAGACGATGGATAACTTATCTTGTAAGGGTACTTTGAGCCAACATGGGCTTAAAAGGGTACCTCCATGTTTGAGAACCAATTGCACGCGATCACTTCAACATACGGACTTGAAAAAATTACAGTGTAACCAGCAACTCAAAACTTAGATATGCCCAAAATTTCATCCATTTTGGTCCAGTAGTTCCGGAGAAAAAAAATAGCGAAACTTACTTTTGAGACGACCCTCGTACATAGATGAGAGTGTAACGGGAAAAATTCATTGAAATTGAAGTACCTATGTACTTACCCCCCCCCCCCGTCGACCCTCCGGAGCAACTTTTTTCTTGAAAAGGGAGTCCTAGGAATATTTCTAGCCCTTGACCTCAAAAAAAAAGTGGCCCCACTAACAAAATGGCAACCATTTTGATTGACAGGTTAACCGAAATTGCAGATTTTGCGTTCCAAGTTCCAACATAGAACTTGCACGACATTTTTCAAACCGTACAAAGGTAGATCGAAAGATCAGGCGAAAATTCATCACTGGTCAAAATTTCAAGAGCTAAAGTGCCTTTTTCGATTTTTGGTGAATTTTTAAAAATCAAATTTAGGCCAAAAATAAGAGATGGGAAAAAATCAAAACTTTACCTAATTGACCAAAAAAGCTGAAATTTGGGATATGGGTTATTCCACTTCAATTGGACCAAGAAGTGGTAGGGGGGTTCGGCGATTTTTTTGAAATTTTTCCTGCGAAAAGACCTTCCGAAGGGATGACGGATGACCAATGGCGCAAATCGCAGCCCTCTAGCCCATTTTTAAAGGCAGCCAGGGGGTGTCAAAGTTTTCAGTGAACCTAAAATACGTATCATCCATTTCAGCAGTGGATTACTCGATAACCGCGATACCTACCAAAATGGAACATTTTCCCATAGTTAGGGATTTTGAAAGACTTTTTGGTGATATCATAAAAATCAGTGTTGCCACTTTTTCGTACAAAAAATTACCTCAAAAAGTTTCAAAACGTAGTTTTCAAATCGTTCACTCTCAAAAATTTTGAAAAAAATATATTATGGAAAACTTTTCATGCTGAACAACATATTAAAAAATTGGGATGATACCATGCTGTAAAGTTGATTTTAAAAAATGTAAAGTTTTCGAAAAAATGTAATTTTTTGATTGAAAACACGAAAAAAAGTTTTGATAGGTGAAGTTGACCCATTTGACCCCAATTTTTACGTATCTGTTGAAAAAGTTGAAAAAACTCTCTCACTCGATGAAATGAACTCCTCACAAAAAAATCAAAATTCGAAAAGATTCAAAAAATGAACGAAATTTTATTTTTTTGTAGTGAGTGTAATTTTTATCAACTTTTTCACGAAATACGTCAGAAAGAGGTAAAAATAAGACGACTGAATAAATTTAAACTTTTTTTGATGTTTGAAATTGAAAATTGAATTTTTTCGAATTTTGATTTTTTGTGAGGAGTTTATTTCATTGAGTGAAAAAGGTAAAAGTATGGTTCAAATGGGTCGACTTTACCTTTTTTTAAAACTCATTTTCAAAGAATTATATGCGAAAGCAAATTTTTTTCATTTAAACGATTTCAGTACTGTATTTTGAAAACACAAATTTTCATTCCCCGAAACATAAATTTTCGAAAGCATTTGCCCTCGCTTTGCTCGGGCTTCTTTCCTTTCCTTTTTTTTTTTTTTAATCAAAATCAAGATGGAAATTTACATTTAAAAAAAATCGAGTTTCATTTCAAGTCCGAAAAATATGTAAACTCCTCACAAAAAACATTTTATTTTTTATGCCTCTCGAAGAACAAATTTTCAAGAGCTTTCGCCATCGTTTGGACTTGGAGTTGAACCTGTTCTGGTTTCTTTTTCAAAATTATTTCAAAATCAACTTCCTTCAATAAAAACATTATTCAAATCCTAAAATTTTAAAAGCCAAAAAATAAACTACTCTTTTTTTTCACATTTAAAAAACAGATTTTCCTGAAAAGCAAACAATTGTTAATTTTGGTAATTTTAATGGAATTTTAGGTGCCTTAGGATAGATTAATCGTCCTTTTTGCATTCTCTTCGCTATGCCACTGAATATTAACGAAAAATTGGCGTAGTGATAAACAAAGGTGATTTTTTTCCCGAGAGAAAAAAGTTATATTTGAATATATTTATTGGCAGCCCTGTAGCAGCACGAGTACTGGAACTAGTTGATTCGACAACGTGCGGTTTTGGCGTTTTGCTTTTGCGAGTTGCGAACTTGCGACCAATCTATTGTGTGTTCGACGAAAATCATGTCAGTTTTTTCGTACCTAAAATCGTAGATAATTATTTCCGCGTTGCGTTGCGAAATATTTTGAGTTTTTTTTTTTTTTGTTTTGAATCACAATGAGTGCTCAAGAACAATGGAATCTGTCAGAAACCGACTCTGACGATTCTGAATACGATTCCGCCGAGGGCTTCACTTCACCATCTTCTAAAGGTTCCGAATTCGATTTCACCGAAACGCCTAGACAAATACGTGTAAGTTGACATCGTTTCATTGTTATCTAATACTTTGTATCTGTTCAGTCTCCAGTACTGACGATGGTTTTGGTTTTTCATAGTTTAACGGTGAACTAAACACAGATGTGAAAAGCGACCATGTATCAGCAGTTGGCCAAAAACTAGGCAAGTTACAGATCGAGGGAAAAAAACATGATAAGGTATGTCTGAAATCAATAGTTACCTACATTGTAAAAAACTTTTTAGAAATTCGGATTTTTCTCATATTTTAACAAAACTCGCTTAAAATGTTGATTTTGATGTAAAACCACCACACAAAAATTTTCGAGTCGACTCCCCCCCCCCCAACCCACCCTAACCTAACCCGATAAATGAGCGAATCGTGCTCAAAATTCAAAATTCTCGTCATCCGGAAGCGATGGTCCAAAAATTTTGAAACTTATTGACTTTTCTGCTTTAAATTATTCTACTGTGAATTCGTGTTTTGAATTTTTTTTTCTCTCAAATATTTTTGACGCTAAAACCCTGTAAGAGACAATGTCCTTACTGATAACCTCATTCATTTTACTCTTGTGATGTAATTTTTTACATCACGTTGTAGAAATTTTTTGTTCCAGGATTGATGTAAAAAATTACATCAAATTGTGAAAAAAATTGTAAAATTTAACATTTGATGTACCTATGTATTTTTTTATATCAATTTGTTGTGTGAGGGTTAATCATGTCAAAATATCGAAAGATGAACGTAATTTCTAACACAGAGGAAGTGTGTATTAGTGTATGTGTATTGGAACGCAGTGGTGCTTATTCTTTGCATTAGTTACCAATTTCATTAATTTGAGAACAATTTGACTGAAAACTGGTCAATTTTTTTCGATTTTAGTGTGTAAAAGACTCATGTAGGTACTGGCAGTGGTACATACTATAGGTACCGGTTTCACGTCAAAATTTCGTGCCCACCCCCATTCCATCTCACTCTTTTAACCGTCAAACGGGATGCTCCTATAGGGAAAACTTGTGAAAATTTTCGAGCCCATAAGGGTCATTCCATGTCAATTCGACCAACGTTTTTGAGTCATGCCTTTCGATTTCGCTCATTTTTTTTTTACATTATCTATGTATTCACCCAGTAAGTAAGAAACCCGCAATCAGTTTGGTCTCAGCCCCCTCAGGGGGCGAGTGGGGGGGGCTTCCATTATTTTCACATTGTTTCGAGGTACTCAACTTCAGCAGCCCATTCCTCCAAAGCTATGATACTTCGATCAAAACTGATTTCACTGTTCGAAAGAACATTGCATTTTGAACTAATACTTGTTAAGCATTATTTTGAAATTTTGAAATTTTGAAAGTTGAATTTTCAAATTGAAAGTTCAAATTTCAAAATGGCGCTGTAGGTGGAAGCTATCATTTAACATTCTGAAAAAATTTCCATAAATGTACCTTTTGATATTTTTTCGAAATATTCAAGTTTCGAGATGGGATCTTTTATTTGGGGGGGGGAGCATCCCTCCCCCAAATTTGGACAAAACTTTCGAAAAAAAATATGGGGCATGTGATGCATCGAGTTGTATGTTTTTGGTGACGCTGAACACGAATATGACGTCAGATTTTTGATTGGACCCATCCACGGCCCCCAGCACCTTCCCGAGGGGAGTAACCTAAAAAAAAAAAATGGTTTCATTCAACACTCGCTGTTTTCATTCGAGCCAACGATTTCCAAGATCCCAACCCACCAAAAAACTGAAAACCCAATTCCATAATACGTACATACTTATGTATTTGAGGAGTCTAAAGTCTAACACAAGCAAGAGAACATAAAATCATTTCTAGAATTGCTGCATACGCACAACATGCGTTTATCATTTCATCGGACAACTTTAACTGGAAGTTGGCGTCACTTTGTAAATCATAATCAGCTTTTGACGATCGAGAATCGTCTACATTTCGCTATCGCCCGCAGCTGGTTCAGAATTCTTCGAAACGAAGACCTTGTTTTTCATTCCAATCAAGACGAAAAGATAACGAAAATGTTGGCGAAAGCGTCTATGTCCTATCGTCCGCTAAGTGCGGAAGGGTGCCTCGTGCAACTTGTTACTTGATACCTGTGTAAAACTGCCTTTCCACTCTGAGCACCATCTATCAGTCCAAATGTTCAAACCAAAAGTTATGTTACCTCAAGACACCCTTCCCATCACCAAAGATACCTTTAGATTTGAACTTGGACTGATAGATGGCGCTCAGTGTGGAAAGGCAGTTTTACACAGGTATCAAGTAACGAGTTGCACGAGGCACCCTTCCGCACTTAGCCGACGCTATGTACTCCTATCATCAATAGAACAGTCTCTAATCCATGTACAGTGTACAGTAGGCGCCGCTTATTATCATTGCGCTTATTAGAATAATTATCAAGAAGTTCATCTTTTTAGCGTTTTTAAAACTTGAAATCGCCAAAAAATGCAAAAAAAAAGTGTCGTTCTTTTACCTAAAAAATGCAAAAAATTCTCACTTCTCGAAAAAAATAATTGCAAAAAAGTCTCATTTCTTTGCCAATAATTCACAAACTTGTCACATTTTTGCTTTTTGAATAAATTCTCGCCAGTGCCGGCGTTAGCACTGTCGCATATGTCGCAAAGTGCGACATAGCAGATTTCTGGTGTGTCGCAATGACACACCGGAAATCCGTTGCCAAATATGAGAAAATTTAAAAAATTGAAAAAAATGTCAATTCGGTAGCAAAATTGTTAATTTGCCGACAAAATCACCGATCTGTCCACAAAATTCTCATTTTTTTCAAAAGCTTTTGCCCTCGCTTCGCTCGGGCTACATTATTATTTTCTGTTTAGACTTTTAAAAATCTCAGTAATGGAGAACTGACTTTTCACATCAAAATTACAGCTGTTTTGCTTCTTGAAACTTCAAGTTTTTGATAGCTTTAGCCCTCGCTTCGCTCGGGCCAATGTTCTATTTTTCAAAACACAAATTTTCCAAAGCTTTTGCCCTCGCTTCGGTCTGGAATTCAAGATACTGGTTTCAAAACTTTTAAGAATATGAACACCAAATGCAAATTTATCATTTTTTCTGAACAGATTCGGCAAAATGACGTGATACCCCCCCCCCCCCCCCAGGAATTTGAATTGTTCACAAAAAATGAATAAGTTAAAGAAATGTCGAATTGAACATTTTAAAAATTTGAACCCTTCTCCTTCTTTTCACACATGAAAAAATGGCACACCCTACTGGAAGGTCCAGTTACGCTCATTGGGGGGGGGGGTGGCTACGTTTCTCATATGTCATTTTTTTGCGACACACCAGAAAAATTTACTTCGCCGGCACTGATTCTCGCAATTGCTAAAGATTTTCACTTTTTTCCAAAAATTATCAAAAGCCTCGCGTATTTTTTAGAAATTTCCGAAAAGTAGATACCTACCTACATAATATATACGAAAAAGTGCTCTAGAAGTTGATTTTTTTTTCGAGCACCAAAAAAACGCGTCAACATTTCAAGTGCTCAAGTGCCTTTTTCGATTTTTGATGAATTTTTGAAAATCAAATTTAGGCCAAAAATGAGGGAATAATTCAAAATTTTACCAAATTGACCGAAAAAGCTGGAATTTGGGATATACCCTATTTTCTACTTGCAAAATCGATTGGAAATTTGGAAACTGTTTCAAACCGTTTTGAGCAGTTCTGAAGCCTGTAGTAAATTTTTGAAACTTGAAATTTCCGAAAATTTCATTAAATGGAGATGGAAAGCCGAAATTCATTTTGCAAACTAATTTTAATACGCTACGAAGTTAACTACAGGTGAATTTCAAGTCGTTTTGTGGCCTCCAGCGACTTTTTGAAAATTACATGTAGTCTCCACCACATTTTTGAAACTTGATTCCCACAGCATTTTGTCCAATGGAGTTGGCAAGCTGAAATTTACTTCGCAAACTGATTTCAATACGATATGAAGTCGACTGCATGGTGGTTCCAAATGGTTTTGAGGATTCCAGCTACTTTTTGGAAATTTCAATTTTCCAAAAAACGTCATACAACCTTTCAAAAAGTCGTTGGAGGCTCCAAAACGACTTGAAATCCACCAGTTGTCGACTTCGCAGCGAATTGAAACTGGTTTGCAGAATAAATTTCGGCTTTCCATCTCTATCTGTTGAAATTTTTGGAAATTTCAAGTTTCAAAAATCTACTGGAGGCTCCAGTAATTTTCAAAAAGTTGCTGGAGGCTCCAAAACAATTTGAAACTCACTTGCAGTCGACTTCGTAGCGTATTGAAACTGGTTTTCGGAATGAATTTCGCCTTTCCAACTCCATGTTTGATGAAACTTTGGGAAATTTCAAGTTTCAAAAATCTGCTGGAGGCTCCAGAACTGCTCAAAATGGGTTGAAACAAGTTTTCAGTCGATTTCGCATGTCGAAAATAAGGTATACCCCAAATTTCAGCTTTCTCGGTCAATTTGGAAAAATTTTGATTTTTTCCCCTCGTTTTTGGCCGAAATTTGATTTTTAAAAATTCATCAAAAATCGAAAAAGGCACTTTAGCACTTGAAATGTTGACAGGTGATAAGTTTTTGCCTGACCTTTCGATCTACCTTACGGTTTAAAAAATTTCGTGCAAGTCCTATGTTGGAACGCAAAATCTGCGATTTTGGCTGACCTGTCAGTCAAAATGGCCGCCATTTTTTTTCGAGGACAAAGGCTAGAAATATTCCTTAGGACTCCCACTCCAAGAAAAAATTTGTCCCAGTGGTTCGACGGGGGGGGGGGGGGGTGCAATAGATCCTTATGCGGGCTCCCCGACTGGCAACTATCAAGTTTGTCCTCTCAACTGAATTTAACTTTGAAATACCTATGTAAAACAAACTTTCTACATTTTACCTATCGTAACTAAGGATTTATGAGGATGCAATCCATTTATTATGATTCGTGTATTTGTAAGTTGGAGTGTTTTTGTTTCGAAAAAATTTTTGGACACCCCCCCCCCCCCTCCCTGCCATTTATTTTAAATCACTGTTAGAACATGGATTTGAAATCTTAGACGTGACCCATCGTATAAATTTTCATGCTGAGCTCAAAAATTGCGATAATTTTTCATTTCGACTTTGACCTTCCTGTCCTCATTGATGCCGGATTAAAATTCAAGAACATCGGAAAATTCGTACTAATTTAGAAAGCATCATACGATTATTCGACAAAGTAGTGCTACTTGATTGTTATTTTCAAGGCTGTAATTAAATTTCTGAAAAAATTTCGCAAAGGAAACCCTCTTCTTTGGTTTTCTATGAATTTTAAAATATTTCAACTTCCCTAAAAATCCCCAAATACCGATGAAAATTTTTTAGAAAACAATTTTACACACGCGTAAGGGAACATAATATGTCGGCTTGTGGTGGAGTGGAAAGGGGGGTCAACTCAAAAATTGTTGTGGGATGGTTTTGCATCAAAACTAACATTTTGGGTGAGTTTCGTAAAAATTGGAGAAGTGTTAATTTCACTACCTATCTTATCTTGAAAGGCTCTTCCGTCTTATCTGATGAAGTTATCACGTAAGTAGCAATGTAGCATGTACCTAATTACCTATGTTTACTGTTTGCAGGAAGTGCCCGCGGCATTCCCTTGTGAATATTGCGGTATTCATGATCATAGCTGCGTCGTGAAGTGTAACGTATGTGAAAAATGGTTTTGCAATGGTCGCAGAAATACTAACGGATCGCATATTGTTGAACATTTAGTTCGAGCCAAGCATAACGTGAGTGTCTCTTATCTCTTTTGTAGTGATTATACTCATGGTCCATAAGGATTCTGTTTGAACGTGAGTGTCTTGCAGGAGGTAAATTTTCATAAATATGGTCCTCCGGACTGTTATCGTTGCCATACGCGAAATGTGTTCGATTTATGTTTTATACGTAATGAAGCTGATTCTACCTATGTGCTACTATGTCGACACTGTTGCTCTACTCAAAAATCTCTCAAAGATGTAAACAGGTTTGTATAAATCTTGGTCTAATTTCAGCTTGATGAGAAGATCTTAATTACCAATGTTTATTCATTTTCAACTATTTAGGTATCAGGAACAATGGAAACCGTTGATAGAAGATCGATGTTTCGTATCGTGGCTGGTTAAGATACCGGATGATCAACTTCAACTCAGAGCCCGTCAAGTAACATCGGCTCAAATAGCTAAACTAGAAGAACTCTGGAAGGATAACATCAATGCAACTATTGGTGATTCAAAAAAAACAGGAATCTGTGACGAACCTCAGCGAGTACTTTTAAAGTGAGCTCATCAAAAGTGCCATTTGGCATTCAGCTCGTTTGGTAGCATTTCAATTTTCATAATCGATTTTAACATTATAGGTATCCAAATGCCATCCAATATCAGAATATTTACGATCCACTGGTTAAACTGGAAGCTGACTTCGATAAGAAATCGAAGGAATCCCAAACTCACGATAATATCACTGTTCGTTGGGAGATTTTGTTAAATAAGAAAGTGGTAGCTAAATTCAACCTGCCTGAAAGTGACGGAGGTAATCAGTCGACGATTAATTTATTCGATTAAATATCAGATAAAGATGAGCGTATTTATGTGTAATTTACCTTACTCTCGACAGCTACGAAAATAATGCTCGGCGATGAGCTGAGATTACGATATACTGGAGAACTATCAAGACCTTGGTCTGGAGTCGGTCACGTTATCAGGGTACCGGATAATTACAGCGAAGAAGTTCACTTAGAAATGAAAACTAGTCCAGGAATAACTTTCAAATCTAATAGTAAATTCACGGTCAGTTTTATCTGGAAATCAACGTCATTCGATAGGTAATAAACTCATATTTCGTTTTGAACAATTTCTCCCAACACTTTTTCAAGCATTGTTTGTACTGAACATGTTACAGAATGCAACAAGCTTTGAAAAAATTTGCTGATGACAACACATCTTTATCCTCTTCCATCCATTATAGTTTGCTTGGATTCGACGACGTCGATGACGTATTACTCACAGCGCACGCTCACGCTGCTAAACATTATTCAGCTCCTAATTTACCAAAATTGAATCCATCACAAGTACTAAATTTTGTTCATTTCAAATTGAAAATAAAACTTTTGACGTTACCGTACCTCTAAGAGTGTGTTTTTTTCTCAGGAAAATGCGGTGAAAAAATCGATTCAAAGACACTTGACCTTAATTCAAGGACCTCCTGGTACAGGAAAAACCGTCATTTCGGCGACTATTGTTTATCAGCTGGTGAAATCGAACACTGGACGAGTGTTGGTTTGCGCTCCTTCGAACATAGCCATCGATCAGTTGACTGAGAAAATCCATAAGACTAATTTAAAGGTATAGAGATAATGACGATTGAAGGGAATTCGAGATTCCTATATTTCCTACACAAGTGTCAGATTGTACATACAAGTAATTTCTGAGTTTGTATATTTATTTTTTTATTTTGCCAAGGTTGTGACAGTTTCCGCGTATTCAAGAGAAGGAATCGATTCACCGGTTGCTTTTTTAGCTTTACATAATCAGATCAAGAATTTAAACAAGTAAGTTGGTGTGATGAGCTGAGTCTTCAATCGAGTAGGTATTCGAGTACCATACCTTCGGGCTGTCTCGTTAGTTGTTATAGCTGCTTTGGATTTGTGCATTTTTGAAAAAATCACTAACAAGAGAACCTCTTGAGGTGTCCGCCTCCGATTTGAACGGGACTGCGATTTTTGGAAAGAGCATGTTCTAAAATCCCCAAATCCAAATTTTCAGCTGCCTAAGTTCATTTTTCGATTTTTAGCGAATTTTTGTAATTCCAAAATTGACTATTTTAGTGATTTATGTTTTTTTTTAAAAAAAAGTACGTACTTGATCAGTAAACATGTTTAATATAAGTCCTAAAACTGATATTAATCCCCCCCCCCCAAATCCAAATTTCGCCATTTTCAGCCATTCTGGAGCCTCCAGCGCGAATTTTTCAATTTCTCCAGAATTTTAAATTTTCTCCAAAAGGCGTGAATATGAAGTTGGGCAGCTGAAAATCGAGTTGTGTATTATACTCGATCTGTTTAACGAGTTTATCCACATTTGAGTCGGTTTTGGGAGGGACACCTCAAGAGTAGTTTTTTGACCAGCTTTTTTCATTATAAAAAATCAAAAAAAATCAAAAGTTTCCCATTTGCAAGGAAATTTTTGAAATTTGCGCGAATTGCTGTGTTTCGAACACAACAAACCCCCTGAGGCCGAATTCCGCCATTTCCCACCGATCTGGAGCCTCCAGCGCTACTTTTTAATTTCTCCAGAATTTTGAATTTGCTCCAGAAGGTGTGAATATGATGTTGGGCGTGTTGGGCAGCTAAAAATCGAGTTATGTGTTACACTCGACCTGTTAACGAGTTTATCCATATTTGAGCCGATTCTGGAGGGGACACCTCAAGAGTGGGTTTTTGACCAGCTTTTTTTAAAATAAAAATATCCAAAAATCAAAAATTTTCCATTTGCAAGAAAATTTCTGAAATATGCGCGAATCGCAGTATTTCATCATGAACTAACCCAACGAGGACGAATCTCGCCATTTCCAGCCATTCTGGAGCCTCCAGCGCGATTTTTCAATTTCTCCAGAATTTTAAATTTGCTGCAAAAGGCGTGAATATGAAGTTGGGCAGCTAAAAATCGAGTTGTGTATTATACTCGACCTGTTTAACGAATTTATCCACATTTCAGCCGATTCTGGAGGAGGCTGCTCAAGAGTGGTTTTTTGACCAGCTTTTTTTCAAAATAAAAATATCCAAAAATCAAAAATTTCCCGTTTGCGAGAAAATTTTTGAAATTTGCGCGAATCGCAGTATTTTGTCATGAACTAACCCCACGAGGGCAAATGTCGCCATTTCCAGCGATTCTGGAGCCTCCAGCGTGATTTTTCAATTTCTCCAGAATTTCTAATTTGCTCCAGAAGACGTCAATATGAAGTGGGGCAGCTGAAAATCGGGTCGTGTGTCATACTCAACCCGTTTAACGAATTTATCCACGTTTGAACCGATTCTGGAGGGGTCACCTAAAGAGTGTTTTTTTGACCAGATTTTTTCATAATAAAAATAACCAAAGATCAAAAATTTCTCGTTTGCGAGAAAATTATCGAAAAATACTCGAATCGCTGTATTTCGTCATTAATCAAGCCCACGATGGTGAATTTTCCCATTTCCAGCCTTTCTGGAGCCCCTGGAGAAATTGGAAAATTGCGCTGGAGGCTCCAGAATTGCTGGAAATGGCGACCCTCACCCTCGTAGGGTTAGTTCATGACAAAATACTGCATATTCGCGCAAATTTCAAAAACTTTCTCGTGAACGGGAAATTTTTGGTTTTTGTATATTTTTATTTTGAAAAAAGCTGGTCAAAAAACCACTCTTGAGCTGCCTCCTCCATAATCGGCTGAAATGTGGATAAATTCGTTAAAGAGGTCGAGTATAATACACAACTCGATTTTCAGCTGCCCAACTTCATATTCACGCCTTTTGGAGCAAATTTAAAATTCTGGAGAAATTGAAAAATCGCGCTGGAGGCTCCAGAATGGCTGGAAATGGCGAAATTTGGATTGGAGGGGGGGTTAATATCAGTTTTAGGACTTATTTTGATCATTTTTACTGATCAAGTACTTACTTTTTTAAAAAAAACACATAAATCACCAAAATAGTCAATTTTGGATTTTCAAAAATTCGCCAGAAATCGAAAAATGAACTTGGGCTGCTGAAAATTTGGATTTGGGGGTTTCAGAACATGCTCTTTCCGAAAATCGCAGTCCCGTTCAAATCGGAGGCGGACACCTCGAGAGGTTCCCTTGTAAGTTCTTTTTTCACTCTCAATAAGCACGTTTACTCTTTTGGCACGACTTCAAAGTTATACGACGATGCAATATGGGACACCTCGTAATTCAAATCTATTAAACGTAACGTTATCTCGACAGTAACCCCAAATTGAAGAAGTTACAACAACTACGAAATGAAACTGGCAAACTTTCAGAGGACGATGAAAAAAGATACAGAATTTTGTTGAGATCCGCCGAACGTAAGCTACTCGATTCTGCCGATGTAATTTGCTGCACCTGTATCGCCGCAGGAGATCCACGTTTATCGCGTATGAAGTTCCATTCCGTATTGATTGACGAATCTATGGCAGCTACCGAACCGCAGTGCATGGTTCCACTGGTATTGGGAACGAAAAAGGTGAAATATCGATCATTTGCAATGTATGTACATCGATTAGGCAGACTAGTTTAATTGATACGTGTTTTTCTTTTTTGACGCAGCTCATTTTGGTTGGAGATCATTGCCAGCTTGGTCCAGTCGTTATGTGCCCGAAAGCTGCGAGAGCTGGTCTTGGTCATTCGTTATTCGAACGTATGGTTGAACTCGGAATCAGCCCATACCGTTTAGAAGTTCAGTATCGTATGCATCCAGAATTATCGCTCTTCCCGTCCAATTTCTTCTACAAAGGATCCTTGCGAAATGGTGTTACCGCTGGTAATATTTTTACTTTTGTAGTGTACTTAACAAGGGAAACTCTTAAGGTGCCCGCTTCCGATCGTTTGACAATTCAAAATTGACTGTTTTTCGTGATTTATGCTTTTTTCAAAAAGGTACGTACTTGATCAGTAAAAATGATCATCATTTCCAGCCGTTCTGGAGCCTCCAGCGCGATTTTTCAATTTCTCTAGAATTTTTGAATATGCTCCAGAAGGCGTCAATATGAATTTGGGCGGCAGCTTTTAGTACCTAGGTACCTATCTATAAAAAAAGCTGGTCAAAAAACCACTCTTGAGGTGTCCCCTCCAGAATCGGCTCAAATGTGGATTAACTCGTTAAACAGGCCGAGTATAACACACAACTCGATTTTCAGCTGCCCAAATTTATATTGACGTTTTCTGGAGCAAATTAAAAATTCTGGAGAAATTGAAAACCGCGCTGGAGGCTCCAGAATGAATGGAAATGGTGAAATCAGGGATTGTACTCAAATTTTTCTCAAAAAATCCGGAAAAAGTAATCAAAAAAATGTTAATGTAAAAAAAAAATGAAAAAGTGGCAACCAAAAAACTTCAATGCATACAAAAGCATTACATTTTATTTTAGTTTACAAAAAAAAAAAAATCGTAACAAAAATTTCGATATAGGTAGCAGTTTTTTCAAAAAACAGAAAAAAAAACATCAAAATTCGAATAAAAACCATTTTTGAAAAAAAAAAAAAAACTAGCAACAGCTCAAAACAGATAATTATCAATATTTCGAAAGTAACCTACTCGTAGATCAAAATGCAAAAAGAAAGCATGCAAAAAATATTGGATTCCGGAAACATATAATCGAATGAAAAAATTGCAAAATTGAAAGAAGAGGGGGAAGTCTACCAAAACAGGGAGAAACGAAATTTAATGTTTTATTTAAAATCACTTCAGAAAATCAAACACAAAAATACCAATTTTAAATAAAATAGTAGAAATGTTGACATGAGCGAGGGTTTGACGAAAAAAAAAATTATTTGGGTGTTGAGAAATACGAGTAATAAACAATAATTTGTAAAAAAAAATCTAGGTATAAATAAGAAGAATTATTTTAGAACAGGAAACTTATTAAAATCAACAGGAAAGGGCGGGGGGAGGGGATAGATTGCAATCCTTTGGAAAAAAAGTGATTTTTAAAAATTCGGAACAAAAAAATGTACCTTGATTCAAAAAGAATTATTAAATCAAAATCAGAAGTCCCTACTCAAGAGCGAAATTCAAAATGAACCACTATTACAGTTTTGTCAAAAAAAAAAGTTGAAAAAAAATCACGAGGATTCCAGAATTAAAAATTCGATTAAAAGTAGAAAAACTCCACTGAAAAAATCAAGGTATAAAGGACTAAAATTTAAGGAAAAATATCGCAGAATTGAAAAAAAAATCCACGAAACTTAATGATTGTAAAATTGCGAAAACTTCACAAAAATTTAGACACCAAAAAAACACGAAAATTCGGAGAAATTCGTCGAAAAGTTGGAAAATGAAACCTTTGAGAATTCAGAGAAGAATAAAACTTGAAAAAAAACAAGAAATCCTCGAAAAAATTCAAAATAAAACCATCAAGTTTCAAAGTCCAAAAAAACTCTCACAAACTCGAATAAATCTGTAAACGGGGGAATTCCGCAAAAATGTAAGCAGAAAAGACTACTGAAATTTGGGGCTAAATTAGGAGAAAATTTTATAAAAAATCTCGAGAATTCAAGAAAAAAGATTTAGCTGAAATTTCTCAAGAACAAAAATTTAGGCAGAAAAATGAATCGATAAAATTCGAAACAAAATCAAGTATGGAAATTGTGAAAACAGAAAACTCTCGAAAAATCAGTTCAGAAAAAACAAATTTTTGAGAAAAATCATCGAAAAATTTCTAGCAAAACTGAAAAGGATTCAACAGAGAAAAATAATTCGACTTTGAAAAAAAAAAAAATTGTTCGAAGAGAGACAAAATCCGGAGTACCTTTCCTCATAGCGGGGGGGGGGGGGGGGAATCAGCAAATGAAAGATATCAAGATGCAGAAAAATCCACCACAAAGGGTGAAAAAAAAACAAATTCATCAAATTTCAAAGAAGCTTGCTTCCATCCCTTCTCGAAAAAAATATCAAAATTTAAAGGAAATCATGATTTTTGGAAGAAAAAAAATCATAATTCCACAAAAATGTGAGCAAAAAAATCACTTATTTTTTTAAAGCACGAAACTCAAAAAAAAAACACAACTTAGAATTAAAGAAATGCAGTCGAAATTTAGGCAAAAAAATGACTACAATTTAAAACAAAACTATAGAATCGTGAAAATTTAAAAAAACTTGAAAAAAGAAAACTCGCGAAAGTTCAGAAAAATCATACCGAAAAATTTACAAAAATTCAAAAGAAAACTCACCAAAATCAGCGAAGAAAAAAATTTACAAAACTCAAAAAAAAACCATCGAACCGAAATCAGGAGAAATCCCGATTATTTGAGCAATAAAATCACACAAACCCGAGGGAAAATTTTTATGAAAAAATCACGAGAATTCAAGGTGATATAATTGGGCAAAAATTCAGGCGAAAAACATAAAAATCATCAATACTGAAAAAATAAAATTCGTAACGCTGAAAAAAGCAGCGATGCCATTTAAATAAAATTAATGTTTTTTCGTAGAATTTTGGATAAAATTTGGGGGGTAAAAGGAAATTTGTGGAAAAACTTGGAAAAAGTATAACTTTTAGTGACCAACATTTTTAAAAAGTAACCAAAAGTTACTATTAGTATGTAACTTTAGTAACTTATTGGTTACTTGAAAAGTAACAGAGTACAATCCCTGTGAAATTTGGATTTCGGGAATAAATATTTCAGTTTTAGGACTCATTTTGATCATTTTTACTGATCAATTGAAAAAAGCTGCATAAATCACCAAAAATAGTCAATTTTTAATCTTCAAACGGTCGCCAAATATCGAGGTATAAAATTGGGCAGCTAAAAATTTGGTTTTGGGGGTTTCTCTTTCCAAAAATCACGGTCCCGTTCAAATTGAAGGCAGACACTTCAAGATAAGTTGGGTCAGTTTTAGTTAATTCTTTCATAATTGTGCGCAGCGGAAAGAGTACTGCCGAACGTCTTCCCGTGGCCAGCTCCGGATAAACCGATGATGTTTTACGTAACCCAAGGCATGGAAGAAATCGCCGGATCTGGTACGTCGTATTTGAATCCAACAGAAGCATATTTCGTTGTAAAAATAACCGCCAAATTCATACGTTGCGGCGTGAAACCCGAACAGATCGGTATTATTACACCGTACGAAGGACAGCGAGCACATTTGGTTAGGATTTTTTCATCTCAGCATGTCTAAAATAAAGGAATCTTTTTCATCTTACTCGTAATAAATTTTTATAGGTGCAATGTATGCGGCATCAAGGAAAACTACCCGCCAGTTTGTACCAACAAATCGAAGTGGCCAACGTAGATGCGTACCAAGGTCGTGAGAAAGATATCATCATCGTGTCTTGCGTACGTTCCAACGACCGTCAAGAGATCGGGTTTTTGAAGGATCCGCGAAGGTTAAACGTTGCTCTGACCAGAGCCAAATATGGCCTTATCGTGGTCGGAAATCCGCAAGTTTTTTCAAAAGTGAGCCCATATTACTGGTTGTAAATCTCATCTATTATTCAATTAACAAATTAACCAGAACTGTTATGGTTTTTTTTTCTGTTGCAGCAAACCGAATGGAATCACCTACTCAATTACTATACAGAACAAAAAGTGATCGTAGAAGGACCACTGAAAAATTTGAGAGAAAGCGCTACCCAGTTCGCTAAACTTGGACAGATTGACTAAACAACATCGTTTTATTCGACTCGGTCGAACCCTCATTTTTCTCCGGTACGAGAACGTTATGTTAGCTTTTGTCAATTTTTCGCTAAAAAAAAATGTCCATTGTTAAATTTTTTTGTCGAATATACTACTTGATACGTTGTGTGTAATAGAAAATAAGTTTAGATTTTTAAAAATAGTAAATATACTCGTATTTTCGATCGTATTACTTTCCCTTTTTTGGTGGGGGAATGGGCATGGGGGTTGCAAAAAGTCATCGCTTACTTTTATCTGATATGAAAAATGAAAGCACCGTTCACCGTTGGGTTCTGAATCGATGATTCGTGTTGAGATTTTTTTTTGCTAACAATTTGCAGTCAACCCAAAAGCAAAGTCTAAAAATTATTATTTTTTTTTTTGAAAAATCAGAGCAATCACCATATTTTTTTGACATTTTGACTTGACGAATAGATCACATACGAGTATTTTACCAATCAAAATACCTATAAAAATAAAATAAGTTGAAAACACCATTTTAAGGGGTAAATATGGGGGGAGGGGGTTGACAATTTTTGTGAGGAATGGGGATACTTCCTATCATTCCTATGCATATCTGCAACATCCTAAAATTTTTTGAAATCAGTTCATATGGGCATGAGAAAGGTGTTATTGTAATTTCAGAACGGGGGGGGGGGGGTTTCCTCAAAAAGAGAAGGGGCTGTGGATCTGAAACTTTCCACGGGGAAGTTTCTCAATGGTACCCACCTTCCATGCTAATATCAACCCGAATGCTCTCGGGGGCCGTTTCACCTCTCTTAGGCGCCTATAGCCTTTGTGTGTTTTTCAGAAAACCCCCCTCATCAGAATGGTGGTAGTACCACCCCCTTGAACATGAAAGGAAAGTTGATACACCATTAGATTGGAAATTTGACGTAGATTTTTCTACATACTTATCTAACCATTAGCACAGTCAAATGGCGGAAAAAAATAGGTGAACCCAAACATTATTGCGATCAAAAGTTTTTTTGGTGAATATTGTGTAGGATGGTGTGCTGAACAACATACTAAAAGTCCCGCCCCTATCCCACGAGCTAACCCCCCCCCAGTGGATTAAAGCCCCCCAAAATCAGTTTTTTGTCAAAAACTTCTGAAATATCAACTTTCGAGTAAAATGAGCTCAATGATAATTTCAGCTCCTCTCCAAATACCTATCAAATGAGCTGTCAACCAACTCCCTAGCCCCAGGGGGGGGGTGGCGCTACGACCCCTCAAAGTGACGTAATTTTAATATTATTTTACATTTCATGACTGGGGACTTGGAACCTGTTCTAATTAATTGAATTGAGTCAAACTTGGGGAATGGGATCCTTTTGGGAACTAGAGTTGACCTCTGGAGTGGGAAGGGTCAAAGTTGAAAATTACCAAAAGGTCATTTTTTTGGAGGGGCATAATTTGGGCCCAAATGGATAAAAATTGTCCAAAATGATACCATTGGTCAGTACCCCCCCCCCCCCATTGTGATCAACATATCCAAATTTCAGCTTTCTAGGTCATCCCCACTCCATTTGAGGGAAAATTCAGGTAAAACCCCCCTTATTTTGCCCATATTTTCAGGTTTTTCCACCTTAAAAGGCGTGGGGATGATCTAGGAAGCTGAAATTTGGATATGTTGATCACAATGGGGGTACTGACCAATGGTATCATTTTGGACCATTTTCATCCATTTGAGGTCATATTATACCCCTCCAAAAAAATGACCTTTCTGTAATTTTCAACTTTGACCCTTCCCACTCCAGAGGTCAACTCTAGCTCCCAAAAGGATCCCATTCCTCAAGTTTGACTCAATTTAATTAATTAGAACAGGTTCCAAGTCCCCAGTCATGAAATGTAAAATAATATTAAAATTACGTCACTTTGAGGGGTCGTAGCGCTACCCCCCCTGGGGCTAGGGAGTTGGTTGACAGCTCATTTGATAGGTATTGGAGAGGAGATGAAATTATCATTGAGCTCATTTTACTCGAAATTTGATATTTCAGAAGTTTTTGACAAAAAACTGATTTTGGGGGGCTTTCGCAAAAATAAGTAAGTAATTCAACTACTTCTAAAAAAGTCGACAAATGAGCCCATTTCCACAAATTTTTTTCAAAATCCCATTTGAGAAGTGTGATTGAAAAAAAGTGGGACTTGGCGATAAAAAGTGATAAAAAGTAGGATCGTTACTAAAATCAATTTCTTACAATGCAAAATTTAAAATCGTTCAAAAATGGCAGCAGCCAAACATTATATATTCTAGAGGAATATTTCGATAATTTCAGTTCAATTTAATGCAAAACTAGATAGTAGGTAGGTAGTAGGTCTAGGTACAACGAACTTCGAAAATTCAATACGCAACGTGCATGGATTTATGCAAGCACACTTCGCAAACCGATTACCTATTGCATTTGTATGCGTGTGTGAATATGGAGTTCACGCATGCACAGTTCTAATTCTATTATACCCTGTATCAGTATCTCTCCTAGTCCTAGAACAGAAACATGTTATTTCAAAAATAGGTACGCGTAAACTCAGTTCTCTTATCAGCCTATAGTATATTGTTGAAGAAGATACGTCTTCT
Source organism: Planococcus citri (assembly GCF_950023065.1). Classification (NCBI taxonomy): domain Eukaryota; kingdom Metazoa; phylum Arthropoda; class Insecta; order Hemiptera; family Pseudococcidae; genus Planococcus; species Planococcus citri. The sequence goes on from NC_088681.1 coordinate 52,737,419, forward strand.
TTTTTTTTCTAAACCGTAATTATTTTGCGTTGAGAAATATTTCGCTGTTGTAAATTATTGTAGTAGTTTCGTTTGTTGAGAAAAAACACCACGAAAGATGGCTCACTCTCAAGGTTCTGAATTCGATTTCGCCAAATTCACAATCGCATTACCGTCGCAAAGTTCGCAAGCTTCGCAAGTCGAATCAACGCCTGGGAAAACTCAAGTAAGTTTACAATGTTATGCAACACACTATTCGTTTTTCTGTAGGTATTGACCATGGTTTTTATATATTTGTATTAAAGTATGGTTGATATCAGCCTTACAGTATAACGCACCTTGGGAGTAATAAGGTGACATCTCAAAAAAAATTGATTTTGATGTTTTTGCATTTTTGGGGCTTGTATGACCCCCCTCAACCAAAAATAACACTTTGAGTTGGATACAGTATCTGGATCATGTAAAAAACCCAAATGGCCTAACTCAAAATCTCAACAACATTGCAAGTTGTTTGGAGTTATAAGGTGACATCTCAAAAAACTCCACCTTTTTTGAGCAAATTTCGTACATACAAAGTGTTAATAAACAGTTTTGATTATTTTGAATGTTTGTCAGTTAGAAATAGTCACAAGGAGTGCATTTTTTATTGGTTTGTACCAAATGGAAAACATTTTTTAAATTGATCACTTTTCAGAAAAATGAATTTGCACATATTATGAAATTTTAGTTTTTTGAGAAAAACTCAAAAACTAAGCACTCTAGAAAAAAACTAACGACATTATGTCGATTGGAAATTTAATTCTCTACAACTTTGTTACCAAGAAATTTTTTTTGGACGCTTCCTTTCGCCTCCACATCAACTTTATTGAAAGGTGCTAACTCAAAATGTTTTCCAAACATTGAAATATTTCCTCTTTAAGATTTTATTTTTCAAAGTGTTCTTATGCTAAATGAAGGTAGGATACCAGATCTTTAAAATGAGGTGCTATTCATTCCTCACAATTAATTATAAGTTGATAAAAATAATGAATCAAGTTTTAAAAAATAAGAAAATCACTCTCCTGTAAAATTTCACTTTTTTGAGATGTCACCTTATTACTCCCGAGGTGCGATAAGATAATGAAATCGGTACTTTCTCTAATCTTGACGAAAGTCACTCATAATGTTAGTTTTGATGTGAAATCATCCAAAAAATGACGAAAAAGCTCGTTTTTTTTTGACAAAATTTTGATTTTGCAATGATTTTTGAGCTGCTCAAAAAATGACTTATATGTTATAGGTAGGTACCTTAGGGTGTATAACTACATTTCTGAAAAAATTTCGCAGAAGAGACCTTCTTCGTTTTCTTTTTTTTACAAATTTTTGAAATTTTCAACCCCCCCCCCACCCCAAAACAAAACGCCATCAATTAATATATGAAGACTATTTTTGAAAAAAAAAATCAAACACGCACCTACCTATGAAAGTTTAAAAATTCAGGACCTCCTCACTCGAAGAACGAGAATTTTGAATTTTCAGCACAATATATAGGCACTATATGCACATTTCTCGGGTTGGGGTAGGGATAGTCCACTTGGAAAACATTTGTGATGGGTTTACATCAAAACTAACATTTTTGGTGAGTTTCGTCAAAATTGAAGAAAGTATGTATCGATTTCACCATCTTATCCTGAAATCTCTTTCTATGCCTAACATGATGGTGTTATAATTATAACGTATTTACTATGTGCAGGAGTTACCCGCATTCGCTTGTGTGTATTGCGCTATTCACGATCCTAGCTGTGTCGTAATGTGTAACATATGTAAAAAATGGTTCTGCAATGGTCGTGGAAATACTTGTGGATCGCATATTGTTAACCATTTAATGCAATCCAAGCATAAGGTGAGTGTTTCTTATCTCATAAGTATGTAAGTATTGATTGCTTGTGGAGTTTTGTTTCAACGCGATTGCTTTGCAGGAAGTAACTCTTCATAAAGTTAGTCCTTTGGGAAAAACCGTCCTGAAATGTTATGCTTGCGGTATGCGAAATGTCTTCGTTTTAGGGTTCACACCTGATAAGACGGGTTCCGCTGTGGTGCTACTATGTCGACAACCCTGCGCTGCTCAAAATTCCATCAAAGACTTGAACTGGTTAGTATAAATAAATTTTCGTCAAACTTCTGCTTGATGAGAAGATCTTAATTATGCAATTCATTTTTAACTAATTTAGGGATCAGGAAAAATGGAAACCGTTGATAGAAGATCGATGTTTCGTATCGTGGCTGGTTAAAATACCTGCCGAGCAAGATCAACTCAAAGCTTGGCCAACAACATTGGCTCAAATATGTAAACTAGAGGAAATTTGGAAGGATAACGTGGGTTTCACTGTAGCCGATTTAGACCATGACTTGGAGTTTGATCCACCAAGAATCGACGTTGAACCGGTCAAACCCCACCTAGTGCGTTTCAGGTGAGCTTTTACCGGAAATACCATTTGACATTCAACTCGTTTGGTGGCATTTAATGATTGAATTTAATATTTTAGGTATGAAGATGGATTCGAATATCAGAACATTTTCGGTCCGTTGGTTAAATTGGAAGCTGACAACGATAAGAGATTGAAGGAATTCCAAATTCAGGATGTCACCGTTCATTTATGGTACCACTATTTGTCGAATAAAAAAGTAACAGCTCAATTCAGCCTCCCTAAAATTGACAGAAGTAATCAGTCGGTGGTTTATTTGATTAAATAACTGATAAATATGAGCATTTAATTTACATACATAACTTTCTCTCGACAGATATGAAACTAATGCACGGTGATCAAATAAGATTACGATGTATGGAAAACGCAAACAAGCCTTGGTCAGGAGTTGGTCATGTTATCGACATACTGGATCGTGATTACACCGAAGAAATTGGCTTAGAGATGAAAACTAGCCAAGGAATACCTTTCAAATCTACTACGTGTAGTATAACTAGTAAAGTCGTGGTAGATTTTATTTGGAAATCAACGTCATTCGATAGGTAAAGCTCATTCCGTTTTGAACGATTTCTCAAACACTTTTTTTCAAGCGCTTTTGAAATATACTTAGGTGCTTGAAATGAGAAAGATGATATTTTAAAATCAATCAAATAAGCAAATTTACTAAACATGTTAAAGAATGCAACAAGCTTTGAGGAAATTTGCTGATGACGACACTTCTTCATCCGCTTCCATTTATTATGGTTTGCTTGGACACGACGTCGATGACGTATTATTTAGATCGCACGATTCTGAAGACTATTCAGCTCCTAATTTACCAGAATTGAATCCATCGCAAGTACTGAATTGTTTATTTCGAATTGAAAATCAAACTTTTGACGTTATACCTCTAAGCGTTTTCTTCTCTTCCAGAAATATGCTGTAAAACAAGCGATTCAAAGACACTTGTCTTTAATTCATGGACCTGCCGGTACAGGCAAAACCATCACTTTGGCGACTATTGTTTATCAGCTGGCGAAATTTAACACCGGGCCTGTATTGGTTTGTGCTTTTTCAAACACAGCCGTCGATCAGTTGACGGAGAAAATCCATAAAACTAATTTGAAGGTAGGTAATCACGACTAAACGGTATTCGAAATTCCTATCATATTGTAATTTCTGAAGTGTATTTTTTATTTTGTCAAGGTTGTGAGAGTTTGCGCTAAATCCAGAGAAGCGATCGATTCACCGGTTTCTTTCTTAGCTTTGCATAATCAGATCAAAAATTTAGATAGGTAAGCTGATGTGATGAACTGCGTTTTCAATCGAGTATTCGAGTATCTTCAGGTTATCTCATTTGTTGCCATCGCTGCTTTGGATTCGTGCCAGTACTCAATTTTCTGCATTCTAATTTCCAACGTTTGAGGAGTTGAAAACTTCAGCTATCAAAATTTTCATAATGGGGAGAAAGTTAACTTGCCTAAGTCGATAAAAAACGACTAAAAACCGATTTCAGCCAGACAAAATTATTCGCTAGACGAGAATACAAATTGATGGGAAAGATTCTGAAGCACTTTCACTTTTTTTTGGCACGGCTTCGAAGTTACGATGACACTTTAAATGGGACACCTCGTAATTTACACGTTGTAATCTATTAAACCTGATGTTATCTCGACAGTAACTCCGAATTGAAGAAGTTACAAGAAACTCGAGAAAAAACTGGCGAACTTTCGGAGGCCGATGAAAAAAGATACAGAGTTTTGAAGGAATTCGCCGAACGCGAGCTACTCGAAGCAGCCGATGTAATTTGCTGCACCTGTATTGGCGCAGGAGATTCACGTCTAGCGAATATGAAGTTCGATTGTGTACTCATCGACGATTCTACGCAGCTTACCGAACCGGAGTGTATGATTCCTATATTATTGGGATCGAAACAGGTGAAATATTGATCATTTGCAAAACGAATCGATTACCGGTAGATCAGTTTAATCAATATTGGTTTTTTGACACAGCTTATTTTGGTCGGAGATCATTGCCAGCTTCGTCCAATCGTTAAGTGCAAGAAAGCTTCGAAAGCTGGTCTTGGTCGGTCATTGTTAGAACGTTTGATAGTACTCGGTGTCAGATCGTGCCGTTTAGACGTTCAGTATCGTATGCATCCGGAATTATCGCGTTTCCCGTCTAATTTATTCTACGAAGGATCCTTGCAAAATGGTGTAACCGCTGGTAACGTTTTTACTTTTGGAGTGTAGATAAGTTTGGTCAATTATGGTGAATAATGCCTTCATAATTGTGCGCAGAGGAAAGAAAACTGCCGGAAATCAAGTTCCCCTGGCCAGTTCCTGATAAACCTATGATGTTCTACGTATCCTACGGAACCGAAGAAATCGTAGGATGCGGTAAATCGTATCGAAATCTAACTGAAGCAAGCAACGTTGTAAAAATAGCCTTCAAATTGGTATCGGGTGGCGCGAAACCCGAACAGATCGGTATTATTACACCGTACGAAGGACAGAGAGCATATTTGGTTAATTTTTTTCTCATCTCAATGTGTCTAAAATAAAGTTATCTTTTTTATCGTACCTATTCGTAATTTTTACAGAGGAAGTGTATGCTGTATAATGGAATGTTCAACGACCCTAAATATAGACAGATCGAAGTAGCCAACGTAGACGCGTTCCAAGGTCGTGAGAAAGATTTCATCATCGTGTCTTGCGTACGTTCCAACGACCATCAAGGGATCGATTATTATTTGAACAATCCAGGACGGTTGAACGTTGCCTTAACCAGAGCCAAGTATGGTCTTATCGTGGTCGGAAACCCGAAAGTTTTATCTAAAGTGAGTCAAATTACTGGTTGAAAATCGCATCCATCATTCAAGTACCGAATTAACCAGAACTGTTATGGTTTTGTTCTCTGTCACAGCAAACTTTATGGCGTAATTTACTCAGTTTCTACAAAGAACAGAAAGTGCTGGTAGAAGGGCCACTGGATAATTTGAAAGAAAGCGCTTTCCAGCTCCCTGAACCTGAACCGATTGTGAACTCGGTATAGGTATGACTTGTCATAGCTAGGATTCGGTATCGCAGGATAGTTACATGATTGGCGAGTTACTTTTGTCTGAAGATTGGTCGTACCAGATTGACCGAACGATCTAGTACGTTTCAATGTTATTTTACATCGCCGTAATGTAAAATTAAAATATATCTCAATTTAATACATTCGTATAATTATTTTTTCTTACATTTCGATAATAGTAGATCACTTATTTAGCAATCTAATTTTTTCTCCAAAAAGCACCCTGCAGTTATAGGTACCTACCCAAAACGATTAATTGATTATGCTAGACATCCATTCACCAAAGTAACCAAAACACCCTGTAATTCTACCTAAAGAGACTCTCGACGAGTCGTATAAAATGCTGACGACACACTTCAAATTACAAATGTGCGTTATTATTATCCGTGAATTATCAAACTTAATAATACTCCTCCAGTTGTCTTGAATTTCTGAAGTTATAGGTATTTTACGGTGCATCTCACACTATCATTGCCATCATCTATCTACCAACCTAGATTAATATTGGTATTAAGTTTTATGGTAATACCATCAAAAAACATGTACACGTTGCCTTATCAAACTTTTTTAATCATTCACAGACAGTTTTGAAGTACGTATTTATTCATCTCATTCTCATTTCCCACTACCTGTTCTCTAAACCGCCACATACCTATATCCGTATCTTTACTTTATACTATAAAATTAAAATTGAAAAAATACATAGTGTAGGTACGACGATTTTTGTGACACTTTCAAAGCTATTCACCTGATTAAATTTTTCAATATACATTACAAATGAAACGAAACCAAATACTTCAAAGCTTTACTCAAGCAAAACTAATCCACCTTGAGTACTATTGCGTAAAATTTTCCAACTAGTGCTTTCGTGGTGACTGAATTAAATTATCGAGTGAATAAAATATACTCCAAATAGAGGGTTTGCTTTCGTATATATGTCAACAGATCGAATGATACGAGGAGTTTGTCGTAATATATTGTTTGTTTGGAGAAAGAGAGAGAACAGTTCTTATGTTGTGTCGATGTTCGTTTAATTTACTTCGAATGTAGGTATTTTATTTGTAATTTTTTTTGCTGATGATATTATTCAATTCATAGATAAATAAATAGATTCAAATTTAAATTTTCAAAATACAAAAAATGAATTAAAAAAATCATAAAATTTTTTTAACTTTTTCCTCATTATCATAGTTTAATTTTATTTACTCGATAAAACATCTACTATCTGATTTTACATCTACAAAGGTGAGTAAAGGTGCTACGAACAACTACATCAAGCAAATGCTACCATCAAGCTATAAAGTGAAAATTCGCATACAATCGGTGCACTAATCCATACTTCAGACCCAACAGAAGAATCCGCAGATTTCATTCTCGTTCTTGATTCTAAGGTGACTATGCTTTGGAACAGAATTACTGTTTTCAACTTGTAATGATTGTTTACCAATGCCTTGTGTTTTTTCTCAGGTAGGTAGGTATACTTAAATTACAGATATCTACCTAGGTATCTTACTTTAAAACCAAATTTTGAAAGAAAAAAAACTCTGGTTTTCCAGCACATAATATTATCAAGTTGAATGTGCTGGAAAACGTGAGTACGAAGGCATTTTTTTAAAAAATTTATTTGCCAAAAAACATTCCAAGTAAAATTTTATTTTTTAAAAATTAATTATTCTTTTCATCTTCTTCTTCTAATGACAAAAAAATCACAATATTACAAGCATTCTATCGAATAATACTACTACAATAACCGTTAAGATCAACGATTCCCAGAAGCTAGAAAAATGTACCAATTTCATAAACAATTCAATTCAACATAGATAAATCTACGTATACACTTCACTAATTTGAAAAAAAAGGATCAGGTAAACGAAAGCGATTAATTTATCAACAGGTAAACTATCAAAATACGAACAGCATCATGCATATAGATTTTTGAATTTTCATTCAATAAAAATCATTCATCAGCTCAAAATGAGTGAACATGAAAAAATTCCAACATGCGGGCACGTGCTAAAGATTTTCTGGCAATTTAATTTAGCTGCGTTGTAACTATATAGAGGTACGAATGCTACTACATCAAAAATATCTTCTTCTTCAAAATATTCGCAAGGTATACCTTAATACCGAAATTTAATCCTTAATTACAGTACAGATTTTATATTATAATTTCGACCAGGGAGAACGCATAAAGTCGAAGAAGATACTGATACGAAGCTAATTAGTTATTAAACGAGAAATTTCAGATAAATTTTCTCAGGTGAATTTGTATTTGTGTTATGTACGTACGAATATAGGTACTAGGTAGATATAGCACATAGGTTTTAAAATAGCGAAAATAATTCGTTGTATTGAATTACCTTGTATATCACTGCCACGACTTTGTCGACCTGCTGCTTGCTCTATGATGTCATTCAACACCATCACGTCTGAAAGAAAAGTATAATTTTCCATTAGGTAGGTAATGTAAGTGAGTCTAAGTACATATCTAATAAATGAACTTCACAGCAAAGGCTTGCAATATGCTAACAGTCAAAGACGTCAAAAATATTATCCAAGACAAATTTTCAATAAATGATAACACCTCTTCATAACCCCCAACATCTCCTCCTCACACCTCTTCGTAAACCAAATATTCTAAAAACGTATCCAAGGGCCAGCTGAAGATGGCAAGGACTTTTTATTCATCAGTGTCGAGTCCCTAATGATTTCGGCAGCATGTTGCTGATATTCTCTAAAATCTCAGATTTTAATATTTCAGCTGCGAAACTGCGTTTCTGAAAATTCTTCAAAGATCAATACATGAAAATTCAATCGACACACTCGCTCACAAAAATTGGAAAGAACAAAAAATTTAGAAAATAACTTCTGCCTTGATACATTAAGTTTATCGAAATGTCAAGATATTGGCGAAATATGACATGGACATTCCAAATTCTCCACTAATACTTTATTTAAAAAAAAAAAAAAAAAATGCATTAGAAAAATCGAAAACCTTTGCAAAAATACCAAAAAAATCAGTCTGTTTTTTCAGAATTTGAACTCTTAAGATTTGAAAAAAATTGTAAATGAAAAATAACTCGAAAGTAAAATACTTAACAGAAAACATCGTTCCAAAACTTGGGGAAATGATTTCTAAAAAAAGTGGAAGCTTTTTCCAAGCTTCAAACAAAGATGAAACAATTTTTTAAAGGTCAAGTGGGAGGAGTTGAACGACTAAAATCAACTTCTAGTAAGTACATCAAAAGTTGAAAAAATAATTGAAAAAGTTGGTCACCAACACAGAAAAAAACATTCAACAAATGAGTACCTTAGAGTCAAACCCAGAATTCTCCAAATTTTTCAAAAATGAGTTTATGATCGTTTTGGGTACAGTTAGTAGGTACGCATCAATTGCCATTCTCCGTTTTTACCTATCTGACACAATGACGCAGTCAGCGAGGTCCAAAGTACCGGGTCTGAGTCCAATTCCGAAAAATGTCCAAAATTTTCAAAAATGAGATTATGGTCGTTTTGGGTACAGTTAGTAGGTACGCATCAATTGCCATTCTACATTTTACTCCATCCGATATCATGATGGTTAGGGGGTCCAAAGTACCGGGTTTGAGTCAAACTTTGAAAAAAATACTTCAAAAATGATAATTTTTTTCATTCCAGTCGACTGTAAACAACCTTGAGATACTTTCAACAGACTTGAATGTAGAATTATCCCTCATTTTATCATGTATTTTTGACATTTTTTTTATTTTTGTACAGATTTGGAGTCAAAACCAGAATTCTCCAAAATGGTATCGTGAATTACTGCTATGGAAAGACTTGAAAAAAAATTTTTTTTTGTCAATTCGATTGTTACCCGAGGCACTATTTATAGGCGAGATTAGAAAACTGCAACTACTGATACCAACCTTCTATCAGTTTTTTGCGTTTTTCTCAAAATGACGAAAAGTGGAGAATTCTGGGTTTGAGTCTAAAGTACTCAAATATTGGCAGAAAAATTTGAAAAAATATTTTTTTAAAAAAAACTACCAAATGAACTTAAAGCACATAAGTATGAATTTCTCAATTTTAAAAAGTTTAAAAAAACATTAAAAGACACAAAAAAAATTGAAAATAGTTCAAAAACGTGAAAATGAAACAAATTCTTCGAACATAACAAGAAAAATTGAAAAAATAAGCTGTTTGACAAAAAAGTAAAGACTGATAATGTTGTATTTTTCTGATAGGTACTAAAAAAATGAGTGGACAAAACCGAAAACAGAAAAAATCAATTTTCAAAACATAAGAAAGTGAAAAAAACCATTTGAAAAAATTCTAATAAAATTAAAGTACTTTTCCCAGATGAAAAAAATGAAGAAAAATGGGCAAATGCACTAAATTCGAAAAAATGAGAAAATATTTCAAACAAATCTAAACAAAAGATTATTTTTTATTCAAGTCAATTTTTCAAATACCAAAAATAGAAAAAAGTTTTGAAAAACGCAAAAAAATCAAAAAATTTCAAGAAATAATTCAATAACGAAAAAAAACACGAAAAATGCAGACATTGCGTTACAATGTTATATTTTTCAGATACTGAAAAAATCGTGGTAAAAATGGGAAAAAAATTAAACCAAAACACGAAGGGGGAAACAAAGCTGAGATTTCAACACATTCAAAGGGGAGAAAACAATTGAAAAAATCACGGATACAAGCCAAGATTGAAAGAACACTGAAAAAATCCAGAAATATGCTTTAAAAATGCGAAAACTTTAGAAAAAATATTTCAAAAAAATTTAAAACAAAAATTTTTAATTTGAAAAAAAATACAGAACATTTTTTGAAAAATACGAAGTACCATTTGGAGGATTGGAACGTTTTCTTGATAAATAATTCAAAAAGTGTAAACAAAATGAATTTTGCCAATAAAATAAAAAAAAATTGAAAAACAAACCATTTCACAAAATGGACCGAATAACTAGGTAGTTAAATGTGATATTTTTGTAGCACTGAGAAAGTTTAAAAAGTGGGAAAAAATCCAAAACTACAAAAAAAACATGAAAAAATTCTAAGAAAATTAAAATTGTAATGTTACTTTTTGTGTTAAAAAAAAAAAATCATTTACACAGCATAATTTTAATATTCTACTGATCGAGTCAAAAATTGGGGGAAAAGTTTGAAAAGTGCATTGAACATGATAAAATTTGTCATATTTTTTGGAGGGCGGGTGGGGAGGGAGGGGGAGGTTGAACTGCGTGGTCTATTAAACCATATTAATATTATATCAGACAAATCTGAAAAGCGATATACAATTACAAGAGATCATTTTCACTTTCCATTTCAATATGTATCAGAAATTTTTCAAAAATTATTCAGAAGCCTTAAAATTGCTCGAACAAACAAAAAATTCCAAGTATGAAAAAATTTTGAGAGGGGGGAGGGGGGTTGAAAGATCTAAAAAACTCGAAAAATATTTTACAAGTTGAAATTTTGAATAACTGTAATTCCTGGGTCTTAATATGCTCTTTTCATATTCTCAACTTTCACTAAAATCGACAACTAGCATACTTAAGAATTATAAAATTCAGAAAAGTAGGTAGGTATCCAATCATCATCACATTCCCAAATAATTTACACAATTCAGAGCGAACCAATCACAAATCATCATCTTACCTTTCATATCAACCAAAGGTTGTTGAGGCACTTCAACATCTTGACATTTTGGTTTATCCGAACAAGTTGGTTCTTCTTGCTCCGTATACGAAACATCCTGCCGAACATAATCCATCATATTTAGCACATCCCATAATTCTATAGTTATTTTCTCTAATTCTAGTAAATCAGTATTTTTTTTGCCCATTCCAGGTACTTACGACACTCACATATTCCTTACTAAGAAACTTGTAATCGGACGAAGAGCTGTATTTGGCGGATCTCGACCTGAGTTGACTTTCCTTGGTAGGAGCTGCGGATTGTTTGAATAAATCCGCGTGGGACGTGTACGAAATACGCGACGTATGCGAAGTATAGGAATTATGCCTGGTACCGAGGTTCATAAAATACGATGGCATCAGTACAGTTCCATTATCTTCACTCATGGGCGTGGCTGCCGTCGAGTCGTCCACGTATGGTAAATGATCCTGCAACACGAGCCATAACCATAATCATCCAAAATCAGGCACCCTAATTTGGGTATCAAACTTTAACTTACTTGAGCATCTAGTAAGGTATTAAGAACTAAAGGTCTGGTATCGGAGGCAGCGGGAAACCTCGGTCTGCTACTTCGCAGAGTGAATTGATGACTACCTCGTGAAGCTCGTCTTAAATTAAATGGTGATCCAGGAAGACTTAAACTGGTCTGTAACAAATTCGAAAAATAGTTCAGCAACCCTCTCCAAGATTAAGATTTTCAATAAAGGAAATTCGCTACCACAAAAACAAAAACAATACATACCGCACTAACTTTACGAATTTTATTGCTTTGCAAAGAGTGTTTCCCTTGGCTGAGCGTATCCGAGCGTATGCTCATTTTTTCTTTATTGTCATCGATACTAGTGCCTTTCTCTTGGCCAACGAACAGTTCGTAACTATGGCAAGAGTACTCGGATGGTGATTTGGCGATGGTAGGATTTGCAGCAGCATGCGCAGCTGCCGCAGCTCTCTCGGCTACTCTGTTATCGTGAGCAGCTTTCTTTTGTTCTCTGTCCAACTGGGCTTGTTCGGCTTGCTACAGTAAAACAAAAGTGTCACAAATCAGTACAATAAATATTGTGGGGGATGATCAAAACAACCATCACACTTACTCGAATGGCTTCCTCTTCGGCTGCTTCTTCTTCTTCGGCTTTTTTCTGCAACTCGTCGTACGACATCGCGACAATGGCCAAAATCAAATTCACGAGGTAAAACGAACCGAGAAATATGATAATTATAAAAAATGACATATGATATGGACCCATAACTCGTAAAACCTGTTCAACACAAACACAAAAACCATCGCAATTAATGCAAGAAATGATCAATACGAGTTTTTAGCAAACAGAATATTATGGTACCCACTTGTTGATATAAATTCTCCCAAAAATCTTGCGTCATTAGCCTGAAGGCTGATAACAAAGCCCAACCGAAAGTATCGAAGCTAGTATAGCCGTAATTCGGATTAGTGCCGAATCCAGCCATGCAAATGTAATCCGGAGGGCATTGCCTGTGCAAACACATCAAAATCAATAGGTACCACCTCGCATATATGTAGATAATTTTAAAAATAGGTACAGAATCGAGACTTCGAAATCAACGCAATCCTTACCCAGCACCAGTGGCATTTCCACAAAGTTGATAATTATTGTAATCGCCGAACCAGTGTGCTAATAAAAATACCTTCGAATTATTATCCGAGTCATTAGACATTTGAAATTACGTAATCGAGAACAATAAGTACTTACAATCATTCGAACACCATCGAAACCAAGAAACGTCCGTTAAATTACCAAATGAACCGTCTTCGGGAAATTTCATTATGCATTTTTGTGTCAGAACGCCCATATACAGTTGTAATCCCATTAACGCGAACACACTTAGTGAGAACATAGTTAAAATAATTACATCCCTGAGATTTTTCACAGATTCTATTACTGCACCGACGATGGTTTTCAGTCCTGTGGAAAAAAAAAGAACGTGGATTAGTTTATTGAAATGCTTATCAAAAACAATAAGGAATTTTTTCAGGAAAATATAATAAAATATAACAATAGTAATAAAATTATAAGATTTAAATCAAAATGGTAAAATAAATCCAATTATTTTTCGAAAAATACAATCTAAATATTAGATAGGTAGGTACCTACTGGAGCTCAGGGACCTCCAATGAACGGAAATCCCGTGAAAAAAGATTGGATCTGATAAAGTCTGAACAGATCTAATTCATTCAAAATTCTAATCTTATTAGATCTGATCAGATGTAAATGTGTCCCTAGAAAATGCTCGGATCAGATCAGTTTTGATCCATTCTGCTCAATGAAGTCCTCCCTGAAGGATCTGATCAGGTCTGAGTCTGAACAGATCTAATTCGATCAAAACTTTGATCCTGGTCAGGTCAGCTTGGATTTATGGAATGTCCACATATCATCAGATATAATCATTTTCCTCAGAGAATTGATAAATCATTATTTTTTCCCCAAAATTTGGAAGCTAGAGATTCAATGAAAGATTGAAGGGTAACATCCAAAAAAAATAAGTGAATATTCGACTTCAGAGCACCATCAAAAACCAAACAAACGACATACCATACCTCATTTTCAATTCTTTGGTATTTTAACCTATATTTATTGGCCTTTGAAAATGATGGAGGGGGAGAAAACAATTTTCATTAAATTTTTATAATCATTTTTGAAGCATTTTTCAAAATTTAAATTATTTTAATGAAAATTTTGAAGTTTTTGAAATATTTTAAGAACTTATTTCAACATTCAAATCAATTTTTCGCATTTTTTTTTTTTTTTTTGCATTTTCATTATTTATTACTTGAAGCATTTTTTAAAATAACTTTCGTAAAATTCATCAAAAATTCAATCAATTTCTATGCAATTGAGGGTGCCACTTCAAAAAAAACTTATAAAAGACACGTCATTCGATTTTTTCAAGTCAGCGTTTGAAACTTGAAAGTTATAAATTATAAAGTTTACATCCATCATTCGGGTGTCGGAAATCGCTGGTATCCCTTTCGCAGCTTTTAAATTTAAAAAAAAAATGGTCCATTTTGAAGTGTCAAAAATTTTTCTTCAAAATATTGGTTAAAGCACCAGTAAATGCACAATAAAAATGCGATTCGGGTATAACAATTATGCAATTACAAACACCCCCCTCCCAAAAAATCCAGGTATCGAAAAATTTTGGAATCATAACCGTAGCTTTTGAACCTTTTTTTGAATGCTCAATCTAAAAGACAAATTTATAAGTCCTTTCTGAAGTGACGAACATTTTCGACGAAAAATTACTTGAAAGTTATAATACTCTCAATTTTACAATTTTTCATTAAACTATTTTCATTTTAAAGGTGTTTTAAATTCTTTTCAAAATGAGTTTGATATATTCTAGCAAAATAGTCCATTTTACTCGTTTTCCAAAAATTTTCACGCAAAATTTAAAATTTTAAAAAAATATTTCAAATATTTTTTTTTGCAGTTTTAATTATTTTTTTCAATTCCAAAAACAATCATATTCAGATAATTGTGAGGTATTTTTTTACTGGCTTCATTTTTTTCGAGAGAGGTACCAGAATTCAATTTTCAAGGTGAAAGCTCAACTTCTCATGATTGCCACAACTTTTTATTTTGTATTTTTTCATAATCTAAAAAATTTCCAAAAAAATGTACACAAAATTTTGAATTAAAAAGAAATATTTTAAATAATTTTTTTGCAATATTTACTTGTTTCTTCAATTTTTTTCAATTCCAAAAACAATTGTATTCAGATAATTGTAAGGTATTTTTTTTTACAGGTTTCATTTTTTTCGACAGGGTGCCCAGAATTTACTCGTAATTTTCAAGGTAAAAGCTCAACTTCTCACGATTGTCACAATTTTTCATTATGTATTTTTTCATAATTTAAAAATTTCAAGTATCTGTCATTAAAAAAAGCTGAAAAAATGTCAGTGAAGAGCATGAAGACTCTTTCCTTTTTTTTCCAACTAAATCATTTACAAAATAGCATCTCAACACTATTGAACAGGTAAAGCAAGGATTCCCCCTCCCCATTTTTGTCAAATTTTTAAAAAAATTGAAAAGTAAAGCGGTAGGTAAGTCTAAGTACATCAAATGATACCAATTTTAAGACTTTGAGTTCAAATTTCGATTCATTTCTTTGATTCGACCCTTCTGAACTCCTCCACCCAAAAAGTTTAATAAATCATAATAAAGACCTTTTTCACTTTTTTTTTTTTTTTTTACAAAATGACGTTTAAAATTGGACTTATTTTGCATAATTGATTAAAAGATATCAATTCAATGGTGTTGAGTTCGAACATAAGCGTTTTTTTCAATCAGATCCACCTAATCCCTTCTTCCCTCCACCATGCTCCAAAACATAATGAAAGAAGCAAAAAATGCTCTCAAGTGGTACGTCGTCGTTTGTCAAGATTTCAAGACTTCTGATATCGAATATCTATTCGTTTTTCGAGAGCGACCCTTCAGGGCCCTCCAACCCCCCCCCCCCCTCAATGGAGAGAAAAAAATGTAAAAAATTATGAAAATGTGATGTGATATTCCTCTCATTGATTCGGTATAAAATCGTCTGTTCTTTTTTTTCACTTTGTAGGTATTCAACTATTTCAGTGTTTTCCAAATTTTTCATTTTTATTGTCGAGAATTCTCACTGAATTTTTAAACCATTTTCTTTAAATTTTGGGTACCTGCTCTACTTTTTTTCAAGATTGCTATTTTCATAATTTATTTTGAGTAATCATAGATGATATTTGTGACAAAAATTCAGATTATTTCAATTATTCATTCCTCAATATTTCGAAAGAATTTTACCATTTATATGATTTTTGCAACAATAAAAAATGTTGAAGAATTATTTAAAACACTTTTTTTTTGAATTTTTAATATTTTTACAACTTAAATAAACTTTTTTTGCATTTCTATGACATGACACCTGGAAGAAGCAATTTTAGAAAATTTTCATTATTTCTCAAACTTATTGTTCTTCCAACAGAAACTGAAACGTATTTTTTCATTTCGAGGAAGAACTTGCATTCATATTTTTTTCCCCATAATTTCTTGCTAAAAACTAAAAAGAGGAAAGGGGAGGGGGATATATGTATTGTATACCTGCATAAAACTATTCAAAATTACGATTTTTTCCCCATCATATATTAAATCAACCCCAGAAACTTTTCCACAATTAAAATTACTCGCTGTAAACGCGATTCGAATACGGTACACAGAATTTTAACCATTTTTAAGGTAGGTACCATACATTTTTGATTGATTGTCGACACAACGCGATAAAAAAATTCACGCATAAAAATACCCCTAGAACAATACCGATAACACGTAAGTTTAAGTTTGAAATTTACCTGGTACAATAGCTACAGTCTTCAATGCTCTCAAGACACGGAATGTTCTCAAAACTGCTAAATTTCCGAGTTCTATTCCCATAGTAAAATAACTGTAATAATTTCAAAGTACATATCGTTAAAAACAGTCGTTTATAATATGATCATAAGGTAATATTATAATTTTTAAGCAATTTTCTTCTTTATTCTTTCTTTCTCTAAAATAAACTTAAGAGAAATCGAACTAATGACCTTTGAACTGTACCTATACCTGAGAGTATAATTATTCCATAAACTAATAGATCGTAAATTATTCAAACCCCCCCCCCCCCATAAAAAATCTATTCGAATAAGCACTCTAATTATTCTAGAATCTTTTCCAAAGATTTAACGACAAATAACGATAAACGCTTTTGAAAAAGGTTCTCAAAGGTAGGTACGTACCCCTAGAACAAGAAGGATAGGGGGAAAAAACTTTTTAAATGCTCGAATGCACCATTATCGACTAATTCGCAAGTACAAAAGAAATTACGAAAATTTATTCATGTAATTCAACAACTCTCGAATTTTTTTTTACCCGAAGAAGAAATTTTTTCCACTTTTTTTTACACGTGTACCTAGCTACCAATTTCGTATCTAATTTCGCGTTTTTATTTTAAATTTTTAATCTTTTGAAGGTACACAGGATAGGTACCTAGTACCTACGTTACGTATGTTGCAAACAGAATATTATTCCCTTATATTAAAATACCTTCTTGGGTAACCTTTTTATACACACGAGAATGTAATAGAAATCTCGTCCTTATAATATTCGCGTTTATAAATATTTCAGTGTAACGAATTTAATAAAATGTCGAAAGAAAAATTTTCAAACGATGAAGTATATAGGGCTAAACTTCGAGTTCAAAATACATACAAGATGCTCGACTAAAATAATCAAAGGTATTGAATACGTTGAAAAAAAATACCACATACGTAAAATAGGAAAAAATATCCATCGTAATGAATTACTAAAAAAAAGTAGGTAAAATATGCTCGTTTTCAAAAACCAACCTATTCGATATCATTAGAGATAATTATATAGATAAATTTAATGGATTTTTTTGCCGGAAACATTTTGTAAAAAGTAATTTTATAAAGTGCAATTTTAACCTAATGTCAAATTTCCAACTTACACATTATTGACAATGTAATGGAACTACATTGAAAATGGAATGAAATATCGATGCTAAAGAAGAGCCAAATGTATGCCATCGACTATTTCCACCCTCACGTTTCGTAGTAGAAAATTTTTACATTTCTAGAAGACAATCCCCTGAAGAGATAACTTACAACTTCCCACGTGCGATTGTTTTCTACCTGCTGTTTCGTGAGATAAATTCTAAAATTTTAATATTCTGGATTCTTCGAGAATTTCAGTTTTATGGGGAAAAAAATTCAACAACCTTGGAACTTCGATATTTCTATTCGTTTTTCCAAAACAGTATGTTTGGTTATTAGTTCAAAGGTCTGCCTAGAACCTAAATCTAGCAAATAAAAACTAAACTAATTAATTGGACACATTTTTCCATCTAGATTCTTTTCTAATCTAAAATCACCTCTAATAAATTACATTCTAAGACATTCTAGTCCAAAAATTGACTATAATTTCACCTAAAAATATGATAAGGATGACTACATCTATCTCTTCGACACCCAAGTCTAATTTTAGGCACCCAAGAGCAACATTTGGACACCAATTTCTAAACTCTACATTTCCTAGAACTAAATACCTCCCCCCTCTCAAAAAAACATTCCCATCCCCTCTTTCACAGCAGGAAAAAAAACAACCTCGAATATCTTTCCGAAAATTGATTTAAAAACACCTAAAAGAGAACGAAACAAACGAGGAAAAAAAAAGAAAAGTCGAAACATTTAAAGAGCCTAAAACGTGGAAAACTTTCAGCAGGCAGCCGATTCGATGCCGAGTCCAAGGTCAGCAGTCAGCACATGCCTAAAATCCAACATTTACACCATATCGTTGTCGAGGCTGCTAGCTTTCCTTACACAACATTAATTCTCGAGACTAGTTTAATCTAGCGCCGAATGTCTATAAGCGGTAGAATTTTCCGCCTTGCTGCGACATTAACCTTGAAAAAAATAACCTAATATAAAGTACATTTTGTGGAAAAGGGGCAAAGAATCCTTTTACTAAATCATCCTCGAGGTTAATTCTACATTAAAATATATTACGACCGAGAATCTCTCTAAATTGGAAATTTAAACGTTAAATCGTACGTCGCTAATTTTCTCCATATATACGGTAATAGGACGCGACACGAGCGACGCGACGGAGGAGGATAAATTAATCTAAACGAAACGAAATGTAAAATAAAAATATATCTAGAATATTATGGAATGAAAAGAGAAAAAAAAAACTAATAATTAGTATACTATTCTACTCACGCTAATGTAATTACAACAAAATCTAGCCAATTCCAAGCGTCTCTAAGGTATGTGAAATTTTCTAATATAAAACCTCGGGCCATTACTTTCACCGCTGATTCGAATGTATAAATACTCGTAAAAATAACTCTGTAAAAGTACATCGTTTATTATAATAACACATCAGAAAATTATACAGGGTGATTCGAGACTATAGGTACATAATGAATTGAGGCTCCTTCAATTCAACCTTTTAAACAACAATTGGGAATGGGATCATCGCGTAGGTAAATTGGATTTTTGAAAAAACACCATTCAAAATCTCTAATAAATCAAAATTTTAGCCGCGTCACTTAATTTATTTTCGATACTCAAGGGGGAATATGAATAAATTGGAATTTTTTTGAATTCATTTAAAATTGCCATTTAACAGTAGAAAGGCAGAAATGTGATATTTTTAGAAATAAAATCCCACCAAAGTTGCCAGATTGGGTGATTTGAGAGTTTTCTTGTATCTTGAACATGGTTTTTCAGTAAATTTTTGCTCTTGCTTCATTTGAGCAGATTTAGGTACTCTTTTTATAAATAGATATAGAATATGCTAAGATTTTGGTCTAACCAAACACAATCAGATCAAATAATTCTCCCAACAGAAATTTTCTGAAATATTGGGAGCTTAAAATAGGCATTTCAAAAGTGAACGAAAACCAAATTTTTGTCTTCTTAAATCAATTTTTAGAACTTTTTCAGGGGTTCTCAAATTCGAGCAAAAAATCAAAATATTTTGGAACCATCTTTAAGATCAAATTGTATTTTAGGAAATCCATAATACGAAAAATTCTCATTAATTGCATTTGGAAAAAATTCAACAATTTAAATTGAAAAACGACCATTTAGGTACTTACAGTGAAAATTTTACAAATTTCCAACTTTTTCCCCTTCAAAAATAAGTGCAAATTTACAGTGATTTTCTCGTTGGCTAATCCTTTGAAGCTTTTTACTCAGGAATATGTAACCTGATGGACAAATTTTCAATTTTTCTATGCTCTTGACATAAACCTTATGCCCAAATCAACACATCGCAAAAAAAAAAAAAAAAAAAATTTGACCAAAACTCCTTTAAGAAATGGAGCTAGAAAAGCAACTTTAAAAAAAAAACAAAATGAAGTCGAATTTTCTGATTTCACTTGGATTTTTTTCAACAAATTCCTTCAAAAGGTCTAGAAAAATAACCACCGTCATTCATATTCACAGCCCTGAAGGGGAGGGAGAGGAGAAGCAGAAATTTGTGATCTAAAAAAATGCCTTCCAAACTTTTATCAAAATTCAGAAAAAAAGACTTCATTCGAGTATTTTAAAGGAGCTGAGTTCGAAACTTGTTTTATTTTTTGGTCCCACCCCTCGACCCCTTCACTCCCAGTCCCCCACCACCTCTTACTTACTCAAAAATCAAAAAAAATGGAAATGGTTTGTGAAGTATGCTTAGTTAGGTTTTCAAGAGCATTGATCGTGAGTACAAACAAGTACATTATAACCTCAATTTTTGAATTTGACTTCCCCCCCGGTGCCCTTCCATGCCCTCCAATTTTGGAAAAAATTAAAAAATTATGAAAATTAGGAGTGACATTTCACTATTACTAATTCAGAGGGGCTGAATTCGAATATCGACTTATTTTTCGGATTTGACCTATTACAAAAATATGCACTCTTGTCTCTTACCCCCTGCAGAGTTTAATTGGAAAATGGTGATTAATTCCTAGACCATCGAAAAACGCTTGAAAAACGTGATTTTCGTTTAGGCCAGATATAAGGTCATTTATTTGTGCAAAAAAAGTATCTCACCCCCCCCCCCTCTTAAATTAATTAGGAAACCTTGAAAATTTCTAATTTGAATTCCGAACATTAAAATAATAAAATAACAAATTGAATAAGTAGATATTAAAATTTTAAGAATATTTTTATTCAAAGGGAAGGGATGGGGGGCTTGTCTTCACATAAACCTAAAGTATGATCAAAATTTTCAAATTTTTCATTTCATACTAATTCAAATAATTTTTTCAATCGCAAAATTTTGCATGAAACATATCAATTTTTCTGCTAGAAATAATTATCATAATTTTCTCAGAACAGGGGTCCGAAAAATTGTCAGAACAAAAAACTGAAAATCAAGCTTCAATCGAAAACTTGAACCATTTATTTAAAAATCAAAGATTCATCATTTAGGTTTGAAAAACTCCCAGCAAGTTCCTCAATTTCTTTCTTTTCAATGTGGAGATCGTTTTTTTTTCCCAAAAATTTTTATGAAAGTTGGATTTTTAAAAACAGCTTTTGTCCAAATAAAAGATTTCATATTGATTTCTCAATTTTTTGGTACACTATATCAAAATAAATATGAAAAAAATTTCAATGCTGAGGAATTTACAATTATATATTTTTTTTGAATTGATGAATTTTTTTGGGGGCTGACACCTTAAAAATTAGGGTCAGAAAAATACTTGATTACATTTTCACAATTTTTGGTAAATGATCATTGATCAGACGATCGGGGGGGGGGGGGGGGTATTTTTTCTATATTCCTGAATTCTAAAAGAAAAAAGTTTTTTGGGGAGCTCATCTCATCCTGTAAACAAATTTCGGAAAAAATTGCTGTTTTTTTTATTGTTTTTCTAATGCAGGTAAAATGCCAATATATGTCAAAACATTGAATTCACTAAAATTTCATCTTCTACGAGTACATATCACTATCACCAAATTTCAAGAAATTCGCTACCCTTTGAGACCTGCACTTTAAATTTGCACTCCCTTTGCAGGAATACATAAATAAAAACAACTGCATACTATTTTCTTTGAAGGAGCCATCATTATCGAATCACCCTGTACATATATCTATAAACTAATTCTAAAACTATAAATTTTCTAAATCTAATCCTATATCTATAAAAAATTCTATCACTATCCCACATGTATCATTCTACTTACTCGGTCGACTCGATGGTAGGATTCGGCGGCACCGCCATGAGCACGCAGTTCGTTAAAATGGTCATGATGATGATAATGGAAAATAAAGGATGAACTAACACGTTGATGGCAACTCTTCTGATCGGATTAAACGGGTCCAGCGCCCATAAAGCATTCGTGGCGCTGAACCTGAATATATCCTTACCTTTACTTATAACTACAAAAGTCTGCAACAGAAAAAAAATCACGCACAAGGCGAAATTTAGAGTCATGATTAATAATAAATATACATAGAAAAAATTCGCATATACCTTAGCGCAAGGAGACTTATAATTAACGTCAAAACGACGATTAAAAACATCCTAAAAAGAAGGTGAATTTAAAAATAACCCTTTGCATAAACGCCACCCCGACCACCTGACCCCTCATAACTCCACGCTCCGGCTTCGAAGCCTACCTACAATTTAAAAGCTTTTAAAATCGATAAACGTCACACGAGTCATCGTCGTGTACAACTACTACTCTCGTATACTACGTATAGTAAGGTGAAAGTGAAAAGGGCCATTTATGATTTTAAAATATTTACGTCTCGTTTTAAATTATTGAATCGACTTTGTCGGCTCGTGCTATTGACATTTTCATAGGTCGCCGAAGCCGAATACTACATCGCATCGTATCGTCATTTCAAAGAAATCCCAACTCTTAGTACGATATACTCTTCCTTTTCCGTACTCGCGAGTCCGAGTACCTCTACCTACCCCTTTCGTAAGTTGATATTCTGACCCAGAAATGAAGTAATTCTCACAAAGGTGCGATTTTCAAGCCGAAGCCGGCAAAGGAAAAAGAAAAGAAATGGAACGTCATAAAAAAAAGAACAAAAAAACGCAGGAAGCTTATTCCATAAAAAATTCACCCACACGCGGTACCGTTATAAATTTTTCGGCAAAGAAACAAACAAACTAGGTAGTAAGGTACCTAGATGAATAATTTTTTTAGCGCCAATTTCCTTACAAAATGTACCGTACCGGGTTTTCGCTGTTCTCATTCTTTTCCTAGGTACGAATTTCGTCCCAATAAAGAGATCAAATATTTCATTTCGATTAAAAACGTGGATTATCGTTATCGACGTCGTTGTTTTTGTTAAATTCAATTAATTCCTCGAATATACAAATAAATAGATCTGGTTGCTCGGTTTTTTAAATCAGAAACGGTTCAAGGAAAATTCATAGCTTGAAATTCATTTAAAATTGAAATGAGTAATCTGAAGGCAGTAGAGTAGGGATGTTTGAGACATCTGGCGAGTTGAGACGGAGGGAGGGAGGGGGAGAGAGAAGGGGTTTGAAATGTTCTAAAATTTGAAAAAAATCATAGCTTTTCAGTACCTAATTAAGTACTTAGTGTATTTTTCCAAATGGAAAAAAAACATAATATGTGCTTTGAGCAATTTCGCCCCTATTGAAGGGTTAAAGGTGATCCGGTGATCTGAAAATTTCATCACAAGGAGTTTGGACCATAAGAAACAATCGCCACTGATTTGTTTCAAAATTCGATGATGTGGCCAAATCGCATATTTCACTCGGCTATAGGTATGCTCTTTATTAGCAATTTTGACAAAAATGAGTAGGTAGGTACTTTTAAACAATTTTGGCGAAAACAGGGTTTTTTTGATAGATAAGAATTTTGGATTATTTGACAATTTGCATAAAAATAAGTTTATTTTTGTAAAATTTGGCAAAAAATGAGACTTTATGACAATTTTGGCAAAAAGATCCTTTTTCCAGGAATTTCGATGAATAACTCCACTTTTTTGGTATAAACGAAAAAAGTATTTTTTATGGAAGTTGAGACAGAAAACGGAAAATTTTTCTGGCATTTCTGGTGGGTATAATTTTGACAAGAAAAAACAAAACGTTTGGCAATCAAAAAAAGGACGTTCATTATGACAATTTGGATATAAAGAAAAACAAGTTTTGTTTTAGCAATAATGGCAAAATGATGAGACTTTCTGACAATTTTGGCAAGAAAATGACACTCTTTTCGAGAATTCGAGAAAAAATCCACAATTTTTCGGCACCAACAAAAAACATGATTTTTGACGTAAACAAAAACATGATTTTTTTAGCACAAACAAAAATTATTGATTTTTTGACACGTGCAAAACCAGGTGTTTTTTTGACACAAACAAAAACTATAAATTTTTGGCACAAGCAAAAAACATGATTTTTTGGCACAAATGAAAAAATATGATTTTTTGGCACATACAAAACCATGACTTTTGGCAAAAACAGAAACATGAATTTTGGCACAAACAAGAACCCCATGATTTTTTGACACAAACAAAAAACATTATTTTTTTGGCACAAGCGAAAACGTAACTTTTTTGGCACAAACACACAAAAACACATGATTTTTGGCACAAGCAAAAAATCATTATTTTTTTGGCACAAAAAACCAAACAAAAACACATGATTTTTGGCACAAGCAAAACCCCATGATTTTTTGGCACAAGTAAAAACATGATTTTTGACACAAATGAAAGAAAAATATGCTTTTTTGGCATGGACAAAAAACATGATTTTTGGCACAAAAAACAAACAAAAACACATGATTTTTTGGCACAAGCAAATCATGATTTTTTTTGCACAATCAAAACTCCATGATTTTTTTGGCACAAGCAAAAACATGATTTTTTACACAAACAAAATCCCATAATTTTTTGGCAGAAACAAAAATCATGATTTTTTTTGGCACATGCAAAACCACGTGTTTTTGACACAAACAAAAATTATGAGTTTTTGGCAAAAACCCAAACAAAAACGCATGATTTTTGGCGCAAGCAAAAACAAGATTTTTTGCACAAACAAAATCCCATAATTTTTTGGCAGAAACAAAAATCATGATTTTTTTTGGCACATGCAAAACCATGTGTTTTTCTGACACAAACAAAAATTATGATTTTTTTGGCAAAAACCCAAACATAAACACATGATTTTTGGCGCAAGCAAAAACGAGATTTTTTGCAAAAACAAAATCCCATAATTTTTTGGCAGAAACAAAAATCATGATTTTTTTGGCACATGCAAAACCATGTGTTTTTCTGACACAAACAAAATTATGATTTTTTGGCACAAACAAAAAAACACGATTTTTCGGCACAAGCAAAACCCCATGATTTTTTGGCACAAGTAAGAACATGATTTTTTGACACAAATCAAAGAAAAATATGCTTTTTCGGCATGGACAAAAAACATGATTTTTGGCACAAACGAAAACCCATGATTTTTTTTGACAGAAAAAAATATTATTTTTGGCACAAGCAAAAACCATAATTTTTTGGCAAAAACACAAAAACACATGATTTTTGGCACAAAAAACAAACAAAAACACATGATTTTTTGGAACAAGCAAATCATGATTTTTCTTGCACAAACAAAATCCCATAATTTTTTGGCAGAAACAAAAATCATGATTTTTTTTGGCACATGCAAAACCGCGTGTTTTTGACACAAACAAAAATTATGAGTTTTTGGCAAAAACCCAGACAAAAACACATGATTTTTGGCGCAAGCAAAAACAAGATTTTTTGCACAAACAAAATCCCATAATTTTTTGCACAAACAAAATCCCATAATTTTTTGTCAGAAACAAAAATCATGATTTTTTTTGGCACATGCAAAACCATGTGTTTTTCTGACACAAACAAAATTATGATTTTTTGGCACAAACAAAAAAACACGATTTTTCGGCACATGCAAAACCATGATTTTTTGACACAAGCAAAACCTGTGATTTTTGGGCACAAACAAAAAACATAATTTTTCATGGAAGCTCAGACAGAAAACAGACATTTTTTCAGGCAGGACATTTTCATAATTCTGACAAAAACACAAAACTTTTGGCAATTAAGTAGATAAGCATTGCCTTTAAAAAAAGGACTTTTATTAGACAATTTTTTATGAAAACAGGTAAGCTGAACCTCTCATAACAGTCATAACTCTGATGCCGATCCCTGATCCCTGATCTCGATCTTTATTCGGGATTTTTTTGGTTTAAGATCAGAACTGCTGGAAACGAATTTTTTGATGAAAATACTAAAACTAGAACAATTTTCGGTAAATCTTTTTGAACGGAGAGGGAGGCCAATTTCACGTTTCTTTCGAAAATAGTTTTCAAAAAACAAAAAAAAACTGTGTTTAACAATAATTTGAGATGTTCCCTAAACATTATTATCTAGGCATTTTTGGAACCACTGGTAGGATGCTTTATTTCGAATGTATGTACCTAGATATTTAAAAATAATAAGAAAAAATCGAATGACATTGGAGTGAGAATTTCAAAATTTTCCAACTTTTTACGTTTTACTAAAAACCGAAGACTTATGGGAGCTTCAATCGAACTCAAATCGTGAGATCATATTAATCGCTCAAAAATCAAGTAGTTCAAGCTGTCAGGAGACCGTTATACAAAGGAGGAAGAGGACTAAAAAATCATCCTGAAATCACTTATCATTTTTGCTACTGAAAAAAAATCATTTGCACAATAATTTCTTCTCCATCAAATTCGAAATCTAAACTTCCTTCTGAAATCGTGTTGATACAAACCAAACCTCGAACTTGAAAAGAGAAAAGGTTACCGCAACAGGGATAAATATTGATTAATATAAGTATACACGAAATTCCTCGAAGCGCAAATCGCATCACAAATATATTAGCAAGGCACTTAGATCAAATGTACTAAGTTCGCCCTTATATACTAAAATATTCAGCGCCATCACCGCCGAGTATAAATTTTTCGGTGTTTTTAACGCGCCACTCGACACGAACAGCCCAGAACCATGGCGCGACGTTACATTTTCGGCTCCGCTGGGGAAAATAAACGTTTGCCAGAGTCGATCTAACGTGTTTTCGGGGGCACTGAACTTGTACTACGTGGAATAAATAATGCAACGGAATTAGAAACAAAAAATACAATAAGAATGTGGCCATAAAATACGTCGAATGAGCCAGAAAAGGCCAACACCGACACGACCGAATTAATTTTTAAAATGCGAAATTTTTATTTTCGTCGCTACTAAACCAATCGGATATCTGAAGTGAGGTTGGATCGTGGTTCTTTATTTTTTCATGTGTGGGTAGCATTCGATAATCGAAATATACGCTGTGCCTCGTACCTACTCGTGTATTTGGAACTTGGCAGAAATTTCTCGGTCTATATGGTAGGTACATGAAATGACGTGCGAATATAATTAGTTTAAAATATTATTGGAAATTTGATTCTTGTTTTATGTTTGCTATAGTTACTTTTTAATCGTGAACCTTGTTAACATCGAGTTCTATCTCAACAGTATCCATAGCCTATCGATGTTTATAACTCTATTTAGAATTAACCCTACTAAAATATCCGCGAGTGTTTCGAGTAGAAGTACCTACAATTAAACGTCTGTATAAAATTACCCATATCTCATTTCTGTTTTCTAGAGTTTCACACCGAACTATAAATTTCCTTTAATACGTAGTCAGAGCAGTCTCAAAGGTTAATATAGGTGTTGTTATCGAATATCGATAGTGTTGATTCATCATCAGAATTCCTTCATTATTACATGTAGTAACTAAATCGTGTTTTAAATAATCTGTCAATAAGGTAGTTCAAAAATACCCAGACACTTATGAAATTGACGACTTTAGATCACAGCCTGAATTTTTCGATCAAACCGAGCCACCTGAGCCAATAATTTTTCGTACATTTCCAAAATAGAACCACATCAACTACAAACTATATCGTACTTGGAATCGTTCGAGGAATTATTGATACAGAAAAAAGGTAGGTGAATTTCGAAGTAATCTGTTCCGTAAAAGTTTGCCAATGTGTATTGAAAAAGCCTAGGCAGTATACGAGACCATTTTATCGACTTGTTATTTCATTCGTAAATCATGTACGAAGTGAATTTTCCCCATTCGCAAGTTACGAGTAAACTTGCGCGGATATGGATAGATGGCTGCTTGGTTTTCAGTTGGCGGTAATTGATTGCTTTGATGGAGACACAGTCTCGAGATTAGAATATTGTAATTCTTCTTGTTTACCGTAGGGGTATAGTAGGATTCGTTTAAAAGTTGATGCCATGTTTTACATGTATTTTAAGCTGCGATTTAGGTCAATTGGAAAATTATGCCAGGCTTATATGGGCCGGGGTAATTGGTCGATGGAGAAGTTGTTTACGTTTACTTCGGCTAACGCGTCTATATATATTCTATAAATTCTCTCGTGTATTGGTAATTTCTTACGAGATTCAATTTTGTTGTCGTTGAGGATTGTAAATGCAAAGCAAAGGAGATTAGGTAGCGTTGATTTGGAATTTAATCGAGTGATTTAAGGCGGATATACGATATAAATTTTTGGAGCGGAAATGAATTTTTTTGAGGTAGATGAATCTGTTGAAATTTTATACGTATACGTTGAAAAAGTTGAAAAAACACTTTCACTCGATGAAATAAACTCATTACAAAAAAATCAACATTTGGAAAAATTCAAAAAATAAACGAATTTCAATTTTTTTTTGCTACGAGTGTAATTTTTATCAACTTCTTCATGAAGTATGTCAGAAAGAGGTCAAAATAAGAAAACTGAATATATTTAAACTTGTTTTGATGTTTGGACTTGAAAATTGAATTTTTTCGAATTTTGATTTTTTTTGTAATGAGTTTATTTCATTGAGTGAAAGGGGGTTTTCAACTTTTTCAACGTATACGTAAAAATAGGAGTCAAATGGGTCAACTTCACCAATCAAAACTTTTTTTATGTTTTAAATCAAAAAATCGCATTTTTTCGCAAACTATCAATTTTTTAAAATCGATTTTACGAAATAACGCCATTCCAATTTTTTAATAATTATGTTGTTCAGCATGAAAAGTTGTCCATAAATTTATTTAGAATTTTTGAGAGTCGAAACGATATAAAAACTACGTTTCGAAACTTTTCAAGCTAATTTTTTGTACGAAAAAAGGTGGCAACACTGATTTTCATAATATCACCAAAAAGCCTTTTAAAACCCCTAACTATTGGAAAAAGTTCAATTCTGGTAGGTATCGCGATGATCGAGTAATCCACTGCTGAAATGAATGATATTTCAAGTTCACTGAAACTTTGACACCCCCTAGCAGGCTTTAAAAAAGAGATAGAAGGCTGCGATTTGCGTCATTGGTCATCCCTTCAGAAGGTCTTTCCGCAGGAAAAATTTCAAAAAAATCTCCGACCCTCCTTACCACTTCTTGGTTGAATTGAGGTGGAATGATCCAAGAGCTTTCACCCTCACTCGAACCTGCTCTCTTTTCTTTTTCAAAATTAACATCCCAAAAAAATCTTTCGAATTCTAAAATTTTAAAAGCCAAAAGAAAATGTTTGAAAGTCATTATGAATAGGTATCTATGATATTATTAGGAAAAATAGGTATCTTTTTCTCATATCAGTCGGCAAATTTTCAATCGAACCCTCTCCTCCTCCCCTTTCCTAAGAAAATCTCTATAATAGTTTTATCCCTCGAAGTGGGGCCAAATTATATTCGCCCGGACCCACATTGGCTCTCGACGGTCCTGGATTCAAACGTTTCAAACTGACAAAAATGGATTTGAAAAATATGAGCTCAAGTTAATCGAAACGACCACGAAGCCAGGTAATCCGAATTTGAGACACTGAATTCCATTTTCGTCTTCTTTATGAAGAGTTTTCCGAAAAGTTCACCAGAGGTTCTAAAATAGCATCATAAATCGATTCGATAAGTCCAAAAAAAGAATATGAACCAAAAATTTTAGCTATCTGGTTTAATTTAATGAAATTTTAATTTTTTTCTATGTGAAATGAACCAAATTATTGTATTTTTTTTTCAAATTCTCCAAAAATCAAAGTATGGAATTCATGGCTGGAAAATTTGACCCAAGGTCCGGGTGCCAGAAAAATTAAAAAATTAATTTGATGGATCGGAAAAAGTTGAAAAGAATCATTTTTTTGAAAAATTGGACACCCCGTAATAGTTAGGGTTTGAAAAGTCATTGCTGGCAACATTGCTTTCTACAAATTACCTGGTTTTTATGTGTTTTTTTTTTTTTTTTGAAAATTACAAATTTTATTTCTTTGGGATGTATTTTAAAAATTATCCAAAAATCAAAATTCATCACCAGGAAATTTGGTATGGCGTTTATTTGTCAATTCAACAAATTTTCAGTCGGTTGGGCTTGGGATGCCCGAAAAAAATTTATAGGACTTTATTCATTAGTAATACCATCAATTTATTACATTTTATGCCTTTGAAAAAGTTGAAAAAACCGTTTCTCTCAATGAAATGAACTCCTCACAAAAAAATCAAAATTCGAAAAGATTCAAAAAATTAACCAATTTTCATTTTTTTGTTGTGAGTGTAATTTTTATCAACTTTTTCATGAAATACGTCAGAAAGAGGTCAAAATAAGACAACTGAATAAATTTAAACTTTTTTTGATATTTGAAATTGAAACTTGAATTTTTTCGACTTTTGACTTTTTTTGTGAGAAGTTTATTTCATCGAGTGCAAGGGTTTTCTTGACTTTTTCAACAAATAGGTACGTAAAAATAAGGGTCAAATGGGTCAACTTCACCTATAAAAACTTATTTTTATGCTTTAAATCAAAAAAATTGCATTTTTTCGAAAACTTTACATTTTTTAAAATCAACTTTGCAACATGGTACCATTTCAATTTTTTAATATGTTATTCAGCATAAAAGTTGTCCATAATATATTTTTTTCAGAATTTTTGATAGTCGAAACGATATGAAAACTACGTTTCGAAACTTTTTGAGCTAATTTTTTGTACGAAAAAAAGTGGCAACACTGATTTTTATGATATCACCAAAAGGTCTTTCAAAACTCCTAACTATGGGAAAATGTTCCATTTTGGTAGGTATCGCGGTTATCGAGTAATCCACTGCTGAAATGGATGACATTTTAGGTTCGCTGAAAACTTTAACACCCCCTGGCTGCCTTTAAAAATGGGCTAGAGGGCTGCGATTTACGCCATTGGTCATCCCTTCGGAAGGTCTTTCCATAGGAAAAATTTCAAAAAAATCGCCGAACCCCCCTACCACTTCTTGGTCCAATTGACGTGGAATGATCCAAGTTTGATTTCCTAGGCTATTTATGGTAATGGGGGGGGGGGCAAAAGTGAAATATGGGCTGATTTTGGACAAGTAGGGACCCAAACAAGGGTGTTGGAACTGGAAAGTTTTCAATTTTAAAATGCAGTCCAATGTTTCAAATTTTTCACATTATGAAAAGTCGAAGGGTTAATCGACATCAAATTTTTTCAACAAGAGGTCTGAAAATTTCACAGCATGATTTTTTCACCCGAGGTAACAACCGAGGAGGGTAGAGGGAGCTGAAACAAAAAAAAATTGGAGAAAAATGCCCGCCGAATACGAATAAGAAACAAGATTTTGATGTGACGGGTTCTGCGCCAGGAGCACTTCAAATGATTACATATCAGCAGGAATTCGGAGTTTTTTCGGCATAGGAATGATTTTCCTGATCAAGTGAACTACAATTTCAGTACGTCAAGATCATTGTCTTTCTTTCCCATCCTGATTCTTTCACCTATTTACTCGACTGAATTACAAAATACTCCTATCTCCTCGTAAATGATCCCGAAATTAATTTTAAAAAATTCGTTTCGACGATTTAAAATTTAATACGGCAACATTAAGGCTAATATTTTATGCGAAGGATAATTTAAGGCAAATTAAAAATAATTAATTGCCTTTACCATATACTTTCAGGGGTACGGATATGAAACAGTCATCAAATGTGAAATCGATTTTAATAACACGCGAACGCCTAAAAAGCTAAACGGACATGGGAAAAGGCCTTATCGTGTGAGCACGTTCGCTATAATTTTCCACATACTAATAAAAAAAAATAATATTACAAAACGAGTTCGAGAGCTATATAATACACAACGACACATCGAATAAAGATAAATTAGACGAATAAGCAGATAAGCATTTTTGACGAGTCAAAGCGACGGATGGCGTTCTCCCTTCATCAGCACGTATATTTTACGAGTATTTGAAAAAACAAAAAATTGATATAACTTACTCGTTGATTATGATAAAACGGATCGATATCTTCTAAAGGAACCGATACTAATTCGGCTGGAAACTGATTATGTAATCTGACTGGCAACGGGACACCTTGTTCGAGAGTAGCATCAGGTTGTGGACCTTCGTCAACGTCTTCTTCATCGTATCGTGCCTATACAAACGTAAACAATACGTTTTATATCGTCCATTATACGCGTAATTTTCTCTCGAATTAATTACAAACTACTCTCGGTATAAGTGTAAGTCTATACTCGGCTTTTACAATGGTTTAAAGGAAATCACTCGGCTAAGTTACCGCTAAAAATTAAGTACACGCCTAAGAGTTACGATGGTATGGTTGGATTAAAAAATAATAAAAAGCGTTCCACTAGTAAGTATTTTACGTAGGTAATGGTATCAAAATGGTTGCTTTTTTTTTGGGGGGGGGGGGATTTTTTCGATCAATTATGCTCGACTCGTCGTGTCAAATTAACATTTGCTTTTGGAAATATGCGGCGTGTGAATGAACCTTTTTTTCTTCTTCTTCTTCTTCGTCTTGTTTCGAATTTACTCTATAGTGTTTTATTCACACACACACACACAGCACATCTGAATAATTACGTAGCTGGGTTATTCCTATTGTAATATTACGAATAATTAAACTACGCAGCAAATTACAACGCAGACCAGTTGCTCGAAGGTAATTGGCTAAATTAATTCTACGCTATGATTCGGGTATATTCTCTACTGGGGTGAAGGCTTTTAATATTATAAAATTACGTTTATCAAGCTAGCAGGTAGGTATATCCAATCAATGAATTGCTTATAGTATGTGTATGATACACGGTCTCGATTCATTTTCATCCAATAAATTTCGAATGAGTAGCGATTCATTAAACGTATCTCTATCTAGTATAGTTACTAAATAGGAATATTTACATATGGTCTATATACGTATTACGTCTACTATAACTCTAAACAGGGTAACACAGGATCACAACAAGTAAAATCGTAGTATAGTGTACTCGAAATTCACACGCAGCCATACAGAGAGAGAAAGAGAGACTCATCGATGAAAAAACCCACCTCAACCCTTACCGTAGGACGTCTAGTCGTTTAAACACGATAGGGACCTGAAAAAAAAAATACTATTCGGGTAGGTAGTAAGCTCTCGAACCTATTCAGACTACGTTCTACCATAAATCAGCATATTCGCGTGTAAAATAGTCCCGAAGTCGAGCATTGATTAAGCTTTAAAATGAAATCGAGTATCGATCGTTTAATTTTACCAACTTTAAAATACAGGTACACTCGAAAATATTGATTCGCGTTTCAAAAATGGTTTTGAACGAAACAAAAAAAACGTAACAAGTATAACGCAGAACTGAATTTTATACATCTGATTAAAAACAAAACGCGATCTGCGTGTTCGACTGTAAGGCAGCTCAGTCAAATAACTGGGTTCAGTCATGCAAACGTTATTTTTTCTTTCACTTTTATATACAAAACATTTTATTCAAAGCCTTAAATATATAGTTTGTCGAATACGCGAGAACGATGATGAAGAGCGAGAGAGAAAAGAGAAAAAAAAATAATAAAAAATCTGCACACTATTAACAGGCACCGCGAAAAAGCAAAAAAAAAAAAAAAATCGTTAAATAGAAAACCTCACGAAATTAAAATTATCCGTCGACCTGGCACAAGGCACACCGCGATGCAATTTTTTCCCATTAACCGAGTCGTTTATACGGTTTTTTAAGCTATAGACGTGTCACCTTTTGTATGTATATGTACAATTTACACAAGACGGTTATTATTATTTTCGGTGACTTTTTCACTTCTTCTAAGACTGCGTTTCTCATTTTCCGGCGAAATTTTATTCATAAATTAATAAAGAGACGTCCTCGTTGGTCGTCGTCGTCGTCGCGAGGTCGACAAAATTCAACTTTGCTGCAAAATTTTACGAGCTGAAAATACGTTATTTTAGTTATCTAGATGTTGTGCTCTGCCTCATTAAGCTTATATTCTGAAGTTTTCATTTTGATGGTGGAGAAGGGGACGAGAGGAGGGAATGGGATATAAATTTTCAGGTTGGAATATCAAAATATCTTTTATTTATTAAAATTAGAATGAGGCAGCACTTTTTTTGTGGTAAGATATGAATGATCACGATTTTCATTAACAAAACTATTAATATTCGTTTCAACTTCTTTACGATCGAGGTGCCTTCGATGGGTTGATGAAATCATCATAATTTCAGTCCCAAATTTTTATAGTAGGCATGTGGAGGGTGAAAGTGTCAAATTTTGGAGGCTCAAATCTCAAAATTGATAGAACTTTGAGCAGATTTGAAAAAAAATTAGATATAAAAGGGCCCATAGAGGCTTCCAATCCGAAAAAATAAATAAATATTCGAATTCGGCGCCCTCGCATTAATAGGAAACGACATGTCACACCAAATTTTCATAATTTTTTAACCCCCCCCCCCTCATTGGAGGCTTGAAGGGCACTGAAGGGTCAAATCTAAAAAATATGCAAATAATCGAACTCAGCATCCTTGAAAACCAAACAAACGATACGTCACATGTCATTTCCAAATATTTTGAAATTTTGACCAGTTTCAAGCGCAAGATTGGGAAGGGGAGTTGGAAGGGTCCAATTGAAAAAATAAGCGCATATTCGAATTCAATGCCGTCGAATCAGTAAAAATCGATATGTCACTTAATTTTCATGATTTTTACCAAAATGCGGAGCCCTTACCCCCCTCCCCCCACTTTTGAGCGGATTGAAACTGCTTTTTTTTTAAATATTGCACAACAGAGGATAAAAAAGCACCACAGCTGTGATTTAAATAGGTATCAAACTTTTTGTTCAATTTATAATTGAAACGTTCACAACTTATTCAAAAAGAACGAGAATGCCCACCTGAGCGAATCACTCGTGAACGAATCGATCACTATTTCGGACAAATTTTTCACAAAAGACTTGAAAGAACCAAACATTCCAAATGATTTTAACTTACCAGATTAAAAGTATAATCAAGAGATCAAGACGTTCGCGAATGATTCGATCGAGTTGCAAATGAATCATTTAATGACTTCAAAGAACAAGACATTTACATTTGAATTTTAAAGACTTAGCCAAAACCAATCAGAAAAACCAGAATTTGCAACTTCATTATCAAGCTACCAGTAAAAGTGAATCACTCGCGAACGAATCAATCAGTATCTCGATGAATAATTCATTCATCCCAACGGATTTTGAAAAAAAAAACGAGTCAAAATTGTCAACTTCATTTGAACAAAAATTACTAAATAAAATTTATATCCAACTATTTTTTTTTCAATTCAAACCTTGTAAATTATCATTTCGTTCGCGAATGAATCGATCAAATCGTAAACGAATAATTTTCGAATGACTTAAAAGGACAAAACATTTGTACTCAATTAATTACTTTCGAGCATTGAGCGTAATGAGTAACTGAATCACTCACAAACGATTTGAACAAATCGTTCAAAAACAAAAGATTCAAAAGAGCCAATCATTATTGAGTAGTTCACGAATGATTCGATCGAGTCACGAATAAATCTTTCAAACCCCGAGTTGAAAAACGGTGTGTTTTTGAAGAAGTTATTCCGGAATGATTTTCAAAAACTAGTAGTTCGTGAATGATTTGTTCAATTGATGATGGATTCGTTCGCGAACGATAGCCACATCAACTATGCACGAATCGATCATTTTGGAGTAAATTATTCGTGAACGATCCATAGTTTGAATTCGTTCACGAATTTCGCTCAAAAATGTGAGCTATCAAATCTCGTTCGAGAACGAAATGGTGACATGTTATTTTTAAACACTTCTATGTATTTGAGAAAAATTGCAAAATTTTCAAACAATATTCATCAGTAAGAATCATTTTCAAAAACTGTACTAGTTCGTGAATGCTGTGTCCGAAAAATGAACAATTCGTTCGCGAATGAATCTCAAATATGTACCTACTACTTTACTTCTCATTAAAGTCAATCAACATAAGTACAAAAAAAAAATCACTTCAGAACAAATCATTAGCAATTGCAAACAGCTCGTAATTTTGAATGATAGGCAGATTACGTTTAAAAAAATTTAAATTATCAAGTCAGTAGTTCGTGAACGATTCATTCAAATGAAAATTTGTTTTTCGAAAAAGATTCTGATACTTGATACTAAAATAAAAATCTTCGCAACAGGTCGAGAACGATTCACAGGACTTGAGTGACAATAATTACTTGAGAGCAGCCTAATCCACAATCAAAAAGATCATTCACGAACGACTCACTCATCCTGTATTTTAAGAGTCGTGTGAAATCAAGTATCACGAAATCGAATCATTCAGAAACATTGGTTCGCAATAACAAGCGACGAATTTTCAGAATTGAACGAAAAAAATGTTTCTTCTTTCTTCGTTCAAATGAATCAATCCAAAGAACGAATCGTTCACGAACGTCTCGACATTGAGGAATGTTCAAATATTTGTTTGCCCACAAAGTATTCTTACGATTCATTTCATAATAATTAATTTCAGTCAAAAATAATCAATTATTGAAAGAGAATCGTTCGCGAACGACTCGACAATCATCGTTCTATCCTGTAAATTTTTCACATTCTGCACAAATTCATGAAATCAAATCATTCAACGAGAGTTGACAACTTTTGAAAATTGACTCATTACATTTCATCAATGAGCAAACGAATCACTTCGCTGAACGAATCGTTCACGAACGACTCAACATTAAAAAAAATTCGAATCATCTACAAAAAAAAATCATTCAATTTTTACCCAGCACTAACAATTCCAACAGACGACTTTTTCGACTCATTCAAGAACTCACACACCCAAATAACGTGCAAATCGAATCATCTACGTGCAAAACCCATAAAACAACTCATCCCTCTACAAAAACGCCACAAATTCCCGAAATAACCCAAATTCTCCGACACGACGAAAAATTTCTAACTTATCAACTCCTACAAAAACACCACCGACAAAGTGTTGAGAAAAATAAACGCGAATCTCGACGACGTAATAATAAACATCGTTGTCATTTCAACTCTCGAGGATTCACCCAAAGCGAAAGAATTTAAAGGTTGATAGAACAAATTCAGCAACGACGTCGACATCGGTTGAATTTCAAATTCGCAGCCAACTCCGAGTTGTTATTTTGATCTTCATCGTCTCGCAAGTTTCACATTCCACGTGCCTCTCGCAGTTTATAATTTTCTTTCAAACAAGGCCTAAAAGTACGAGATTCGAACCTCCCCCACCACGTCTGCAAACACAGTCGTTATTTTTCATCGAAATTTCCATAAATTACCTACGAGAAATTTCTCGTTGACGTTTGGAAAAACACAGAAAAGTGAAAAAAAAGAACACGACGCTAAAGCGAATAAAATCACAACATACCGAGTCGTCGAATCAACAAATAAACGTGAACTTTTCAGCGCCCGCCGCGAGAACGAAGCTAAGAAATCGACAAAGACGACGACGACGAATCAAGCAAACGAAAAGTTAGATAGGCTTTTGGCTTTTGCTAAGGTTATCAACCTTTTTACTCGTACGAGTATGTGCTGTATTTTTTCTTCTAATATCCAAGGCTATACACAGTTTCCATACGCCGAAGTTGCTCGAAACGACGAGTTTAATTTTAAAAACAGGGCACATTTTTACTCGTGCGAATTCGAGCCAGAGTGTAACGAAGTTAATTAGCTCACTTGACCCATTCGACGTCGTACACACAAACGACGATTACGAGAAAGAGGGAAAGGGGTAAAGAGGCAGAAAAAACAGCCGCATTCGAAGGCTTAATTTATGAGAAAATCGAAAATTTTCAGATAATACCTCATTACGTTCATAAATAACTGATTTATGACCCGAGCAGGCCTTATATTGTTTTACTATACACATCCATATATGTGTACACATCGCGTATGGCGATTATTTTCAACCTTCGCATGTTTAGGTAAATATTAATTTTAAAAAATTAGCTTTCTCGTAGTTCGGCTATAGCTGTGTTTTTTTTTTTTTTTAATATGTACAAATTAACCCGGCCATATAATATTACACACGATAATATAGGTAACTACCT
Source organism: Planococcus citri (assembly GCF_950023065.1). Classification (NCBI taxonomy): domain Eukaryota; kingdom Metazoa; phylum Arthropoda; class Insecta; order Hemiptera; family Pseudococcidae; genus Planococcus; species Planococcus citri. The sequence continues at coordinate 52,775,551 of NC_088681.1, forward strand.
TTGCTCAGCCTTTTTACTCCTTCCCCCCTCCCTTGCCCTATCAACTCCACACCCTACACCTTTTCGACAGTTTCGTCGTCGTTGTCGTCATCGTCGTGTTTCAAAATTAAAGCGATTTAATACGCTTTACAAATTCCACATGATTCCGCAATATAATTCCAAATATCCCAGATACATCACAATACGCTTACGTTAAATAGCGAAATACCACGAAAAATGAAAAAAAAAAAAAACGAAGAAGGAAAAAAAATGAATAAAAATGGAATGCTAATGCGCGGTCGTGTTTTCTCCCACGTGTTTCGATTACTATGCATAATGTATAGTTTCGTATTTCAAATATTTTTCAAGAATAAGAAATATACCGCGAGTAGGTAGTACACACGTAGCATAGTATATTATAGTATAAGACGCGAAATAGTCTTGAAAAAAATTGCGAAAAAGTCGACTGTGACTTAGGTTTTGAGTGCGAAATCCAGTGCAATATATTTTAATGTACAGTGAACTACCTACTTCATCGACGAGTGACGATGACTCTACACTCTCGAGCTGCTTTTAAGGGTAGGTAGGTATAAAGCGAGACCATAATACATACTAACAACTAGTGTATGGTACATTCTATACATACGTTTTATGATTGTAATATCTACCAGTAAACACTAAACAGCGATGAGGGCACCAAAGGTCACTATTTTTTTTTTCAGTGACGTTACGAAAAAAAAAGGCAAAAAAGGCAAAAAAATCAAGAAGCTTGTGGAAAGGGATTCAAATAGGTATACTCGTATGATCTAGACTTTTTCTCTACACTCCACTACTAGCTTACTTCTTTTTTTGTTTTCCTCTGAGGAATCTGTTACGAATGAAAACAAAATTAAACGTAAATATCTTGAGTATAAAAATGACGACTACCTACATGGATGAATTCATCATAAAAAATACAATGAGAATGATCGTAACTAAATTTTGTACGACATGGTGGAAAAATTGTCAATAGAGGAATATGAATTTCAATTTAAGCTACTTGGGAAAAAATTCATCGAAGAAGAAATGTGGTGCCAAAATTTTTCAATGCTACAAAGCTTTTCACTCAAAATTATGAAATTTTGTGGGAAAACTGAGCTTGCAACATTTTCTAACCAGTGATCTTCTTGAACTGGCTCTTTCCTCGTGGAAAATGGAAGAATCAGAACCACAAACGATACCATCAAAATTTCAGCAGATATTTTTTAGTAGAAGAGTAGCAACAAGAAACAAGAGTTGGAAATTGTGAAAAAAAAATCTAAAAGTTCTACTTTTCTAGAGAAAAAAAAATGTCCAACTGAGTTCATCAAATCAAAACAAGGAGAAAATGCAATGCAAACTTCGAAAAAAAATAAACATTACGTAGGTGTATCAATTGTAACTTTTTTCGAGCTTTATCAATTTTTCTCACAAGAGAACCTTTTGAATTCACACTTTTCGATTTGAAGAAACCAATCTTGATCGACAGAGCATGTCTTAAGACCCCCGTAACCAAAATTTTAGGCACTAAAAATAATTTTTGGGTTCTTGGCAGATGTTTAAGAAATTAGAAAAATTAAAAAACGGAGTATCAAGGACGATTTTCAAACTTTTTATGAAATTCTTTAATTTTTATATTTTTTTGAGCAAAGTGAACCCATGTTTTGGCCATTTTGGGGAATTTTGAAATTTCTGAAGAAATCTGAAAACTTGCTGAAGGCTTAAAAAATAATGGAGTAGCCAAATTAGACGATACCTTGTCAAAAAACTAGATCACCATTCACCATGTGCCTTCTTTGAAAACTTAATTTTTTTCACTTTTCCAAAATTGGTCAAAATTCAATTTTGAACTCGAATTCCTGAAATTTCACGATAACCTCAGCTCTTGAAACTGTCAAGATCGATCAAAGTTATACTCGCAGTGTCTCAGGTTCATTTTTGGTCTTTCCAGAGCGATTTGCAATTCTTCGAGGAGATTAAAAAAATCGCTGGAGCCTCCAGGATGGTCTAAAACTAGTAATTGTTGATGTGTGAGAGTTGAATCAAAGGAATTAGGCATTCAGTTATTCACATAGGTTCATTTTCTTGAAAAAAATAAATAAATAAATTGCATGAAAAAATTTGAAAATTACCCTTAAAATAATTTTTTAGTGTTTCTAAATTTTTAAAAATTCTCCATGAAAATCCAAAAATAGACTTTGGCATCTGAAATTTTGGCTACGGAGATTTCAGGACAAGCCTTTTCGATCTGACTTGGTTTACATAGTTCGAATGAGTGTGAGTTCGAAACGTTCTCTTGTTAGTAATTCATTATAAAATTCCAACATAATTTCAACAAAAAAAAAAAGGACGACGGTAATTTTTCACTTTTATTTTTCTAAAAAGATTACTTTGCTCGTTAAAATTTTGTAATTTTCTTATTTTTTTGTTTTTTTCTTCAAATTTTACTTATTCAAAGATAGATTTTTTGTTTATAAATTATTTTCTCATTTTTTTTTGGGCTTTTCTATCTATGAAATTTTTTTTTAGAATACCTAATCAGATTTTTTTACTCCACAAAATTACATTTTTCAAAATATGAAAGAAAATTTGTTTTTTTTTACTTATTTCTTAGGATTTGAAATTTTCATTTTTTTGTATTTGAATCGGATTTTTTTGAGATTTTTCAGCTTGATTTATTTACTTTTTTTGATTTTTTAAACATTTCTGACTTTGAATCTGTTTTTATTTTTTTATTTTTAAAACTTATAATTTGGTTTATAAAACTACTTTTATCATATTTTTTCATTATTTTTACCATGTTTTTAGAGTGAAAAAAATTCTTCATTTTTTTTTTGTTTTCATGCCAAAAAAATTTCATCTTCTTCAAACAATTAAATTACATTTTTCAAAATATAAAACAGAATTGGATTCTTCACTGATTTTATAGGAATTAAAATTTTCGTAATTTTTTTAGAATGAGATTTTTTAGTTTTTATTTCGAGGGAAAAAATTACAAAAGGCAAAAATTTCGAATTCTGGCAGAAATTTCATAACTACTCTACAATTTTGTTTCTCTTATAATTGTTCTTATCTTTTTTTTGGTAAGATCTACAGACTTTTCCAAAAATTGATGCTTTCCAACAAAAAATTTTTAAAAAATTGAAAATATTCTTTCATAACAGGAAATTGATTTTTGAGAAAAATCCAAAAATTTCCAAAGAAGAAAAATGATAAGAAATAAAATTGTAGAGCATGAAATTTAGCATTTTCAAAATGAGTGCAATTTTTCTGAGAAGTTTCGTTTATGAGATATTTTAAGCCAAAATTCAAAAGCTCGACACCCCCCCCCCCTATCTTTTCTATGTCCAAAATTCCAATTCAATTCGCTTTTTAAGAGATTTTTAATAACTTAAAAATCCACCATTTATTTTTTTCTCAATTTTCTATAAAAATAGTTTGTTTTTCCAATTTTTAAAATTTGTTTCGAAGGATTCAAATTTTTCGAAGTTTCAAAAAAATGCATTAAGTATTCTTCTGATCATTTCATTTTCATTTTTTTGGAAAAATTTTAGGAGGACTTAAATCTTTTTAATCAAATTGTTCTCATATTTCTTTATATTTCACATCAAAAAACTGCTTCAATTTTTCTGCTGATAGAAGCCAGTTAAGGTGTCATTTTTGATTTTGTTTTGTTTTTTTGAAAACTAGAAAATTTAATAGTTTTATTTTCATCATATTCCTATAAAATTCAGTATTTTTTCACACAAATTCGAAACTTTTGTCTTAAAAATTTCATTTGAAAATACCCCAAATTGAAAAATCTCCTATTCGTACCAAAACGAAAGACTCTTCAGAATTATAAATAGGTCCTGTTCTGAAACAAAAACAAAAACAAATGTGACCAAGACTGAATGCAAACTTCTGATTTTGGTCGTTCAAAGACCAACTTTGACAGCATGTTACACAGGTAAACGTGACTCATTTCTCAGCACCACATTTCTACTTGATTCTTTGATGTATCGAGATATCATTTCACAACATATTTTACTATTAGGTACATAAAAGTAAACTGAAATTATCCTTTCACGAGGTAACTTTTCAATTCATCTCTTTTAAACGTTCGCCAGAACAGCCGGTTAATATTCAAAGACCAATAAGAAGCCCGCATCACTAATATGATTACAATCTAGTACATTATAAACATACATAATTACAATATCTTCACTCTAAAGAGTTTTGATTAAATTTTCGTTATCTTTGAGATACAATTAACCTTAACGATCATCGTATATCGTTGAAGATATCGCTCAAAGCAGCTTAATAATACACATTATAAACAATATACTCGTATATGGTATCCGTTAAAATCAAATCATTTTCAAACTTTTACCCAGCACATATCGAGTAGGTACTCGGTAAAGTACATAAATGATAGGTAGACAGATATAGCCCTACTACCTATCTAAAGTTTTGAATTTTAGTTTAAAAAGAAAAAAAAAGCGTGATATTGGTGGGAATATTTCAACAAATGGAAAATAATTTTACAAAAACCGAATACAGATTATCGTATACCTACACGTATTCTGTGTAGGTATTGGCAGAGAATATTTCATCGGTGAAAAGAGGTACATATTCTCACAATAGAGCTTTTCTTTTTTTCCTCTCTCTTTTTTTTTCTCTCCTGAAAAGGTATATTACTCATACGTATAGGCCTACGTAGTACGTACGAGGAACGTTCATAAGTAGGATACAACATATGAGGTAAAAGTGTACACATATTACTCGTAGTACGTACGAGACGACGACGACGTATAATGTATACATATTATCGACATTGTAAAATGATTGATCGAACGAGAGCTAAACAAAAATTTGTCTGGTAATGTTTGCCGTCGTCGTCGAGTGATCTTATGTATGTATTTTACAAAGACAATGCTTCTACGAGCAGCACGAAAATATGAAAATATCTAAACAGGATAAACGAATTAATATTTTACAAATGGCGTTCGCTTATTTGACGCATTTGGTCGCGGTTTCTCGCGTGAATTTTAAACATCTCTCCGAGAAATGGTATTTTCACCACCACCACCTCCACCAACGCAACGCGTCGATGTGACCGGAAAATACGCTATGGTAAAATTATACACGACGCGATGCGATGGTTATAATACTCATACTATAATTTTACAAAACCATACTACATACATATTAAAAAGCTCTCACTCGTTCGCACAACTCTTCCAGCTTTCCTACAAAATACAAATAGATATGTACATACGAATCGAAAAACATAAGAAAACATAAACATAATAATATTTCAATCAAAAATCAATACACACCGATATTGTAGAAAAGAGAGAGAGAGAAAGAGCTTTTGTCGACTTTCTCGCTATGGTGTATTCGTGTTGCTATTTATGACCTACTTTTATATACGAGCTCGCAGGGGGAAAATTGTATTAATTTCTCAGCCGATCTGTATTCGGTTTGAAGATGCAGAGGGGGCATGATGGAGGATGGAAGGAGGATGATGGCGATGATGGTGCAAGAGAGAAAAAAAAACGTGTGCGAAATTTTTCAATATTCGACTAACCTGTCCTTCGGCTCGTTTCCTTTCGAGTTCTTTTTGTCTAGCATGTTCTTCGGCGATTCGTTGTTCGATAGTTTGCAACGATTCGCGGGTAAAAGGACGGAATATACTTTTTTCTTCGGATAGTGAATCTGAGTCGATGGACATGATTTAAGAACCTGCTAACAGATGGCAGCAACACTGTGCTGCCTTCTCTCGCTTACAGTACTCGGCAGAGTACATTCGGCCGCTTTTATATCACTGTAATCATAACCACACACACATGGGTGCAAATGTTCGGTAAAAGTGTCACAATATAGCTAGCCAATACAATATGATAAAGAGTATAGAAGATTGAATTAATAATGGTGCAAGGGGCAGGGGAGCAGAAAAATCAGCAGAGAGGTGCAGATGTCAGCTTCCAGGTCAACGTCCCAATAAACCACAAAAAATTTATTCCATCGAATGATGAAAACTACGAACCTGTTCAAAGCAATCCTCGAACAATGACTTCTGGTATTGATTGTTCTGAAGACAATCTCACAAGACAACTTTTTGAACTGACACTCTTCGATTCTAACGAAACCAAGCTATACTGAAAGGGCATGTTCTAACAACCTCCATAACAAAAATATCAGGGACTCGAGTCAATTTTAAGATTGTTGACAAAGTTTGGAAAATTTTAAAAATTCAAAGAAGCAGTTTCAAAGAGAATTTTAAAACGTTTTCATGATATCATACACATCATTTTTTTTAAACGAAGTGAACGATTGTATCATTCTTGAAAAAACAAACTCAGGAAAATGTATGAAAAAGAAGCAGGGGATTAAAAATATTTTTTTCATTTTTTTGAAAAATATTTCCGTATTTTTAAAAAAATGAATTGGATTCATCACAAGCCACCCATTTCCAAAACAAAATCCTACGTATTTACGGCAAACACGTTAGGCAATTTCATTAACACGATCAGTGGTACTCAAATCTACATACTAAGCAAGAGGAACCCAGGATAAACACTTCGAGCAAAAATTCGAAGATCTACAGGAACTATCCGAACAGACATCCTCTGATTTCAATGAAACCCGACTGAATCAGGAGGGTGGATCGTGAAACCCCGGTGACCTAAATTTCAAATTCCAACGTTCGTTTATGGACTTTTTCAGACGTTTTTAAAACATCAAAAAAACTGCTGTTTTGACGAATTTTTAAATTCATTTTTCTTTTCAAAGAACCGAACCACTAAAAATACGAGCATTTGCGCCATCCCAACCCAAAATATCCATTTTTCTGTCATTATGGGACCTCCACCAAGTTTTGACGTTTTTAAAAAAAAATTTGTTAGGTGCTCTGAAAGAATCAAAAAATGAATTTTTGAGCACTTATAATTTCAGTGAGTTGAACTTTCTGGAAAAATTCATAAATTGCTAGAGGCTCCAGAAAGAATTTGAAAGAATGATCCACATTCGTTCACTTACCTCAAAAAAATTTATGTATCCTAAAAAAAATTAAAAAATCACTGTTGAAACAGCTTTTTCAAATTTTCACCTTTGAATTTGAACTTATAATTTTTAAAAAACTTTCTAAAAATCCAAAAATAAACATTAGCATTTGATTAAGGGCTTTTACGACAGGCTCTGATTATCTATATTGCTTGATTCCGTTCAAATCGGAAAAAAACGGTTCAAAAGATTTCCTTGTCAGAATAATTTTGAAACGATGTAGGTAATAAAAATAATCAACAATGTTGCGACAGTATCATAGCAATATTGTAGCAATGTTACATGGACTGCTCTATAGCAATGTTGCAACAAAATTGCAGAAAAATTGCGACAGAACTGTAGAAATGTTGAAAAAATGTTATGAGAGTGCTGCAGTATTGCAAGAAAGCTGTGAAAAAAATTGGGAAAAAATTGCAAAAATATTGCCACTAAGTATATTGCAAAAAATGTCATAGAAAATATTGTCAAAATATTGTCACAACATTGCAAAAAAATATTGTCACTACATTGCAAAAAAATATTGTCACAATATTGCGAACAAATATTGTCACAATATTGCGAACAAATATTGTCACAATATTGCGAACAAATATTGTCACAATATTGCGAACAAATATTGTCACAATATTGGAAAAAAAGTCATAAAAAACATTGTCACAATATTGCAAAAAAATATTGTCACAATATTGCAAAAAATATTGTCACAATATTGCAAAAAATATTGTCACAATATTGCAAAAAATATTGTCACAATATTGCGAAAAATATTGCAGGGTGTCTACCAAAATTTAATTTTCAAAAATAGCGACTTTTCGCGACCTTTTTTCGCGACTTTTTTTCAGTACCCCCCTTTTTTTAACGAAAAAAATTGGCTTCCAATAAAGTTCGCACTTATTGAGTGGTGGGAGGGGGGGGGGGTGAGGTGTGGACAACTTTCAATAGTTTCCATGTGACATAAATAGTCATCCAAATTTTCGAGCTTTTCTTTTTCCTTTTCCATCTACTTAACATTCTTCAGTTCTAAAATTTCAATTTCTTCGATTGTTCTTTTTCTAGTCATTTCAACCACTAATTTTTCTTTTTGTTTAAGCGAGAAGTTCATTCTTTCACTTTAAAGCTTTGAAAGTTGAATGATATTTTTTCAGAAATTTCGATGTGCAAAAAGAAAAGAAAACACGCCCGAGCGAAGCGAGGGCAAAAGCTTTTGAAAATTTGACTTTTGAAAAGTAAAAAAACACGTTTTTCTTCCATCACAGGCCCTTTTTTTGTTGGACCCTCCAGAATGAGCGAGTCCGGGGTAAACTCTCCTCTTTTCCCCCTCTCGACGGTCCTGCTCCTCCAGCAATCTAACAATAATTCCAATCAATTTTTTTATCAGCAAGACTCAACTTTTGGCCAAAGAAAAAGAAATAATATGCCCGAGCGAAGCGAGGGCGAAAGCTTTCGAAATTTTGAATTTTTATGATTATTTAAAATGCTAATTTGGCAGTAGCATTAACATTGAATAATACATAATTCGAAAAGTTTGAAAAAATTAAAATCGGGACAATTTATAGCGACTTTTTGGTATTTTTGGCGAAAATCGCGACCTTTTCGCGACTTTAGCAACCTATTTTCAAAATCGCGACTTTTCGCGACTTTTAGTGCTATAGCGACCTGGTAGACACCCTGCATATCACAATATTGCAAAAAATATTGTCACAATATTGCGAACAAATATTGTTACAATATTGCAAAAATATTTCCACAATATCGCAAAAAAGTCATAGAAAACATTGTCACAATAATGCAAAAAAATATCGTCACAATATTGCGAACAAATATGGTCACAATATTGGGAAAAAGTCATAGAAAACATTGTCACAATATTGCAAAAAATTGTCACAATATTGCAAAAAATTGTCACAATATTGCAAAAAATATTGTCACAATATTGCGAACAAATATTGTTGCAATATTGCGAACAAATATTGTTGCAATATTGCAAAAATATTTCCACAATATTGCAAAAATATTTCCACAATATTGCAAAAAAGTCATAGAAAATATTGTCACAATAATGCAAAAAATATCGTCACAATATTGAAAAAAAAAATATTGTGACAATATTGCGAACAAATATTGTCACAATATTGCGAACAAATATTGTCACAATATTGCAAATAAATATTGTCACAATATTGCGAACAAATATTGACACAATATTGCAAAAAAGTCATAGAAAACATTGTCACAATATTGCAAAAATATATTGTCACAATATTGCAAAAAAAAATATTGTCACAATATTACAAAAAAGTCATAGAAAACATTGTCACAATATTGCAAAAAAAATTGTCACAATATTGCAAAAAAATATTTTCATAATATTGCAATGCGAAAAATATTGTCACAATATTGCAGAAAATATTGTCACAACATTGCAGGAATGTTGCTACAATATTGCGGAAGTAGGTACAAATATATCTTTTTGTAATGCTTCAAAGAAAATAAACAGGAAATTTGAAACCAAAAATTAAACAATTTTAAACCCATTGAATAGCTCAACTTTTTATCAACATCATCATCAGTACAAAAATTGAAAGCCTCAATAAATTAAAAAAAAAATAATGATAATAATTCTCGTTCAACATCTCAAAATCCTCCTAGGACACGAGGACCCCTCAACGTTGATCGGCATCTTAAAAATGAGAATCAACAATTCAAAGCATATATAGGTAAGTAAAGTACCTATTATATACTTTTTTTTAGAAAAAAAAAACAGTTTTTAAACAATTGAAAATTTTTAGTTTTGAAAGGGATGTTCATGAAATTTTACACGAATTTTTAGAAAAAAAGTAGGTGTAGGTATACGAATTTTGAAAAATGGTTGGGGGGGTTTACCAAAATAGATGTGTCTCCGCTTGAATCGAGTAAAACAACTCTCATCAAACAAGGAAACCTTCATTTTGAATTGAAAGTATGCAGAATCTAAAGGTCCTTTAGGAGAAAAATTATATGAGTCCACAAAGTGATGTTATTTTTGGAAAATCGTTGAATTTTTCGCTGCAACAGGTGCCACACTCAACTTGCTTTGAAAAAAAAGGTCCAGTTCCAAAATAATGATGCTCTAAATTTTGCGTCGATCTGGGACATTCTAGTCAAAATTCAAGAAAGGTTCCTGCTGTGAAAACATTTTCCAGGAAACATTCTGAAATACTTCAAAAAAATTAATAAAATAGCCAAAAACACAAATTTTTTCGAGTTTCTGAAATTACATAATTATAAAACAACAGATGACTATCAAAAAATTACCACCACTATACAAAAAAATCCGACCTCTCAGCCAATTTATCCTACCCCAAGCACCAAACCATTTCCAAGGTCAATATCTTAAACCTCAACAAAAAAAAAAAAGTTTAAACTCGAAAGCAATGAAATATTTACTGTTCGTCCATTTGCGATGTGTGACTGTCGCGGAATGACGCCTTCTCACTATCGTCGTCTTCTACTCCTCGACACGTCGTGCTTCTCCATAATACCCGACGAATATCTTTTTATAAATCTGAAAGCACACATAAAACAACGTAAAATAAAAACACGAAAATACAATCAGCCTCGTAAATTACTCGAGCAATAAGTTCTAATCAAGACTCAACGGCGCACAATTATATGTACTCTCCAAGAGGCACACTAGTATATGTGTAGTCGACTCGAACACACGGCAAAGTATCTCGCTTTGCTTTCCAGTAAACGAAATTAAATTGAAAACGATGGCGTAAGTTTTATCAAATAGAATACACGCTGCATTAAATTAGACGTTTACTCGGTGCAAATGAACGTCGATAGATTAACAGTAAACTTTCAACGTAAACCATTTCGCATCCTTTTAAAATAATACTCCCTTAATTATATACCAATAAACTTTCCATTCCAATTCGAGCCGGGCTGTGATCGCTGCTGCGTTTCGGTTCGGTTTTTCCGCGCGTTTTACCAAATCGAATTACTACCTATACCCAGTCAAATATCGTACGCAATATCCGACCAACTCTCGGTGTGTTTTTCGCAATTAAAACGAATGTCAAAAATGTTATCAACATCCCTCGTCCGCGTTAAATATATACGATCAATATTATTATATTAAACCTTCGATAAACCAACACCAATATCAAACGGCCACAGGTGAAATGAAGTCTTCGCCGAGTTACACCAGTAGTGCTACTGTATATTATGGTCCGAGAACCGAGACCCCGCGTACTTCTCGTAGTCTTGTAGTATTTTGATTGACGTCTGTTCGGTTTCATTTCCCCACAGTTACAGGTGCTTCCATTAAGATAACGATTATGTATTTGTAAATTCATCCCTTTTCTCTCTGCTAAATAAGCCTATCTGTACAAATACCTATACCTATTCTGCCTCGTCTGGCTCAATCAGCTGTCATTTCACCCTTTAATTTCCTTTCAAAAATACCGCAAAAATTAAACCAGGAAATTATTTCACCAAATAATGACATTTACTTGTATCTACCAAAAACTACGATGGTAACTTAACCGAACTCGAAATATACCATCGTCATGCACAGAGCTGAAGGAATCGGCATGGAAATATCGAATTTTGACATTTTAATTACAAATTGAGAAATTCTGTTGTCTTTGAAGCATAAATCACTGAATAGGTAAATGAAACTGTGAGAGAAATTTTTTGACGGATTCCGAACTCGCTTTTGTATACGTATCAAGCTAGGTTTCATTCCAACACAAAAATAAAGAAAAAAATCAGATTGGAATTCAGCGCCTTCGAAAACTATGAAATTGATATTACATATATGAAGAGTTCTTATCAATTTTTCACCCCTCTATCCAGCCATTTAAACAACTAATCTTGAGATCAATGATTTAAAAACTTCAGAATTGAGATAATGAATGCTCTGAAGTAAAATTTCGGAGACCAATACTGTGAGTTTCTGACAAGCGAACCTCTTGAGGTGTCACTCTTCGATTTGAACGGGACCGCGATTATTGGAAAGAACATAGTCTAAAACCCCCAAAACCAGATTTTCAGCTGCTCAAGTTCATTTTTCGATTTTTGGCGAACGTTTGAAAATTCAAAATTGACTGTTTTTGGAGATTCATGCTTTTTTTAAAAAAGTACGTACTTGATCAGTAAAAATGGTCAAAATAAACCCCAAAACTAATATTAATTACCCAAATCCAAATTTCAGCATTTCCAGCCATTCTGGAGCCTCCAGCGCGATTTTTCAATTTCTCCAGAATTTTGAATTTGCTCCAGAAGGCGTGAATATGAAGTTGGGCAGCTAAAAATCGAGTTGTGTATTATACTCGACCTGTTTAACAAGATTATCCACATATGAGCCGATTTTGGGAGTGACACCTCAAGAGTGGTTTTTTGACCCGCATTTCTTATAACAAAAATATACAAAAATCAAAATCTCTCCAAAATCGGCGCAAATGTGGATAAACTCGTTTAATAGGTCGAGTGTAATACAAAACTTGATTTTTATAGCTGCCCATCTTCATATTCACGCCTTCTGCAGCAAATTCAAAATTCTGGAGAAATTGAAAATCGCGCTGGAGGCTCCAGATTGGCTGGAAATGTTGAAATTTGGATTTGGGTAGTTAATATTAGTTTTGGGACTTATTTTGACCAGTTTTACTGATCAAGTACGTACTTTTTTTAAAAAAAAGCATAAATCGTCAAACAATCAATTTTGAATTTTCAAAAATTCGCCAAAAATCAAAAAATAAACTTGGGCAGCTGAAAATTTGGTTTTGGGGGTTTCAGACTATGCTCTTTGCAAAAATCGCGGTCCCGTTCAAATCGGAGAGTGACACCTCAAGAGGTTCCCTTGTGAGTTTGAATTAATTCAACTTTCAAAAAAACAACTCAATTTGACACAAAATTCGAAAAAATTGATTTTTTAGGTAAAGATAATAATGTAATTATTTCAAGTGACTTCAGAGCTTTTTTTCAGAGATTTCACGTCATTTTAAGGCATTTTGAACACTTTTTCGCGCACCCTCGTAAAATTTCATTTCAAATCTCATCGATTTTTGATGATTTTTAGAGATTTTAAGACTTTTTTGGGTGTATTTACTTTTACGTTATTTTAACACGCTTTCAACACTTTTTCCATATTCATTTTAGTCAACTTTTTTCCATTAGTTTGGCAAAATAGGATTTTAATACTTTTCAACAAAACTATGAAAACGCGAAAATATTCACTCATTTTTGGTAGAAAAACAGTCAGTATCTAAAAATTTTTCAAACACTTTTTTTAATGTTGAACATATGTACTTTCAAAATTTTGTACATTTTTGACGGTTTTTCATAATTTTTTAGGTCATTTTCCAATTTTGTACTTTTTTTTGTAAATTCATGCACAGAGGGACATTGACGGGTTGGACTGGACCCAAAAAATAAATTCATATTCAGACTCAACGACCTCGAAAATATACCATTCGATATATCACTCGACTTTTCACGAATAATTTCAAAATTTTGGTCCCCTTTTTGGGACACAAAGGGACTTTGAGGGATTGGACCCTGAAAATAAGTTTATATTCGTTCTCAGTGACTTCGATAACATACCTACTATTCGATATAGTCCGGCATATGACAATAGGAGTAATTGCACCCCCCCCCCCCGCCGATTCTCCGGGACAACTTTTTTCTCAAAGGGGACATCCTAAGGAACATTTTAAAGCAAAATTGCCAAAAAAAAAGTTGGCCTTACTTACAAAATGGCGGCCATTTTGATTGACAGGTCAGCCGAAATCGCAGATTTTGCGTTTTAACATAGGACTTGCACGAACTTTTTCAAACTTTACAAAGATAGATCGAACGATCATGCAAAAATGTATCACCTGTCAAAATTTCAAGTGCTAAAGTGCGTTTTTCGATTTTTGGTGAATTTTTGAAAATCGAGTTTAGGCCAAAAATGAGGGAAAAAATTAAAATTTTACCAAATTGACCGAGAAAGCTGAAATTTGGGACATGCCCTATTTTCGACATGCCAAATCGATTGGAAACGGTTTCAACCCGTTTTGAGCAGTTCTGGAGCCTCCAGCAGATTTTTGAAACTCGAAATTCTCACAAAATTCCATCAAATTGGAGTTGTAAAGCTAAAATTTATTCTAAAAACTAATTTCAATACGCTACGAAGTACTGCAGGTAAATTTCAAGTCGTTTTGGATCCTCCAGCGACTTTTTGAAAATTCCTGAAGCCTCCAGCAGATTTTTGAAACTTTTAATTTACACAAAATTTCATCAAATTGAGATGGAAAGCTGAAATTGACTCTACACTCCAATTTTAACACCCTCTGATGACGACTTCAGGTGGGTTCAAGTCATTTTAGGACCTCCAGCGACTTTTTTGAAAATTACTGGAGTCTCCAGTTGATTTTTAAAACTTGAAATTTTCCCAACATTAATTTATCAAATGGAGTTGGCAAGCTGAAATTTACTTCGCAGACTACATGGTGGTTTCAAATGGTTTTGAAGCTTCCAGCTACTTTTAGGAAACTTCAATTTTCCAAAAAAACGTCATACAACCTTTCAAAAAGTTGCTGGAGGCTCCAAAACGACTTGAAATTCACCAGCAGTCAACATTGTAGCGTATTGAAATTAGTTTGCAGAATGAATTTCGACTCTCCATCTTGGTTTGATAAAATTTTGGGGAAATTTCAAGTTTCAAAAATTTACTGGAGACTCCAGTAATTTTCAAAAAAGTCGCTGGAGGTCCTAAAATGACTTGAACCCACCTGAAGTCGTCTTCAGAGGGTGTTAAAATTGGAGTGTAGAGTAAATTTCAGCTTTCCATCTCAATTTGATGAAATTTTGTGTAAATTAAAAGTTTCAAAAATCTGCTGGAGGCTTCAGGAATTTTCAAAAAGTCGCTGGAGGATCCAAAACGACTTGAAATTTACCTGCAGTACTTCGTAGCGTATTGAAATTAGTTTTTAGAATAAATTTTAGCTTTACAACTCCAATTTGATGGAATTTTGTGGGAATTTCAAGTTTCAAAAATCTGCTGGAGGCTCCAGAACTGCTCAAAACGGGTTGAAACCGTTTCCAATCGATTTGGCATGTCGAAAATAGGGTATATCCCAAATTTCAGCTTTCTTGGTCAATTTGGTAAAATTTTGATTTTTTCCCTCATTTTTGGCCTAAATTCGATTTTCAAAAATTCACCAAAAATCGAAAAACGCACTTTAGCACTTGAAATTTTGACAGGTGATACATTTTTGCATGATCTTTCGATCTATCTTTGTAAAGTTTGAAAAAGTTCGTGCAAGTCCTATGTTAAAACGCAAAATCTGCGATTTCGGCTGACCTGTCAATCAAAATGGCCGCCATTTTGTAAGTAAGTCCAACTTTTTTTTTGGCAACTTTGCTTTAAAATGTTCCTTAGGATGTCCCCTTTAAGAAAAAAGTTGTCCCGGAGGATCGGCCGGAGGGGGGGTGCAATTACTCCTATTGGCATATGCCGGACTAATATATCAGTCGACTTTTCACGATTTTTCAAAATTTTGTCCCCCTCTTTGGGACACAAGGCGAGCTGTCAGGGGTTGGACCCTGAAAATAAGTTGGTATTCGTATTCAGCCATCTCGAAAACATATTATCATGCAGATTCGTTTTTCAAGTATTGATTCAGTTGTGTGTTACTTGAAAAATCAAGCAGTCAAGCACCCCTCCCCCCAACCCCCGGGGAGGGTTG
This sequence comes from Planococcus citri, assembly GCF_950023065.1. Lineage (NCBI taxonomy): Eukaryota > Metazoa > Arthropoda > Insecta > Hemiptera > Pseudococcidae > Planococcus > Planococcus citri. The sequence continues at coordinate 52,791,312 of NC_088681.1, forward strand.
AAGACCAATCAATGGTGGTTTAATTAGTAGTTGGGTGACTACAATTTGTGAAAAAAAATTGAGCGAAAACGAATGATATTAAGTTGTAACTTTGATTAATTTATTGGACTGACCTTTTTTAAAATATCTACCTACTCTTTCTACCCCTTCGAACGTAAAATCAAATTATCGAGAATTTTAAGGAGGACATTTTTATAGATATGAAGGGTGACTTTCCAAAACGCACTAAGTCCAAAAACCGGTTTTTTCAGAAATCGTAAAAAAATGCGGATGCGAAGTACTGTGAATTCTCCATCACCAATGATGATAAAGTTGTCTATTCGAGGTGTTTAGGCATCGGTCTCTTTTAAAATCCGGAGTTACCTAACCATATTTTTGACGTACGGAGTTGTGAAATGTTGAACACTGGATTTAGTGCGTTTTGGAAAATCATGGATTTAGTGCATTTTGGAAAATCATGGATTTAGTGCATTTTGGAAAACCAATCAAGTTCAAAAAGTTACAAAATGTCTTTAACAAATTTCATTAATGAAATTTGTTAAAGACATTTTGTAACTTTTTGAACTTGATTGGTTTTCCAAAATGCACTAAATCCATGATTTTCCAAAATGCACTAAATCCATGATTTTCCAAAACGCACTAAATCCACAAAACAGATAATTATTAATCTGTTTTGTGGATTTAGTGCGTTTTGGAAAATCATTTTTTTTACGGGCACTTTTAGGCTTTCAAAGTAGGCATGAAACGGCAGCTTTTTGCAATTTTTATCACTTGGAGTGATAGGTCACATGTTTTACTACCAGATGGCGCACCTAACTCATTTTTGTCAAAAATGGACTTAGTGCGTTTTGGAAAGTCACCCTTCATATATAATATAAGGTTTTTCTGGTAAATATATTTCCGGAGTTAATGGCAAAAAACGTGAATCGAAATCGGTTTCAGCCCCCTAAAAAAATTAGCGCCAGGGGCAGGAGGGACGAATTCTTCCTGGTAGTTCAGAGGATCCATCTGAACACATTCTCGAACAAAAATTTCATGCACCAATTTTTTTCCTTTTTAAAACCGATATTTGCCCGCTTTATTTGAGTTTGCTAATTTTTGTAGGGGGGGGGGGGGGTCGAGTAGAGAGCTTTCTGAAAACCTGGTTGAAAAAAGTAGTGAAAAAAAGTAGAGGTTTTTTCAATAAAAAAAAATTCCGTTAGATACAAGCATACTATGAAGACGTGTAGAAATGAGCTTGAGACTTACGTTAGAGTATAAGAAATGAAAAGCAAACATTTTCATTAATAAAAAAAACTTATATCGCACAACTCATCTAGCTCCACTTTTCAGCATCAAATTCGAATCTGATACCACCCCCGTGCCCGAGAAACGAATAACTCGTAGCGAATCGATTTCCAAAGCCTATATCGATTACGTTATCAGTGAGTTTAAAAAAAAAAATAGGACAGAGCGAAAGAAAAACTACGAACTGAAAATTGCATTTCACCTAACGACATCTTTTTCTACACGTTTTAGAGAAAATTTTCATCGACATTCTGAACCTATCTTCATCTCAAAGGAACTTTAACGAATGAAATCATTCATTACTCGATAAATACGGTACTTTTCACGTCCGAGGGTTGATTTCACGACGAGAAAAACGCCGAGGGACAACCGAAGATAGAAAATTTCCACCGATAAAAAAAAGAGTACCTATCTGGTATTCTCAGACGATACTATACAACATATATATACAAACAGAACAAGACGAATATAAGAGCTCATCGTAGAATAGAAGAGGTAAGGAAAAAAAGAACCAACGTAAATTACTACCCAGAGAGTTGGTAATTCTGTTGGAAAGTACTCGGCGGTAATCTATTTCCGAAGAAATTCTCGCGCTAATAATACAGAATTTCAATTAAATTTACAAATCAAAACTCGACGAGGAAAAAAAACTTTTAATTTGAAAGTTTAATTCGCATCACAAAAGAATTAAAAATTATCCTCGACATTTGGTAGCAATTCAGTCGTTAAATCTGTTTTTAGAGGCGTTCTCACAACGTTACCGGGTATTCCCCGACGTTCAGTTAAAGAGGTAATGGGGGTCAGAGACAAGGGGGCTGAAGAAAAAAAAAGCGCCAGGGTTATACTAACGACGGTAAAAACGATAGATAATTCGTTATATACGGGGAAAAAGAGCTCATCGAAACGAGTTCGCGGTTAAAGCTCGTACTTTTTCTCTCCGCCTCGCTCAAAATAAGGCATTTTTTTCCACATCTGTGTACCAAAATACCCCATAAAAACTTGTACAAACAACTATATACGAGTGTACACGTTACGTCGTCTCGTATATATACAAAAACCTGCCGTCCTCCGCGACCGCGTCCGGCCCAACGCAAATGTTAAGAAAAATTTAATAACGAAACACATGGTGTGTTTTTCGAGCGCGTTTGTCGTATTAAAAGCAGACCTTGAAATGTAATAAATTTAAAAAGCTCATTCGTTCGCCACTTAACGAACCTCCATTTCTTATTTGGTAAATACTTACACTAATTATCGATCGAGAAATTCATTTTCACCGCCCAACTTATAGTACCTACATAGCTTGTTCGGGGGTTTTTCTCTCGCACGTAGTAGCGCTTCGATAGTTATTTTTATTCTAATTGGCAAATTAACGAACGAAAAACTCGCTAATCGAATGAAAAGCTGTTCTGTCGTAGATTTAACGAGCAGCCGACGACGAATTTCAAATATCCACCTATACCAATACCAATACCTACCAATATACGTTCATTCATTCGTGTATTTTTCCTTTCTTTTTCTTGCCAGTCGTTTTGTGTGTTTTCGCATACGGTATATGCGACAAATTGACGAATCGAATATTATAGGTTTGCTCTCGCTTGTCAAATTTATCGAGAAGTTTGAAATTTCAATAACGATCTGACGAAATGTTCCATAATCATTTTTGCCAACATGTTACCGAATATTTTGCCATTTTAGGCCGTCATTTGACGACCGAAGAGCTGTTCGCGAACGATGTTTTCATACGTAGAATGGATTATTCATTCGTGACTTTTTGATATCTAATTTATTATATTGAATAAAAAAGTGGGTTGAAAAATTATCGATTGATCACACAATTCATTCATCTTGAGCCCAAATTTAGTCAAAATTTTGAAATCGGCGCTGCAGAAAACATTAAAATTTATATGCGTGATGCATTTCATCCGAGATGGCGCTAATTGCCAAGTGATCCGAAGCACCACAGATCCAAGGTACAACACCACTGACCACCCCCTGCGTGCAAAATTGAATGTTTTAATCTGGAATTTTTATGTACATAGCAATTGTCTCCAAAAAATATTGTGATTTGTATAGAAATGCAATGAAGTCCTCATTACTCGATTTAATTGAAAGAGGGTCATTCCACCTCAATTCGACCAACGTTTTTGAGTCATGTCCTTGGATTTTGCCCAAATTTTTTTTACAATGTCTATCCACCCAATAAGAAAGAAACCCGCAATCAGTTTGGTCTCAGCCAGGGCTGTTAAATTACCGTAATTTATTCGCTGGTAAAATACGGCGGTAAAATATGGTAAAATACGGTATTTTACTAATTTGGATTTGAAGAGTTATTTGTAGTTTGACTTCGAAGTTCTGAACTTCGGACCTGCCTCTGAAGTAAATTTTCATCTGTTTTAGGTGTTATTAGAGATTATAGGAAATTTTCCATGGACTTTTTTTGGAAATTTATGGGGGAAATTTTTGGTAACTTTCAAATCATAAATTTCCATGGAAATTTGGAAATTTATGAAGGAAAGATGGGAAAAAAGTGCTCAATTTGGCTTTTTGGTAAATTATGGTAAAATACGGTAATAAACTTTTGGTAAAATACCGTAAAATACGGTAAAATACCGCCGTAATTTACCAACATAAATTACCTTACAGCTCTGGTCTCAGCCCCCTCAGGAGGTGGGTATTCGCCGTTGTCGTGGTCGCACACCTTTATAGGAGATAGCGCATAGCGTATACTTCCATCTACGAGTATATTAACCGGTTTCTAGTGTATCTGATAGTTTCTTTCAGGGTTTCACAGGGAGTGTTGGCCGGTGAGTTTGTTGTTAACAGCTCCGATCATTTCCTCCCTCTTGTCGTTCTTCCTTGAATTTTCCTCTGTACCACTAGCATGAAAATACCGTTTTCTCGTATTTTATGAGCTAAATATTTTAGCTTTCTGTTCTTGATATCTTCTATTATATCTCTCGAGCTACGTCTCCTCTGATGAGTCAGCGGCAGCTGATAAATAACAGCCGCCACGGACGTCGTAGCCGCTATATTTCTCTATAGTACAGTCATTTTAGATGAAATGAGAGGATTTATTCGGACTAATTCCTACAAAAGGTTTTTTTGCGGGATACTGTAGTGGAAGGGGTCCTATTCAACATACTAAAAGTCCCACCCCGTACCCCGCGTGCGTCGCGTGCTAGAGCGTGAAAAGTGTCCCGCCGCGGCGTTTTTTGCGATTTTCTCGCGAGGAGTTGATTTTACGTCGAAAATAGTTTTATTTTTGTGTTCTACGTCAAATTTCCGATCTAGTGATATATCAACTGTCCTTCTACCCCCAAGGGGGGTGGAGCTAGAACTATTCAAAGAAGGGGGGTTTCCTGAAAAATACATAAATGTTATAGGCGCCTAAGAGGGGTGAAATGGTCCCCGAAAGCGTTCGAGTTGATATTAACATGGAAGATGGGTACCATTGAGAAACTTCCGCGTGAAAAATTTCAGATCCACATCCCCTCCCCTTTTTGAGGAACCCCCCTTTTCTGAAATTTCAATACCACTTTTCTCAGCCCCATTTTAACCGATTTTGAAAATTTTTCAGTATGTTATGTATATCCCTAGTAGGTATCCCCACAAAAATTTTCAACCCCCTCCCCTCATATTTACCCCTCAAAATGGTGTAAAAATGTGTCTGAGGGAGGGTTGGGGTAAAATGGGAATTTTGGGGAAAATAACTAAATATTAATGAACAGGGTGTCGTTTTCTTATGATTCGATACCGCTTGAGGGGTAAATATGAGGGGAGGGGGTTGAAAATTTTTGTGGGGATACCTACTAGGGATATACATAACATACTGAAAAATTTTCAAAATCGGTTAAAATGGGGCTGAGAAAAGTGGTATTGACGTAGAACACAAAAATAAAACTATTTTCGACGTAAAATCAACTCCTCGCGAGAAAATCGCAAAAAACGCCGCGGCGGGACACTTTTCACGCTCTAGCACGCGACGCACGCGGGGTACGGGGTGGGACTTTTAGTATGTTGAATAGGACCCCTTCCACTACAGTATCCCGCAAAAAAACCTTTTGTAGGAATTAGTCCGAATAAAAAACTTAAAATGACTGTACTACTACTCTTAGATTAGTTTTTAGTCTTGGTAATACATTCGATCGATGTACTCGTATATGTCTCAGTATCCGTGTATAAAATATAAATATATTCGAATATTCGAAATGTGTGCTTCATTGAAAGATGTAATATCTTCTACTACGACTTTCCGTTCCTCTCCTATTCTTGCTAACACTTCCTCGTTGGTAATGAAGTCCTTCCATGAGATCCGTAGTGGCGTAGCTTAGTAGCCATTGATAGCACCACATCTCAAAAGCAGATATTTTCTTCTCGCATTCTGCACTCATGGTCCATGTTTCACAGGAATAATTCAGAACTGTCCATATCGCACCTTGGGAGTGATAAGGTTACATCTCAAAAAAGTGAAATTTTACAGGCGAGTGATATTTTTTTTTTTTAAACTTGATTCCTTATTTTCATCAACTTATAGTGAATTGTGATGATTGAATAGCACCTTATTTTAAAGATCTGGAATCGTACCTTCATTTAGCATAAGAACACTTTGAAAAATAAAATCTTAAGGGTATTCTCTACGGAGCACGTTCTGTAACGTTTTTTGATGAAAAATGGTCAACTTTGGACGAGGATTGTGCCAAAACAACTGAACTGATTTTTCTGGGGTTTGATTTATTTTGCTCAAAAAACATTCAAAAGCGAGGGTATGTCGAGCTATTTTTGATTTTGGACATTTAATAGCTATAAGGGGGGATTGACTGGAGGTACTTTAGATGCCTCACATCTCTGTTGTAAAAGCAAAATTAGAAAATATGGCTACATACCCTCGCTTTTATAGATAGAATATCACTATATGTGTCATTCCGTAGGTAAAGGGCCCATTTGGTCGTTTTTATTTATCGAGATAATTGTGTTTTTAGTGAAACAGTTGAAAAAATCGAAAATCGAGGTTTTGATGGATTTCAATGTAGAACATATCCGACTATCTCGTGTCGAAGTATCAAGGCCGCAGGTGCGCCCCAAGCAGAGAAAAACGGAACTAAAGTTTTTCTATAAAGGGCCCATTTGGTCGTTTTTGCTTTTTAGCAGTAAATTCGTTTCCAAAAAAATACCCTACAAATTATACTGCACCTAGTTGCCAGTGGCAACATGTATACCATTCAAAAACGCGATTTACGTTGGTGCAGCGTTAGCCGTGTGACACTGATAACGGATTGCGGAGTAGGAGGTCCTGGGTTCAAATCCCGCCTGGGGAAGAAATTTTTTGAAAATTTTTTTTCATGATTTTTATTTTTACAAGTTGAATTTTGACAGAAAATGTAATTTAATCATTTTTTTTCTGCTTTTGAAATGAGTAATGAATTTTTATGCAAAATTTAAATTTATTAATCATTGTTTTTCAGGCTTAAAATATTCATAAACATGAAAATGTTGAGTAAAAAAAATCGCTATTGCAGGTGGGTAGTAATATTTGACATCAGAAACAATAATCTTCAATTTTAGGTATGAAGGTTTTCGGATTACGTGAAATTTCAGCTTTTTTCAGAAAAAAAACTTTGAAGGCAATTTTCTCAAAAGTTGAGTTTTTCAAATTTTTAGTTCTGGATTTTTTTTTGGAGTTTTTTTTTGCACTTTTTGGGCTTCTATCCAGCTCATATGATTGCTCCGGAGGTCTACTTTATCCCCCCACCCCTAACTCAATATCGACCAAATGGGCCCTTTACCTGCGGAATGACACATATTGGTGAACAAAATTGGAAGAATTTTGAAAATTCACAGAGAAATCCCTGCCTAAAGTTTAGATGGGAGCAGGTCGCGGGACATAAGAACGACTAAATTTGTTCACTCCATTACACGCAGTCTTACGAACGAACGATGAAAATAACGAACAAATCGGCTTCATATTTCGACCGTTTGTCGAATTAGAACCATCTCCGTAATAGGAAGCGCCCCAAAAAAATTTCATGTCAACAAAGACAAGGCCTGCATAATTCCTACAAAGTAGAGCCCCGCGCCACCACCACCGTTTTAAAAATTTTTGGTGCCGCCGCCGCCGCCACTTCTGAATAATTTGCTTGGCTGAGCCAATTTAAATCACTCAAATGGCAAATTTTAGGAAAATTTTCCCTATCCTTTGAGTTTTTTCAAGTGGCTAAATTTTTTTATTTTGCCACACATTACCTAGAATGATCTCTCTTCTCATTGTCAGCTTGGAAAAGAATGCTTATTTGAGAAGTTGAATAATTATAATTTTGCAATTTTGCATACAAATTTTTGTGTTTTGAGGTGATTTAATTTTATGATTTATGGAAAATTACCTCAAAATTTCGTACTAATACGACCCTCAATTTTTGATGAATCATTCATGAACGAATTGATCAATTTTTAGAAATAACCATTCGCCAAACGCCAACGAATTGATCAATTCTTTAATTTATGAATCAATTCGTTCACGGATGAGTCACTTATACGAATCGATTCGTTCGCGAACGAGTCACTTGTACAAATAAATTCGTTTGCGAATGATTCACTTATACAAATCAATTCGTTCGCGAATGATTCACAAAAAATAATTCAATCCGTTCGTGAATGATTCACCAAAAATTGAGAAAATGAATCGATTCGTTCGCAAATGAATCACTAATACGAATCGATTCGCTCGCGAATGAATCACTAATAATACGAATCAATTCATTCGCGAATGATTCATCAACAATTGAGTAAATGAATCGATTCGTTCGCGAACGAGTCACTTGTACGAATCAATTCGCTCGCGAATGAATCACTAATACGAATCAATTAGTTCGCGAACGAGTCACTTGTACGAATCGATTCGTTCGCGAATGATTCACCTACAAATCAATTGAATGATTCATCAAGAAATCAATCAATTTATTTACTTAATCCCCAATTGTTCGTCAATGATTCGATTCGATTGTAAACAGATCAATTGCTGTACAAATGTTTCAAAAAAAGTGAATCAATTCGTTCGTAAAAAATTTTTATTTAAAGAAAAGTCGGTCTTCTCACGCTAAATGCGTAAGTGGTTTTTAATTACTTATTAAGTGCAAAAAAATTTTTGAAAAATAATTGTTTCAATTTTTTATATAGCTATTATTGATTCCAACAACGAAATAAAAAATTTTGTTCATCTGTTATTGATATTGTTTTATTCTTTTTCCAACTTTTTGGGGTTCTATAGGCACAGAGATGCCAAAATTATTTATCATGACTTTTTCATCGCCTATTTTTCACATTTTTACCCCATGAAAATACCCCCCCCCCCCCCCAAAAAAAAATAAATAAATAAATAAATAACTTGAAACTGCGAGGAAATTTTTTTGGATTTGTAGGCAAGTAGGTATTTTAGTTTTTGCATTTCTCTAATTTTTCGAACAAATGTTTCATTTTTTGGGCTTTTTGAAAAATTTTCAAGTGTGTTTCGAGCAAAATTCATAACTTTTTCACGACTTTTCAGTTTTCATGACTTTTGTGAATTTTATGACCGTTAGACACTCTGTTCTAAACCCTTTAACGCCTGGGGGAAGTTCAATCCATAAATTTCAAGAAATTCCATGAGAGAAGTTGGACTAATTGTGATATTTGAAAAAATATGAATTTAAGGAAATTGAGGACTTTCCTCATTTTTGTCCGAGATTGCGATCAATACGAGATGCTTCAGCAAACAGGAAGCGTAAATTTTTTCCTATAAATATTTAAAAATGGAGAAAACCTAAGAAATCACCAAAAGCTTGAAGAAAACAAAAGAAAACCATAAATTTTTAAGGGTTTGGCCAAGAATTTAAATTACACAAAGTTAAAGGGCAATGTCTTCATTTATTCTTACGCCATTAATAAATTCCTAAATTTCTCACTTAATCTGTTTTTCAAGACTGAATTATTTATGAGCCATAACTTACCTATTCAATTAATGATAAACTCTCGGTCCAAAAATTGCATACCTTCCCTTCATCTTCCCCATCCCGCTCAAGTTCAAAGCAATTGAAACCGAATCGAAAAAAAAAAATACGAGTACACATTGCACAAAAACATAAAAACTCAGACGGGAAAAAAATCAAAACTCTGGCTTTGTCAATTTTCGCCATTAAAATTCATTTCTCGATATTTTAATTGGAAAAAAAACCTACGCCTATCGCGAAAACTTTTCAAACGTGTATTTTCAAAGCTCGTTTCAACATCATTATATTCGTAACATTGGGCGAGTCGACAGAAAAAATTCGAATTTCATTAAAACGCCTTCGGGCAGATGGAGAAATCCTAATGACTGAGAAAAAGGCCGATTAAAAAGGTCAGTAATTTATCAAGAGACCACGAACCACGTTAATTGGAAAAGTCGTATTGTTGTTTTCAAAAGAACGTCTTCTTAAGGACGAATTTTATTAAATTTTTCACCGCTCTGTAGAAGTTTTTGCGTGGAATTTCAATCTTGTAGTAAGAAAACAGAATTTTTTCCAGGGCAACAAATTGGCAGAAATGAAAAAAAAAACAAGTAGCTGTTTCAATCGATCTACTGAAATACATCTAAAAAAATATTATGTGATTAGTAATTAATTTCAAGGATCGAATAATTTTTCACATTTTTAAATAAAAATTCCGAAATTGTACAAGAATTGAAACCATTTACTTACTACATACAAAATTAGCAGGAATTGAAAAAGCAACACTTTAGTCTAAAAAAAGGATAAAAAAAGTCAAAAAAAGCGAACTTTAGTATTAGAATAAAACCTTTATTTCTTTTCAACGTTAAAAAGCGAAGCTATAAAATAAAAACCGCAACACCCTTGTTGTTTGCATATACCTTGTAAGACGTCTAAATAAAAAAAAAAAAATGAAAACAACTTTGTATAAAATTACTACGGATGCACCGAGACGAAAAATCATTTGAAAACAAATTTTTGTCATAGCAATAATTTCACTTCCTTTAACACGACAGAGCTTTGTTAAAATACCAGCGCATTTTGAGTGATAACAAACTCGCACACTCGAGTTATTTTAACGACATTTCGTTATTTTAATTTTACTCTCTTTTAATTAACTCGCGACTCGTCGAGTGTTTCACAGCGCTTTTTTCATTTCGATTGTTGAGATTAAAAGTAAAAGAGAACAGGGGCAAAAAACCAGAAAAAAGAACACGTCTGACGTCGTCGACTCGTCGCTCGTTGAGCGAACCTTTCACTATTATATGGCCACTTTCGCTTTCGCTATTTTAAGAACATTATTCGATGTACTACGAGGGAAAAGCGAGTATAGAAAAAAAAAGTTACATGAAAAAGAAATCAATACTAAGGACTTTTAATTAATAAAGCAATATGCTACCTAAAGAGAGAAGCACACCGACTCGGAATCGTTTTGAAATCCAAATGGAATGTTGGCTAAAAGTGGTGAACGAGAGTTTGTACTATTAAAAGATATTACACGAGGTTATACGATTATACTGGGGCGACCTTGTTGAGAAAATTATTCGTTCTCGAGGCTTTTATTACTTTGACATTTTTCCCTTCATCACTTCTTTTTTTCTACGTTTTTTTTCTTTTTTTTCGATCCGAGTAGTCGTCGTATGTAAAAAAATTTGTTTATTAAATTTTCTTTCGAGATCGTTTTTCAAGCTAGAGAAAAAAAAATGATGACAGATACGCGAATCGCCAACATTTGGCCGAATTTAAAACGAAAATACGAGTACGAATCGTGTTTCGGATGCGTGTTCGAATGACGCCATTTTTGAGTCTGTCAAATGCTATTCTCGTATATATACGTAGGATACGAAAACGTATACCATAAGGTGGTCAAATTTAGCCAGATTAGGGTTTTTAGTAGAGTAATCCTTTTTCCCTTGAAAACCCAACCAACTTCGTATCGTCTCGCGAAACACATTTACAAAATACTCGTACCTCCAGCGCCGTAATTTTTCCACTTATACTATCGCGAGCTACCTTTCTGCGAAACTAACGTCTCGTACATGTAACAAAAATACACACGTAAACGGTTCCTTCTCTCTTTTTCTTTTTTTTTTTATCGTGCACCATAGGGTGTTTCTTGAAGAATGCAAAATTATTACACGAGTAAAAATTTATTCGAGTGAAATTGAAACAACTTCTAAATTTATAACAGAATTTTTCGTCCTGTCACCAGTCGATACCTCGAATTACAGCTATACGAGTGAAATGAAACTTAATAATTCGTAGTCAGTCACGAAAAATGCGAAATTTTTTCGATAAAAAACGGAGTGCGATGAACTCGATTTGAAAATGTAGAAAGCATGGTTTTTTCGCATTTTTCTCAAATGCTTCGAGTACATAGTACAAACCATACACAAGAATCGAAACAGTATTTTAAAATTACCAAAATAATCATATTTCCATTGCAAGTAGGTACATCACAAGGTCACCTAACGTAATACAAAATCGACGTATTTACGGCAAACAGGGTAGGCAATTTTATTAACACCATCTTTCGTGCATTTACGGTGAACTGATTAGGTAACCTAAGTATAACACGTTCATCATACCCGAATAATCTCGACTCAGTCGCGCAGTCTCGTGTTTGTATGAAACTTCAATGGATGAAAAAAATGGACGAAAAAAACACATCGAGGGATGAATTTTTGGAAAATTCTTTCCTCTTCTTAATATTGTCCTTCAGAATTGATTTTTCACATCTTTGGGCCCTTTTTGAGCCTCCAGCGAAAGTACAGTGATGATAACTTTTTTCAAGAAGCTCATTATTCTATTCGTCGCAGTTCTGAGATTTTCTCGTGAAAAAAGGGCTCATAATCTATCGGATTTTTATTGGTTGAAAAATCACTCAACTTTTTTCTGTTAAAATACAAAACTTCTTGAACCTTCTATTCTCGAGTATCCCTCCCAACAATTGGTAGGTACCTAATAGGTATTCAAAAATTCAATAAGATTGAATCATTATAGAGAAAAAAATTTCAAATCAGAAAAAACATTGTAGGTACCTACTTTAAACCAAAATTATACCTATTTGTCGGTATTCTTTCTAAAATGGACAATTTTTGTGATTTTTTTCAAATTATTTTGCATTTTTGGGGTTTTTAAGATTTGAAATGAATAAGAATGTTGAATAGTTGAAAAAAATAGCAAAAATTGAACAAAATTGCCTTCAAAATTCGCCTCAAAGTCGGAAAAACAGAAATAAAAATGTTTAAAAATTACCGAATTAAAAAAAAAATTGTAAAAACATGAGAATGAGAATCTATGAAAATTACCTATTGAAAATTATCAAAATTAAGTAAAAAGAGCAAAAAAGGTTCATAGATATCTCACCGAAACTGGGCCAATTGCAAATTGTCAGAAAAGATACCATTGAACTGGTATAAAAATGTACTAAAAAAGAACCCAAATTGATCGGGAAATGGAAAAATTGGAAAAAAATTGATAAAATACGAGTAAACTACAATTTTGTCAAATACCGTACAAGTTGCTTTGAAATATTGGGTAATTATTCAAAATTGAATAAAATCGTTGAAAATGAAGCAAAAATTGACAAAAAAATACCGACATTTCGCTAAAAAAAAAAAAAAAAAAAAAAAAACGAAGTATTCAAATTAGCATCGTCAAAAAAAATTGAAAATCTCAAGTTTATTACAAGTAAGTTGTATTGACGCAAAAGTTGTTAAAATTAGAGAAAAATCGATGATATAAAATTATTATACCTACGTACTATCTTCAATATTGAGAAAAATAATAAAAAATTTGGTTGAATCGACAATCGAAGTTGAATGTGTGAAGATGTGAACGTTATTAAACATTTGTCAATAAAATGGCTGAAATTTTCCAATTATTGCAAGAATAAATAAAATAAGTATTAGCAGAATTGTTACGAAAAAAATCTACAATTTCATGAAAAACCGATGTATTCATTCAGCTGGATAAAAGTACCCAAAATTTGCATCAAAAAAATGGTTACATGCATATAAAAGTCTCAAACAATGAAGAAATGAATTTGTAAACAAAATTGATCGTTGTTGAAGATTTTGAAAAAAGACGATGAAATTTTCAAAATTTTGTACTTACTTTCAAAGTGATATAAAATTAAAAAGTCATCAATTGAACAGATTTCCATCAAAATTTTCAAAAATGACACAAAAATTAAAAGTGTAAAATTGAGCAACATTTATTAAGATCACGCTAAATAACTTTTTTCACAATTTTAAATTTTATTTTCAGTTTTTCACTCTACTTTCGGTTTTCATCTTTATTTTCAGGGTGTGGAAATAACTCATTTTCAAAGTTTTTGGTTTCATTTTCATCATTTGATTTTAATGTCAGTTTTTGAATACGTCAAAGTTTTTAGTTTTACTTTCATTTTTAGTTTTCGATTCAGTTTACGACTTTTGATTTAATTTTCAAATCCTTACCTAATTCCATTATTAGATTTCAATTTCATTTTTAGAGTTAGTTTCATTTTCAATTTTTGATCTAGTTTTCATAATTTTCAATTTTTGATTTCAATATTGGTTTTCTATCTTATTTTCAGCTTTTGATTTCATCTTCCGAGTTCTGATTTTTAGTTTTTCATTTCATATTCAATTTTCAATTTATTTTCAGAATTTCCTCTTCATTTGTATGGTTTTGAATTTCATTTTCGAAATTTTCATTTTTACTCTCAGCATTTAAGTATGTTTATTTTCAAGTTTATGATTTCATTTTCTATTTTGAATTTAATTTTTTGTTTTGCATTCAAATTTTCTAGATTTTCACTTTCGTTTCCAATTTTCTATTTTATTAATTTACAGAGTGTACGATTTCATTCTAAGGTTACGATTACACTTTCAGAGCTTTTAATTTCAATTTCTGCTTTCATTTTACTCATACTTATGTATTTCAAATTTTCGAATTTCATTTTCCAATTATGAACTTTGATTTTCAGTTTTTGATTTTAATGTTTTTAGAGTAGGTATTCGCTTTTATGCTCAGTTTTCGATATAATGTTCAAAATTTTCAAGTTTGTTTTAGATTCAAGACCAAATGTCTAGTTTTCAATTTCATTTTCAGTTCTCGATTACAATTTTGGGTTTCTCGTTATATTTTCAGTTTTTGATGTAATTTTTGGATTATGATTTTTCATTTTTCATTTCATTTTCAGTTTTTTTTTTTTGTTTTCAATTTTTGATTCTATTTCTAGTTTCTAATACAATTTTCTTTTTCTATTTTCGATTTCAATTCTAGTTTTCTATTCGATTTTCAGTTTGTAGCTTGATTTTCTTTAGAGCAAAGGGAAAATAAGGTTTATACAGCCAATCATGATCCCGAGATTGAGGATGGGACAAATCACAAAACCAGTTTTGAGACCCCAGGAGTCCAAATTCATCGATGTTTCGCATGTCTGATATTTTTTTTTTTTTGCCGGAACATAAATTAATCTTATAGCCACAGGGATTTCAACAAAATTCGCTCAAATTCGGTATTTAGACAATAGTTTAGCGTACGAGTCAAGAGTTTGAGTGGGGATGACCCTGAGTCAATATTCACAGACGTCCAATTTTTTGGGAGGGGGGAGGAGAGGGTCACAAAAAAAAAACAAAAAAAGGCAACCTATAAGAGTTTTGCATTTCACTTTCGCGATTTCTCATTTTTCTCTCAATATTTAATTTCGTTCTCGAGTATTTTATTTTATTTTCAGTTTTTCGATTAGTTTTCAGTCTTTCATTCAGTCAATTTTGAGTAAGCCTATTTTCTCATTTATGGAATTATTATTTTGCATACACTTTCCGAGTTTTCAATATTTTAGATTTTGATGTACCTCTGCCTATATTTTAGAGTATTCAATATTTTATTCTATGCCTTTGATTTAATGTTCAGGATTATTAATATCATAATCAGTTTTAGATTTCATTTCTTGGATTTTCAATTTCATTTCGAGTTTTCCATTTCATTTTCCGAAATTTCGATTCTACCTTAAGAGTTTTCGATTTTCTTTTCAATATTGAAAACTAACTGATGAATTTTTTTTAGCATTTTCCCAATATTTTAACAGATAAATTATTCAATGAGCGATCTTTCGCATTTCTTGAAATTTCCCATTTTTTTATTTTTTTAAAAATCATCCAATCATTAAAACTTGCTTTAAAAAAGACTCAATGAGCTACACTTCTATTACTCGTTAAAATATATCTCGAACTAAACAACTTCAAAACTCTCAAACACTCGACTAGGCACCCTAAATAAAAACTACCGAACACTATTAATCGTTTTATAATAACTATACATACCCATTACCTACGTAACTAACTCTAAGTATCTACGTAGCACAGATGAGGCATAGCAATTAAAAAACAATAACAACGACTCGAATACCACCAACCAAGAGACAAATTCTGCGCTAAAAACAACCCCACTCGTGACTCGTAACATTTCTTCAAACTCGGTTAACGAGTTTCTTAACATTTTGGCCTTTAAATGACCCAAAATCTGTTTGTAAACTTCTTGCGAAACTATTACGGAATTACACGTTAACCATCGATTTCTCGTCAAGTTCTCTATAGTAAGTAAATAATGCTGATGCTGATAGCGATGGCATACCGGTCAAATACACCATCGACTACAACCGAACTACACCCTACCCACTACCCTGTGGTATCCATAAACCGTGAGAGGGTGGTGGGTAGCGAGGGGAAGGGGTGGTAATCGGGCAAATAGCGTCGATTCGACAATACTAAACAGTATGCATGTACTACGAGAGTAGTAATTACTCGTATGTGCATTTATGATAACGCAGCAAGAACAAATGCCATAATAATAAACCGAGTTCAGGTATTAACGATGAATTCAAACTCACAAAGAGGAAGGAAGGGAGAGAGACGAACCATAAACGAAATTATATTAACGCATTTCGCGTGGGTTAGGTTATACCGGATGAGGGCAGCGAACAGCAGACGAGTCAAGGTAGAGCTAGAGAGACATACGAACGAGATGCGGCCAGAGGGGTGTATGTTCAATGTTGCTGCGAAACTTTCGAATATATGGATATTTTTTTATTATTAGACACATAGTATTAGGAATTTACTCGGGAGTATAAAAATGCTTATAATATAAATGTCGGTCGAAGCTAGTACTGTAGTGCTAGGTGTACTTTTTTTCTTTGCTGCTGCTTTTTTTTTGGACGAATACGGTACCGTTTGAAATACCATTAAAACACGGTGTAGAAAAAGGTTTTTGTTGGCGTTCTTTTTGCGCATGTATGTCAGGAGCGGTTACTGTACAATATTCTGCACACTTGCGACTATTATCTGTTTTAGCGTTGAACTGAATTCTAGGTCAACAACCAAAAAGAGGTTTACTCAAAAAGGGACGACGAATCATTCTGTTTTCGCGCCCATATCACAAATATCTGGCCTTTTTACTCTCTGTATGCGGGTTTTTCTTCGGGTCGTCGGCATGGCAGGTAGCTGCGAAGTGTGAATTTTTATACCTCTACCAACATGAAACGAAACATCGTCGCCGCCGAGGTGTTTATTTTTATATAATTCATCACTCTCTCTTTCTTCGACGCTTCTGGCTTCTTCTTTATTCGGCCCTATAGACTAGATGAATTGAAATTACTCGTACACTCTCGTCGTCGGGGAGAAGACGTAGACTACGACGACGTGTCGTGTTATATCGCCAACTTATATCTACCTAAAGATTTAGTAAAGTTTGCAGTGTGACATTACACAGCTGTCGGAGAGTTCGGCGTGATTCCGATAAAAGCTCCGGCACTTAAGCGAGAATACGCCACCATAACCCATATCACTCGAATGAACATTAAACTTCTTCCACTTTGCCGAAGTTGACGGGTCAAAAGAAGAGAAACCTTCGCCACTATCGTGCGAAAGAGAAAAAAAAAACGTAAAAATAAAGAAGAAAAGAACAACGTCGACATATTTTATAAGCTTTTAAGTGGCTCAGACCAGCAAAGAAACGGAGTAAAAAAAAACTACACAACGGACATTTTTTAAAAGCGACAAAATTTGCCATATTTTTTACCCAACTAGGTACTGTATCGCATATACACGCGGTGGGATGTTGAGAATGCGGCGTTATTCTTAAGTACAATGACCCCCGGGCTTGGTAAACTTTTTAATCTTGGAAAATAGCCGAATGGTTAATTACGTTACGATTTATAGAGCTAACTTGCGGCGCGGTATTGATTTCCCAATGTTTCAACTTTCGCGTTTGCTGCCTTTTTTTGTCTCCAAAGTACAGGGTGGTTCGAAATTGTCGCTTGATATGGTGAATTGTAAACTGTACAGGTTAAGGGGATTTGTACGTATTTGGTAATGCGGACTGCGGAGTATCTACTATCTACCTATAGGTGTGCAGTTTTATACCAATATGGGTTTACGAATTTCATCCCCCGTCGTCGTCGTGGTAAACCGATAAAATGGATTGAAATGAGAAACAGATGTAACGTTGCCGGAAATAGGTCGCAATATGAGAGATTGGTACAGTATATCTATGTGAATGTTGAAACTTTGTACGTTATCAGTATCCTTTACTCGAGATGGATTAGTTCATTTCGATACGAACTGTGCCAATATGAACTATTTGAAGAGTGATATTCCAAAACTCGCTTTGTCCATTTTTATCAAAGTTGGGTTTTCAGTGGTACCTGGTAGATGAAATATTAACTCACATTCCTACATCATCAACCTTCCAAAATGAGGTGTTAAACTCACCTAAATAGCCAATTCACTAAAAATTTTAAAAAAAATAATGTTCCAAAACGCGCTTTGTCCATTTTTATTGAAATTTTTTCAGCAGTATTTAGTGGATGAAATGTATACCTACACTCCTACATCATAAATCCACCCAAATAAAGTGCTAAACTCGCCTAAAAAGCCAATTTACCCGTTTAAAGGGAAACTGTTTTTCCTCTCTCCTGAAAAGTTGTGAAAATGGACAAAGCGAGTTTTGGAATATCACTCTTCATTTGGATTAATGTTAGGTTTTATGTACTTGCAAGATGGTAATTTGACAATTTCGAAGCCCAATTTAAATTTTCGAGTTGGAAACAGACAGATCTCAAAATAAAACCTTTCAGTTTTGCTTTTTCAGTCGCAAAAAAAACATTTTACAAACATATACTTAGGTACAGACTCGGATTCAGTTGAAATTTGGCTTATTAAGGAACATGTCAGCTCCCTCCAAATCTAGGAAGCAAATTTTGGGCAATCGACGTTGATTTTTTCAATTTTTAGCCAATTTTTAAAAACATTAAAGTCTACAGGAATTTTCAAAGCAAAAAATCACTATTTTTTCACCAAGTAGGTAACTACACCTTTAAAAAAAAAAAAAACATTTTCAGACAATTTTTATCATCTTCTCTATCTACCGATATTTTTGTTTTTTGGAGACTGCGAATATTATATCACCAGTGTTACCAATCGATCATTTTCTCTCACACACTCCACAGTGGGCCACAGACCCCCCAAAAACGGCGATAATTCGGATTCAACCTTCATCGATGTGCAATACGTCGAGTAATACGTTTTCGAGGTCGCAAAATTCGAATCTGCACTTATCTTTTTGTAGGGGTAAGGGGTGAGGCGTGGGGAGCGGGAAAATTTCAAATGCTGCTTATAAATAATCGTGTAATATATCGATTAATATGTTTTCGAGGTCGTAGAGTTCGAATCTGGAGTTATTTTTTTGGTAAGGGTGGGGGGAGTGAGACGCGGGGAGGGGGGAATTTCAAATTTTGCTTATATTATTGTGTAATGTGTCGATTGATATGTTTTCGAGGTTGTAGAATTCGAATCTGCACTTATTTTTTTGTAAAGGGGGGGGGGGGTGAGGCGCGAGGAAGTGAAAAATTCCACATTTACTTTTTGATGTTTTCTTATACCACTGATTTTTATAGTTTACAGTTTTTTACACAAAATCAGAAAACATTTTGGAACAAAACTCATATAATTGCGCAATATTGCGTGTTCTCTTCTGCATAGTGATGTGTATTTGGGAGTAGTGTACGAGTATACTATGTTATAGCGATTTTTTACCCGAAATTGCCCCATTGCTTTGCAGGTTCATTTTTCTATTAAAAATACATCAATTTTCTTCACACTTGCGGATATATCGCAATTTTAAGATTGAAACATGATATACTCGAATCAATTTTGATTAAAATACATTATTTGAGATATAAAATGATTTTTTCAAATCAACGATATAAACAACCTCAAAAACATAACAAACTGCATATTACACGATAATATGAGCAAAATTTGGAATTTTTCACCTCTCCACGCCTCACTTTTAATGCCTACCAAAAAAATAACTCCATATTCGAACTTTACGACCTCGAAAACATATTAATCGATATATTACACAATAATGAAAGCAAAATTTGAAATTTTTCCGCTCCCCACGCCTCACCCCCCACCCCTACAAAAAAAATAAGTGCAGATTCGAATTCTACGACCTCGAAAACATATCAATCGACACATTACACAATAATATAAGCAAAATTTGAAATTCCCCTCTCCCCTCACCTCACCCCCCAACCCTACCAAAAAAAGAACTCCAGATTCGAACTCTACGACCTCGAATACGTATTAATCGATATATTACATGATTATATAAGCAATATTTGAAATTTTCCCGCTCCCCACGCCTCACCCCCCCCCCCACCCCTACAAAAAAATAAGTGCAGATTCGAATTCTACGACCTCGAAAATGTATTATTCGACGTATGTATTGCACATCGGGGTCTGTGGCCCACTGTGCACTCGTAGGTACGTACATATTTGAATTTTTTTGTGCTTTTACTCGTACGTGATTGAAATCACTTTGTATTTGTACATTTCTTTCAAGTTTTCACCCCTTTTCAGCCAAAACTGCCAAAATTTTCACTACTTCGACTACTGTAGAGCATCCTGAATAATGGCAAGAAAATGGAAATGGTCCATTGGTATGATCATTAATTTTTTACAAACATAAAACATAAAAAGTTAATCTAGAGATGAAAATTCTTTGGTGGATTCATATTGATACAAAATTGATTGCGATGATCGATATGAGAAAGAATGGAGGGGGAGGGGGGAGGGTGGGTTAAAAATTCAGGAGATCGAGGACATTTTGATTAATTTTCTGCAGAAATCACGATTCCAGATTTTTTTTAGTTTGAAATTTTCAACTTGTAAAAACACACTTTTCAGCCCTTTCGCAAACGTGGGTGGGACTTGTGAATTTTGTGATACAACTGAATTTTCAGCAGCGCCAGCTGATTGAGGGGGGGAGGTCTGCTAAATCAATTTGAAATTACATACAAGAAGGTCAACTTTCGCTGAAGTCTCCAGATCAACCTAAAAAAATTATTGCATTTGCTTCGCAGGTATTTTAAAAAGTCGAGAAATGTTTTTGAGTTCGAACAAAATCCATCCAGCCATTTTAACAAAATAAATCATCGCTGCGGAAATTTTTATCGGATAAAGAACCCAGATGAGTAGAACCTTTGAACGATAACGTCATAAAAACACTGAAATCTAATTGATGCATGTGTTTCCAAAACGCACTAAGTCCAAAAAAATATTTGATAAGAAATTCATGGTATGTACTTAGTAGAATTTGGAAACGTAGAAATGGCCCAATTTGACTGGATTTTTGATATGTTGTAGCCAAGACCCTTGGGCACAACATATCAAAAAATCAGCCATTTTGGGCCGCAACTTTACGCTAGATGGCCTTGCAACCTCAGAATCTTTGAAAATGGACTTGGTGCGTTTTGGAAACACATGCTTCAATTATTTGAATGATGACGTCATTAAAATAACCCATCATCGCTGAAAATTTTTATTCGCACGTAAAGAGAAAATATCAAACCTCTAACCAATGACATCATCAGCATTTTGAACTCGGATTATTTGAATGATGACGTCATCAAAATGTTGACCTTTGATTACAATCTAAGTAAATGAGAACAATTATCGAAACATTTTTGGAGCAATTTTGAATCGCTGGAAAAAGCCAAAATTCAGCCGAAATATCCGAATCGGTTCGAAATTTGTAGGAAGCAATTATTGATGTTGGAGAAGAGAGGGGCGGGCGACTTCAGATCACAAACTGATTTTCAGTTTTTTATAAAAAAAACTGGTCCATCAAATTGAAAAATTCTGCCATTTTCTCAACAAAAAAAAAACCTCAAAAAATCATCTTTTGCAGCTGAAAATTTGGTTTTGAGATGTGAGAAACGTGCTTTTAAGCATTAAACCAAATTTTAGCTGCTTGAATAATGAAAAAATGCCATGACATTGAGACTCATCAGAAACACTTACCAAAAGAGGTGCTCGATCAGCAGAAAATTTTTTGGACTGGATAGAAGAAAATTGAGAGAATATCCAAAGATACACTAGAAGAAACAAGGTGAAATTTCATGTACTGGATTTCAATTTCTGATTTTTGGAGAGCTGGAAAAATTTTAATGCCATACTTTTTCCATGAAAAATTCAACTTTTTATCAAATTGAAGACAAGTGTAAAGCTGCAATTTGAAGTATAGATACCCTATTTTAACCCCCCCCCCCCAAATTGATTGATGATGATTTTGACCGGTTCTGGAACCTCCAGTAAATTTCTAAATTTTCTAATTTTAGAAAAATTGCCATAAAAATGGCCGAAATGAACTTCAGTAGGTACTTATAAAATCCAATGTAAAGATACCCTTTTGTTTGTTACCTTGTTGATCAATTTAGAGGCAAATTTTCAAAAATTTGTTTCCGTAATTAATAATTCAAGTTCAAAAAAATTTTCAGTGATTTTTTTCGGGTGGGAGGGGATGAAAAATTGGTCGTTTTAGAACGTATTTGACACAAAAATCTGAACATTGGTTCATATTGACCGATGGCGATAAACAGTGATTTCGAGTGATTTTCAGGCTGCCAGCGAATTATTTAATTTTTGAATTCCAGAAAAAAAAATACAAAAATAGATATGGATTCAAACTCACAGAAACGTCTGTTATTAAAAATTTGAGCTCGATTCCATTGAAAGAGACACAAAGACGATTAATTCAAAATTACAGTTGCTAAATTTTATTTTCACTCTTTCTTTATGTCAATTTATCCAAAACTGGAAAACTCCAAAAATCCATTGATGGCTCCAAAAATGGTTCGAAATCACCTTGTTTGATTTTGAAAGTCCAAAATAAGGTACAACCCCAGCATTTTACATTCATCAATTGATTTTTCATTTCCTTCAAAAATTAATCGCTGGAGAAAATTTCGTATTCGAATCAACACAAACAGATTTCGAAAATTGGACATCAAAAGCGACCTCAAAGGCCACAAAGACGATATATTCAAGTTTATAGGTGACTGAACTTGATTTTTTTTTTTTTGAAGCAATTTTTCCAGAACTATAAAATCCGAAAATCCACTGGAGACTTTGAAGTAGTTCAAAACCACGACCAATCAATTTGTGATGTCAAAAAATAGGATGTTACACAAATTTAAGCTCATTTTCATCTTAGTTTCATCAAGCTTCAAGTATTTTACCAAAACTCAGTCTTTAAACTTTCAAAAATTTACTGCAAAAAATGAAAAATCAATTTTAGCTTGATGGTGTATTTTTATATGCTCTTCCGATTTTCTCGAACCAGGTTCCAAAGCATGTATTTCTGCGTGTGGAGAGGGGGGGGTGAGGGTACATAATTTATTAGGCCAAGTAAGCATGCAAAATCCCTTACATCTGCCATTCATTTCAATCATCTTTCAAGTTGACTAATATTTTCATATTTGAGGTTGTATAGATTTCACTGGGCTCGTGTCTAGCCAATTTTTCATAGCCAGTCAAAAATAGTAGGCCTGATTTTAAAAAATTAAAAAGAAAAAAAATTGAAAATTTTATGACCGAAATTTTCATTAGAGGGGTCAGAGAGCTCACTCTGCTTCCTCCTCATACGAACCTGATCCCGACTGAAGCAAAAATAAATACTCAAAAACACGACCGAATTCGGTCCAAAAAAACCTCTTTCCGCACCCAAAATTGAAGCAAGAAGAAAAAGCTAAATCGGCTACACGAATGTCTACCTACATATCAAAAATACCGTTGTCTGGAGGATTATTCAAGGTTCGTGTCAACCTCGAAACATTATTTTTATCCACAATCGAAACAACTCGCGCAAAAAAGAAACGTCAAATACGACGAGGATTTAAAAATACTCATTTTGAAAGAAATTCGACATCTTTTTTTGCTCTTCGGCTACCTTTTCTCGCGTCGTAGGATTTATATATCTGCGATTTCAAATCGAACTCGAAAAATGTTCACCTGTATCGTAATTCTTTGAAAAGAACTACGACCTTGGACAAGGCAACTTTTACGAGTTTCGTCAATTTTATATTAAATATTTATTAAAAATATCGAGAACAAATGAAAATACTAATAAAAGACGACCTTAAAACCTTTCACTGCGTATTTTATACCATCTACCTACGTTTTAAAGACGTACCCTACGTCTCGATGAGATTCAACGAGGTTAGACCGAATAAATCGTCCATTTGCGAGTATAAGCTGATTTTCGCAACCAGGAAAACACAGCAAAATATTATTCCTGGTTTAAAATTCTCAACTCTCCGGTCCGTCTCTCTCCAGACTTTGAGAAAAATCCGCCATCAGTACACATAAATACTCTCTCGTATGTACATATACTCGTATGCGATTTCGCGAGTTTCTCCGTAAATCTATTCATCTTGTTAGAACGAAAATATAAAGATGAGATATTGGACGAGGTGGTACGAGTATGGGTAGATTTCCATTGCTCAAAATCGTGACCTAAAATATTTGTAGTACAAGTATAGTACATACGAGGATGGGCCGGGTCGCGGCCATATTTTTTCCAACGTGTAGTTTTTATAACGCTTCGTCATCCGCGAAAGGATATAATTCTTTTTAAACGCCAAGATATAAGACAGATACCTCGAGTAGCTCTGGTTTTTATTATTTTTTCATGTTTAAATGTCTATTATACAAGGTACCATATCCTTCGTTGCAGAAATGATAACATAATAAAACCGTTGCCATAGATTGTGATTTGTTGTTTTAACCAGGAAGAAAACAACTTCCACGTAGACGTGTTCGCGTATTAAAAAGAATATTTTTTGTATTTCTAAAAATGAAAAGAAAAAGAAAAGAGAACACCGACACCGACCCAAAGAAAGAAAAAAAAGGCAGCATTTACAAGCGTTTCTCGAGAGCGCGGCATGTGAACAATTTCGTTTAATAATTTACTGCGGTTGTATATTGACTGAAAGAGAAACGTGAAATTATCGATAAAGCTATAAATCTATTTACGTAGTACTATTAAATAATGATGCCTTTTATCTTATATACACACCACGCGAAATTTTCTCCCATCTAACGACCGTCTATATAGGATTTTTTGCGCAAATTTTATCGTATCTGCGACTCCGTGGAACGTTTAAATTTCGCGACAAATCATCTTTCGTTGCGGTATAATATCGCCAACGTTATGTAGCGAAATAAATTCTCGATAAATTACTTATAATATTATATATTTTCAACGACCGATCGAGTATTTTTTTTCCATTCGGTGAAAAATCGATTCGATAGAATAACTGATGTGTTCGGCGTACACACAGATGCACCGAGGTGGAGAGAATTTCACGAGGAAAAATTACGTAAACTGGGAGCTTGACCCATTAAAAGCAACTTTTTGAGAAACGTCCCCAACCCTTCCTTGAATTTTCTTTAGATAAAATCGACCGAATCGGTCTAAATAGTTGGGAGGCCCGCATAAAGATCACCTACACCGCCCGCCGATCCTTCGGGGCCACTTTTTTCTTAAAGGGGGAGTCCTGAGGAACATTTCTAGTCCTTGTCCTCAAAAAAAAGTGGCCCTACTTACACAATGGCGGCCATTTTGATTGACAGGTCAGCCGAAATCGCAGATTTTGCGTTCCAACATAGGACTTGCACGAAATTTTTCAAACCGTACAAACGTACATCGAAAGATCAGGAAAAAATTCATCACCTGTCAAAATTTTGAATGCTAAAGTGCCTTTTTCGATTTTTGGTGAATTTTTGAAAATCAAATTGAGGCCAAAAATGAGTGAAAAAATCAAAGCTGAAATTTGGGATATACTCTATTTTCGACATCCCAAATCGACTGGAAATTGTTTCAATCCGTTTTGAGCAGTTCTGGAGCCTCCAGCAGATTTTTGAAACTCGAGATTCCCACAAAATCTCATCAACCGGAGATGGAAAGCCGAAATTTACTCTGCAAACTAATTTCAATACGCTACGAAGTCAACTGCAGGTGGATTTCAAGTCGTTCTGGAGCCTCCAGCAGATTTTTGAAACTCGAAATTTCTCCAAAATTTCATCAAACGGAGATGGAAAGCCGAAATACTCCACAATCCAAGTTTGACACCATCTGAAGACGACTTCAGGTGGGTTTAAGTCATTTCGGAGTCTCCAGCGACTTTTTGAAAATTACTGGAGTCTCCACCAGATTTTTAAAACTTGAAATTCCCACAACATTTTATTAAATGGAGTTGGGAAGCCGAAATTTAATCTGCAAATTAATTTCAATACGCTACGAAGCCAACTGCAGGTGGATTTCAAGTCGTTTTGAAGCCAACAGCGACTTTTTGAAAATTACTGGAGTCTCCAGTAGATTTTTGAAACTTGAAATCTCCCAAAATTTCATCAAATGGAGATGGAGAGCCGAAATTCACTCTGCAAACTAATTTCAATACGCTACGAAGTCGACTGCTGGTGGATTTCAAGTCGTTTTGGAGCCTCTAGCGACTTTTTGAAAGGTTGTATGGCGTTTTTTGGAAAATTTAAATTCAAAAAGTAACTAGAAGCTTTAAAACTATTTGAAACCACCATGTAGTCGACTTCATGTGATGTCGTATTGAAATTAGTTTGCGAAGTAAATTACGGCTTTCTGTCTCCGTTTGATGAAATTTTGGAGAAATTTCAAGTTTCAAAAATCTACTGCAGGCTCCAGTAATTTTCAAAAAGTCGCTGGAGGCTCCAAAACGACTTGAAATCCACCTGCTGTTGACTTCGTACTTCGTAGCGTATTGAAATTAGTTTGCAGAGTAAATTTCGGTTTTCCATCTCCGTTTGATGAAATTTTGAGGGAATTTCGAGTTTCAAAAATCTGCTGGAGGCTCCAGAATTGCTCAAAACGGGTTGAAACAATTTCCAATCGATTTGGCATGTCAAAAATAGGGTATATCCCCCAAATTTAAGCTTTTTTGGTCAATTTGGTAAAATTTTGATTTTTTCCCTCATTTTTGGCCAAAATTTGATTTTAAAAAATTCACCAAAAATCGAAAAAGGCGCTTTAGCACTTGAAATTTCGACAGATGATTAATTTTTTCCTGATCTTTCGATCTACGTGTGTACGGTTTAAAAAATTTCGTGCGAGTCCTATGTTGGAACGCAAAATCTGCGATTTCGGCTGACCTGTCAATCAAAATGGCCGCCATTTTGTAAGTAGGGCCACTATTTTTTTGAGGACAAGGGCCAGAAATGTTCCTCAAGACTCCCCCTTTAAGAAAAAAGTTGCCCCGAAGGATAGGTGGGGGTTGCAGGTGATCCTTATGCGGGCCCCCGACTAAAATGAAAGGGTGACTTAGACTTCAAATTCACTTTTTCAAAATGTGCCTAATTTGGGTTTTGTAGGAAGATAGGACTCACACTCGAAATTTAAAAAGCCATCAGAAATTGAATTACCCAGTTATTTCAGAAAATTAATTTGTCAACTTACGTAGGTATTCTCATGACTCGTGAGCTCTTATTCTAGTATTACATTTACGAGTAGATGGAAAATTCGTACTCACCTGAAACAAAGAAAAATATCGAGGATTAGTTGATGGCTCATGATTTATCTTAGGTATCAAATAATTAGATTTGTTTATTCTAGGCAGAATTATAAATCTGATTGAAAAATATGTAATTATTTCTGCAGGTTTCGAAGGGACCTTGTCTGAAAGTCCTGATTTTGAAATTTTTCATTCACATAATGCATCTAATTTATATATGTAGAACTGAATAAATACGTATCATAGAGTGGGTCACGAGAGAAAAAAAATATGGCAGAATGTTGGCTAAATTCAGCAAAAACCTTAATTTTGAGTTGAAAGTATCTCAGAAATTTTTTTGGATGCAGCAACCTCAAGTCATTGCCATCAAAACCCAAAACCCCAGTTAGGGTTCTACTGAGCGGTAGAAAATTTGTAAATCCCTCAACTATTTTTGGATAAATTCGTGTTTTGAAAATGCTTTCTTCTCAAAATATTTCGAGTTAAATTAAGTCGAAGAAAATATTTTGGAACGCAGTAGCACCACCGTAGACATTTTTTTTGAGTGACTTTCAACTCAAAATTAAGGTCTTCAATGAAAATGAATGTGGTCAAAATCGACCAACATTTTGTTTGCGATCCATTCTTGATGCGTCCACAGCAACTGTTTTCAGGGGAGCTGTACGCGAATATGGTATAGTTTCTAGATTGCTGGACCACATGCAAGGCTCTAGCCAATTCTAACCAATTCTAAGGACTAAAAAAAACTTGGAGCCATGTATTGAACTGAATAAAACAATGCAGCAGAAACTACAATCGCATACGTAACTGGGTGTCCTCAGAGCTGGTGACCTCAGATTTTTCATAAAATACTTTCAAACACAAAGTAAAAATTTTCCATTAAAATCTTTTTTTTCATCAACGTCATGAATTTCAATTTCATAACGATACACTCCAAAAGTTTCAAAAACCTACTGGAGGTTCCAGTAATTTTCAAAAAAGTCGCTGGAGGCTCTAAAATGACTTGAACCCACTTGAAGTCGTCTTCAGAGGGTGTACAGTTGGAGTGTAAAGTAAATTTCAGCTTTCCATCTCCATTTTATGAAATTTTGTGAAAATTTAAAGTTTAAAAAATCTGCTGGAGGCTTCATGGAATTTTCAAAAAGTCGCTGGAGGCTCCAAAACGACTTGAAATTCACCTGCAGTACTATGTAGCGTATTTTGAAATTAGTTTTTAGAATTTTCAGCTTTACAACTCCAATTTGATGGAATTTTGTGGGAATTTCGAGTTTCAAAAATCTGCTGGAGGCTCCAGAACTGCTCAAAACTGGTTGAAACGTTTACAATCGATTTGCCATGTCGAAAATAGGGTGTATCCCAAATTTCAGCTTTCTTGGTCAATTTGGTAAAATTTTGATTTTTTCCCTCACTTTTGGCCTGAATTGGATTTTCAAAAATTCACTAAAAATCGAAAAACGCACTTTAGCACTAATCTGCGATTTCGACTGACTTGTCAATCAAAATGGCCGCCATTTTGTAAATAAGGCCAACTTTTTTTTGGGCAAGTTTGCTTTAAAATGTTCCTTAGGATGTCCCCTTTAAGAAAAAAGTTGTCCAGGAGGATCGGCGGGGGGGGGGTGCAATTACCTACTCTTATTGTCATATGCCGGACTATGGAGGGTAGGTGCCTTTACACCTTGCTCGAAAGCTGAACGCTGGTGCAGGATACTTAATCAGGTCACTTTCACGAGTGTTCGAAATTCAATAGACACCTAAAAAATGATCTCACCGACAACAGGACTGCCTCGGCGTTTGATCTGTGTGAAAAAGTAGGTATATAAAAAGAGAACCAGTACGTAAGGTAGGTAACTGATAATTCGCAATCTTAATTATTGAAAATCTTGCTGTATGTAATCTGTCTCAACGAATAACGTACCTACCTACCTACCTACCTACCTTAGCTATACACAACACAACAGATTATAATTATTAACGGTATCACGTTACACACTCTATGGTAAATATGTAGTACATAGATACTACAACGCCGAAAATAAGATGGAAAAAAGAGAGAAAAAAGTACGAAGACCTTTTTACAAATCAATTTAAACGTTTATAAACCGACGGACATTCATTTTTCTCCATTTTGTGGCTGAGGGGGGGGGGTGGAATGGGAAGCGACCTGTGGTCCTAAAATCATTTTTTGGGGGTACAAAAACATACCCTGTGAGTTTTATGAAAATCCGAGGTTGAGGGCATTTTGCCTATCTTAATGAGGGGGGGGCACCCTTTGTGAAGTCAAATCCGTGCGTTTTCTCGACGAAGTCTCATTTTCCGATTAATTCCAGTCCTTCAAAAACTAATTTTTTATTTTAAAATTCAAAAAAAAAGGGTTTGAAATCTAAAGAGCGACTTTGTTATAGACACTGTGAATCCGCAAAACCGACCATCCCATTATTGGTTTCGATACGTTTGGTCAAATTCGGCCTACTTGATTACCCACAGTAGAATTTCACACTGGAATGAAAATCGAGCGAAATTAAATTAACCTCGACAGAGAAAAGGAACTGGGCTAATTTAATATACTCGCGAGTAAGAATTCTTCAACATCACGATGAGGTTTTGCTACCTCGTATCCAGAATTTAATTTTAATACTGACGAGTCTAGATTTATAAAAGATTTTACAACCTGATCAAAGAGAAAATCGCGTACGTGGCGATGGTGAAGTTAAATTAAGTTATTCGTCCTTTGACGCTGGCATGGCCGAGGCCTTTGCCTAAAATGATTTGTTACAGCCAAGTAATCGTTTTTGCAATTATCCCTTTACATTCGACTACAATTCAGATACCCATCTATCTAGTCCTATAGTTCTATTAATAATCGATTCGACGTTATCAGTGATCTCATTCGAGAAGATTGCTAATTTATCCCGCAACGATTTTCTTTTCAATTTCGAGCAGCTCGGCACTGTTCGTGAAAATCTAATTCATATTTCATACCTAGCTACATTTTAATAAAGAGAAAAACTTTATGCATTAAAATCCGTTCACGCCGCCAGCGCCGAGGAAGCAATAAGTCGCGATGAGATGAGAAAACCAAGCTCTTGCTTTAATATACGCCATTTTCTCGTCTATGGTGTTGGTGTAGTTAAATAACCCGTGACTGCCGCCGGTGTATCGGTGTACTTTTCATACAGCATTGTACTAGTAAGTATAGTAAATTTGAAATTCGATATGTCAGATTCAAGCTTTAGCAATTTACAAAGGTTAGATAGCAAACCTTACATTTTGCTTATAGATTCGCTCGGTTAGTTTAATCTATTTGTATTTAGCGATATAATTTATCGTGTCAAATAACGAGAAACACTGCAGACTGCGAATCGAATAAGTAGCTCTAAAAGGAGCACGCGAAGCAGATGAAAGATTATCCGCGTCAACTCTCAAGTTTCCTTCATCGTGCTGTTTTATCGAGCCACCGAGTAAGTAATTGTGACGAAAGAGAGGTAGACAAAAGGTAAACGAAATCGATGTTTAAAAATTGTTTCCACTGAAACGATGAAGCGAAGGTAAACACTCGGAATCGTTACGAAATTAGCAGGTAAGATTTGAAGAACAAATTATATCGCGTGCTCGAATTAGAAATTCATTTCCTTGAATAATTTCAAAGAACGAATTCTAAAGCAAAGGTACTTGTACAAGTATACGAAGAGGGTGTCAATTCTGTGATTTCAAGTCACACAGCTTATGTAGGTATTCTGAAACAAACCCTATAATCGCGTGAAAAGATATTCCAAGCAGAGGAGTTTTTTCGTTAATTCGCAGATAAGTTTTTGAAGACTTGAATTGTACGACCAAGGTTGAAAATTCTTACAACCCTGGTATATTTTCGAAACACCCTGTACTCGCTAGGTATTTTCTTCATTGTTATAAAAGTAATAAGAACATTTTTATGGATTTTTTACTCCTACGTGTATATATTTGAGGTAAAGTTAGCGAGAAATACGGCGACGTTTATTCGAGAATTATTTTCAAACGGTTAATAAATTTTAATTACGAATGTAGCGGGTTAGATTCGAGTCACGTAAGTGCCACCAGCGCCAATTGCAATTTTAAATTATGGCATATCCCATTCCTCGCGAGAATAAGACCACAGAGTGAAGATTTGATCAGGATAATTGACAATTTTTAATTAACGTCTTAGCCTTGGATGACTATTGACTATACTTACATAGTACAAGAAAAACGTTCAAAATTCAACTACCTACGAGAGTGGAAAAAAAAATTAAGTTTCACGAGACGAAATTCGTCATCAAATCGCTACCGCAGACAGCTGTAGATGTTCAGGAAAATTTAACCAAAAGGGGGGTAGAAAAAGCACGAAATAATCCTCGATAAATTCCATTTAAAGTCTGATACGAGCTACCCAACCATGTTGCGGCGATTCGAATTAACAACGTAAACAAAAATTAATTAAATCGGTCCACGTGGATGTGTGGAAAAGAGTAGCAGGCCACAAGTCGGACGACAGGACGACAGAACGACAAACGTGACCGAAAACAGGAAATAAACTCACGAGTAATTAGGCACCTATAAAATTTGAATTTCATTTATTCGAATGTTGTTGTACGTATACATGTTTATAGGCTGCCCTGCCACGCCACTGTATCGTATACTTATCAAAGTAGTAACTAATGTCACACGAAAGGGGATGCTTCGAATTGCTGGGTTGCTGATGAGGAAATGTAACACCCAGTCTGGCTGTGTCGTCGTCGTCGTTCCTCGTTCGACCTAAAGCACGAAAATTTACGAGCCGATAAAACTTACGCAATCAATTTATATAAGGTTGGAATTCGAAAAGCGCAACATTTACGACGAAAATTTTAAATATTTAAGATAGGTATTTGTAAACTTATCGTATTCGTACCAACTACGATGGTAGGTAAACTTTGTTGGCTTTTTATTGCGGCGGCCAAGACGTGGAAACTAGCTAAATAGTATTAGTATCTTTGTATAAGTATACCTAGTATTATTATAATAATAATAATATAGGTGCCTATACGAATATCGAGCTGGATGTTTTCGAGATTGTTTACATTCACATCATTCTATAGTAGCATTTCCAGTTTTTTTTTTTTTTAAAGTTTAGTCGAAATGACACGAACTATACGATAGACAAAGTTCGACTGATTTTTCAAAAATTCCAAAGAATTGTTTGATTTCAATTCATTTTACGATCATTGACATAAAAATAATTCCTGGCCACTTTTTACAAATTTTTGGATTTTTACATTGTAGGATCAATCAAAAGATTTTTCTACCAACCATTTTGAGTTTAAAAAAATTCAATGTGATCTATTTACCTATGTACATATAAAAAAAAACACACTCAATTTGACAATTTAAAAAAAATTAATTTACACCAAGTTGGTAGTTTGACACTTTGAATCGTGAGCAGGCTTGGCAGATAAAATTTCAAATTTTTAATATTCTTGAGATTAGTGTCGTGTTTGATTCAAAACATTGTATTAATCAACACATTGAGATTTCACTTTCAAGTGAGACTTCCAATATCGAAATTTGTTCTGTTTCGGAATCCTTGAGCACGAAGTTCATCTAAAAAACAGTAAAAGTTTCGAAATTTCGTTCACGAATTTGAAAAATGTCACGAGCAACTCGTGGGATGAGTCGAAATTCTATTTTTTTTTGCGAATACCTCGAAGAAAAATCTCATTTTGGCAAAAAGGTGATGAAAACTTATATAATTCTGCATTTGGCTCAAAAGTCTGCAGCAGGGTGTCCACTTATTTCTGGAAATGATTTTCACTGACTTTTCCAGGTTTTCAGACCAATTTCTCCAATTTTCCAGATTCTTGAAAAATGAATTACACATGCGATCAGGGGGGGGGTCAATTTTTTCGAACGTCATGAGCTCCAAATCTATTATAAGATTGTACTGTACGAAAGAAATAAATAAAATGTATGTAATAGACAGTTGTGCCCTTTTTTCCAAGCATGACTCTATGCTCAATAGGGTGGCCCTTATTTACACCTGGTGGGAAAAATGTTTTTTCGATCCCTACCAAATTTTGAGCTTGTACTTAAAAATCCAATTTTATAATTTTTCGTAGTTTCGATATTCAGGAAACCCCGGAAAACTAGAAACCTGCGATTTGCGCCAAATGTAATGTTTTGAGGTAGGTATATTATATTCAATAATTAATATAAAAAGACATTAAAATCACGTTTTCACAATTTCAACACAGTAAAAATCTCAGAATTTGACCCAACATAGCTCAATTTTGAAAGTTATTGAAAAAAATCGTAGCAAAAATAATCGAGCACTTGCTAGTGTGTGATGTCTTTATTAATTATTCATTCTTTCATCCAGTCTTTTTGTCTTTCCATCCGCCTGTCTTTTCGTCTTTTCGTCTTTCTTTTCGTATTTTGGTCTTCTCATCTTTTCGTCCTAGAATTTTTTATAGAAAGTTTGTTACAAATTCATTTTCTTCTTGATTATTAAATTCCAAGAGCTGAGATTCTATTTCTTGAATCTTGAGAATGGACAGTTTTGCACATTTTTCAAGTTTCAGGCGCCACAGGGATGACAGGGAGCCGAGGGGACAAGGAAACCAAAAATTGAACCACAGAAATTATTTGCACGCTTTACGTATTATATTTCACCAAATTGCGTTTTTGAGTCTCGCCGTTTTCTAGATACATAATTCAAGGGGTAGGGGGCCCTCCGTATTTGATTTCTGATTAAAACTCGATCTACAGAAATTGTTTCAAAATTGTAGGCCTCGCTCCCCTCCAAGGAGGGGAAAACCCAAATGGCTCCCGGTTTTAAAAAGTTAATTTTGTCCCTGAAATTCATCATACCAAAATTCACGCTTCTTGCGTCAAATTCAGTTTTCTCCGGAAATTTAGCTGTTTGCCACTTCACTAACATGGCGATTTCTTATTTCACCGATTCTCCCTCTTCCTCGAAATTGTTCACCCTCTTTGAAATTTTGTCAAAAGAATAAGAAAATCGTTTTAAAAAAGTGATTTAGGTGAGGCCCTAGAAAAATTTTGATAGGTCACACGGCCACTTTTGAAAAAAAAATTGTGAAGGTGGTATTTGATAAAAAGTCATACTTACGCAACTTCGAAAATTAATTACGACGAAATGTGCCGGTCGAATTTCATCAATGTCGTGACTTTGGAAAGTTGAAGGTGCGGTGTAACCGGATATGAGAGAGAAAATTGTCTCCTTCGAATACAACAGGAACTAGGGCGGAAAAACTTCAGAAAATGGTCAAAAATTGCGTTCAGGGTTGCATAACATTTGATTGTGCAGGAGGCTGATAGAGAATTTTGTATTTTTAGTATCCCAAGACACCAGGCTATCCATCCCCCGTCGAATTTTTTGTTCCCAACAAGGTCAAGTAATACTCCCTTTCCACCTCCCCCCATCCTGCGAGCGAATTTTTTTGTGATTTTCGTAAATGCTGAAGTGGTACGATCAACTTTTAGTCCCCAAAAAATCCCGATAGCATCGATTTCTAGAGCATTTTTTGCCTCGTGGATTGTAGACTATAAAACTCTCAATAGTTTAGTTGGCGGTTTTTGAGAGCAAGGGGATGAGAATTCTAAAGACAATTTTAAATGTTGGCATACCTAATATTTTCAATGGAGAGGGCTGAATCCGAAAAACACTTCCGAATCTTGCGGGTTTGAATCCGGGTGGGGGGGGGGTGAAGGAAAACTATTAGAAAGGCTGAGTTGGCATTTTTGAAGAAGAGGTTAAAACTTGAAAAATATTTCCAAATCTTCTTGGTGTGTTTTTTGAGACGCGAGGAAGAAAAGCGAGGGCATTTGGTCGGGGACGAGTGAGAAAAAAATCGTAAAAATACTCAAAGAGTTGAAATTGCGTTTGTAAGGTGGACAGGATAAAATCTGAAAAATGCTTTTGGATTTTGTGAGCGCATTTTTTTGGGCAGGTGGATGGAGTAAAATTTCAAACTTTTGTGCTCGAGTTGCTGTAGAAATTTTGTGACTACTTTTGATTTCAAGTTTTTTGTTCAGAATTGAACTTTCTGCCAAAAAGCTCGGCTTTGAAATACCAACTTGATTTACAATTCATTCTGTTTTTTTTTTTTTTTTTTTAAATTTCCGTAGATGAGAGAAATATTTTTTTTTTGTTCAAAATCAATATTCCTTTAAAATTTT
The DNA here is from genome assembly GCF_950023065.1 of Planococcus citri. Lineage (NCBI taxonomy): Eukaryota > Metazoa > Arthropoda > Insecta > Hemiptera > Pseudococcidae > Planococcus > Planococcus citri. Next base: position 52,826,664 of record NC_088681.1, read on the forward strand.
TCTTTTTTTTTGGTCATAATCTGGGCTAAATTCTAACTGACGTAAGAAAAATTGTCAATTTTTGCTTCGGTAGTTTCAAACCATCGAATTGATACCCATTTCGAGTGAAATATTTTACGAATACATACTTAAAACAGATGTAATTTGTACTACAGCCTGCTCGTTATTTCGCGACTTGGAGGCGACACGACGACGTTATTAAGCGACGAAAAAAAGAAAAATACCAATTTACGAGGGTTATTCCCCGCAAATACGATAGGTAGGAAGGCATAATACGAGTAGTTATATACCTGGCATACGAGTATTTTTTTATAATTTTCGCAAAGTTGGTGCACCGCGCCACGTAGTCGGCCTCGTACACATTAAATGCTGCACGAGAAGACGTCGTCGACCTTAATTCGAACACACGCAAAATACACGTACATATTGGTAACGTACCTACTACCTAGCTACCTACTACCAACATATATTCGCTAAATACAGCTTTTAATCGTGCTTAGGTTTTGTAATACTCATACAGCATGATGCGTGTGAGGTTGAGGAAAAATATCTGAAACTTTTTGTAGTTATCGAAGGAAAAAATATACCGATAAAAGTAACGCGTTTCGAGCGTTGTTTCTTCCCTAGTGTAAGGTCAGGTCACAAGACTTAAACTTTGAACTAAATCAACACTCCAAGATCCCTTATAGAACTTTTCCTTCTTTCCTTTAAGTTTGAAAAACACGTACTAGAACAGTAAAAAAATCTACGTACACCTATCGTCAGGTAAACTTAAAGTTCAAGAAACTTGGTAAAAATTTCAACATTTCCAAGTCTTCGCGTGTATTATTTTCACAGGCAACTCATTTGGGAAATTTTCGTTCGTATTAAGTATAAAGAGAGAGACAGCAAATTTAATCCTTGCCAGTCGAAATTTTCGAGTATAAAAATTTCACCACGTGTTCGTCACGTAAGCTATGTAATCCGTAATTAGAATAGATTTTCCATAATATGTTGTGGAAATTCGTTTCGACGTTTTCAACTTTCTCCACATCCACACACGATTATCTCGAGTTTCATTTTCGTTCTACTGGCTTCCTCCGCTAATACATACGAGTACGAGTATACGAAACCTATTTCGTGAAACATTTTTGGAAAAATCCTACTTTGACGCGTTATACCAACCATATCTTATCTTATCTCATCTCATCTCGTAATCCTAATGCTGAAATTTCCACCGAAACGAAACAAGAATCGACGTATGGGGTGAAATTTTCCGAAATTACGAGAAAAAAATACCGCAAAATCTTACGACCATTTTTTTTTACGACGACGAAGAAAAATTAAAATTAACCCAAATTGGAAAAAAATTCAAAACAAATTACCTAACGTTGAAAAATAAATATTTATTTTCCGAGTTATTTTGAGAGAAAAAAAAATCTACGTGAAAATATCATTTTGAAATTTCCATTAAACGATGCCGCCATTCGCGAGGGAAAAAATAAGCCAATATTATTTTCATTCGAAAACTCCTACAGTTTTTATTTTACCTTGAAACCAATCGTCGAAGTTTTTTTTTACTCAACTGATGCCGAAAATTTCCAACTAAATTCGCATCAAACTTATGTAAGTTAACAAAAAGCTGTAATGTTTATTTAGTAGTGTTACCACACGGAGCATTGATCCTTTACAGTTTTCAACGATTCTCTATATAAACCTTTGAAAGATTTTTTCCATCCACTATATTTTGCTAATACTTTTACCTTTAGTTTCGCGTTTTTATGTTGTTTTTTTTATTTTTTAGTTGTTTTTATTTTGTCTTGAAACGTGAACCTGCTTTTGTCAGACTTAATAGATTATGTGTTCGAATTTAAGATATAAATTAATTACCTAAGACGTGACAGTTAATTAAAATTTTGAAGGGAGTTTAACGTTTGTAAAAAAAGAAAGTAGAGCTGTAGGCTATTCAATCAGTTGTCTTGTTAACAATTTTTTTCCAGAGAACAGAAGAACAGAGCGAAATTAGATGGAATATTTATATATAGCTTATTATTTTTTAAATCCTCTTTCAATTTTTATAATCGACAAATTTTTTTCAGAATTGCGTGAAGAAATGTGAAATTTTAATATGAAAGGTACCTTGAAATCATTCAAACTTGAAAATCAGATTTTTAAAAATTTGTAAAACCAATCATCAATGCTGTACATAGCGCATTCATTTCATATTTTTATTTCATATTATTTCATTATATTATTATTCATTTTTTTATATCTTTGTTAGTAAATAAGTCGACTTTGTAAACGCAGCAATGCTGCCTATTGCAAAAAAAAGTTGATTTGATTTTTGATTTGATTTAATTTTCAACAAGATTTTTTTTTTAAATTTTCATCATAGTGGTAAGGGTAAAATATTTCAAAAAAATCAAATTGAGGTCAGAGCAATTCAGTTACATTACAATTCCCACATTCTTTTCCATAATTTAAACACGTTTCCACAATGCTAAACGAGAAAAAAAATCCTTCAAAATGAAAATATCGCGAGTTAAACTTACAAAAAGTTACCAAGAGTTAGCAAATCACCCAAAAATTGTTCAGAAGTATAACTAAAAATCAGTAATTGCAAAAAATACAAATTTCAATTTCAATTTCGATTTACAAAAATTTTTACAAAATCTTTTTCAAATGAAGAGTGATATTCCAAAACTCGCTTTGTCCATTTTCACAACTTTTCAGGAAAGAGGAAAAACAGTTTCCCTTTAAACGGGTAAATTGGCTTTTTGGGTGGGTTTAGCACTTTATTTGGGTGGATTTATGATGTAGGAGTGTAGGTATACACTTCATCCACTAAATACTGCTGAAAAAAATTTCAATAAAAATGGACAAAGTGCGTTTTGGAACATTCTTTTTTTGTAAATTTTTAGTGAATTGGCTATTTAGGTGAGTTTAACACCTCATTTTGGTAGGTTGATGATGTAAGAATGTGAGTTAATACTTCATCTACCAGGTACCGCTGAAAACCCAACTTCGATAAAAATGGACAAAGCGAGTTTTGGAATATCACTCTTCAAATGCAAAAAGTACCATACACAGGACACACGTCTTCAACAAATCTTATTAAAATTCAAAAACTTCAGAAAAAATCCCAAAATTGTACTAAAAAGTCATCTAAAATTCGTTCTAGACCATGAATTAGTTCAAAATCAGATTATTGTCTCAAAATCAAGATGCAATTTACCTATACAAGTAGGTATTTAAAAATCAGGTCAACGTCTCATGGTGATTCCAAAAATATCCGAATGATAAATTGTACAATTTATATTTTTCAATGGAAATTACAAACCATAAAAAATGGATTAACTCAATCCAAATTTGGCTTGAAGCGAGAGGAAAAAAATTTTCAACTGAAATTGACCCATCAAGGGGACAAATTGTTTGAAAAATCAATTTTTTTAGCATTTTTGATGATTTTCTACCCATACTACATACATAGATATTCTGAAAAAATATAATGTTGTGTATCTTCTCTATAGGTGTGATAAACATCGGTATCATTTCATTTACAAGTACGTATAATTGCACTTTTTTCAGGTGAGAATTTTTCCATTTTTAAAGAAAACTAGAAAATATGTACTTATTCAAGTCATGTGCAACCTGTCTTTGATTATGGATCAATAATATACAACACTGCATTGAAAATTGATTTAAAAAAACTAAACTCAGTGCAAACTCAAGCACTTTGGCTCTCCTCAGGAGCTTTTTGTACCAGCCTAATAACCAAGCTATTTGAAGAGACTGGAATACTCCCTCTATCACAGAGAAGAGATCACGAGATCAGCTTATGTTAAAGTGGTACCTGAAAGTTGAAAATTCTCCAAATCATCCTAACTTCTACAAAATCATTACCTTAAAGCTAAATCCGTGTATGTCCATAAAAAAAAAAATCATCTTTTCGCATCACTGATAAGACTCTGGGATGCCCTGAATTGAAAAACTTGCATCTGAGTGCAGTGAAAGTGCACCACGGAAGATGCATGAAGATGACTGAAGTTCAATCAGAACTCAACAAACCCTTCCAAGCATATGCTAACCTTATCAGTGATGCAAAATCGTACTTTTTTTATATGGACATACACAGGTTTGGCTTTAAGGTAACAAAATGTTCTACTCACCACTGGAAGAATAGTATACTACTTATTAGAGTTGAGAACGGTACTCGCTGAAAGCGGATAACTACTGTACCCATACTGTAAATTCTCGCTTCTCACTAGTAGCTTGTAGCGAATTGAAAAAATTTCACACCAGTTCACATTATAACTAGTAGCGAGTTGAATGGGTTGCCGGTGTACCGGCATGACGTCATCATTGTCATCAAACACTGTCAAACATCAATCACACATACAAATGACATGTGCCGAAGTGTAACTCCTCCCACTAACGCATTATCAAGTTTTGGGATGCATGCACAGACTAAGTTCAAAATCAATCGGGTTGTGCTCGCTATATGCTACTATCTACACCCGAATCAACTCAATACACGCCACTAGCGGGTTTAGCTGGTATTTTCACCAGATACCGGTTAGTGGGTAGCGTAACCGTTTTCAGCTCTACTACTTATCACCCCATTGGCTGTCATTGTAGAGATCTGCACACCAAAAAAAAGGTATGAATAATTTTTACCATTTCAGCATAGGTACTAAGTAACCAGATCCCATTCAGAAATATAGTGATTTTTACTATGAGATTAGTAAATTTTACTATGAGATTAGTAAATTTTACTATGAGAGTAATAAATGTTACCTAATTCTAGGTAAAATGTATTTTTTGGCTGAGTAAAAATCACTATATTTTTGAATGGGATCCGGTTACTATGCTGAAATAGTAAAAATTACCCGTTTGACCAGCAAATTTTTATTAAATTTTTTTCTGTGCAGGTTAATCTACATACATATCAATCATCATGATATATAAATGCCATAAAAAATTAATTGCATCAAATGAAGCTCTGTTCTAATACAAAAATCACATCATATACTAGAAAAAGTAGGAGAGAAGAAGTCGTGCTAACCAGATTACAAATTGGGCATACAGCTTACACTCATTTCAAAAACAAGCAACTGGAACAATAAGACCCTTATGGAGTGCCAATCACCATCATGCACTTGATAAACCAATATTGCAAATATGAAAATGACAGAAAGCAAATCCTAGGATAGCTTACCTATGAAGATGTTTACATAGATGACGAAGATATTTGTTGGGCATTTTTCACTTTTTTGAAACATACTGGAATCTACGACCTTATTTAAAACTTTATTTTTTCAACGTTATTTGGTGGTTTTCTTTTTTACTTGTTATGCTATTTGTACTTGATTGGTATATTTTGTTCACCTGCCTTGTTTATTTATTGCCTGATGGTCCATATAATGTAAATGTATTGTGGATGCAAAAAAGCCTAGATGCTGAAGCGCCCTTAAATAAAAAATTCATTCATTAATTTGAAAAAAAAAATAGAAAAGGAAATTTATAAAATTACAAAGATTGATTTTACAAATGGAAAAAGCAACTTTTTTTAGATAAATTCTGACAAACGTTAGAACTTTATGACAATTTTTGCAAAAGCTGAACTTTCTGACTATTTTGGCTAACAATATAAGATTTCATTGACCATTTCGGCATAAAACAGAACTTTTTGGATAACCTGTCAAAAAAAGGTCTTTGCCCACAATATTTTGTCAAAAAAGTAGAACTTGCTAACAATTTTTACAAAAAGCAGGAGTTTTCAAAATTTTGGCTAAATGCAGAAGTTTTTTTTACAATAGGAGTATTTATTTCGGCAGAGGCAAGAATTTTTGTCAATTTTGGTGACAGGATTTTTTGAATATTTTGGAAAAATGTAGGAGTTGTTTTTGGCAATTTTTACAAAAGTTAGGAGTTTTTTATAATTTTGACAAAAAAGGAACTTCTTTACAATTTTGACATACACGAGGTTTTTCGGCAATTTAGTCAAAAAACAGGACTTTTTTGCAATTTTGACAAAAGTAGGGATTTTTAAATAATTTTTTCAAAAAAGAAACTTCTGTACAATTTGATAAAAATTAAACTTTTCAGACAATTATTTCGGCAATGATGAGACTTTTTAAACATTTTGGCAAAAAAACGCGTTTTTTGGCTATACTGCGCAAGGAGGGGGGGTTGAGGGGAGGAAATTTTGCTCGAAATTTTTTTTTGAGGAACCAACAATAATCCATCATAATTTTTCAAATCTGGGAACAGGGCCATTTCGCCTATTTTACCTAGGAATACCCTTCAGTAGGAAATTGTATCTGGAAATTTTTCAAACATGAAAATTAGATTTTTTCAAAATCTGTGAAACTAATTATCAAAGTAACTTTAAATTTTGAAGGCGAGTGGGTCTAAAATATTAAACAATCTTGTTCTGAAATTTCTCAACTCACATCTGATGCGACGAAAAATAAATCCCAGTGTTTCCATCGATTTACGAGTCTAGAACATTCGCAGACAGAACTGATGCGAAGAACATAAAAAAATTCTTTTTGTCAGACTACTGCATGCCCCCATTTAAAACGTCTGTCTCGCCAACTTGAACACGAGATAAAATTCAAAATTTAAAATCGATAAACCTTGCCCAAAATTTAAACTTTAGCGTAAATTCTGGAGTGTGTGTGTGTGTGTGTGTGTGTGTGTGTGGAGGCAAACGTTTAAAAACTAACATGAAATTTTAACTGGGTAAAATTTTCTTTCAATGTGCCCTTATTTTTTTTACGACAAAAAACGTTTCGAGATTTTCCACGCTACCTTTCTTTTTTTCTATTCCGTTTCTCTCTCTATACGTATCTTGAAATAATACGATTTTATATTTTATACAAAGCTTTTGTTCAATCGTGCGCATGATGTACGCTATTACATTCATATATGTATAATGTACGGAGATACGTAGAATTCTTGAGAGTATTTTAAACGACGATATCGTTGAAGTATAAAAAAAAAATTACACGGGTTGATGAACTTTTTGGTCCCTTTATGCGAGCGATGACGCGGAATTTGATAAAATATCAATTAAACATCTTGCCGCTTGCGACAATGCGGAGCTTAAACGTTAAACTTGCCAACGCACCGGTTTCTAATTACAAAATAACGACCTTTTCACTTTTCTGTCCTTATTCCTAAATAGCGCTTTCGATCTCGTATTTTAGGCGCTAACTAGTGGCTAGTTAATAATACGTAGGATTCGACTCGTAAGATAACGTACTTATTCATTAAATTTTTAACTGCCTTGTGTACATATAATGTGTATGGATGATAATATTTTATAAATCGGGTGAAAAAACATCGTAGTGAAAGTTGTGGAGGACTTGGGGGGGCGCGAATATTCTGGTTATTATGAGGGTTTTAATGAGGACGAGAAGATTTTCAAAGACCTTGGTTAGGTAGTTTATCTCTTATTTGTATACTTACACGATATTTTGAAATTTAATATCTCCGGAGGAATTATACTATGGAGCCTGCCATGGCCTAGGTCAACACAGAATTTAAAATATAACCTTTTGGAACACTGGATTATTTTTCTCAAAATAGGTTAGGTGGGCCTAAACGAAAAAACAACCATATTTTCGAAAATACCCATTTTTTTGAAGATATGTGAGATTGATTTTATCAAAAAATCGAAATTTTTTCGAAGAATCTGCCAAAACTATCAAATTAAATTATCTGACCTCATCTAAATTGTTCATATTCAGCATTTCACTACAGACACACAACTAAAACACAACTGCGACGGTGCCATCGATGACATTACGTGAACTCGACGAACCTAAATCAGTCAATTATCGTACAATTCGAAGAATCTGCGGCATTGTTTACTCAAATATTCCGCATTCAATCCACTTTACCTTCCGCCTTGCCTTAATCCTGCTCGCTCGTCCGCTTACGCAAATCGGAAACAACTTTTTACAAAGTTTGTACTCAATTTGCCCGGTTACCGTTGTATTTTCTATTGTACGAGAGACGAAAATAACTCGAGTTAGAAAGAGAGAGAGAGAGAAAAAAAATGAGAGAAAATACCATCTTAAATTTTGTGTTTTTGTCCAACAACTCGCGTTGTGCTTTTGAAAGCTTTCGAAAAATACCGAAACTTCAAACTTATAACTCTCTAATTTCTCATTTACGAGTAGAACTTTTTTTCAAAATGTTTTTCTCTTTAACAACTTCGTAGAATTCGTTAAAATTCGGACCAGAGAAGCGGCGAGAACTTCCTGGCCAGTTTGTCGTCTTTATATAGTTTTCTTCTTTCATGTTGCGGTGGCGTGAATTTTTCATTCGCTTCGGGTGTACAAAGAAGAATGTGGAGGTGGTTGTCAGTTAACTAGAAAGTTTTCGTGATATTTTTTATTTAAGAAATATGTTATTAAAGTTGAATACAAATCAATTAACCGGCGTGGTTTTATTTTTACCGAGAAGGCGAGCTAAAAATTAATTATTTTTCAAAATTTTTCATTCGCAGAAATTCGTTTTCCTGCTTCTTGAAAGAAAAAAATTTTAAATGTGCTTAATCATAATTAATTGTCGAAAAGCTCGTATATTCGAGTAGCAGGTACTTGAGGAATGCAATTTAAATTTTTTTTTAAATTCCACCCAAATTATTCAAATGTCACGAAAACGTTTATAAACGATCAATCTCAACATTTTTAGTAAGTACAGCAAAACTCAACAATCTCAAAAGCCAAGAAAATACACCCCTTGCAATTTAATCGATATAACTACAACACTCTTCGACTAATACCCAAAGTTATACGTCGACGTTGAAAAACCATAACAGTTAATTTACTATAAAGTTCAAAGCTGAAGCAAAAACCAAACCTGTAAATTTGCCATGTACCTACCTACCTACTGCTACTGGTTATTAAATACATTACGAGAACGCACCGCATTGCGTTTTTTTCACCTAGCTTTTGCTTTTTATGTGTTGTAAGCCCGGTTGCAACGAATACGTATACGAAAGAAACCCTTAGAAAAATGCATAATTGAGCTATTAAAGCTCAAAAGTCTCGAAGAAACGGCCAAATTATTCCGAATTATTGACGTCATTCACGCAAAGCAGGAATGTACGTCTACGTAGGTATACAAATAGCTGTGTGTGCAGTGTGTATAGTTGAAATGGGTACATTTCGGGCACGAAACACCCACTGTGGATTCATGATGAATTGAAAGAGCTCTGTGCTCGATTTTTTCATTTCATTTTTAACCCTTTCGTCTTATTTTTCGATTTATCAAACCGAATATTTGCATATTTTAATGAAATAAAGAGCTGAGAGAGTATTCTTCGGAGATGAGAATTTTTAAGAAACCAATCGAATACCGATATTTTTTTAATGCAAGAGATGGAATAATGACTTTGTGATGGGAAGAGGGACGGGGAGGGGGTAAAATCGAACTAAAACGTTGAACTTGTAATCGCAATCTTCGAATGCATTCGAAGAATAAAATGCATACCGCATATTATTTCAATTTTTATTGCTGAATTTTATTGGGAAAATTAAGGTTTCGTTGTTCTTCAAATAAAATTAAGCTGTGATCATTTGTTTTCAACTTAATTCAATGATCCAGGATTTCAATATGTTTGTCTAAAGAAACGGTAAGAATATCACATTTTTTTTTTTTTTTTTTAGAAGAAAATTAGAACGAGCTCTTCTTCTTATCGCGTCTGGGACAATCGTACTTCATCGTATTCTTCCCTTCCATCTCTGCACCAGGTCTTTGGTGCAGCTGTTCATTTCTCCCCACAGCTCCTCTCTAGTGTGCGCAGTGCTAGTGCTACATAGATATACAAGGAGGTAGTCGTCATTTTGTGTCTGCCCAAGTGCCCACAGTCTGGACACTTCACATCATTTTGGATGCCCCATCTGGTAAGGTTTACTGCTGTCCAGGTGCATCCAGCTCGGATCCGATTTAGTGCGAGCCACTCTGCATAAGGCAACTTGTGTTCATTTGCCAGGTGGTCAACACAAGGTCCAACCAGCTTGTCTCTCTCCCCTCCGTAGGGTTTACATCCTTTGCATGTGTCTCCCTCATAAAACTCTTCCTGGACTTCAGGGTCACCTCTTTTTGGTTGAACATGACATGATGGAGGTCTCGTTCTATTTTTGTCCTTTCTACATCAGCTGCTACATCCTGCCATATCCCAGGAGATGTGATGCCACATATTCTAGGTAGGTGTTTAACACTGGTTGGTCTGAGGCAACCATGCACAATTCTCATGGTGGTGTTGAGGGTGAGGACGTTGACTTTCTTAGAGTGTGCGGATCAGTCACAGGCAGCACTTCCATACGCTGCCGTGGAATAACACAGTCACCAGTGAAGCATTAACTGTGAAGACATGCCAGCAAAGTGAAAGCAATGCTGCATGATCAAGCATCTGAACGCAGCAGGAGCTAGCTAGTAGTGAGATCTGGCCTATCAAGGACACATAGTGTCTATAGGTGCGTGGGCCAGGCATGCTACCGCTGACTTGCAAATCATCGTAACATCAAAGAAAATCCCAGCAGCAAAGCAGACAAAGAGGAAGCCGAGCTAGCAGTCAACAACACCGAATCTGAAGAAGACACCAGCAGCAAAGTGGATGAAGAAGAAGCCAAGCTTGCAGAAACACCAAACCAGTCAATCACCATCCATTGAAGCGGATCCAAGCAGCAAAGTGGATGGAGAGGAAACTGAGCTGTAAACCACTGGAGAGTGAAAAGAAGTTACCTATTTTTGTTCAAGTTATTAAGAAGATTATAAATTTTGTTTTGTTAGAACTAAGTCAAGTTAAATATTATAAGTGACTGGTGATGATCCATAGTTAACGATTGAAAATAAAACACGGTGCGTTACTATGGTGAGCCAAAAAAAAAGTGCCTTGGCTGTAGTTCTCAATGTCTCTGGTTTTGCTCCCTATCTAGTGATATGACTTATGAGTTTCTGCAGTAAGTTGTTTCTAGACAGTGTAAAAATGAGGCTGCGTTTTTTGGTGTGTTTATGCCCGGCATAATCGGGTAAGCGCAGTGTGGAATTATATGTATTTTGAAAGATCCCCTGGAGTGTTAGATGGAATAAATCAGGTTTGTTGACCGAAAAAAAAAAATTTCTGGTTAAGGTTCCGGTTAAGGTTATTCATTTTTCAAAGTTAAGATTAAGGTTCAGGTTACAGTTATTGATGACCATTTTTTTCAGTTAATGGTTAAGGTTAAGGTTACAGTTTTTGGTGGTAATTTTTCCAGTCGAGCTTAAAATTTCGGTTAATGGTTAAAATTACAGTTGAAAATTTGAAAATTTCCAAAAATCCTTTCGGAGTTTGAAAAGTTGAAGTTTAAAAAATTAGAAAACTAGTAATATTTTTAATCTTTTGATCATTTTTTTGATTAAAATTTCAAATCACTACAAAATCACATTGAAAAAAACTCAGATAAAAAGAAATGAATTTTAAAATTTTGTAACCGGTTTTTTTCTAAACATTTGTCGGTTAAGGTTATGGTTACGGTTTATTTTGATCTCAGAAAACGGTTACGGTTAAGGTTATGGTTAGTGATATTTTTTAATAAAAAGGTTTTTTGGTTACAGTTAATTTTTTCGGTTAATTTACTGGTTAATTTGCGGTTACGGTTAATGGTTAAAAACTGGTTAACAAGCCTGGAATAAATGCAGTGCGGATGCAGGAAAAACCCGGTCTACATTCAGCAAAACCAGTTACTAGAAGAACAGCATATACCCCCACATGATGCCAGTTTAGTGGCTAGACAGTAACTGTCTCATAACTGGCTTTGTGTGGACAGGCAAGAAAATAAACTTTCTCACTGTTCTGGACAGAAGAAACACAAGCCAGAAACCTTTTCATGTCGAGTTTTTCTGTCTTCTGTCCAGGCACTCCAGGCTACTTTCTCATCACATGACTACATATTTTGTTGTGATTGGTTGATTGTAAAAAACAATTAAAGATGAAGTCATAAACATTCGATAGCAAGCAAGAAGAAAACTGGTTGTGGAATTTTTTATTTTCAGTTTGTGGATCTTTTTATTTTCAACTCTTGGTTTAGGCTATATCATTATTAATTAATTACAACTAAAATGACAAAATAAGTGAGAAAACCCTCCAGTTATTGATTTGAAGTCCCCATTTTAGGCTGTTTAAAGATCCATGGATTAACCCACACTGATCGAGTACATTTTCATAGGTCTTTTTGAACATGAATCTATTTGTATTTTAATGATTCTTTCAAAAAATCAATGAATTTGTTCATGAATGATTCCCCTTAAATGAATTGATGCTCTTGTGAACAATTCACTGAAAAATAAATCAATTTATACGCGGTTTTTGCGTAATGACTGATGAGTTACTTATAAATTTGCTTCAAAATTTTAAAATTCGAATGATGATTTAGAAAAAAAATCAAATTTGAAAAGAAAAGTAAGCGAGGCCAAAAGCTTCCAAAAATTTATGTTTATTGAGAAGTGAAAAAAAAAGTTTTTTTCGCATGAAAGAGTTTATTATTCTGAACATTTTTCTTAAATTTGAAGAATAAGTTTTCTTGCTGAAAAAAAAAATACCCCGAACGAAGCAAAGGCAAAAGTTCTCAAAAATGTGTAACTCAAGTTCTAAAAAAGTTGACAAATAAGCTCTTTTTACAAAACATTTTTGAAATTCCAGAAAAAGGAATAATGAATTTGACAATTTGAAGTCTGATTGAAAAAAAACAGAAATTTTTAATGAAAAGTGAACTTGCATAACTTGCTTGTACTAGAAGGGTGAAAAATGAACGTTTGGGCTTATAAGTTATACCTAACTTGTATCTGTGCTTATTGGGCAAACATTCGATAATTTTAGGTGGGTACCATGAAATTCCAGGAGTGCCAGTTCAAAAGTGAATTTTTGAATTTCTGGAGAAAATCAAAAATTCGCCGGAGGCTCCAGAATGGCTCAAAATAAATACATACAGTAGGTAAAATTACTCACGTTGGTTCACTTGGATAAAAAATTTCAATTTTGTGAAAATAATTTAAAATCTCCTGCAAACAGCTTTTTTAAATTTTTAAAGTTTTCGAAAATTCACCAAGAACATGCTCTTTTGATTTAACTTGATATTAATCAAATCAAAGAGTACGAGCTCAAAAAGTTTCCTTGCAAGAATGACATAAAACTTGAGTTATGAACTTCGGTAGTAGGTGAAGGTATTTTTAGCCCTTTTTTCATTCATTCGAAACATATACCTAATAAATAGAAACTCCAATGAGCTATTCGGACAAAAACAGATATTCTCCAGTGATTTAAATCACCTCGACAAAGTTTTACAATCAAGTACGAGATATACAGACACAGAGTCCTTCGTACTTCGTAGGTATAACTTGTTGATTAACAGAAACGTGTGACAAGCGACGAGAGGAAACACTCGTAGGGCGCTGTTGGTCGACTAAAATCAATAGGAAATCGATGCGGATTACGGTGCGGTGCGGCGGCGAGACGTATATTCGAGTACGAAATGTTTACATGATTGATTGTACACCCTGTCAACCCAGAACCTTTTGCTTTAAAGTAATTTAAATGGCAAAAAGCGGGAATCCGGTCGTCGTAATTCAGCGTTTCATTAATCACCGAGGAAATACGGTCAAGCGTGTTTTCGTCTATTTCGTTATTATTATTTTAATCACGTTTTTTTCCTTCTTATTTCGCTTATTTCTTCTGTGTTGTGAGAGAGAGCTCGACTTGGCGATTTTCTTTTTCTCAAGCAAGCTCGCGTCTATTTGCGATCGAGTATCGAATTGTCGGCTTAATTCTATATGTAAGAGAAACGGTAGTCTATAATTTTCCGCGTCTTTTTGACTCGAATTAATTTTAAGAGCTTTTATGTGATTTTTACGCCAATCTTGGCGCGATAATTGCGAAAGGAAATTTTCATCTGAAAGCTGCGGTGGTGGCGTTTGTGACGCCGGCGCTAATACCAATTATAGCTGCGCGACAATTTAATTATTTGTACTATTTTATTCAAAGGATTCCGATGGTAGGGCAATTCTTCACGTGTAATGTAATCGTAATATGCTTATTCTGTGAGAGTTGAGCGACGCGGCGGTGTAATTCATTAATATAATTATATCGATAATGCATACGTCGCGTCGCGTCGTGTTAATTTTACGTCTAGGTTTCGACATTAGTACATTAACAGTTGCCTAATTTGTCGTCTGTAATGGGACATTTTTTACTTTTTTGTCGAATGGTTTTTTTCCCTTTCCTTTCTCGGAAATAGATAGATAATTGCACCCTTATTATAGTAAATTTTAATGAAAATAATGATTAAACCCTCCTGTTGCTTCTCCTCCCTGCCAAATAACAATATATCCCCTTTGCAAATTAATTCGAAAAAGAGTAGATATATACGAGTAACTTTGATATTATGTTGATGTTTGTCTTTTTATGGTTCGAGTATGATAGGCCTACATTTATACAAAACGATGTCGCCGTCGTATGAAACCTAATGCTGCTCGTATATACGGGCAAAATTTACATAAACTTGCTAATGGCTGGTTCGTAAGTTCAAATATTGTCGCAAAGATGTTAAAAATTTTCATCTCCAATTATGTCAATTTGTTTAACTTTATGACAGCTGTCGTTTCAACGCTGTCGATGCGCTGTCATAATTTCTTACGTCTTTTTTTCTTTTCTTTTTTATTCCTGTATGAAAATGCGGAAGGGTGTACCTGCGTGGAAAATAATGGGACTTGGAAATTTATCGTAAAAATTTTTACCCGGGAAAAAAATTATTACGAACCTAGTCTTTTTATTTCTTGAAAATATAGTCTAATACTTTTTATGCCTGGTTTTTCTGTTTAAAAATTGTTTGAAAAGATTAGAAAAGTGATTCGCGTGTTCTCCTAGAGGTTCAAGGATGATTGGAAAACACGTCGAATCGATCAAAAAAATAAGGTACTTATTGTGGTTTGGTGGAATTTCACAAATTAGATGTTCACCACAAAGTACATTTAGAAATGTTTTCGAGCATAATTATTTCAATTTAAAGAAAAAAAAAATCCCTTCTCGATGTCTGAGATGTACAAAAATCACCTGAAAGTTCCCTCTAATTCTTGGTTCGAAATGGTGGCAAAGATCTTACTAAAGGCTCCTGGCAATTTTTTGAAAACTCCATATTAACCATTTTCAATGGTCCTGAGAATTGTGAGAACTACAGAACAATCTCTTTGATAAGTCATGCCAGCAAAGTACTATTGAAGATTGTGTACGACCGGTTATACTCACTCATGCACAGTTAAATCCCTCCAGAACAAGCAGGATTTGTGAGAGGAAGAGGAACTAGGGAGCAGACCCTCAACCTCAGGCTGCTGATTGAGAAAGCACGAGAATACAATGGGTGTACTGTGCTGTGTTTTGTAGATTACAAGAAAGCTTTTGACTGCGTACAATGGCAAAAACTGTGGAGAATTCTTCTAGAGATGGGTGCCCCAATAGATCTGGTGTGGCTGATCAAACAATTAAGTATATGAGGGGAGCAAGGTAAACATCCGAATCAACAGAGAGACAGTGTCGGAGAAATATCACCCAGAGAGAGGAGTACGACAGGGCTGCATTCTATCCTTACTCCTGTTTAATCTGTATGGAGAATATATAATTCACGAAATGTTGCAGCTAATCGTATCAGAAAGCACCAATGATGATGGCTCAGGTGGTGGCAAGGAGAAGTATCAATTGGAGAAGTATCAATTGGAGGCGTACAAATGTGTCATTCCAAGGTAAAAGGTCCTACTTTGGCAGATTTTCGAGATTTGAGTTATGACCACTGGGTGATAGGGGGAGACATTCCTGATCGAATGAGACCGAAACGAGCCCAATTCGTTGATATTTGCCGGAGCTACGGCGTTTTGAAGTCGCGTACCTGAAAAAGTAAGTTTTGAGAAAGACGAGTTTGAAAGTTTTGGAAACGTTTTTCACTACAATTTTGCGATAATGTGACGTAGAACGCTCCTTGATGTCTCATATGATAGATTTTTTGATGCTGAAAACGATGGTGATATTTAAAAAGAACAATACTCGACGGAAAATGTAGTTTAATGAAGAAACAACGTGAAAAAAATGAAAATTCTGGGGAAAAAATCGAAAATAGAAGTACAAAAATTATAAAAAAAGCATTTTTGAATTAAAAAAATATTTTTTGGCGTGAAATACAACTTGGAAAAAAATATAATCGAAAAAAAAATCTCAAAAATTGTTGCCTTGTGTGGGGTTCGAACTGCCGACCTCCCGCTTCACAGTCCATCATCGATGCCACTCGGCTATCATCGTTGCTAACCAAAACTGGTTCTTGAACGGCATACAAGTAGTCGAACACATCCACATGTATTCCCGTACACATATGTGTGTGCAGCCGCATAAAATCATGTTCATATGCGCAAATAGGTGAAAAATGCATCGAAAAATGTACGCATCTTTCACTGTAAGGCTGTAGTTTACCCACATCCCGTTAGTGGCGCTAGTTGAAAGTTTGGGAGGTGATATTAGAGATGACTAACGACCCAAAAATGACATTAACACAAAAGGTCACACTTTGACCCAATCTGACTAAAATCCATTTTTCTCGAAAATCAGTAAATTTCAAAGTGGGACCTTTTACCTTGGAATGACACAAATGTCAAACCTTCACTACGCTGACGACACCACCCTCGTCGCTTCAAGTATTGAATATGTGACCAGTTTTCTGGAATTCCTGGAAGAGGTCAGTGCAAAACATGGCTTGCTAATAAATAAAGCAAAGACAAAGATCATGATTGTGAACCAGCGTGAGAACAACTTGCCTGAAATACAGAAAATTGAGGGAATCGAAGTTGTAAACCAGTTTGTATACCTGCCCAATTGACAATGAAAAACATAAGTCGCTAGCAAATTCGCTTTTCACCATTAAAATCACTATCTGGAGTTCTTTTCACATGGCGGAAATGACAGCACATAGCGAAACCGCTACAGACAGTTTTTATCACAGAGCATTTTTGTGGGCAAAAAGCAAAACCACTGGCGTTTTTGAGAGCGAAAAGCAAAAACGCTATTTTAGGTATTAATTTACTTCAGCATTTCGCTTTTTCGCTGGCATTTTTGTGATGCATGTTACCATTTGGAATAGTTTAGCTACGAAAACATCTTTTAACATTTTGCTGTTGAATTTTTCGCAAAAAGGAACTTGAATTAAATAATTAGGTTAGTTCTAAAATGAGATTTCAATTTAGAAGGTTGAAAAACATTCATTTTGATGCTTCATTTCACAAAGTTGAAAAATTTCATTTTTTTCTCATCTCCCTCCCTGAAAAATTTCATTTTTTTTCCATCTCCCTCCCTGAAGATTGAGTCTTTAGTTTGGGATAAAAATAAAATTACAGTTTTCTGACCCAAAAAATCCAAGGAATTAGCTGATAATGCGAATTTCAAGACTCTATCCTTTTTTTGTGAGGATTGTGTGTGCCTTTAATTTTCAAGTGAAACTGTTGTCCATTTATTACACTTTTTTGGGACTAAAATTTGAAGATTGTTTTTAACTCAAAAACCCCTAAAAATTTGACTGCTATGTACCCCAAATCGCTTGTCTTTTCCACTTAATAAGTGTGTGGATATATGTGCTTAGGTATGCAATTAAGTACATATCTTTTTTTTAGTGTGAAGCATTTTCAGTTTCAGAAACCCATGAAAAGCAGCATGTTTTTCTTTTTGCTGGAAATGTTTCACAAATGACCAATTTCTTTTTTTAAAAAATATTTGAAGCACGGAAATGCACAGTCGGCTAAGTGCCAATTTTTCAAAATGCGTTTTTTCAGTGCAATGTGTACTAAGTGTTGTCACACATGCAATCCTAGCTTCACATTAGGGAAAACATATCTCCAAGTTATACTATTGAACACTGAGAGATAAGAGTTTTCCATAAGAGGTACGTGTTACGCGAGCGCGTATTTATGCTCTCCTGTAAAAAAACGTTTTTGGTGCTTAGCCGACTTTGCATTTCCGTGCTTCATTTCACTATCATAAACATATCACATACTGTTCAAACACATCTCAAAAAATTTGAAAAATTATTGGCTACAGATACATATGTTTAGATGAATAAATTTCTCGAAATTGATCAAAAAAAATTACCTCCCTGAACGAGGATCGATTGCCATATATGCTTAATTTAATACCAATTTCTAAACCTCCACCAGTGGTATACTCCTGTAAATGAAGTTGACAAACATCCCTTACATCAGTACCATATATGCGGGGTAGGAGGAGATCAGCAAGAACCAAACTAAACATCCCAGAGAAAGTAGAGAAGAAAACAGGTTCCATCACTCTTCAGTTGAAGCGTAAGGGGGGAGATAATGACTTTTCTGTGCAACTACAACATACCTACTACCAAGGCGCCTACCCTACACATTATATTTCTGTTAATTGTGGTTGTAGTTTTGTCACAAAAGGAATCTTTTTCTTTTGTTTGGTTACTTGTTCCAGCTACACATTACCCCCTATAGTGAGTAGCATACCTTGTAGAGCGGATTTGCTATTCACTAGCAAAAATGCTATAGCGATTAGTCCTAAAAAGTTGCTGGTGAAAACGCCCTCATATTTTGTCACTAGGGTGGGATCCATCGTGGATAACAAAGCAAGACTCTGAAGATAAGGCTGGTAAATACTCTGGTTTTCTCAGTGTTTCTCTGTGCATCAGAAACTTGGACAGTACGTGAGGGAGACAGAAGAAAAGTTGATGCGCTCGAGATGTGGTGCTGGAGGAGAATGCTTCGGATCCCATAGATGGAGAAAAGGACCAATATGCCTGTCCTGGGGGAAATTGGTGTCCAGAAAAGATTATTGGCAGTGGTACTCAACAGAATCCTCAAATACTTTGGGCATGTCACAAGGGCTGATGCCATGGAGTCCCTGTTCATCCAAGGCTAGGTTGAGGAAACAAGAGGGCGCGGACCCTCCCCCACAAGATGGACGGACTCCATTCGGAAAGCCATTGGACGCAGCTTCCCAGCTTGTGTCAGGAGTGCCCTAAATAAAGACAGTTGGAGGGAGCTGGTGTATTGTGTCACAGAAACAGCGGCCGTTGTGTCATAATCGCGATACCCCCGGAGGGGTGAAACAACACCAAGAAGAAGACAAATTTTTAAAACTAAACTCACATTAGCTTCCACCTAAAGAATGTTAGGGAAAAGTGCACACTGAAGCTGGTATGAAGAGGAGTGCAACTGGAGAATTGCAAAAACCCCAAGTACCTTGGTACTTATCACATTCAACTGAACCCTCACGTATAAGAGGCATTGTGAGAATACAAAAATGAAGATACCCTATTGACAAGAAATACACGTTTTAGTCTCACTCTTCAGCTACTACACCCACGTTTTTTCGAATCTGCTCCCTTTTTTTAAAATCCGCTATTAAGCTACGTCCACACGAGGCCAGTTTAGTGGCTAGACAGTTGAAATTTTGACTTGGCAAGTAAACTGGCTTGGTGAACTCTGTCAACACAAAGCCACCAAACTTTATTACTTCATTAATTTATGAATTAATTCGTCCGCGAATGATTCACTGAAAATTATTCAATTCGTTCGTGAACGATTCACCAAAAGTTTAAAACATTTTTTGTAAGATAACGTTTCACAATATTTTTGTCGAATAAGCGAGACTTTTATGCAACTTTTTGGTGAATTGATCATTGGGGGGGGGGGGGAAGAGATATTTTCCAGTAATTTTTGCCAAAAAATGAGAATTTTCGTCAATTTCCTGCAAAAAGGACAGCTTTGATAATTTTAGTAAAAAACAGAACTTTTCAGCAATTATTAACAAAAAATGATATGTACCTACTTTTTTGCAATTTTTGTCAAACAAGGAAAGTTTTTCTTCAATTTTCAGGTAGAAAAGCGAAACATTTGGGTAATGTGAAACCGAGTAGGAGCCATGCTCCACTGAATCAAATTTCAGTATTTCGAGCAATTGTAGAGAATCCAGGACGATTTTTGACTTCTCAAAAGCCTGAAAATTAATTCGAGGATTAAAAAAAAAGAGTTGAGGCTTATTTTGGGCCTGTTTAAAGAGTTTATCCGCATCCTAACCAATTTTCAGGCGGACACCTCGAGTGCGTTTTTTGATCACCATAATTATTATGAAAAAAAAATCAAAAAACAAAAAATTTGTGTTTCTATGAGAAATTTTCGAAAATTTCACGAATGGCTGTGTCTTATCTGAAACCAATTATTTTTCTTCCAATGATTTCGAGCTATTCTGGAACCTCCAGTATCATTTTACACAGGCCCATCCCTCTCTTCCCTCAAAAAAATTTTGTTGCACATAGAAATAAGGCGAAAGGGTCAACTCGATTTTTGGAAATCAATTTCTAACCAGTTTCATTACATTTCCATGACTAAAGATTTTTAAAACCAGCAGACACACAGAGATCCGACAAAAAACTTCCCCTGGATGAATTTTTCCTGCGAATAACGCCTCGAGAAATAAACCTAGTACAAAATGCGTGTTTGGGCACATTCAACATACGCGAAAATACTAAATACATCAGACAATATGGGCACAATAAAACTAAACTAAACTTTCAAGGAATATCTTTCGCAGACCAAATACAAATCTAAACTTTCGCTTCAAGTTAGATAACACCTTCCACTGCCACTGGTATAGAAAGCCATATGCGAAACAGTAAACAACCGCAGCAGCTACGAGTACAAAACCTCGCCAACATTTCGCAGTCTCGGAGCAGGGAACCATAGGAGCGAGTAAGTAAATACGATACCAAAGAACGTACCTACAAAATTACCCAAAAAGTTGTCGAATCGGTGAGAAAATCAACTCACCGGTGATAATGCGTTTCGAGCATGTAAAACTTTCAGTAAAATCGACATTATCCGAGCACTTTGTCGTTTCTCTCACATGACGCGATGCGATTCGAAAAAGCTTCAACTTTTTTTCCACCTTGTGAAGAAAAAATAATCCATCCATCCATCGAGGTCTAAAAGAGAGCTTTCAGCGTACCTAAGAATTTCTCGTTAACATTAATTTTTGTTCGAAGAAACGTCGTAATCGAATATAGTCGTTAAGGTTCTCTTTTAAAGAAAGGCAAAAAAATTCCGTCTGTGGAATTTGGTCTTTCTTTTAATCAAGTTGACGCAACGTGGCCGAGAGGAAATTAAAAAAGAAAACGAATCTAACGTAGGGGTATTTTTTTTCCTCTCGCTGTCCTACTAAAACTAAATTTACCTCGATGAATTCGCAGCAATCTTCGCGTTAATTGTGAATATTACGCTTTTGCTGTAGCCTTTCGTCTTACGTCTCGCTCTCGCGTCTTCTTCTGTGCGAACGCGCAGCCAGCAGATAAAATCGCGTTAACGTTACTGAAAATTAAATACCAACAACGCCAACATCGAGACCGAGTCCTAAATTGGATCTTATCGATGGCGTCAGAATGAATTAAACGGTACGCGAGGTATAATTTGTCGGTTCAATTTTGCGTGAAAGAAAAAAAATAAATAAATAACCGAGTAGGTACCTACAGCGAGCGGCAAATTTCCCATCTTAGACGACGACGACGACGAGCATCTTATATAGTAATTCCGCGAAATATTTCCTAATGGCTTAAACGGTTCGAAATATGAATTTTCCATTATGTAAACCTTCTCTTTATTTTTTCCCCACTTTTTTTTTTTTTTTTTGAGCACAGGTTTATTGGTACGTAGGGTATAAGAAGAATATCTTCGCATATAGAGGATTTTTTTCCCTTCGGTACCGATACATAAGGCATTTAAGAATACGAGGTATTTGTATGTACAATACAAACTAAAACATCATTTCGTCCAAGTTTCAATTTTATTAGCATCGCATCTGGTAAAACAAATCGCGAGCAGTTTCCGTTCCTCGAACGAAATCCATTATTTTAAAGCAGCTTTTTGCTTCCATATCTACCGTATTTCCCCGCTAGTCTATCAACTTCATCATAACACAAAAAATACTCGTAAAAACCTACAACTATTTTGGGTAAAAAAGTTGAACCAAAAAACTTACCATCAACAAAATATGAATTTCTTCCAATACATGGTTGTTTCCTCGCGAAAATAATACAGCGATGAAAACGTGCTGCAGAAGGCTTCTTCGTTGTGAATATTAGGAACGATTCTCCTGAAAAAAAGAAGAAAAAAGTTGTATTAGTCCGGATGAATATAAATATAATTTCAAGCAAATTATTTTACCACTCGTAAATACCTATGTACCTACCTATAATACATAATAATAATGAAAAACAAAATTAATAAAATAAAAATAAATGTTCTCAAATATCTGTATGAAAGGATCTCCAAATCACCCTGCATTGTTTCAGAATCTGCCTGATTTGTAAAAAATGTACAGGGTGTTTCAGATTAAATGAACTCCCTCTCATCCAGTAACTATACAATATTTATTGCACCAATGTGAATATATCTGCCTACTTCCAACCTGCAGGGGCAAGAGACTGCTTATCAAAAAAATTATTCAGAAATTTTCATTTAATATCTCAACTTAATCTTAATATTATATGTATCTGACACCACTGAAAAACTATTAGAACCACAAAAAAAATTTTCAGAAAAATTTTGGAGTTCGAAATTTGAAAAAAAAAGTTGGTCAACACTAAAATTTAAGAAAATGAACAAAATTTGAGTGTTTTTTCAATTGTAAAAATTTGCAATTTTTGATTTTGATAAAATAAGATTTTTTTAGCAACCAAAAGTGCAGAAATTTTGAAAATTTGTTGAGGGCGTTCCCTCAACATTCCAGAAGTCACTTCAAAAGAAAATTTTTAACGAATTTGTCACTTTCAGAAAGATTGGAAAAAATTAAATTTTCCAAAAAAAGGCCAAAACCAGGTCTGGCATATGACAATAGGAGTAATTGCACCCCCTCCCTCCGCCGATCCTCCGGGACAACTTTTTTCTTAAAGGGGACATCCTAAGGAACATTTTAAAGCAAACTTGCCCAAAAAAAAGTTGGCCTTACTTACAAAATGGCGGCCATTTTGATTGACAGGTCAGCCGAAATCGCACATTTTGCGTTTCAACATAGGACTTGCACAAAATTCTTCAAACCATACAAACGTAGATCGAAAGATCAGGGAAAAATTAATCACTTGTCAAAATTTCAAGTGCTAAAGTGCGTTTTTCGATTGTTGGTGAATTTTTGAAAATCCAATTTAGGTCAAAAATGAGGGAAAAAATCAAAATTTTACCAAATCGACCAAGAAAGCTGAAATTTGGGATATACCCTATTTTCGACATGCGAAATCGATTTGAGCAGTTCTGGAGCCTCCAGCACATTTTTGAAACTGGAAATTCCCACAAAATTCCATCAAATTAGAGTTGTAAAGCTGAAATTTATTCTAAAAACTAATTTTAATACGCTACGAAGTACTTTAGGTGAATTTCAAGTCGTTTTGGTGCCTCCAGCGACTTTTAGAAAATTCCTGGAGCCTCCAGTAGATTTTTGAAACTTCTGAGATGGAGAGTCGAAATTCATTCTGCAAACTAATTTCAATACGCTACGAAGTTGACTGCTAGTAGATTTCAAGTCGTTTAGGAGCCTCCAGCGACTTTTTGAAAGGTTGTATGGCATTTTTTTTATAAAATTGAAATTTCCCAAAAGTAGCTGGAAGCTCCAAAACCATTTGAAACCACCATGTAGTCAGCGAAGTAAATTTCAGCTTGCCATCTCCATTTGATAAATTAATGTTGCGGGAATTTCAAGTTTCAAAAATCTACTGGAGGCTCCAGTAATTTTCAAAAAAGTCGCTGGAGGCTCTAAAATGACTTGAACCCACCTGAAGTCGTCTTCAGAGGGTATTAAAATTGGAGTGTAGAGTAAATTTCAGCTTTCCATCTCCATTTGATAAAATTTTGGGAAATTTCGAGTTTCAAAAATCTGCTGGAAGCTCCAGAACTCCTCAAAACGGGTTGAAACCGTTTCCAATCGATTTAGCAATTCGAAAATAGGGTATATCCCAAATTTTAGCTTTTTTGGTCAATTTGGTAAAATTTTGATTTTTCCCCTCATTTTTGGCCTAAAATTGGATTTTTAAAAATTCACCAAATATCGAAAAACGCACTTTAGAACTTGAAATTTTGACAGGTGATAAATTTTTGCATGATCTTCCGATCTACCTTTGTAAGGTTTGAAAAATTTCTTGCAAGTCCTATGTGGAAACGCAAAATGTCCGATTTCGGCTGACCTGTCAATCAAAATGGCTGCCATTTTGTAAGTAAGGGCAACTTTTTTTGGGCAAGTTTGCTTTAAAATGTTCCTTAGGATGTCCGTTTCAAGAAAATAGCTGTCCCAGAAGATCGGCGGGGGGATGCAATTACTCCTATTGTCATATGCCGGACTATCTAAGTTTCTAAAGAAAATTGAACAATCTCTGGAAGCTCCAGAATGACCCAAAACTAGTGAGTAGTTGTTGATGTGTGGGAGCTGTATTGAAGGAATTACCTGCACAAATTGGTTCAATTCGCTCATAAAAATTTATGTTTCACGAAAGAGTTTGAAAATCGTCTTCAAAATTATTTTTTTAATTAAGTAGGTATATCAAAAGTTCATCAAAAATTGAATTTTAGCCCTGGAAATTTTTGTTGACGGATTTGTGGGGTATGCTCTTCAGATCTCACTTGGTTTAGTTCAAAATGATCCAATTTCCAAAATCAAAGTTCAAAATTACACTTCATCGAGAACAGAAACCCTCACGACATCTGACGTCACTTTATTTCAATTTGATCGCGCTGCA
This sequence comes from Planococcus citri, assembly GCF_950023065.1. Lineage (NCBI taxonomy): Eukaryota > Metazoa > Arthropoda > Insecta > Hemiptera > Pseudococcidae > Planococcus > Planococcus citri. The sequence continues at coordinate 52,851,470 of NC_088681.1, forward strand.
AACATTTTTCCTAGTGAGCAGCTGAAAATTTTTTAAATAAAGAGAATGAAATGCAGTTTTTTAGAGCATTGAATTTTTCCTTTGTCAAGCTTGAAAAATTGAGGAAAAATGAATTAAAAGAATTTTCAGACGATAAAATTTTACTACAAATTTCCAACAACTTGACCATTTTGGGGTATGACCGGATGAAGGTTAAGTCTCTAATGCATCTCTCAAGTGGTGTACCTGCCCACTCCACACCACATTTTTATCATTTTTGAAACTTCTCTTAAAATTAGAAAGCTTTAGGAGGGTCACTGAAGAGTCTTATCCAAAAAACAAGTACAATATTCGAAGTTTATATGTTTAATAAAGGTCATTTTTAATTCTGAATCCAAAGTTGAAATTTTAAACTGCAGCTCAGAATACAAACTCACATGAAATCATGAAAGAAATACGTAAATTGCACTCCACAGGTGGGAGTTTGTATCTCGTCATTTTTTTAGTAAGACTCCTCAAAAATATCTATTTTTTGTGAGAAAAAAAAAACTTTTCTACCTTCAATAATATATAATTTTGAGTCGCAAAAGCATCCACTGAAGCTTTCGCCAAAGCATTTGATGAAGATTTTGCAAAAGTCTCGCATAAAACAGAACAAAAACTTCAAAAATTCACCAAAAATCGAGAAATCAACTCCAACAGCTGAGAATTGAAGATTTAGAGTTTTTTGGTATCCTCTTTCGACTTATCTAAGTTTCCTTCCAATCAGAGATTTTCAAGTCAAAGGGACTGCCTCGTTAAAACATGTTAAAATTAATTTTTTTCTCCCAGGTTTTTGAATCATTATTCCAAGAAATTTTCGTTTTGGTTTCACTGAGTGGAAATGCCCATATTTAAATGTTCTTGAAAAATCATCTCAAATTTCGACTTTTTCATGCCTAATAATCTTGTTCTGCCCTCCTCTTGAGAAAACTCTTTCACACTGGCCGCCTGACTATACGCTACGGATGTAATAAGAGTCACACTAATTACAAAACTAGAAACTCTATAAAAGCAAAATAATCTAACCAAATGACAAACTTCCTTACCGCAATATTTTTGTTTAAAATACAAATTTCATTTTTTGAATTAGGGGACAGGGGGAAGGGTAAGAAGGACAGAGACTATTGAAGCGAAGAGGAAAGAGCAAAAATGCTCGAGTAAATTGTCATAATTCTTTTCATAATTTAAATTTTTTGGAATCACTATATAATATAAGCTACCATCAATTATTAACACAAACATCTATCAAATTTTATAAATGGCGAAGAATCGCGTAGGGCACGTTCTCGTTAAAATATTTCTCAACAGTGGTAAATCAAAAAACGCCGACTTTTCAAGGCTAAAAACCCAATATATTTTCCGCATATCTGTCCAAATACTGTACGGAATTTATTCCATTTTACAAATTTTCAAAACGATGAAATTTCTTAAGGAAACTTCCAACAGAACTCTCGCAACATTTTCTTCAAATGTTTAAAAAATTTCAAGATTCTTATCCTTGCAAAAAAAAGTAACAAATTTTTCCTCTAGATAAACACGCAGTGTTACTAAACATTTGGATTTGGTTTCGAGAACGATAAATCCTCCTCAACACACTTAAAAAATTGTAGGCTGCGAAAAAAAAATCCAAGGAAAAAATAATTAACCGAAATAACTTTCATAAAATCGTCGCTAATTAATTACAAAATTAATTTTCAACTCCGCGCCAACTTTGAATATAATTTAAAACAAATTAGAAAAAAAAACTCGATGACTTTGCCAACGATAAGGCTCCACTATTTTAACTCTTCGTTGTGTTTTTTCAGAGGAGTGAATCCCGCATAATCATAATAAGGCTGAAATTTCGCAAGATTCGTTTTCTATAAACCGTTACGTTACAATTTCAATACTCAAAATTTCCATATTATTAATTCTTTCACTGGAAAAATGAATAAATAACTGGCACACTTTAGCTATTGAATGATGTTAAATACCGAAATTAATTTCTTACATATCTGAACTCTTGAACGTTGCAGAAACCCAGACAGAGAATTTGACAAAAAAGAAAGCATTCCTCGGGCCTCCGCACCCTGCCAGGAAAATAGTCATTGCGTTAGTTCTTTAAATCGAAACATCAAATGCCAAGACATGCCATGAATAGAGTTTACGGATTAAATTCCCGAAATAAATTCTTAATTACAGTTTCGTATAAACGTTGAAATACTCAGAGAACTTGATTTTACGCTTCGACTAAACTTGGCGTGAACTTTTCACCCCAACGATGACAACGTAGTCTACATACATAAACAGAGAAAAAATATACCTATGTAAGAAAAGATGGTACGTAAATTAAAGCTTTCGTGTACTAATCACTCTCACAAGTCAGTCTTTTCAAAGTCCTTTACCTTTCTGTTTAAATGCTCTAGTTCTATATGTATGTAGGTGTAAATGAATGTGGTAGGTACGTTTATTATAAAGCAAGAACCAAGACTCGCAATATAACGTTTGGCTTCTTCAATGTTGGTACCTACTCGTTGTAAAGAAAATTAACTCGAAAATGCCATCTGATGGTTCGAAAAACTTGTCGTATGAACCAACTCCCTCAGGAATAAAATCATTGAGTATATAATCTTGGAAAATAATATTTTTCTGTAGATATGGGTACAGAGTCGTACCAATGTATACTTTCTTTGATAAACTGAAGACTCGCAACAGAGCAAAGTTACCTACGAGATTAGTCTCCTTTAATCCATTTAATTAGTTTCAAAGATGATACGATTATTTCTTACTTTGATATGACAACTTATAAGTTATGCCCATTCATTCATACGTACTACTTTGCCATAGCTATTAGCTCATTTACAACATCAAATTCGTAAAATTTTGTCAATATCAGAAATTTGATTTTTTCTCTATAAGAATTAACGTGATTTTTAGAGAAAAATTTCACCAAATTTTTAGCACCCATTGATCAGCAAAGCTGTCACCAACTTTTCAATCATTTTCGAACTTTTTCTCAGACTGACGTGAGTCGAAAAGTGGAAAACCTGTTTCGCCTCAACACCTCCAGATTGACAACATGGTTGAAATAACATAATTGTGTCAGCTTCTGTTTAATTTTTGGTGATTGCATTTTCCCGAAAAAATAGTAACTTTAAAAAACATAAAAGCTTCAAAAAGTATAAGCAAAAAAAAAACAGAAAAGTGACAAAACGCGAGTAAAACATTTCAACGAAGAAAAAAAGCAAGTGAATAAAAATTTCAAAAAGTGGGACCATTTCACAACTTTTTTAGTAAGAAAGCGAGACTTTTTGCCAAGGGTGAGTACTGAAATTTTTTTTGTTTTTGGTAATTGGTTATGGATCACAATTTGGTGGAAAAATATATGTTTATGGTTTTTCATCTCCATAATTGGTTTTTGTTTTTTTCATTTTTCCGGCCATTTTACAAAACACTAGACATAATTTTTAGGATTTTTTCCTTTTTTTTCAAAAATAATTGAATGAATGACATTTTTTATTTAAGGACGATTTTATGAAAAAGTCGAAATGAATTTTTGTGCAAAATGTTTGAAATGAAAATATATGAAGAGAAAAAAAATTAAAAATGGCCGAAAAATTGCATGAAAAAATTGCTCAAAAATTGGAGTAAATTATTATTGGGTCTTCGTTAATCCGAAAAACAACTTTTTTCAAGAGTTATGAATCAGTTTAGTTCTTTTTGAACAAAATCAGTTTGGGTTACTTAATCGGTTTTGGTAACAAATTTTCGTAAAATTCTTAGTTACTTTATCGGTTTTTTTTTCAGTTATCGCGCCCCTGATTGCAATTTTTGGCAACAAAATGAGAAATTTTCCTACTTCTAGCTAAAAGCGAAAAACGAGACTTCGACAATTTTAGCAAAAGAATTTAGACTTTTAGTAAATTTCTGGCAAAAACACGAAACTTTGGACAATTTTCGGAAAAAATTTAGATTTTTTGGAATTTTTTTCGAAGAAACGGAAATTTTTTGCAACAAACATTTTTGTCAACTTTTGAAGAGGCCATAATTTTTGACAATTTTTGGCAAAAAGGAAGACTTTCTGGTAATTTATGGAGAAAAATTGCATTTTTCACAATTTTTGTTGAAAAAACAAGATTTTGCAAGTTTTTATTTCAGTTTTAAAAAAACTAAACTTTGGGACGATTTTCCAAAAAAGTGGAACTTTTTGGCAATTTTGCTAAAAAAAGTTTTTTTTTTAAATTTTTGGCCAAAAGCGAGACTTTGATAATTCAAGTTGAAAGCAGGACTTTTCGGCAAATTTATTGGATTCTTTAGCAAGTTTTTCTCTTTGCTTACTTTTTTCCAACTTTGCTTTTTGTTGAAAAATGAGACTTTGTTCGAGTCATTTTTGGAAAAAAATTGAAAATTTCTGATTTTTCACTTTTTTTCTGTTTTAATATCCACTTAGTAGGTACATGTATTCTGAAATCGTTGGAAATAAATATGATTCCGAACTGCCACACACTGATTCTAAAAAAATGGTGTACAATATTCGTCTAGTGGGTCACTAACACAGCACCAATTGGGAGAATACGTGTTGAAGTTGAGTTGAGAAGATTTTATGACGTTTTTTTTTGGAAAACTGGAGGTTTTAAAATGTCGTTGGGGACTCTCTGACGGCTTGAAACTGCCTTCAGTCGACTCAGCGAGTTAAAATTAAGGTATAGAGTAAACTTTAGTTCTTTAACTTCATTTTGAAAAATGATTGCGGAAATCACAATTTTTAAAAATCTGCTGGAGGTTCCAGAAATACTTTAAACGATTCTAAACTGTCACCAATCGATTCAGCGGATCGAAAATAGGGTACCTATATACCTACCTATTGCAACTAAAAATCTATTGTATCCAGTTAACCTTTTCCAATCTTCAAACGCACCTCCTCACCAAATACAAACGACAAAAAATTATTTTTGAAGCAGGGGAGAGAGAGAAAAGTCACAAAAATGTCAATTTCCAAAGTTTCACATCCATGATTGTTTTTAGGTGAACAATCCACTTCGATTCCAGTTCGTTCTGTGGCACTTGAGGGTCGAATTTTTCATTCCTGGCGCAGGACCCGCTTACCTCTCTGATCATTTCCATTGTTCTGTTCATTCTGAGGCAATTTGCGGTCAAATTATTCATTCCTGGCGCAGAACCCACCCACCTCTCTGGTCGAATTGTCCATGTTCTGTTCATTCTGAGGCAATTTGAGGTCAAATTCTTCATTCCTGGCGCAGAACCCGTCCACCTCTCTGGCCGAATTTTCAATGTTTTGTTCATTCTGAGGCAATTTGAAGTAAAATTCTTCATTCCTGGCGCAGAACCCGCCCACCTCTCTGGCCGAAATTTCTCAACACAATCTTTTTAATCATTTGTAAACTGTAACTGAATGTCCATTTCCAGTAACTTTCTCTATTTTTAACCCACCCTTGCACATTTTTTGGATTTTTTTCCATAGATAAGTCTATCAGATTCTAAGTTCTCATAAAAACATGTGCAAGCTGATGAAGTGATCGAATTGTTATAGAAAATTGACTGGAATTATTGAGACAGTTTTCAATCACGCTTATAAATAACAGGCCTGTCGAATACCAAAATTCAGCTTTCTTGGTCAATTGGCTCAAATTTTGATTTTTTTCACATTTTTAGCCCAAAAATTTTCAAAAAATCAACAAGAAACAAAAAAATAAATAAGCACGCCGTTTCATGATTTTTCAACAGAAATTGCAAGACTTCTGAGCCAAATGCGAGACGGTTTCAGTACCATTGTCTCAAATACAGACTTGTTCATTAGGTACTTGCAGTGAAAAAGTGAACAGTCAAGAAAATGAACTGCAATATTCCACTTCCAGATTAACACCATCAAAAGAATGAATTGCATCGACAAACACACCTTTGAAAAACCATCTGCATACAAACGAACGAATGAACTCGCCACACATAAAAATTGCCATCTACACCAAGAACAAATACCTAGACAAATATTTACTCTTCAATGAAGTACGTAAATCGTCTCTAAAAGGAGAAAAAAACCACCGCAACGTGTGATACAAAAAGCGTATTAAGGATTATTTCTATTTAACAAGCCCGTATCTACAAATACATACGTTCGTCAACGTATTACGTACACTCGTGTTGTACCTCACATGTGATTGGAAGGCGGTTTAAAATTTTCATTTCGTAGGGAGAGTACCTACAGAGAGATAGACAGACAGACAGACAACGAGAGGAAAAAATTTTCTTAAGGTCGATCCGCGCGTCGTTACACGCTTAAATGGCACATTGAATTCGTGTCGAAGACATTGGAATGTCCGCGGCGGTGAGGTGGCGGCCATAGGTACCAACAAACGGCAGCGAAGGCAAGGCAATGGTAGGCAGGCAGGCAGGCAGCAAAGGGGACGCAGGCGTGTATAAAGGGGTACGTCGGCGTCGCAAACGACGACGACGGTCGACGGGTTGCAGGGATCAGAACCTTTATTAGGCTAAGAACAGTTTCTGGTTGCGTTTGTAAGGGACGTCAGTCTTTCATTAGACACAGTGCCGCACGACCAAAGAGTCGCCAACTGTATCGATTGCCCGTCTTTCTCGTTCTCTTTCTCTCTTTCTCTCTCACTCTCTCGGGGTACGTATACGTGAGCCTTTACAGTAGCGTAGTTGTACTGTAAGGGTTTCTCAGAATTTTTTTTTGGCATTGTACAATGCACATAGTATAGTAGTATAGGTCTCTTCTACACAATATTGTAGTATACCTATATAATAATAATACAAAATACGAGTATAACACAGCCCAAGTATTTACTACGGTGGCAGCCCGTGAGCCCGAGCCCAAGCCCGAACCAACGCAGCTCGCGTAATTTTTACACATCGTCGAACACGTGTGCTAAACGAACGCTATAGTTTGCTACTTTAATTTTCAATTCCGCCTGATTAGTTTGTACAGTATAAGGGGAATTATGCGGTAAGCGTTTTATCGGCATTCCACCATACCCACCACATCCATTCTCCATTCTACGCTCTTGCTCCAGCCATATATCATAATTGTAATAAAATTCGCGCATTGTGCTGATTCTGCACGCGTTCCCGTCCGATAAACCAACCTAGTATACCATATACGAGCTAATTTTAGGAATACTCGACCGTCGACAACGTCAAAATCTACGGTAAGTAACGCATCATCGTCGTACCGCAACCTTTTTCTCTACATTTAATTATACCTCTCGGCCAGTTCCACGTGATCGTCTTCGTGTATACCACAGGAAGGTACATAGAAGATGTTATTCGAATGTACAAGTACTTAATTCCACCTAACTTGAAGTCTACATATACCGTATATTTTCTAGAATAGGTACCTACTCGACTAATATGAATTATTTATGCAGCTACGAGCGTCGTCGTACCTTTAGTTTTTCTAAATACTGAGAAAATGTCACTTTAGAACTCTCGTGGAATTCCTGGATATTCAAAAGCCATTTATATTTCTGTACTCGTATAATGTATTTTACTCGTAATTCATTTCAAATACCTCAACCGGAGTCGATATATATTTATTCATTTCACTATACGTTTTGCATCAATTTTAACAATATTTTGACCAAAAAAAACTCCTTAGGTACGTGAATTTGGGCAAAACTTGAACAGCTGACATTACAGGTTGTCTATGGGTCATTCCACGTCAATTTGACCAAGAAGTGGTAAGGGGTCAGCGATTTTTTTGAAATTTTTCTAGTGGAAAGATACCTCTAGTCCTTTTTAAAAGGCTGCTAAAGGATGTCAAAGTTTTCAGTGAACTTCAAATATCATCCATTTCAGCAGTGGATTACTCGATAACCGCGAAGCACATCAAAATGGAACTTTTTGCAATAGTTAGAGGGGTTTTGAAAGGCTTTTTGGTGATATCATAAAAATCAGTGTCGCCACTTTTTTTCATACGAAAAATTAGCTCGAAAAGTTTCAAAACGTAGTTTTCATATCGTCCCGACTCTCAAAAATTGTAAAAAAATATATGTTATGGACAACTCTTTATGCTGAACAACATATTAAAAAATTAGGATGGCATTATTTTAGTAAAGTCGATTTAAAAAAAATTGAAGGTTTGCGAAAAAATGTGTTTTTTTGATTTAAAACATGAAAAAAAGTTTTGATTGATGAAGTTGACCCACTGACCCCTATTTTTACGTATCCGTTGAAACAGTTGAAAAAACCCCTTTCACTCGTTGAAATGAACTCATCACAAAAATATCTGCATTCAAAAAATTTTTTAAAATGAACAAATTATTTTCATCAACTTTTTCATGAAACACGTTGGAAAGATGTCAAAATAAGAGAAATTTAAACTTTTTTTGATGTTTGAAATTGAAAATTGAATTTTTTCGAATTTTGATTTTTTTGTGATGAGTTTATTTCATTGAGTGGAAGGGTTTTTTCAGCGTTTTCAACGGAAACGTAAAAATAGGAGTGAAATGGGTCATTTTCACCAATCGAAACTTTTTTCACGTTTAAAATTAAAAAATCGCATTTTTTTAAAGCAAACTTTCAATTTTTTTTAATCGACTTTCCGACATAATGCCATCCCAATTTTTTAATATGTTGTTCAGCATGAAGAGTTGTCCATAATAAGTATTATATTTTTTTTTAGAATTTTTGTTCGAGCTAATTTTTCGTACGAAAAAAAGTGGCGACACTGATTTTTATGATATCACCAAAAGGCCTTTCAAACCCCCTAACTATTGGAAAAGGTTCCATTTTGGTAGACATCGCGGTTATCGAGTAATCCACTGCTGAAATGGATGATATTTCAAGTTCACTGAAAACTTTGACAGCCCCTAGCAACCATTAAAAAGAGGCTAGAGGGCTGCGATTTGCACCATATAGGTCATCCCTTCGGAAGGTCTTTCCACAGGAAGAATTTCAAGAAAATCGCCGAACCCCCCTACCACTTCTCGATTCAATTGACGAGGAATGACCCTTCGATTGCATCTGAATGTGTAGTTATGAAAAGCTGTGAGGAGGATGGTGGATGTGGCTATATTTTGAAAGTTTTTCGAGATTTGGTGCCATAGCGCAAATATGTATTGGTCTTTGAGTAGGTAGGTATTCGTAGAATGTCTATGGTCGATGTTGAAAGTGATGGAAATAGTGAAGGAATCTCACCAGATTGACGAGGAAACCTGATGTGGTCTGATACTTATTTGAATTTGAGCCATTTCACGAAATTTTTGATTTTTATTGCGGAATTAAAATCTTAGAAACATTTATAAGCCTCTAAACATGTTGATTTGTAGAAAAGATTGAATAATTTTGAACAGGTACTGAAAACTTGGCCCTTTTGAAGTCATTTCGCAGTTTTCCATGTGGTTTGAGACCTCTCAGAAAAGAAGAGGGGATAATTTCACAAAAATAAACATTGCTGATTCAAAATTTCCCCTAAAGTGCTTCATTGTGAAAAAATTCTGATCAGCATTTTCAAAATTTTTGTTCTCTATTGGTACCTTACTCCTTTGTGTTTTTTTTCACTTCAAATGGAGATAATTTTTTTTATCCGGACGAATCTGAATTGAAAGAGTAGGTGTAAAAGTTCATCACTACTTAAAATTTTAGGTGCTGAAGTGCATTTTTTGGTTTTTGACGCATTTTTGAAAAGCGAAGGGCAAGAAATGGGGGAAAAGACAAGATATATCCAAATTTTCCTACACTGAGAGAACTGATTAGTAGAAGTTACTGTAAAATTTGGTAAAGTGGCCCCCTGGTAACCCTTTTTGTAAAATTTACTACATTTTGTAGTGCATAATACTAAGAAATGTAGTAGAAAAAGTACATTTTACTACGTTTCTTAGTAGTTTGTACTAAGAAAATGTAGTAAATACTACAAAAAATGACCAGAGGTCCTCTTTACTAAACTTTTTAGTAATTTTTACTAAAGTGATTTTTCTCAGTGTAGAAAGCTGAAATTTGGCATGTAAAATGTGTCATATTCTCAACTTCCCACGTCAGTGAGAAACAATTTCGAGCAATTCTGGAGCCTCCAGCGAATTGTTAAAAGTTGAAGTTCTCTCAAAATTTTGACTCAATAAAGTTGAAAAATTGAAATTTACTTTATACCCTTATTTCAACACGCTGGGTCTATTGGAAGTGGTTTCATGCCGTTTTTGAATTGTCCAGAATTTTTTTGGAAATTCCACATTTACAAAAAGTCCCTTGAGAGCTGACCAAATATTACGCATTGTGTCTCCGAACACCTGTTCTTCGGGTGAAAATAGGTCCACCCCCCTTGGGGTTGGTAACTTCGCTAACCCCTCATTCGACGGGGAATTTAGAGTAGAACAACATCAGCGTAAAAATGCGTATTTTTGGACTTATACGCAAAAAACGAAATTGGGGGGCTTAGGATCGACAAAAAGGGTGAAGCGTACATAGGATCTACCCGAACACCTCAAATTCGTTTTCAGCGTATCATAAAACCCCCGTATACTAAAATTCAGTTTCAAGTGAAACTTTTTCTTAAGGTGTCTTATCGATTGAACTGATTAGGCTGGACTATGAGGGGGCAGGGGCAGGTAGAGGAATCTGTTGAGTACCTGCTGACCCCTTTTTGGGCTTGTGACGTTATTGAATACATTTTTCATGCATGAAAAGTGGAATATGAACCATCTCAATTACGTACTTTGGAAATTTTTCCAAACACCCCTTCTTTGAGTTACCATTGGTCCACTCCCCTTGGGGTTGGAAACTTCGCTGATCCCTCATTCAACGGGGAATTTAGAGTAGAACAAAATCGATGAGAAGCATTTTTGCATAAAAATGCATATTTTTGGACTAATACATACGTACAAAACCAAATTTGGGGGGCTTAGGGTCCACAAAAAAGGGGGAAGCGTACACCGGATTCACCCGGACACCTAAAATTCGTGTTCAGCGTATCAAAAAACCCTCGTATACCAAAATTCAGCTCGTTATCAAACTTTTCCCTATGACCCTATTTTTTGAGCTAATTCTCCTGGACTACATATAATGAATATCACGTGTTTTGACATTTTAATGCTATTTTGAGAACCCCTGCTATACTGATGAAATTTTAGGGAAACGCGCAAAATGATTATTTGCTTTCTTGCAAGCAAAATGAGAACCGAATTGATACAATTGAACCCTTCTTGAAATACCTAATTTCAAAAACTCTTCGAAATTTGACCGAACAACCCAAAAACATCGAAAAATATCTCCAAAAACACAACCTACTCGTGTATGAATGAATCTCCATCCACTTAGATTCACATTTCGTTCCCTCGGCAGTCTCTTCATCAAACTTAACCTCGGATTCCACGTGGAATTTTAGAATACAATGACACCGCGAGTACGTATTCGCAATTTCATACTCTCGTACTACATTACATCATATTACGTATACGTATGAAAAAAGTTTCGCAAATCACGTCGACACGTTTTCGTCTCCATCATTTCAGACATACTATAGCAAACAACAGAGCACCTAAGAAGTTGTGACTCTGGGCGAATAACAAACTTTTACAATAAGGTTGAATTTACAAAATAAGTTACGCGCGCTTTCTTTGTACTCGTACCCAAAATGATTGTATAATTTGATATCTTCTCGTTGACGGGCGAATAATATTTATAATACTTTCTATCACGTTTCTTTTCTTCTTCGTATCATCTTGGACTCAGTGTGTAATAATGAAAAAAGCAAAATCGTGAGTAGCGTAATCGGATCTCGATAGGTTGTAGATGAGAAGGGTTTTCCCACGTCAAACGTGTCTGTTTTTCTTCTCTGTTTGACATTATTTTGGCCAAGTTGAAAAAGGATATGGTTGTTTTGAAAGATATTTCGATGAGGGAGAAGCTTAGAGAAGGGAAATCGTAAAAGCACGCAACTTTAATCACCAACTCGCCACTTTCAAAATTATCAACGTTTTTTTTGTCCTAGGACCATTCTTTTATCGTATTTTTGAAGCAAACATTTGATTTATTTTTCAAAGATACCTTCATTTAAAAATTATATAAATGGTTAGAGAATTTTATGGATCTATTTCCTTCTGAATTTTCAAGCCATATTGCGATTTTTGTTACATTTTATGACATCGTGTACTCATCTTAGCTCATTATTAAATACCTAAAATATTTCTTCCGTTTTGTCTCTCCCTCCAAACCATCCTGCCTTCAACTTACATTATTTTGAAAGCTATTCACATAATTTCTCCGAGAGTAGGTATTTCTTACTCGAAACGAGAAAAAGAAAAACGACTGGAATAGCTGACAAAGGCTTTTGTAAAAAATGGAACGACTCATCTCCAACGAATTTTCCACCTTTTGAAGCCACGTTGGGCAGAAAAAAAATTATCTAATTCCATTTACCACGAAGATATATCTTTTACGAATGAGAAATAAAACGTTTTCCCATTTCTGTATCTACGATATCCTTTAATGGCGAACGAACTGAACTCGGATCGTACATGAAAAAAAAAGGGCCTCCAAAGTTATAAATTTTAAAACCACGATTAGCATTAAAAATGATAATTTAGATCGAATTTCCGAGTTCGCATTCGTCTTTGCCAACTGCGAGCTGCGTGGCGTAGTTTCAAAATGTCCACTTCTTTTGCAACGAAGACTTATGTATGGCTTTTTATCCATTACGCAAATGCTGCTAAAAATAACATTTCAATTTCATTAATCATTCAACCAACTTGAACCTCGGTACTGACATTTTGATATGTTATTCTTGAAATTTTACTAGCGTGAAAACTACTGGATCTTCCAGCAGATTTTTTAAACTAAAAATTTCAACGAAATTTCGTCAAATGGAGTTGAAAAGCCGAAATTCATTCTACAATCTAATTTCAATATACGCTACAAAGTCGACTGCATGCAGGTGGATTTCAAGTCGTTTCAGAACCTCCAGCGACTTTTTGAAAATTACTGGAGTCTCCACCAGATTTTTGAAACTTGAAATTCCCACGACATTTCATCAAATGGAGTCAGCAAGCTAAAATTTACTTCGCAAACTGATTTCAATACGATATGAAGTCGACTGCAAGATGGTTTCAAATGGTTTTGAAGTTTCCAGCTACTTTTTGGAAATTTTAATTTTCCTGAAATGCCACACTTACGACCTTTCAAAAAGTCGCTGGAGGCTCCAAAACGACTTGAAATCCACCTGCTGTTGACTTCGTAGCGTATTGAAATTAGTTTGCAGAGTAAATTTCGGCTTTCCATCTCCGTTTGATAAAATTTTGTGGGAATTTCGAGTTTCAAAAATCTGCTGGAGGCTCCAGAACTGCTCAAAACGGGTTAAAACAATTTCCAATCGATTTGGCATGTCAAAAATAGGGTATATCCCAAATTTTAGCTTTTTTGGTCAATTTGGTAAAATTTTGATTTTTTTCCTCAGTTTTGGCCTAATTTGATTTTCAAAAATTCACCAAAAATCGAAAAGGCACTTTGGCGCTTGAAATTTTGACAGGTGATAAATTTTTGCCTGATCTTTCGATCTACCTCTGTACGGTTTAAAAGATTTCGTGCAAAACCTATGTTGAAACGCAAAATCTGCGATTTCGGCTGACCTGTCAATCAAAATGGCCGCCATTTTGTGAGTAGGGCCACTTTTTTTGAGGACATAGGCTAGAAATGTTCCTTAGGACCTCCCTTTTAAGAAAAAAGTTGTCCCGGAGGATCGACGAGTGGGGGGGGGGTGCAATAGATCCTTATGCAGGCTTCCCGAGTAATGATAAGCTCACATGATCATTCCAGTTTTTGAGCCTATGTATAATATGTAGGTACGTAATAATTTAGAATTTTTTTGAAATGTTTTAGCATTTTATTATTGAATTTTATTCTAATAATTTCGCGATTTCTCAACTTTTGCATTAAAATTCTATCTTCAAATAAAATTCCAAAATTAGATCTTGAATAGTTATCAAAATGTTTGCGATTTTATTCTTAACACGTATTTTATACTTTTTTTTTTACGTAGGATTCGAAATCTAAAACCCCCTCAAATCTGATTTTGTTTCATTCGAATTTTGTCGTGGAGTGACAATTTTTCTTTGCGGGCTGTCGAAGTTGTCAAAAAAAAAGGAAATCAAATGCAGCGTTTGAATTTTCTCTCCGTAGGTCATAAAAAAAATTTGAAGAGAAAAGAATTGGAAAAATCATCAAAAATAGTGAAATTTCATAACAAATTTCTAGTAATTCGGTTTTTTGTTCGAGCCTATATCATTATACATTTGGCTTCGAAAATAAACATACGATAGCAAGTAGGTAATTGTTGAGGGAATTCAAAATTGAAGGATGACTTGAATTCAGTTCAAATCTAGCAGAAAACTTTTAAAATCCATACGCTGAATCGCTCTGAGACATTCAAGTGTTAAATGGATATTGGAACGAATTTTCGTGGTCATTTTTCAAAAAAAAGGTGATCTTTGGACAACTTCAATGAATATTTCAGAAAAAACAGGACTTTTAGCGAGACATTTTGTCAAATATTTCGATTTGAGAGGAGGAGAGAGGGGTCAACATTTTCCAAGACAACTGTCTTTTTCTGACAGTTTTTTTTTCAATTTTAAAGGAAACCAACAAGTAGAAAAAATGTCTGATTTTAAAATTTTAAAAAGGGGAAAAATTTTTTAAAAAACATAAAATTTTGGCTTGAAAAATGGTAAAAAAAAAAAACGAGACTTGGAACAAGCTGGAAAATTGTCACGGAAAGGGCTGTCAAATAAAACACCACATTTTTATTATTTTTTCCATAAAATGAAGAAATGAGCGATTCATCGAGAAAAAAAAACACTTCAATAATTCACGAAGATTAACAATATTCTTTCAATAACCATTCGAAAGAAACAGAGAGAAACAACAAAAAATAATACGACGAAGATTTTAATTAAAACGTCGTAGAAAAAAAAATATCCCATCACGAATACGATAAATTCTTGTAAACCTCATCTCGAAGCAATTATTCATATTTTTTCTACGAATAAATCATCAATAGCTTTTTCAGGCAGTCGACTACGCTCATTAAAATAACCACAAATATACACGACAAGGTGACAAGTAGGTTTAGTTACGTGGTACGTCGATACCTCAATACAAAAATTCAAATTCGTCCAGACGAAAAGGAAAAAAATGAAATAAGTAAGTATAAAAACGCTCGAAAAGGGGTCTTTACAGCACACATTGTGAAGTCTTCAGTATGACATTTAAAGGCAAAATGGGTAAGTACACGAAGGTAAAGAGAAAAAAAGAAAAGAAAAGAAAGACGCAAAGAGAGAAGGTATATAAAGAAAGGTACCGGAAAGACGGGAGCGGGGAGCAAAAGCCGAATATAGCAGATCGAGTACCATTATGTCAGACAAAGTTCGCGTGTTCAGCTCGTCAGGCATCGCCCAAACAAGCAAAAAAAGGTGTATTGATCCAGGTCGTACGGCGGCGGCTCTTGATTCCATTAATACATAATGCATGCACAAACACATACAAATTCACCACATAGCACATAGCATAGCCAGTCAGTCAGTCAGTCAGCCAGCCAGCCAGCCAGCCAGCCAGCGACGGTGTATTCTAAATAATCAAGAAGTTGGAGCAATACCTCGTAGGTTTACGAGTACATTACACAGTACACTACGAGTACAGTACGTACAGTACACTACACGCATCGCTTAAATGCAGTAAAAGAGCACCGAAGCAATAAGCGCGCAGACCGAAAGGCGACCACTATGCTACCACCTTCACGTGTTTTATTACCATAAAAATTGAACAAATACTCGCTCTCACGCGTAAAATAGCTATTTTTCCTAGAATTACAATGATTTTTCACTTAAAATAGTATACCCGACAGCGTGAAAATGGTACCGACTACCGAGCGTTTGACTGTTCGTTTTCATTCGCTTGTGCGAATCGAAAATCGTGAAAAAACATGGCTCCAAGACTCGACGTAACGAAAACTGAAAACCTTCACTAGTGGATCTACTACGTATAGGTAAACGTTATCGTGTTAATTTATATTATCATGTACGAGTACGTTTCCAAATTGTAGACATTTTTCTGCCTCTATTTTTAGAAACCAAATTGGCAATTTTTTTCTATCTCGTCGAACGATGAATTCGTGAGATGAAACGAACGAATGTAATGTGATCGTGTAGGATATACAGCGAACGTTACGAGAGTAGCGAAATAAAATCGAATGCCTGTGCAGAAGAAATTCGAGCTGAGCTAAGCAGCAATTTTTGACGAGAAAGTAGCAAAATTTTTATTTATAGTTAGATTCATTGAATTTTCGATGCAATTTTCTGATTTTAGGGTGGAATACGTGCGAATGACGTCACTCATTTATTTATAGGTTTTGTTTTACAGAAACACAAATAATTTCAGAGTGTGGAGAGACAAAAATTCACAAAATACGAGTACAATGATCAGGTTTTCTAGGGCACATAATAATTATAATTTTTGGGGGGTAGGGGGAATGGATGACGGGGTGGGAAATATCCGTTAAAATTTAGCGAAAAAGTCGAATCTGATTTCCAGAAATTATACAAAAAATGAAAAAACCGTCCATTATGTGAGAGCTAAGACATTTCTTAAAATGCTCGATAAAATTTTAAAGCAGCATATTGACCTTTTTGGACCTTAAAAATCGTCTGCGAAGGATACAATTCTAATATTCCTGAACCTCTGTCATAAAAATTAGAATTTGCCCAAGAAACGAAGTGTCTAAAAAAATTTTCAAATCAAAAAACAGGACTTTGACGAGCCCAGTCAAATTTATGGCAGCATCATGAGCAAAACATTTCTCAGGTTTCAGTATTCAGCATTCTCTTGTAAAAAAAAACAAAAAACAAAAAAAAACTGATAAAGTTTTCAGGCTCGGTTCAAATTCTCCACCCCCCCCCTTCTCACCAAATAAACATGCTTCCAACATGATTTTTCGAGTTTTTACTTCTTCAATGGGTCATTCTTCATCAGTTCAATTGGAATTTTACCCAATTTTTTTTTATGAAGTCTCGTTACTTTATCAACCAAAAAAAAAATACTTCTATCTTTCCGGGGGTCAAATTTGGGGAGATGAACGAGAGAAGGTTTTCTTTTTCCATATTACCGCCAATTTTCATAAAAATTACCAAAATTTGAAATCCTTGGCAGCTTTTTTTGAAAATTTTCAAAAACTGATACTTTTAACGTATGATGAAAAAGCTCTTGAGCCCCCATAAGTATAAAAATCTGAACATCCTTTTCTGCCTAATCATCGAGTACGATTTTCATTTTTCGTTCCATAGGATTCTAAAACTTTGGGGATAAATTTCCCATCCTCACCCCTCCCTCACTTCACCATGTAGCACTAAAAAAAATTTTAGACCTTTCAAAAATGATTTTTTTCTCTTTTCGAAACCCTAAAGTTCGAACATAAACCTAATACCTATTTTTTAAAAATAGGTACATATCTATAGTATAAAGCTACAAGCAAAAAAAGTTCACCAGGCTCTCATTCGGCCCCCATTACACCTAGGAAGCTGATTTTTTTTTAAAAAGAAAGCCCTCGACGAGTACTTGATGCGAAAACTATAGCGAAGGCCCAATTTTGATTTTAAGGGCCTCAAATTTCGGAGAAAGGAGGCTAAAATCAACATAAAAAAATTTTGGAAATACACTTTCTTCCAAATTGCGTTTTAAACCGAATTCCAAAATTTGAACCGATTTGGTACCATAGGGGGCGAGATATGCCCCAAAAACCAATTTTTGGGCCCCCTCCTCTAAATTTATGAAAACTGAACCGATTTTGCTCATTTTTTTTTTCAAAATCTTCCTTACAATGCGTAGATATGTTATAAAATATTTTGAAATCAAAATATTTTAGTTTAAGTATGAAAAATTAAAAATCAAAATCGAATTATTTTGAACAATTTTAACTTTGAGCTTTCATTTTTTAGCCGAATATTTCCAATTTGCTAGGCATTTTATTTATCATCAAATAGTAAACAAAAAATCCAACTTCTCAGACGAGTATTTCTCTTTTTAATTATTCATTTTGCTTAGTAAGTTGTAAGGAAACCATCGATATTACACTAAATGGATACACAGCGTGTAGAGAGGCGGGTGGGAAATGCAGTGCTCACGAAGTTCACAGGGGGGCGGAGCCCCCTAGTACTTATATAAACCCTGTTCAACTCTCCCCCTTCCCACTAACAATTCCCTTAAACTTCCCTGAAAATCTAACAAAACAAAAAATCATTGGAGTTATCGTTTGAAATGTTTTAGATGAACACACACTTCGAGTATCAAGTCATTTTCGCCATGAAATCCCTTCAAGCCTCCTCTTCCTTTTACAGAAGACCCCTAAAATTTGAGACACTTTCTCGAAATTTTAAAACAACCTTGAGTGTAGTATCCCTCAGATTTTTTCACTCCCTCTATACCACAATTAACCACAAATAATTCCTCAAGACAAATCATCTATCTATCATCATATATATTAAAAGAATCTTGAAAAATGTTGTTCCAGTCGGTGAGCCTCTCCCACTGGACCGATTGAAACAAAGAACGAAAAGTAATGGTAAACAAATGCATAAGGAATAAAAGAAAAGAAACAAATTAATGAATTAAACAAAATCTAAATTGAAACTGCATCAATCTTGAAAAAACTGAATGAAAAAACGGAAAGAAATCAGATCAAATTAAAATCAAAACCAGGAAACAATTTTAAGAAATGAAAATGTAAAAACAAAAACGTAGTTAACTTTTTATAAACAAACTCAATCGTTAAAAAACAAAAAAAGAAATGAAGGAAATTGAAATATTTGATATGAAAGCTGAGAAAAAGTGCCCCCCCCCCTCAAAAAAAATGTATTGATGTGAGATAAAACAAATATGGTTGAAAAAGAATAAAAATGAATTCATGATGAATAAACGAAAAAATGAGCAAAAAATAAAACAATAAAAAATGATAACAGAAATGTTATGGGAATTTGATAAATCCAATAAAAAATGAGATATATGAAAAAAGAATGAAGAAGAATAATGTTAAAAATTGATGAATAAAAACAAGAAAAAATGATGATGATGATGAATGTAAAAACAATTGGAGAAAAAAATTGAAAGATATCAAAACAAAAAAAAACTAAAATTGAATGAAAAACAAAATTGAAAGTAAAACATAAAAAAAAGAAAAAATTATAATAATAAATGTGAATTTAAACAAAGAAAATTGAACGACAACTAAATAAAGAAAAAATTAAATTAAATTGAAAGCTGAAACTAAAAATGGAAACCTTGAGATGAAGGATTTTTTACATAGGAGAAAACCGTTGCCAGTCATCAACAATTTTGAACTTTCAGGGGAAATATTTTCAACTTTTTTGAGGGGGAGGGTCGCGAGCCGGGGTTGGGGCTGCGGAGCAGCCCAGGGGGCGGACACCCTAGTTTTATATTAAATAAACAATAAAGGGAAAATGATTTTTTTTTTCAATTTTTCGATTTTTAGCACTCATTAAATGCAGAACTTTTTCACTGTAAGACACTTTGGCAAAATACATTTCTATCAGAAAATAAAGAGGGAGGAAGCCCCCAAGAAGAACTTTTCTTGAAAAAATATAATGAAAATTTTTGAAAAAAAAGCTAGGCGATTGACAAAAATCTATGAAAATACCAACTCGAAATCCTCGAAAATGGCTCCTTTTAAGAAATACCTCAAAACCGAGGTGCCAAATTAATTTTCAAAAATTTCTTCAATAAGTTGAGAGAATTTGATTTGTTTTTCAAGTTTAGGTAGTGTTTCTAAAAAAAAAAAATCGGAAGTTCTAGAAAATCATTCAAACTTCTATTTCAAAAGTCAATTTTTTGAAAAAAATTACATTTTTCCATGATTAGAAATTTTAAAATTGATCTTCAATTAATGTGGGGCGTTTTCCTCCTTTTTTCGTAAAACCCATCACTTTTTTTCACCTCATCGCCCCCCTCCCCCGCCCACATTCAAAATTCATCAATAGAATTAGTATTTTACCAAACTACATAAATAATGTATGAACAATGCAAAAAAATCATTCCAAAAATAGAATTTTTTTCTATGATAGAAAGTTGAACATTCATAGTCATGAAATCTCAAAAAAGTTTCTTAATTTTTTTTCAATCGTTCATCTCAAATGTGAAGGTTTTTTTTTCTAATTTTTGTTTCAAAAAATCACCTTTCTTCAAAAGTGTTTTTCTTTTTCGTTCTTTGACAAATTTTCTAAGAAAGATGATTTTTTTGGCAAAGTAAATAATTTTCATGAACTTTGATCAATCAAAATTAGAACAGGAGCCCTACTGAGTTTTGAAGCAAACTTGTGTTGCAAAATCTTAACAAAAGGTACATGAATTGAGGAGCTTAAAATTGTTTGGTCATCATGCGAAGTATGTAGGTGCAATTTTTTGAAATTTCAACACCAAAATTGATCAAAAATTTCACTCTTGCCTAAATTTTCATTTTTTTCAAAATTTTATTAAATTTCAGTATTTTTGAAAAAAAATCTTTTTTCAAAGAAAATGTGGCAAAAATGTTAATTTTTAGCAGCAGGATGACGAGTTTACTTTAGTTTACGAATTGATTACTCGTAGAATATTTTTATGAATTATGAAAAATTCACTCACTTTTGTAATAATTATGCTCTTTTTTACTGTTATGGCAAACATTTTTACTCACCTGAAACAGAAAAATAAAAAAAAATTAATCAACGGTTTAAAAATTATGTCATGATGCACATGATTTCTAAAAAATTGTATGGCAGAAGTGCAGAACAAAGTCTTCTAGATTCATTTAAATGAGTCGTGAACAAATCGCACGATATTTTGAAGCCAACTAAAAACTCTAATTTGAACTTATTTGATGAATGTGAAGTTGAATGAAAGTACGTCTTAACGACGCGCGACGTAGCGAAAAAAATACGTTTTATAAATTTTTGAAAATACGTCTAAAATCTAAATTTTCCTTTTCCTTCCTAATCCCACCACGACCTTGAAAAATTCTCCACATTAAATCGAATTCAAGCATCGAAAACCAGCTCGAAATTAACTCGCAATTTCCAAACCCCAAATTCTAAAACAAATTTACTCCATCGCCACCTATATTTATCAAGCGAGCTTTTGATCAGCATCGCAGCCGCCTTCGGTATATTTCAAAAGACTATTTTTGTGCAACTTTTCACACCACAGAAGCATCTTAGGCGCTGACCGATAATTAATTCGTACTGTGAAAATTTTATCTATTCGGAGCACGCTTTTATACCTAATCCATTCATTAAAAGTAGAAACTTTTCACCGAAGAAGTTCTCGGTTGTTATTTCATTTCGCTAATTTAGGTTACCGCGTAGACTATACGAGTATACTATACCTACTTGCGTATATAGATACGTTAAAAAGAGTACAAGATTGGGGTTTATATAGACTTCGCAGTGAAAGCCAAAGGCAGCAGGAAAGAGGAGGCGGGGGAGTCGAGTGGAGTCGAGTCGATCCTACGTAAAAATCTCACCTTTCTTGTTGCATAGCAAGGTATGCGTCGAATTCAAGATGCCGTATAGAATTATCCGCAATAGCGAGAAAAATATCGACGATAAAGACGAGGCGTATCTAATTTTTCATCGAAAATTCTCATATTTTCGATTTTAATGGCGCGTTTTCGTTTCAAACTGGCGTGAAAAAAAAGAGCATCGAATAACGCGGCGATGACGAGTTTTCCAATTTAAAGGGTTTCTTGCTTTTCTTTCTAGATTATTTTTTTTTCTCCTATATGCATGGATCGTTCGTTTCGGCGAATATATTTTTTTTATTAAGTTTACACCATTGATTTTAGCGTTAAAATCAATGGTTTACACATATACGAGTATTTCACGTTGGGAATAATTTGAGCCACACGTATGGCCTAATGTAACCGAGATGTCGCTGTAATCGTCTATCTACGAGAGTAGGTAAATAGTGAGATCTTAATTTGGAACGCAATTCTTACCAAAATCACTTGTCAATAGACGCGAAAAAAAAAAATTTCAGTGCAAAAGATTTACGAGATACTGAATGATGAGATGATAGAAGACGATAGAATTTTTTATATTTTCCCCTCTGCGTTTCGCGGATTCTTTGCTCTCGTCATTTTTCCATTCATAATTGGAAGGAATCCTCGCTTGTTATGAAAGTCTTTGCATCAACGACGTCAATTTTCAAGTTCAAAAGGGGATTCATTCACGATAGAGACGAGTTCATCGCTGAAATAATTGGCAATTTGAACTCTTTTTTTTAGAAAAAAAATGTCGACGAAGTCGTACTAGATATACGTATGCCGGGCAACGCAGTCATTTTCGCTCTCATTATTCTTGGTTTCTTCGATCAAAGAAATTCCATTCATTTGATATCATATTTCAATGAATATACGTAACTAGAGTTCGTCTGCGTGCCATTTAATGAGATAGATAAGTACTAAATTAACGTAAATTGAGTAGAGGTATTTAAGGACATTGATCCTTTAATTTTCAAGAGCAATGATACGTATGTAATTGCATAAAATATATAATGATAACTCCATCATTTCATTAAAGACGAGAAATGAAAAATTTCTGTCTCGAACTTTTAGAACTTGGACCATCTAAAGGGAAGAGGGGGGGTGAAATTTCAAAATTGACATGCTTAATTTTTTTCTATGATTAACCATATGTATGTCTATGTATGTAGGTATTTGATTGTGAAAATGATGGAAATATTCAACATAGCCCAAAAACGCCCATTTTGAAAAACGACTATTTTGAAACTCCTACTTTATTTGATCTTGAAATGGAATGAAACTTTGTTTGGGAAAATACATAGCTAAAATGAAAATGAGTATTGAGATTCTGGAAAAAAAATTCCCATGTATGTACTCAAAAAAAGGAGCTAGAAGGACAAAAGCCTCCACGCCACTCATGGTAAATTTAATTCACAGTGACAAATTTTTTTTCAGAATTTTGGGAGAGAAAAAAATAACGAACTAGACAGCTAAGTAAAGCTTACCTGCAAAGTGTGCGTAGCTAGCTGCCTTTTCTACAGCTATAACCGTTATTACATCTAGGTAGTGCATAAGTGAATCAACCATGTCACAGTGATGAGAATTTTTGAAACTCTCACTGCTTCAAAATAATAATTTTTTTTTTTTTTTTTTTTTTTTTTTTGGGTGTTTGTAATTACTTGATTATTACACCCGTCGTATGAGATTTAAATCGAGTTGGTAAGGTCAAGTTTTTTAATTAGGTCTAAGAATTTTTTAATTTCGGAAGGGTCGTCTGGTATGAATAGCGATCTTTCATCTATTTGTAGGGACAGTCTGTGCTGATGTAAGGAGGGACATTGAAATAGTAAGTGTTGGACAGATATAAGTTCTGAGAGGCAGAATTGACATGTGGGTTTTGGGGCCTTTTCATAGAGGTGATTGTGTGTGATTTTTGTGTGGCCAATTCTCAGTCTGGTTATAATGATTTCTTCAAGTCTGTTTAAGTGGGAAAGGTTTTTCCAAGGATGGACTAATTTTTTATGTTGAAAGAGCTTGTTTGTGGTTTGAAGGGACCAAAAGTTTTGCCATTTCTTAAGTGTGTTTTGGGTGAAGATAGATTTGAGGTCGTCAGCTGTGATAAATATAAGGGGAGAAAGGATGGTGGCAGATTTTGCATTAATATCTACAATTTCATTTCCTAAGATTCCAACGTGGCTGGGTACATACATAAACTGTATGAAGAAGTTTGAATTTTGTAAGTCAAATAGAGTTTTATGAATATTTTGAATTAGAAGGTGATCGGAAAAAAGATTTTGGATAGCAGTTAGTGAGCTGAGGGAATCACTTTGAATTAAGAAGGACTTATTTTCTGATTCATAAGTGAGTATGTCACAGAGACAGTGGAAAATAGCTGTGAGTTCGGCAGTGTAGATTGAAGAACAGTTATGGATTTTAAAATTTGAAATTCTATCATTTATAGAGTATGCATATCCTGTGTGAAGTGTTGGTATTTTTGATCCATCTGTAAAGCAAAGATTGAATTTTTTGTATTCTGATAAAAGTTCAAGATAGTTCTGTTTTATTACTAATGGAGAGTGGCTATTTTTTTGGGTAGTTAATAAGCTGTAGGTTGACTTGAGGAGGTTTTAGAAGCCAAGGGGGGTATAATATTGGTTTTTGGATGAGAGTTTTGGGATTGATTTGAAGATCATTCAACATTGTGATGAAATTAGAAATGGGTCCTTCTATATGATCAAAATGTTGGGGGTTGGGTGGGTTAATTGAGTTTTGGAGTGGATGGGAAGGGTTGGTGGATGCATTTGAGATGAATTTGTTTGTTATGAGAGTTCTTCTGAAATCTGGGGGTAATTCTGCTGCTTCACAATATAGGCTATCTATTGGAGAGGAATAGAGGGCTCCTAAACAGATCCTTAGGGCTGAATTTTGAATTGTTTTTAGGATATTTGAAGTTTTATTTGAGATATTTGTAAAACATGGGCTTCCATACTCAATTTTACTGCGAATTAGAGATTTATACAAGTGAAGTAGGAGTTTGCGAGATGGTTTATACTTGGTGTTTTTGATTATTTTCAACAGATTTAGGCGTTTCATGATATCTGATTTTACTTTTAGAAAATGAGGAGTCCAATTTAGTTTTCTATCAAAAGTTAAGCCAAGAAATTTAGTTGTGGTTTTGAATTCTAAAGAGTGTCCTTTGAAGTTGAGGATGAGATCTGAAGGAATCTTATTTTTTTTGGTGAAAAGTATACAGTGGGTTTTTGACTCAGAGAAGGTTAGACCATTTGAATCTGCCCATGATTCAATTTTTTCAAGGGTTTCTTGGATTACTTGAAGAGCTAGTTGAATATTATTTAAACGAAAGGAAATGTTTATATCATCAGCAAAGATTCTCAGAGAGATGGGTCTAGAAACAACATTGGAAATGTCATCAATCAAAAGTATAAATAAGACTGTGCTAAGAACTGAACCTTGGGGGACTCCATTTTCAATTTCAAAAAACTCTGAGTATGTATTGTCAACTCTCACTCTAAAAGTACGGTTTGTTAAGAAATTCTGAATAAAGTAAGCCAAATGTCCTCTAATTCCAATGGAATGTAATTTTTGGAGAATTTTATAACGCCAGGCTTTATCAAATGCCTTTTCAAGATCAAAAAAGACTGAAAGAACACTTTCTTTATTCTGGAAGGCCGAACTAATTTCTTTTTGGAGACTAAAGAGGTGGTCTAGGGTAGATCTTTTTTTTTCTGAAACCACTTTGATAAATGCTAAGAGAGTTTGAGGAATTAATATACCAATTAAGACGTTTAATAACCATTTTTTCAAGTATTTTGCAAGGAACTGAAGTTAAGGAGATGGGGCGATAACTAGATGCCAGATTTGGGCTTTTATCTGGTTTTAATATTGGAATGATTGTTGCAGTTTTCCATAATTTTGGGAAGGAATCCGAAGTCCAAATTTTGTAATATAATTGAAGTAAATCTTCTTTTCCAGTGTCTGAAAGGTACTTTAACATGTGAGAGTGTATTTCATCAGGTCCAGGGGATGAATCTTTAATGTTGTAGTTTAGACAATGATTTAGCTCTTCAAGAGAGAAAAGAGAGTTGTATGGTTCTAGATTTTGAGATGAAAAGTCTAAGGGGGTGGATTCTATTTGTGTTTTTAGTGTTTGGAAAGCAGAGCTATAAGAGGCAGTTGCAGAAGCTTTTGCAAAGGATCTAGCTAAGGTGTTTGCAATGTCATCTATTGAGTTTATTTCAGTGTTGTCATCTACTAAGTAGGGTATTTCAGTAGGTATATAACTTCCTTTAAGGATTTGAACTTTTTTCCACATTTCTTTTGTAGATGTGCTTTGGGTGATGCTCAACATGAAATTATTCCAACTTTCTCTTTGTTTAGATAAGTTGATTTGGCGAGCAATAGCTCTTTTTTTCTTGAAATCAATGAGGTATTGTTTTTCAGTGTTTTCATATTTTCCAAATTACAATAGGTATTTCAGAATAATTTATAAGCTTGTATTGCTTCTAAATTAAAAAATTTCTAGTTGTTTTTCATAGTTTGCATTGTTTTAAAATTTACAAAATTTCAAAACAATTTCCCGAATTCCCCATCGCTACAATTTCATAAAGTTTTCAATAAATTTTCAGAATTTTCCATTGCTGCTGAGTTAGGAAATTTGCAATCAATTTTTAGAATTCACATTGCCTCTAAATAGTCAAATTTTGAATAATTTTTCTGAATTCTTATTGTCTTTAATTAAATTAAAAAATTTCAAATCCAATTTTCAAGTTCATATTGTCCACAAATTGTAAAACGTTTAGGTACTCAATTTTTGGAATTCACATTGCCTCCAATTTTTCAGAATTCTCATCTTCTTCATAAATATTACAATACTTATTTCATATAATTTTCAAGTTCACATTATCTGCAACTTACAGAACTTTTAATCAATTTTTGGAATTCTCAGCGTCTCTAAATACAAATTTTCATATTATTTTTTCTAGATTTTCTATTGTCTTCAAATTTATAAATTTTCAAACCAACTTTCAGAACTTGCTTTTTATTCTAAATTAAGAATTAAATCTTATAAAATATGTTAAGAATTTGAATTGCCTCTAAATTACACGAAAAAAAATATGGGTAATTTTTACAAAAAAATTTAACTAAATACTGGTATTTAGCACAATTAAGTACCAGATCCCATTCAATAATTTTTACTGTACCTAATCGTATAGTAAAAATGATCATTTTAATAAATTTTGCTATAGGTACCAATAGTAAAAATCATTTTGTTTTAATAATTTTTACTAAATCATGATAATAAAAATTACATGTTTCAATTGTACAAAAATTAGTTTAATTACTCATTTTGAAGTAATTTTTAATTTATAAGTAAAAAGTTGAAAATTATTCATATCAAGGTAATTCTTACTATACTTATGGCTATAGGTAGACAAAAAATTAATGAAATGAATTTTTAGTTAGCAAATATATCATAATTCATAACTCAATTTCAGCATTATTTTTACCCCATTATCATGTACCTACTACATAGGTAACTCCAAAGCATTACCTATCCAATTTTCCTACGAAAAATCTGTCACCTACCTACTTACCTCACGGGGATTCGAACCTGGGTCCCTAAATTTCCTATTCCTACCTACATGCCCTAACCACTCAGCCACAAATTCACTACGAGGGTTAGGGCATTAAAATGATATATTTGTTTGGTAAACGCCCCACCAAACCACTCCCACTAGGAATTTACAGCTAACAGACCGGGGGTGTAACAGGGTACAATGAAACACAGCTGGTGATGGAATAGACTGGGGGTATAGCAGGGTACAATGAGCGGCAGGTGTTCTACAAGTCCCCTTTTCCCTTTTTTAGGATTTAATGCATTAAAATAATGAACTAAAATTGCAATTACTCAGCAATTACCCACCCGAATTGAATGAAAATTAATCTATTCCCTCCGCCTTAATGATTCTCAAATGGTGTCCAATAGGTACAAAAAACGGTTGGATAGCTTAAGAGAACATTCATTGTAATTGAAATTTCAATTTCTGAAAGCGAAACCAATAGTGTGCTACGCACACTAAAAAGACACACCTATTATGAACTATTCTGATTTGAACATCAACTAATTTTGGAATTGAACTCTGAAAAATGTTCAAGGCACCAAAATCAAGCAAAGGGATTCAATGGAACATGCTCAATTCTGGCCCGAATGCTCAACTCTTTCCCAAAAAAGTAACATTTTTGTAACCACAAAACTCAAAAAGTTCAAAAAATTGACCAAAAAGTAACGAAAAAGTCACAAAATATTCCAATTAAAATTTTAATGCAATTCGGTGGAAACTTTGACAACTTAATTAGTAAAAAGCAGAACTTTTGTCACAAAGTGAGGCCATATCTTTGTAACTTTACAGTAAAAAAAGAGACTATTTTTGCAATTTTCGCCAAAAAAGTGAGAATTTCTGGCAATAAGCAAGGCTTTGACAATATTTGTAAAAAAAAATTGAGACTTGTAGGAATTTTTTATAAAAAGTAAAAAAAGCAAGGCAACATTTTATGACAAGAAACGAAACTTTCAGGGAAATTCGACAATACGGCAAGACTTTGACGGTTTTTAGCAAAATTCAGCGTTGTTTAACAATTTTGATGAGAAAAACGAGTCCTTATAGTAAAAATTTTGCAGTTTTTTGCAAAAAAAAAAAAAAAAAACAGATTTCTTGGTAAAAAGCGAGAATTTTAGTCAATTTTTGGCAAAAAAATGTTTCTTGCTTACACTTTTTGTCGAAAAAACGAGTCATTTTTCCAATTGGCAATTTTTTGTCAAAAAGTGATAATTTTCGGTAGTTTCTGGTTGTTTAGTTTCACGAAAATTAAGATACTGAAATAAAACACAGTTTACATAAATAGGTACATACATAAAAATATTTTTGAACAGTTCGTTTTGCATTCTCAAGCTTTCCTCAAGGCTCAATTTTTTTCAGTGTATTCAGTTTTCTTAAAAAAATATTTACTATGACTTTTTCAGACACTATTTTATTTATTTGTTTATTTTTTTGGATTCCCATTGATTGAACTGAAAAAATAAGCGTAAGAAAGAGAGAAAGTTTTAGATCAGTTACCTAAAAAAAAAAAATCAGATGGAATTTGAAAAAACATCAAAATAAAAGATTTTTTCAATTGATTCCTCCCCTTCCTGTTTTACTCTTTTACTCTACCCTTTTCAAACAGTTATGAAGCTAAAATTGACCAAAACATGTTCAACTGCATTTTAAACATAATTCATATCTTCAACAAATCTTCAAGAAAAAACGCTGAGTTTTGAAATTTTTAGCTTCTACAGACAAGATTTTGAATGTTTACACTGAAAGTTCAATTTTTCATGAGGAGTCCTTGAGGCCATTTCATTGCCCTCGCTTATCAATACAACAGAATTCCTCTAACTTTGCTTGGAATTTTCAAGTACAGGAAAGTACAGTGAAATTGTTGAAATTACGACAAAATAATCGAGTTTGAGTACCTCTCACCTCCTCCAGGAACCTAAGCATATGAAGTACCAATCCATAAGAATAAATGAATCTTTGTCCTCAGAAACCTCAGATTGGAGAAAATTGACATATTTTTTTTTTACCACATTTTCGGATTTTATTTCAAAAATTGGAGACTGAAAAGGCATTGAAGGATCAAATCAATCAAAATACTCGATATTCAAACTCAATATTTTTGAAAACCTTATACCTACATTTTCAATTTTTTGATATTTTGACCACGTTCAAGGGCATTTGTTGAGGAGGCAGAAGGGTCTGATCGAAAAAATTAGGTCGATATTCAAACTCGTCGCAATCAATTTTTTTGTTTATTTTGACACAATTGGAAGCCATTTGAACCACTCAAGAATGTTGAAACTTGATTTTAAGAATCAGTAGGCTAAAAAAAAGTTTTAAAAAATTTTCTCTGTACTTTTTTTAAATTTTCAAATGATAGCTCTAAACTTTCAAGTTTATCATAAAAGTTGAGCTTTCACCTTGAAAGTTTAATTTCGAGTTTTTCAAGTTTTAATTACTGATTTTGAATCTCCTGTTTATTTTATCTAAACTTTCGCAGTTTGTTTTAAAGTGATGTGAAATATCAATAGGTGCACTTCAAAAATACCTGCGAGTAAATGTTTAGTCTTTCATAATAAAAATGTATGATGGGGGGGGGGTGTTTGTTCTCCCCTTGCAACAGAGAGTGATTTTTTGAAGTCGAAAACATATGAGTCAAAATTTTCGTAAATCATTTTCTACTATCATTCCAACATACATAAATTTCGGATTTTGCAACCAAAAATAATTCTGTGGGTAGAAAATTGAATGCATTAAAATTTTCAAAACTGCTACAAGGAAGATCAATTTTATCACAATTCTGCGAAAAAGACACATAAAAGCCACCTACGAGTATAAATCTGAAAATTTTGAAACTTTATCAGTCAATTTTTTCCATTGAAATTCGAAATGTTAGAATTCACTCATCTTGAAAAAATTACAACCCATAAAAACCTTCAAAACCCACACAAAAATAATCAAAATATTGCTTCGAAAATGACCCACTAAGGACTTTCGACAATAAAAATGAAAACCCATCGTTCGTCAGCTCAACATAGCTAATCGTATTATAACCAAAACACATCGTATACCTACAACAAGATGTAGAAAGTGAGAATTTAAAATCCATCCTCGATCCAGATGCGTTCATTTCGCATTTCGCTCAGAGTGTTTATCATCGAGAAACGTTTTCGGTGTATAAATTGGAAAACGCGATTGTACGTAGTATTCGAAGGATTACAAAATACGATTAAATTCATTCGGTAATCTCGTAATAAAAGTTTTTTAATTCGAGTTTTACGCTATAAACGACGAGTCGTAAAAAAAAGCCAAGCGAGCAAGCAACGAAATACAAAGTAACAATATACTTTATAGAATTCTTCATAAAATTACCCAAAAACGTAGTGTAATCCGATTGGCTGATATAAATTTAACAATTGGCAAGTTGAAATTCGCTGTTGTTTCCTCAACCATAAACCTTGCTATACCGTTGATCAACGATTTTTGCGAAGGTTTTACTAATAGTAAATCTGCTATTGGATGGGTCAAGTGTGAGGAGAAAGGAGAGTGACAATTTTTCAAAGACCTTTTCTGCCAAGGTGTTCCAGTCTGTTGGGTTTACTATGCTTATACTTCGTATATATTACTAAGCGAATGTATTTTTCCAACGTCGGTTTCTCTGGAAGCAGCTCGTTGATCACGTTTTCGTATACAAAAAGGCAACAATATTAATTCCCAAAAGCTCGACCACCAGCACAGCCGGAGCTCCGAGAGAGGTCGAAATTTCGCGAATTTAAAGTATATATCGCCGCAGATACGTGTGAAATAAAATCATCCCGAATGTTTGCAGGATGGAAAATTAACGAAAACCCGATTCCGCAACAACCTTTGTTATTTTGTACGTGAGTCTGAGAGTTTATTCTCACCGTGCCAGACGATGAAGCAGGTAGGTCGATGAGAAAACTTTGTTTGATCACATTTTCCCAAGTAGGCCTCGACGAATAAAATATTATTGTAGGACGTATGCAAATATATGTCGTAAAATAACCAAAACGTGATTCTATTATCGTCTGACTCGTGTTGCGAGAAAAACATATGAAAATTTTCTCACCCTAGTGTTCGGAAAAATGACAACTGATTGGGTAACGAGGAAATTTTAGAGAGGGAAATACGTCTACGAAGCGACAATAAACAACTATAACGAGTGGAAATCCAGCGAAACGTGGACATTGATACGATTAACACAATATTATGAACTTTCAGCCACCCCCAGTATTGGAAAAATATATCGAAAGGCGAATTTCATATTTAATAAAGGCAAAGAAGCTACTTCCGATGACCTTCTCAAGTTGCCACTTGAAGCAAACACGAGGGAGTTGACTGCGAAAGGGGAACAGCTCTTGAAAAAAAAAGGCTTTTTACCTTTATCTATAAAATGAGAAGGCTTAAAAAGAAAGTATTAAAGTTGGGAAATTTTTACACTCAATTTACAATAAGATTAGAACCTTTTAGTTTTTCACAATGTGGCATTCGTTCGTCTAGGAATATCATACGGTGGTCGTGAGAATAGGAATTTTATCACAATCGACCACAAACTTCTTCATTTTTTACCAGTGACCTAAGAACGAATAAGACTTTTTTGGAGAGAATTTCGAGCGAAGAATTATTTCATATCTGTGATATTTTTTTCCCAACTTAGACTCAATGAGCAAAAACTGTCACAATCATTTTGAAAAATAATTTATACCCAACTTGGCAGAATAAAGAATCATCGATGATATCTGAGAAGAAATTCTTATCGTATAATATTACTGTCGTTTTCATTGAATTGTAAATTTATTGGTGTGTCTGGCTGGAGTCCCTTTTTATATACCCGTAGACCCGTACACCATATTATACTCGTGTAAAAAAAAAAACCTATTCTCATATAAGGGAACTGGGAACACTGAACAAGCAAGCACGCTTCACCTGTTTATTTTGCACCAACTTTTCTCTTCGACGCGTTAGGTAGGTACACACACACTCTTACACGTATTTTTCACATTCGTGTTTAGATTTTCACCTTTATTCAAGGTGACTCGAAGTTTTCAACTCATGTCATAAAATGTCTCCAGTTCTTATCACTTTTGCAAACTGTACTCGTACAGTATACCAAAAAACACGAACGTCAATCAAAAACTTGGAATTTTATAAGCCATGTCACCTACTCAAATGAATTCTACGATGTTAGTGTACCTTTCAGATTACGAGTCTGCAGACTCGATTCTTTAATTTGAACAATTTCCTAAATATACCATCAAATGGATATGTAAAGAGATTAATTCAACATGAAAGGATGAGAATTGAAACGAATGACAGATTGTTTGATTGAATACAGGGGAGCATTAATTTGCTACGAAATTTCCAATAATCTACCCAAAAGGTGAAAATTTCCAAATAAATGGAAAATTTTTCCACTTTTGTAACCGTAATATTTTCTACAATGTTAAATTAATACCAGTAAAGGTCAAAATATGAACATAAATGACATATTTTTAGCCTCCCCCCCTCCGCAACTTGAAAAATAAAAATAGTCGAATGATTTTCACTTTCACACCAAAATATACCGATAAATATTTTTAATACTGTCTTCGAAACCATAAATAGACGATTTAATATCACCGTAGCGATTTTAGTGAACTCCAAACCGATGCCAAAGTTCGACGACCGGAAAATAATGTAAGAATTTATCGTCAAAAGACCTTTTTTTAAAAACCATAAAAAAAATGAGTATTTCATAGGATTTCACTTCTTTGTTAATACCATCACATCTGATCATAAAGTGGAAGAAAAAAGGTACCTAGATTATTCGACTGAAAAATAAATATACAAAACGGTTACGTACCTTACCTACCTATAGGTACTACCTACGGTAAGTATTTTAGTTCCAATTTTTTTTTCTAAATGGAGTTTAAATCCTTTTACTAGATTTTATGTTTTACAATATTTTCGAAATAAAAATGTTTTTGTAATCTCGTATTCGAGGAGGTGTATTGAACTTTTTCGTTTTACTCGTAGATGACTTTTATATTGTATTTTTCAAACTTGAAAGCAACCTAATCCGAATCAGCAGAAAAATTCTACGCGTAAACAAAACTAGATCGAAACAGCCTACAAAACAGCCTACCAGCTCAATATTTCAAACACAGTCGATTTTTCTAATTTTGAAGAATCCAAAAAAAAAGATCGAAAAATCAAACGTGAAAAAAATCAAAATTTTATCTAATAGAGCTAGATAGCTGAAATTGGTTGGTTAGGTAGGCTGTTTTTGACAACCCCTTCCCCCCCCCTTTGTGGACTGAAATAGCTTCGAGTTGTTTTGAACAGTTCTGAAGCCTTCGTCAAATTTTTGGAATTTATAATTCCTACAAAATTCTAATTAATTAAGCCATAGCTACCGTTAAAATTTGAAATGTGAACTGTTTTTGACATCCTCTCTTCCATTGAAAGAAATTTCAAGATATTTTGAACAGTATAGAAACTTTCAGCGAATTTTTAGACATTATAACTCCCACAAAATTTCAATTTAAAAACATCATCACAAAATGGAATCCATGAAAAAGAAACGATACAACATCCATAGAAAAATAGACTCCTATACCACATTGATTCAACCCCAATACAACTTTTAGAAAAATTTGTATCCAGAATTTTTTTGAACTTTCAACTTTTGACAATTCAATAACAAGCTCTTCAAAATGGCTTTTCGAGTAATTCAGCATCTGCTAATCTGACTCTTCAACTATATTATTTCATGATGCTATCTTTCCATTCCCCCCCCCCCAAATAAATGTTACATAATGTTGTTTACCAACAAAAATAAACTTAAAGGGGCAAAAAAACATTGGGAAAAAAATTCAAACAGATTTTTGGCCATAGGATAGTTTTTTTTTTTAAATTCTTGATTTTTGGGGAGATGATTTTATTTTATCTAATTTCTGAGAATTTTAGAAAATAGAAAATTTTAAAAATCGGTTCAAATGGGGCTGAGAATATTATTGTTATTATTCCAGAAAGGGGGGTTCTTAAAAAAGGAAGGGGCCGGTGGTATGAAACTTTACCTACGCAGGTTTCTCCAAAGTATCCACTTTCTATCTTCCATGCAAATATAAACCTGAAAGATTTCGGGGTCAATTTTACTCCCCCTAAGTGTCTATGGTCTTTAATCAAATTGACAGAAAAGGCTGAATTTTGGATTTGAAAAAAAAATAATTTCAGGAGAAAATTTTGGATTTGAATCGAGACAAAAAGAATTTCATTGAAAATATGTGCCCAAATTGATCAAAAGGGTCACAGAGATGGTAAATCCGAGTTCAATCCCTTTTTTTTATCGCTTAGAATATTTTTCATAATCACCCTGCAACTCAACTTGTCGAGTTGGAGTTTTAAAAAGAACATGATCCCGATTCTGAGAACTGTTCGAGTCTAAAATCAAAACTGGATTCTACAAAAAAGCTAAATTCTACACCCACATTGCATTTTTCAAAATTTTTAGCCTCCCCTCTCCTCCTTCGAGAGCTCAGTTTTGGAGTAGAGGGCAACGGTTATCAGAATGAGAATCAGAGCTGAGAAAGGAGGGAGTTGGATAAGATTTTTGGGTTTAATGGATTTCAGAATCAAAATCAGCATCTTCAAAAACCTTCAATTCAATATCTATATCACTTTCTTCAACGATTCAAAATTTTTTGTCACCCCTCGGCCCACTTTGAGGAATTAATTTTTTTGGAAAAATACCCCCTCCCCTCCCCTCTCAAAAAATGTAAAATGCATAGCGAAAGACCAGTAAAACTGCATGCTTGGATCTCAACTGGCAGGAACATTTTTTAAATCGAACAAGCTAAATCAAAAAAGGATGCAAAAATATATCATCAGTCAAAGTTTCAGGCACTGAAGGGCATTTGGATTTTTTTTGTGCATTTTTGGAAATCAAATTTGGGCCAAACATGGTGAAAAAAATCAAAATTTTACTGAATTGGCTAAGAAAGCTGAACGTTGAAAGTGTGATAGAAAGAAATCTCACCAATTCCAGTCAATTTCAATAACAATTTGACCGCATTTCAATGAGAACTAAAAATCTGGTGGATAAATTCATGAAAAACAGTACAAAAAATGCGCCAGGGCGGGTTAAAAATTGTGAAAATCGCTGGAAATGAATACGTAGTATAGTTTGCAAGAGACTGAAAGGCTGCGTTGAGAAATTTCGTCCAGAGAGGTGGGCGGGTTCTGCGCCAGGAGTGAAGAATTTGACCTCAAATTGCCTCGGAATAAACAAAACATTGAAAATTTGACCACGGAGGTGGACGGGTTCTGCGCCAGGAGTGAGAAAATTCGATTCTCAAGTGTCACAGAGCGAACTGGAATCGAAGTAGGTCGTTTGCGGATGACTTTCCTCCTCCTTCTCTAAAAATAATTTTTGACCCGCAAAATCCATTGGGAACGGTTTCGAACCATTTTGAGCAATTCTAGGATGCTTCAAGGAGATTTTTGAAAGTTGAAATTCCCACAAAATTTCATTACATGGAGTTCAGAAGCTAAAATTTACAGTTTCTAAATCGTTTTCAATCGATTCGGCGGGTCAAAAATTGAGGACATGACAAATTTGAACTTCCCAAATCAATTTGATGAAATTCTGATTTTTCTCTACATGTTTGGGTCAAGTTTGATTTTCAAAAAATCCAAAAAATGCACTTTAGCATCTGAAATTTTGGCTAGTTTTACATGCTCTTTCAATTTAGCTTCGTTCGGCTCAAAAAAATTTTCGCTACTTGGGATATCTCCTTAGGTGTTTGAGCTTCCTCAGCCATACACCCTTAATTTCATAAAATTTTAAAAAAAATCATGCGACGTGAGACCTATTCAAAGGTGTTGATTTCAAATTTTGAATCAACTTTTCGATTCGACCCTTCCCTCTTTATTCCAGGTGCATGTCCACGGCCCCCCCACCCCCGCCGATTGACTTCAAACACATGCCATTCGTTTGTGCTACGTTTGTGCTGGTTTGTGCTGAAAAGTTTTTCGTTTGTGCTGCCCCCCTTCCCGAGATAATTGAGAAAACTTTTGGGGGGGCTGTAGACATGGGAGCCCCCCCACTTTTAGCTAGGAGGTCCAAAATGGTGTCAATCGTTTGTGCTACGTTTGTGCTGGTTTGTGCTGAAAAGTTTTTTGTTTGTGCTGCCCCCCTTCTCGAGATAATTGAGAAAACTTTTGGGGGGGCTGTAGACATGGGAGCCCCCCCCACTTTCAGCTAGGAGGTCCGAAATGGTGTCAATCGTTTGTGCTACGTTTGTGCTGGTTTGTGCTGAAAAGCTTTTCGTTTGTGCTGCTCCCCTTCCTGTGGTATCGAGGCGTTATTTGTGGGGGGGGGGCTGTAGACATGAATTTTAAAAAAGGGGTTAGACGAAAGTTTGAAAAGAGAAAAATAGATGTATCTATTGTGCTTCGTTTGTGCTGGTTTGTGCTGCCACCCATAACCCTATAACTCCACCCCCTCCCCCCTTAAAATAGGGCATTTCACCATTTATCAAGATTTTAAAAAAAATCGAAATTTGATCTACGCCCCCCACAGGGCTGAAATTTTGCACAGCTGTTCTTGAGGGTCTGAGTAGACGACTCGATTTTTTTCGACCTCAAAATTCAAATTTAGCCCCCCCCCAATGGACCCCCCATTGTTTTGGACCCCCCTACAGAACACCTGAGACGGACATGCAGATCCAAAGAGATGAGGTAAGATAGCCCCCCCCCCCCGAGTACGTGGTCCTTAATTATACTTACGCACGATGATTTTTTTTCGAATTTCATCGCTCCCAGTAGGTAGATTGATTCATAATCCCCAGAAAATAAGATTATGAAAATAGCTCCAAAATTTTATTTTGACCCGTGTACAAAATCCCCCGTTTTTTATGGAAATTAACATAGGTAGGTATGAGAAACACGGCAAATTTATTTTTCGGCATGATAATTCGAAAAAAATAAAGTTTTTACTTGCAAATCCTATGCCTATATTAAGTGTACTTGCTTCATTACGATGCATTTTGGACGAAAAAGAATTGAGGTAGGAAGAGGGGAACTAAGCCCCCGAAATTGAGGTCAAAACTGGGAAAAAATTCAATTATGAGTAAATTTTGGTATGGTCGTCTTTTTGCATCATGAAACTGGAAAAACCGCCTGGGGTGAACATCGCAGAAAAATTTCTACTCTAAGTGGCTCCTGAGGCGCACCAAGTTTTTTTTAATTATGAAAATTTTTCGAATTTGAGAACTTTTCTGACTTAAAAGTCGAAGTGAATACTCAAATAATTGTATGTATTTGGGATGCGAACGACTCGAGACAGACTAATGAGCGTGAGAAGGGTATACTATTGTAATTTATGTAGGTACGACATTGACTTCTTAGATCTTGTGAGTAAGAAATGCAAGCCTCGAAGAACAATTCAGACCTGCATGATACCCATGTGAGGTCACAATTGTTCTCCAGAGCTTATTCTTCATTCATATTTAGCCCCGCTCAATTTCAACCTTTAGCGGACCTTGGGGAGGGGGGGTGTCCAAATTGTTGGTGCCCCCGATGGAGGGGTAGAATTTAATTTTTGAAGTCGAAAAAAATTGAGCCGTCTGCTCAAACCCTCAAGAACAGCTGTGCAAAATTTCAGCTCTCTAGAGAGCGTAGATCAAATTCATGTTTTTTCAAATTTTCAAAAAACTCGAGTCTGAGTTGAAGAAATTTCAGTCTATGTTTGACTAAGTACAAAATTTCGAAAAATTGCGGAAAAAATCTGAAAATTGGTAGAAGTGTCCCTCGGGGTTTAAATAGAATATTTCTTCAATATGGACCTGGGGGGAGGCATCAGTAAGGTATCTGTAGGGGGGTCCAAAACAATGGGGGGTCCATTGGGGGGGGCTAAATTTGAATTTTGAGGTCGAAAAAAATCGAGTCGTCTACTCAGACCCTCAAGAACAGCTGTGCAAAATTTCAGCCCTGTGGGGGGCGTAGATCAAATTTCGATTTTTTTAAAAATCTTGATAAATGGTGAAATGCCCTATTTTAAGGGGGGAGGGGGTGGAGTTATAGGGTTATGGGTGGCAGCACAAACCAGCACAAACGAAGCATAATAGATTAGATACATCTATTTTTCTCTTTTCAAACTTTCGTCTAACCCCTTTTTTAAAATTCATGTCTACGGCCCCCCCCACAAATAACCCCTCGATACCACAGGAAGGGGAGCAGCACAAACGAAAAGCTTTTCAGCACAAACCAGCACAAACGTAGCACAAACGATTGACACCATTTCGGACCTCCTAGCTGAAAGTGGGGGGGCTCCCATGTCTACAGCCCCCCCAAAAGTTTTCTCAATTATCTCGAGAAGGGGGGCAGCACAAACAAAAAACTTTTCAGCACAAACCAGCACAAACGTAGCACAAACGAATGGCATGTGTTTGAAGTCAATCGGCGGGGGTGGGGGGGCCGTGGACATGGAGGCCTTTATTCCCCAAGCATGTCTCTCTTTCAAGGAGATCAAATGACTGGGAAGCCCCCCCCCCCAATGAAACATTTGAGTAAAAAATAACCATAGTCACTTGGCATAACATTTCGAAACTTTTATCAATAAAATTCATCACACGAAACACTCATCAACTCTTCAAAAAAAAACCTCATAAATACAAACGTAGAAAAAATCGACCTTCGATCTCGTAAAACCTGCAATCACTGATTAATCACCGAACCGTGGTAAATGGAGAAATTTACGCCAGACAATCCCCGTATACATAATACATTAAACCCTTCGAGAAGCTAACGTAATTTAGATAAAATCTGGTATTCTATACGACGCTGAAAGTTACTAGGTAAGCAGTATTTTTCGTGCAAGCAAAACCACTACTTCGAATTACACGATTAATAATTCATACTATGGAAACAATACCTATATACGCGATATACTGCGATAATCTAGCTACACGAGTGAATTCACCTTTATAAGATGATTCGAGAGACGAGCTTATATACTCGTACTTAGTACGTACATAATATACACGCTCGAATATACAGAATAGCGTTTTAAATAATCATCAAAACCAGGAACCGAAACTTGTCTGGGAGCGAAGTTATTAAAAACCCATAACCATCGTGATTCGTAATCGAAAACACGAAGCAGAAGCTGGATAAGCTCTCGTCTAAGAATATAAGGTTCGAAGTTTTATAGGTATAATATCGACATTGTAAAGCCTCACCAAGGTATATTCTTTCGTCCAAGTTCTGGCGCGTACATCTTTTTTTCGACCAAGAAAATAGAAAATGAAAAATACATAAACTGTTTGAAAATTGGATACTGTAATAATAGAAGAACAAAGTTCTCCATTAGATTAGAATCGTAAAATAAATCTCGCCAGCCTAATAGTATTTTAACAACGTTCGCGTTGTCTTGGCCGCCGTCGCCAGCACGTCTCTGGCTCGCTGATCGTGTACCATAATTTCGCCCGCTGCCTGTGCGTCCTTTTGTTCGATTTTATAAATTAACATCTCGCCACTGTTCCATTCTTATTAAACTCGTACAGTACGAGGAGCAAGCATGCAATGTAGTACGCAACCCAAGTATAATCTCGGTATAATAACGAAAAACTCTAACGCTCGAGAGAGGAGAGATTCTCTTTTGAGCATTTTTTTTTTTTAATCGTGCAACTTAAACGTTCAAAGACTCTGAAATCGATTCGCCTGCAGTTTCGTATCGTCTACTCGTGCACTCGGTCACCAACATATCTCTGCAGGGTATATTTGTCAACACGTGCGATTTTCTTTCGTCGTACAACTCTCGTACCTATTTATTTCTACCTACCTACACCTTACGGTCTATCTTTCTCTCGACTCTTTTATGTTACGTACTAAGATGGAAATCATCTCGAAGAATATATAATAAAACTCGTCGTCGTCCGAGATTCTCCATCTTGCGAGGTTTCGTCAACAAGCCATAAAAAAAGAGCGCAGAACCTTGGCTCGCGAACCCAGCTCGACGACAAATTAAATAAAAATCCAATTATTCGCCTCATTACATAAGTACGAAAAAAAAACAATCATTAAAATTTCTTACCCTAATTACCCCCGAAGGAATATCCCACTACATAGCTGCATTGCTGCGTATAGCGGTGTTTCCGTTTATGGGACTGTTGAACCCTTCCTGTCTCTTGTATACTCGTACCTAAATATGCGCCATAAATAATACGCCAAAGTTCGTCATTTTCGCGCGAATATACCTACTGCCTTGCTATAGCGATAGCGACGACATTTAAGAAGATTTCGAGTTTTCGACGAAAAGTGTAGGGGAAAAAAGTAGAAAAGAAAAACATACTTTTTCCTTCACTTTTCGCGTAATTTTCGTGGCTGCGAGTTTACGCGA
The DNA here is from genome assembly GCF_950023065.1 of Planococcus citri. Taxonomy (NCBI): domain Eukaryota; kingdom Metazoa; phylum Arthropoda; class Insecta; order Hemiptera; family Pseudococcidae; genus Planococcus; species Planococcus citri. The sequence goes on from NC_088681.1 coordinate 52,892,010, forward strand.
TAGATTTTACCGAATGAAAGAAGTTTAAGAATTTGGGGAATTTCGCAAGGTAGGTAATTATCGAATGGAGAAAGAATTCTCAAGTTTAACGAGTTGAAATTGAGAATGGAGTGGGGTAAGATGGTGGAGGGGGGAGGAGAAGTGACGACGGCGTTGTTTTTATTCAATTTTAAAGGACAAACTGAATATTAAATGAACATTTATCTTCATAAGTTTTGGTACTCGCACGAAAAATAAAGTTTTCTATCAATTGAGACTTGAGAGTTAATATATGAACGGTTTGAATCATTTTTTTGAAGCGAATTGTTCGCGAACGAATTGCAAAATTTACTTTGGAAATTCATATTGAACCCAATTTTAAAATCCAGGCTGAAAACGTCAATCTAACGCGCCTGATTCGATCTTATGAAATTTTTGAGGAACGATACTTCGATAAAAAATCATTAGGCAGAACTAATCAAAAATGAATCGGTTGGTCGCGGATAATTCAGTCAAAAAATGATTCGATCGTTCGCGAACGAAATGTTCCATCCTTTTTCAAACCTTTTGCAGAACATTATTTTTTAAAAAAATAATCAACTTACTTGAAAATAATTCAATTTTGTGCAAACGATTCGATCGTTCGCGAACGACAAACCCAATTTAATTCTGAAATTTTTATAGACCGGTACTATTTCAATAGAAAATCATCCCGAAAAAAATGGTTAGAAAATTAACCGATCGTTCCCGAATAATTCATTCGAAAAATGATTCGATCGTTCGCGAACGATGAACACAATTCACTTCTGAAATTTTTGTAGACCGATATTTCAATTCAAAATAATCACGAATGAACGAATAAAAAATTAGTCAGTATGGTTCCCGAATAATTCATTTGAAAAATGAATCGATCGTTCGCGAACGAAATTTACGATTCACTTTCAAGCTTATCTTAGAACATTATTTTAAAAATCAACCTGAAATAATTCGATCGTTCACAAATAATTCGATCGTTCACAAATAATTCGATCGTTCACAAATTATTCGATCGTTCGCAATTCGAACGACAAGTGGGATTTCACAAATTTAATTAAGTAGTATTTATATTCAAAATCATTAAACCACAGTGAAAGATTCATGAAAAATGATTCTACATAGAAAAAAGAACGAATAAAATCAGGATTAGACTAATTTATGAATTAATGATTCGTTCAAAAAATTATACACTGGACACTTGTTTGCATAAATTCTTGATTCAGAAAATTTGAATCATTCACTCAAATCAGAGAAATCACTCCCAAGATAGTTCGCGAATGATTTCATTTTAGAACGTTCATTGACATTCAACAGTGACTCAAATGGAACTTTAAAAATAAATGAATCAATAAATCAATGAGTAAAATTTGTTTATTTATTCACTCGTTCTAAATGGATCGTTCACGAACGATTTTTTTAATTCAAGAATGACATTTTGGTATATGAATCAATGATTCAAAAAATAATCTGGATTTTTCTAGAAATTATATTTTGAGAAATGAACCACCAATTACGAACGATTCGTTCTTCAAAACATGAACCATTCGTTAGCGAATGATTCAGAACGATTCACGAGAATGACTTGAGTACGCATACAATCACAACTCACGTTATGTGTAAGATGATTTAATCGTTCGCGAACGATTTGACCAGAAAGTGGTATAGAAATTTGTAAATGATTCGCTTATTTCATAAAATAACTTTGATCGTTTGCGAACAATTCAAGTTCAATACAGAATATGACATCTTCTGTGGTCACTCACGGTTCATTCAAACCATGGATTGGTCATTTACGGTTATTTTGAATTTTGATTCGAGCTATAAAAATTATTTGAAAGGTTGTGAAGTATTTTACCATGAAATGATTCAGTCGTTCGGGAACGATTCAGAGTGAAAATGATATCCGCTTACAATATGATTTAGTTGTTCATGAACGATTCGATTGGAAAATGGAACAGACGTTTGTAAATGATTCACTCATTTTATAAAATAAAAATAACTCCGGTCGTTCGCGAACGATTCGCATTCAGTACAGAATACGACTTTTTCGGTCACTCTGGATTCATTCAAAATATATGGATCAATCATTGAAACTTATTTGGATATATAAACATTATTTCGAAGGTCGTGAACGATTTGTTCGTGACATGATTCAGTCGTTCGTGAACGATTCACAATATTATACCAACACAAATGATTCGTTCAAAAAAAAAAGATTCATTCTTTTGTGCGTGGTTAATTTTGATTCAGAAAATGAACATCAATTCATTCGAAAATGAATACTGATAGGTCGTGAACGATTTACTCGAAAAATAACTCATCTGTATACGAATAGATAAGCGTAGAAAATCCTTCATTTTTCCCTATTTAAAAAACCAAAACGATTGTTTCATTCTGAAACGTTTGTGAACGATTTATTCTAAGACTAATAAAATCGTTCGCGAACGATTCCTTCAAAATGATTTGATTTTGTAAATGTTTCGATTTCGTTCAGATGGTAAATGATGAAAATTGATCGTTCGCGAATGATTCGCTCAAAATGATTCGAATTTGTCAATGTTATTTTACTTTCGTTCAGATGGTAAATTATGAAAATTGATCGTTCGCGAACGATTCGCTCAAAATGATTCCAATTTTTGGTCAATGTAATTTTGCTTTTGTTTTTAGATGGTAAATGATGAAAATTGATCGTTCGCGAACGACTCGCTCGAAATGATTCCAATTTGTAAATGTTTTGATTTCGTTCAGAATGATACATAGTAAATTAATGATGAAAATTGATCGTTCGCGAACAATTCGCTTAAAATGATTCCAATTTGTCAATGTTATTTTGCTTTCGTTTTTAGATAGTAAATGATAAAAATTGATCGTTCGCGAACGATTTTTTCAAAATGATTCCAATTTGTCAATGTTATTTTGCTTTCGTTTTTAGATGGTAAATGATGAAAATTGATCGTTCGCGAACCATTCGCTCAAATTGATTCCATTTTGTCAATGTTGTGCTTTCGTTTAGATGGAGAATTATGAACATTGATCGTTCGCGAACGACTCGCTCAAGAAATGACTGTCTATTGATGAATGGGTAGTGGGTACTTATTGTTTGCAAGATTGTAGGTATATTTTACGCTGCTTGTTTGAAGAAAAAAAATTGAATCATCTTGAACCGTTCGCGAACGATTTTCTTGAAAATAACTCACCTGTTTACGAATAAATAGCTTGGAAAATCGTTCATTTCCACAAAAAATTTGGAAAAAAATTGATTTAGGCCTATTCTAAATCGTTCGAGAACGATTTACCCTACTCTAAAAATTACAGAATCGTTCGCGAGAGATTCCTTCAAAAATGATTCATTAAATTCCACTTTGTCAATGTTTAACTTTCGTTCAAATGATAAATTATGAAAATGAATTATTCGCGAATGATTCCTTCAAATTCAAAATGATTTGATTTTGTAAATGTTTTGCTTTCGAATTATGAAAATTGATCGTTCGCGAACGATTCGCTCAAAAAATGACCGTCTATTCATGAATGGGTACCTATAGGTTGCAAGATTGTAGGTATATTTTCCACTACTTGTTCGAAAAAAAATTGAATCATCCTGAACCGTTCGCGAACGATTTGCTCAAAACTAACTCACCCGTTTACGAATGAATAGCTTGAAAATTCGTTCATTTCTAGCAATAATAATTTTAAAAAAAATTGATTTGTTCTGAATCGTTCGGGAACAATTTATTCTAAAAATTACAGAATCGTTCGCGAGCGATTCCTTCAAAAATGATTCATGGATTCCACTTTGTCAATGTTTTACTTTCATTCAAATGGTAAATTATATGAAAATTGATCGTTCGCGAACGATTTATTCAAAAAATGGCTCATTAATAAATGGATACAGCTGCTTGGAAAAGTGTGTATGTATGTACATATTTTCCGCTGCTAGCTCGAAAAAAAGATTGAATCATCCTGAATCGTTCGCGAACGACTTGCTCGAAAAATGACTCTCTATTCTCAAATCGACAGCTTAGAAAATCATTTTATTCTCCACTACGGGTTCTATACAAGAAATCAAATCGTCCTGAACTATTCGCTCACGATTGATTCTGAAAAAGACATCATTCGAAAACAATTCGTTCAAAAAATGATTCTACGAAATATTTTGTTTCCAATCAAATTGTGAATGATGAAAATAATTGACCGTTCTCGAACAGTTTTTTTCAAAAAATGGTTACTTTATTTCCGAATAAACGCCTAAAAAAATTCATCAATTTATTCAATCAGTCAAAGATCAAGTCGTTCGCGACCGATTATCTCAAAAACGACTCGAGCATCAGAGAATACTCAAGAAAATTCCTATTTCACGAAAATTACAATCAATAAAACTATTTTCAAGTATATTTCCAAATTTCACTCAACTCGACCCAAATCAATTCAACCGATTACATTCGCTCGTCTCAAAAAATAAATCCACGCTAGAAAAATCCTTTACCTCAGAGACCATTTCACCGCATTCAAATACACGAATATCTTCTGTCCTCCTTCATGTCATTCAAACACAGCTTTAAATCAACCAATTCTGAACCTGGTCCAATTTATCATTCGTATACGTCAACATGATAGTGGGTCACTGATGCCCCAAGTGAATAATCATTTCAGGTACATACCTAGTACTCGTACATATTTTTAATTCACATTTTAGGCAGTACAATGGCGACTGCGACGCTGGCGAGACCGCGTTATTGCGGTATTATATTTCGCTTTGTTGGTTTTACAATGTTATTAGCGTGTCATTTGTGACATAAGCCATCAGACACGCCATGCAATATTTTCGCCAGATACTACTTGTAGGTATATACTAAGTGCAAAATGAAACACAAATGTAGGTAACGCACACCGTTCAATTGTGCATACCTCCCAAGAGGACCGAAAAAGGAAACAAAAAATTACAACGTATAGCTTCAAAGGAAGTAGCATTTTTTCGTACTTAATTTACCTTAAAAAGAAAACAAAAAAAGATATCTCAACATTGGCGAAGTAAGATCAAATAATACACCTACGTATATAAATTTTCAAGGACACTTTCTCGCAATAAAATTTCCACCGTATAGCTGTATAAATTTCCAAACAATTCCTCAAAACAGGAAAAAAAAAACTATACGGAAAATTAATGTATAAAAATTTGTAGATTTTTCTCTCGCTCAGTATAGTCGAGCTTATGGAAATCGTACACGTTGAATAATTCAAACCTTCTTTACAAACTTATACCCCGGTGAAAAAAATTCGGCAATTTTTTTATTCGATCGCGTAGTTATATTCGGAAAAAATATCAAACCAGGCGACAATTTCGCCTCCAAAATGGTGAATTTTTATAGCAGCAAAATACGACGAAAAAACGAAACAATAACTTGGAAAAAAATTCCGAATAAAAGTCAAACTTTATCCAATTCTATAAGCCAATTTTTGAGTCGAAAATTTCGTAAAATTTTCACTCTCGGTGGCAATCGAGATGACGCAAAGGGCTCACAATACAGTAAAGTGTAAGAAAATCCCACACTTTATGTTTCAACTCGTCGTCGGTCTATGTATATTGTAGGGTTATTTTGAAACAGGGGTTAAAGAAATTCTCGATATTTCGTTAAGCTACTTTCTCTCTGTATAGCTAACGAAACCAACGTTTTAAAACCCCTAATTTAAAATTCAAAACAACTCTTGATCAACTACTTAATCTGAAAGTACTTCTACCTACGCATTTCCACCACATACACCAAAAAAAAAAAAGCACCAGTAAAGAGCGAAAAAAAAAAAGGGCACAAACCAGGTAATTTCGAGAGTGAAAAAATTTCTCCCACGATGGTGGCATTTTTTCACCCTTTTTGATAACGAATTTATTTTATAGAAAAAAAAGAAGTAAAAAGCTGCTCAAAGCGATACACAAGTTCGCTATCCAAATGAAGATTAATCGCGTAGATAAAGATAAATGGAAATTCATATCACTTAGTACGGAAATACGCCGAGCTAAGCGTAATTTTCTAGCAACTAATTATCACCTGAGACAGCACACGACGACGATGAGATGAGATGAGGTGAAATTAGAAAAATGAATGGCACGTTTTGAGGCTTTTCATGTCTCGAGGAGGAAAAAAAAACTCAAGGCGTGATACGAATCGGCGAGAATTCTGTTGGAATAAATAATTTTGCAGCCAGGAATCCTCGGTAAGGAAAATTTATACCCTTAAAAATGTTTCGAATCGATACACACCGCCGTTGGTTTGCAATTTAAGTAAAAGCCGAGCCTGAAAATTTCGACTGGTCGTTCTCTACTATACACACACTACATAACGAAGAACCGAGCACACCTGTCAAATAAATAGCGAATTGTGCATTATTTGAAGCCAGGGTGAAAAAAAACCACGTGCCCGTTACCTCTTCGTCTTTGGTCGCAGTTTCCAGGTCAGAAATTCGTTCGCCTAAAGAAGTAGAAGAAGAATTTCTCGCGACAGTAATAAAAATTGCATAAGTTGGTCCCGTGCTATGTGGGTTTGGGTTTCCGCGTACAAACGAAAATCAATTTACATTATTCGATCGCGTATATATATTTGTGTACTTGCGGTTCTTCGGTGTATTTTCCTTATCGAATTCGTTAAATAATAAATTATCCAGTAAAAATAACGTCGAGCATTTTTCAACGTGCGGGGAAAATTGCTTTTTTTTCGCGATTATATCATTACGTCAATACACCCACCCACGAGCAAATACTACACAACGACCGCGTGTTCCGAGTACACAGTACTATTATTCGATATACCTGGCCACACACACGAATTGTATACTTGATTTGCAATCGTATCCTCAAAACACACCCCGAACTGGTTCTCAATGTGGGGGGGGGGGGCAAAAAAGCAAGCCAAAAGCACACTATACACAGTGAACAAAACTTGAAATTTGTAGCAAGACTTACCGAAATTGTACACGAGACCAGCACCGTTGGCTATAGGAGAAAAAGAAATTCCGTAAAACTACTAACGAAACATCGAACCACTAAAAACAAGTAGAAAAATTTCACGATGAAAAAATAACCAATTTTTACAAAAAAAAATTATATCATAATCCGTACGAAATATTAGTAAGAAAAAAAACGGGAAAAAACGAGGAAAAAAATCGAAGGAGAAAAAAAACTTGCGTGTTCTGACTAAATTATTTCGAAATTCGAACAACCGTTCACGTTGTACAAAACGCCTCAGTTCAGACTTGAGAAATTTTCAATCAACTTACTGCAGCAATAGCGTAACGCGCCAGCGCTACCGGTGGCCAAAACTCCTACTAGGCTACACGCTGGAATCGATAAGGGCAAGCACGGATGTTATCCTTCTTCCTTTTATAGTATGCCAACATCTACGAACTGAAAAAGGTTAGACTGAAAATAAAATAGGTAGGTGTTTTCGAAATCGCCCATCTGCTGATGTGACGTCATCTGGGAAAAGCCAGAAAGTAGGCAAGCTATGTCGGTAATGCTTTTTGTACGACGAATTTGCGTTTTTCAATTTTTTTGGCGAAACGAAGGGGTTTGGATGAAATTTTATTGCAACGTAATTTCAAGATATTGAAATTTACTATCGATTGGTATACATTTCAGTGAATTTTGTACAATAATAACTAGTTTATTATTATTTTCATTTCTGGATTTTCACGAATTTCATTTAATTCAAAGAAGTTCCGGCAAAAGAAAGAACTTCTTACGTTTTTGGGAAAAAATGAGACTTTTTTCTCCAATGGGACTCCTTGGTGAATTCTGGTGATTTTATGGTCACCAGAAGTCATCATGTGAATTTTTGTTCAATTTATGGTGAATTGTTGGTGAAGAAAACTTCAGAATGTCCTCACGACCCTTGAAATTTTTTTTGAATGCTTGGTGACTCTTTAGTGACAGATTCACCAGAAGCCACCAAGTGACTTTTTGTCTGATTTATGACGAATTGTTGGTGAAAAAAATCACCAGATTGTCCTCACAGCCCTTGAAAATTTTTTTGAATGTGTTGAGACTCCTTGGTGAATTCTGGTGACAGATTCACCAGAAATCACCAAGTGGGTTTTTGCCTTTTTACAGCGAATTTTTGATAAAAAAAAATCACCAATGTCCTCGTGGCCTTTGAAATTTTTTTTGAATGTGTTGGGACTCCTTGGTGAATTCTGGTGACTTTTTGGTGATATGATTCATCTAAAGTCACCAAGTGGGTTTTCGTTTTTCTTGACCATAAATTACACAAAAACCCACTTGGTGACTTCTTTCGAATCTGACATCAAAAAGTCACCAGAATTCACAAAGGAGTCTCAACACATTCAAAAAAATGTTCAGGGGTCGTGAGGACATTCTGGTGATTTTTTCACCAACAATTCACTATAAATCAGGCAAAAATTAACTTGGTGTCTTCTGGTGAATCTGTCACTAAAAAGTCACCAGGCATTCCAAAAAATGTTCAAGGGTCCTGAGGACATTCTGGTGATTTCTTCACCAAGAATTTACCATAAATTGGTCAAAAACTCACTTGGTGACTTTTGGTGAATCTGTCGCCAAGAAGTAACCAGAATTCACCAGAGTCACGTCGTTCAAAAAAAATGTTTAAGGGCCCTAAGGACATTCTGGTGATTTTTTTCACTAAGAATTCGCCATAAAAAAGACGAAAACCGGCTTGGTGATTTCAGGTGAATCTGTTACCAAAAGAAGTCACCAGAATTCGCCAAGAAGTCCCAACACATTCAAAAAAAATTTGAAAAATCATGAGGACATTCTGGTGATTTTTTCATCAAAAATTCGCCATAAAAAAGACGAAAACCCACTTGGTGATTTCTGGTGAATCTGTCACCAAGAAGTCGCCAGAATTCACCAAAGAATCACCGGGCACTCAACAAAATTTTAAGGGGTCGTGAGGACATTCTGGTGATTACTTAACCAACAATTCACCATAAATTAGGCAAAAAGTCACCAGGTGACTTCTGGTGAATCTGTCACCATGAAGTCACCAGAATTCACCAAGGAGTCACCGACTTTCAAAAAAAATTAACAAGGGTCATGAGGACATTCCGGTGATTTCCTCGCCAAGAATTCACCATAAATTGGTCAAAAACTCACTTGGTGACCTTTGGTGAATCTGTCGTCAAAGAGTACCCAGAATTCACCACAGTCACCAGACTTTCAAAAAAATGTTTAAGGGCCCTTAGGACATTCTGATTTTTTTCACTAAGAATTCGCCATAAAAAAGACGAAAACCCGCTTGGTGATTTCAGGTGAATCTGTCATTAAAAGAAGTCACCAGAATTCACCAAAAAGTCCCAACACATTCAAAAAAAATTTCAAAAGTCATGAGGACATTCTGGTGATTTTTTCATCAAAAATTCGCCATAAAAAAGACGAGAACCCGCTTGGTGATTTCAGGTGAATCTGTCACCAAGAAAACACCAGAATTCACCAAAGAGTCACCAGGTACTCAACAAAATTTTAAGGGGTCGTGAGGACATTCTGGTGATTACTTCACCAACAATTCACCATAAATTAAGCAAAAGCTCACTTGGTGACTTCTGGTGAATCTGTCACCATGAAGTCACCAGAATTCACCAAGGAGTCACCAGACTTTCAAAAAAAATTAACGAGGGTCACGAGGACATTCTGATGATTTCTTCACCAATACTTCGCCATAAATTGGTCAAAAACACACTTGGTGACTTTTGGTGAATCTGTCGTCAAAGAGTAACCAGAATTCACCAGAGTCACCAGTCGTTCAAAAAAATGTTTAAGGGCCCTAAGGACATTCTGGTGATTTTTTTCTCAAAGAATTCGCCATAAAAAAGACGAGAACCCGCTTAGTGATTTCAGGTGAATCTGTCACCAAAAGAAATCACCAGAATTCACCAAGGAGTCCCAACACATTCAAAAAAAAAAAAAAAAATTGAAAAGTCATGAGGACATTCTGGTGATTTTTTCATCAAAAATTCGCCATAAAAAAACGAAACCTCACTTGGTGATTTCTGGTGAATCTGTCACCAAGAAGTCACCAGAATTCACCTAAGAATCACCAGGCACTCAACAAAATTTTAAGGGGTCGTGAGGACATTCTGGTGATTACTTCACCAACAATTCACCATAAATTAGGCAAAAACTCACTTGGTGACTTCTGGTGAATCTGTCACCATGAAGTCACCAAAATTCACCAAAGAGTCACCAGGCATTCAAAAAAAAAATTCAAATGAAACTAATTGACACCTTTGGCAAAATGTGCCTTTCTTACAATTTTGGCAAAAACAGGATTTTTTTGGCAATTACAATTTAGACAAAAAAAACTTTTTTTTTCAATTTTGTCAAATCACAGGATTTTAATAAAGGGGGAAAAAGCAGAACCTTTTGCACAATTTTGGCAAAAAACAGTACTTCATGGAGAGCTAAGGCTAAAGTAAAATATATTTTGTGGATATTTTGGCCAAAAAAAAAAGGAGTTTCCTTCTAAGAAATCGTAGGAAAAATAAGAATTTTTCTTGAATTTCTGCAAAAAATGAGACTAACAATTTTGAAAAAAATGATACATTCGGACAATTTTGAGATTAAAAACAGGACCTTTTCGAAAATTTTTCCCAAAAATGTGACCTTTTACAATTTAAGAAAAAATTAGTACTTTTTGACATTTCTGGCAAAACTGGTACTTTCTAACAGTTTTGATAAAAATTAGGATCTTTTTGAAAATTTTGCCACAAAACAGGGCTCTATTAGCAATTTTTGCAGAAGTTTGCAAAAAAAAAAAAAAGAAAAGAAAAGAAACAGAGATTCTACAGTTTTTAGACAATTTTGGCAATAAACAGGACTTATTTGACAATTAAAAAAAAAAAAAACAAAAAAACAAGACTTGTTGGTTAATTGAAATTGAGATCAGCACTTTTTGAATTTTTTTGGTAAAAATCAGGACTTTCTCGATAGTTTGCCAAAAAAGCAGGACACGAGCAGGGTCTTCACGTATCCTAATCCCATATTTCTATATGTATTTCAAATGACCGTTCACTCCCAAATATACCATGTTGGGCCCCATTTCTAAGGCAGAAGCTATTTTTAGATTTTTAAGAGGGGGTTGTGTCGACTAAAAATTTGTCGATTGATGTGGCACAAAAATATCAATTTTACCGACTTATATTATTCACATGTCATGAATTATGAAAATTTTTATTTTCTTTTCTGAGTTTTTGGAGGCCTCAAAGTGAAATTTGTTTAATATAAAATAAGAAACAAACTGGCTCGAGTGAAAGCTTGAAAATTTCTATTTCAAGATGCCTAAAAAACGAGTTTTTTTTGATGCGAAGAGTTTATTTTTTGGTTTTTAAAATTTTAGAATAGAAATGATGTTTTTTTAGGAAGTTAATTTTTGAGAACAGGTTCGAGCGAAGTGAGGGCAAAAGCTTCTCAAAATTTGTATTTCGAGGGGCATAAAAACGTTTTTCCCAAGTAAGGACGAGGAGTTTATTTTTTGGCTTTTAAAATTTTAGAATTTATTCAATGATGGTTTTTTGAAAGAAGTTGATTTTGAAAAAGGAAACAGAACAGGTCCAAGCGAGGGCAAAAGTTCTTGAAAATTTGTATTTCGAAGGCAGAAAAACATAATTTTTTGGCTTTAAAACTTGATTTTTTTAGTAGAAATTTCCATCTTGATTTTGAAAAAGATAAGAAAATAAGCCCGAGCGAAACGAGACCGAATGAAAATTTGGCTGGAGTTTTTACCCCCCCCCCCCCTCCCCGGTAGCGGTGCTCCTGCCTAAAACACTTACGTGTTCACTGAAAATTTTGAGTATTTTCACTTCAAACTTCGCATACTGTAAGAATCCAGAAAAAATATTTGTAAAATCGTCATTATTGCACAAAATCTGAAAAAATGTATACTAATCGATGGTAAATTTTATTATCTTGAAATTATGTTCTAATAAAATTTTACCCAAACCCCTTCGTTTTGTCAAAAAAATCTAAAAACTATAAAATATCATTCTGCTGTCATTTCACCAAGACGGGATCTTCTTTCGAATGACGTCACACGCCTGGTGCGGCCAGAAGAGGGACTGTGTCAGCCCGTTTTTTCACGTAAAACGTATTTCAACGTAACCTCTTTCAGTTTATATACGTTGCTTTTATGTTACTTTTCATTAAACAGTCGAACAACATTTGCACGAGTCAGCAAGTAGTACACGCTACTGGAACGACGACGACGAGTTGTAAAAAAAAAAAATTCAATCATTTTTTTGCACTAGTAGATAGTGAGTAAGTATACCGGACGGCTGAAAAATTACGTCCATTGAAAGGAGGTAAAAGTATTGAAAAATTTCACATTTTGTACGCCTCGATGCAGGGTAAACCATTAGAAACATCAATATAGGCTAAAAACCATTCCGATGTAGGACATTTGAGAAAAATTCTCGAGTGCGAAATTGTCGATGATGCGTTTTTCTCCGTCTCCGTCGACTAAAATTTTCAATACACGAAGGTTGTGATTGTGAATTTCATACCGGTAAAAAGCCAATACACAACTAGGAAGAGTGTTTTCATCGATGTTGGACGAATCGCAGCGTCCTGCGCAACAATAAAACCATAGCACTGAAAGTGATTCTACATCATTAATCATTCGCCCAGCCCATTTATATCCGACGATTAGCTATAGCGAAGAGAAAGCACACTGGCCTAAATTCAATCCGCCAATCAATTGGCTCGCTTTTTCAATTCCAACAAAAATATTGACAGGAAAAATAACCCTAAGGTTCACCACGTACAAGGTTTCGAAATCTTTATACTAAACTGCGTCGTTTTTAGACGTGATATAATTTCCAGAAATGGTAAATACGTCGACAAATTTTTTTTTTCTCATTTTGAAGACCGTAAAATGCGTTAAAAAATTTAAAGGGAATGCCTCGAATGTTCATAATAATGTGAAACTACGAGTATTTTAAAGCACGTATGTTGAGTGGGAGGCATAGCATTGTGCAGGAGAACTTCATGGTCATACACATATTAGGCAACCACTTTCACATTCGTGTTGATTGAGTTGCCTTATCTGAATTAGTGATTAAAGGGGGCCATCTTGTAACTTGGTTAGGCAATCAATTAACCTATACCTACAAATATGAAAATCAAAAGCCTATTTAAAAACATGAAGAAGCATTGAAAATTACCACAACATAGTTTCTTACGAAGAACTCTTCAGAGATTAGTACGTATTTACTTACACAAAAAATACTATTTTGGGAAAGATGAACCCCCCCACCTCTTATAAAAAATTAATCCTTTACAGCATTTTATTCAATCGGTGCTTGAAAATTGAAAAAAAAATCTCTAAAAAATAAAATAATACCTAATGTCAATTTTTATGTTTTGCAAACCTCCAGACAACTTCTATTTAAAATTGGAAGAACTTTCTCCAAATCTTCAGGACTCGTGCTCACTTTTTTTCCACAAAAAAGTTCGAAAAATTAACCAAAAATCAACCAAAAATGTTACGAAACGTGAGTAAAACATGTAAAAATGTAGAAAAGATTACAAATGTAAAAACAATCACGAAACAAAATATTAAAATGGAATTAAAATTTAACACTGAAACACGATCAACACTTGGACGTTTTTAGCAAAAAGCAGGTGGACTTAGATAATTATATTGGCAAAAAAGTGATACTTATTTACAAATTTTGTCAAAAGAATGAGACTATTTCGTAATTTTTATCCAAAAAGTGAATCCATTTGACAAATTTTTAGTAAAAAAACATGACCTCGGCAATTTTTGGGAAAAAAGTGATTTTTTTGGTTTGGAAATTTCTGGCAAAAATTGAGACTAAATTTTGGCACAACAGCAAGACATATGGACAATTTGAATTTTTTGCAAGAAAGATCCAATTTTTATTACATATTTCTTTTGGCGAAAAACGAGACTTTTTGACAATTTTGACAGAATGCGAAACCGCTTACTATTTTTGGCAGTGGGAGATTTCAGCAAAATGCAAGAACTTTTTGTAATTTCTGGCAAAAAAAATTGAAACTTTCAACAAACAAAATAATGCAGTTTTTGGTTTAAAAAAGGGTCAACATTTTTGGCAATTTTAGCAAAAAAAAAAAAAGATTTCTTTACAATTTTGGTGAAAAGTTGGCAATTTTTAGAAGTTTTGAAAATTATTCAAATCAAATCAAATCAAATTTATTCGTGCAATGGGCAGCTATGCTGCATTTACAAAAGTCATCTTAAGTTTAAGTAGATGTGGTTAAGGATAAATATAGATAAGTACTACTAATGATGCTAACATTAAAATTTAAATGGAATAAAAGTATACACATAAATAATAGAAAATAATACATTTCAGAGCAAACAAACTTTGCCATGATTTTATTCCAGCTGCACAAACTCGTCAATGCTGTAGAACGCATATCCCTGTAACCAGTTTTTGAGTTTACTTTTGAACAGTTTACCAGATGTCAGAGATTTGAATTCCTGAGGGATTTTATTGTATATTTTAGAAGCCATAAAATCAACATTATTTTGCATACTTTTTGTCCTTAAATTTTCACTTATTGCCAAATTTCGATGTCGTGTATCATAGGTATGAGAAGGTGTCTTGAGTTTTATTGTTTTGTTTTTTACCATGATACTAATTTGTAGTATGTACTCACATGGGACTGTCAGTATCTTACTTTCAATGAAGATTGGTTTGCAGGATTCTCTCGGATTTTTTCGAAACATTATTCTAATAAGTCTTTTTTGTGCTAGCAATACCCGTTGAAGTAGATTGTGGTTACCACCCCAAAGAGATATTCCATAGCTCATATTTGAATGAAACAGGCCATAGTATGCGATTTTTAGAGTATTTAAATTTGTGATATCACGTAATTGCCGAATTAAGTAAGTATAGGTAGAGAGTTTTTTGATTAAATGGTCTACTTGGTTATTCCATTTCAAGTCCGAGTCTATTATAATTCCCAAAAATTTTGTTGAGTCAGCTATCCTGTAGTTTTCACTAATAGAATGAGGTATTTTACCAAATGACAAAAAATTTGTTTTACTCAAATTCAGTATCATGTTGTTTGCTGAAAACCAAGATATTAAATTTTCTATTATAGTTTTAATGTGATTAGCCATTCATGAAAAAAAGTGTGAATTTTTATAGCAATTTATTACAAAAAAAGGAGGACTTCAAGAGGCAAATTCTTGCAAAAAAAGTGACGTTTTAGAATTTTAAGCAAATAAATTTTTCATAATAACTTTTTTCAAAAAATGAGACTTTATGGCAGTTTTCAACAAAAAGTGAAAATTTTTTACTTCAAAAAACGTAGACTTTCAACAATTTTGATAAAAAGGGATAATTTTTGTGAATTTTTGGCAATAGACAAGACTTTGAAAATGTTTGCAAAGAGCAGGACTTGGAAAGTATTTTCATCAAAAAGCAATAATTTTTAGAATTTCCTGGCAAAAAAGAAGTTTTTAGTCTTATTGACAATTTTGAAAGAAAGCAAAAGACTTTTTGCTGTTTTTGAGACAACGATAGGTACTTCAACAATTTTAGCAAAAAGCAGGGCTTCTAGCAAATTTTTGTTTAAAAAAAAAGGTAAAGCTTTTCAGAGATTTTTAGAAAAAAATTAGACTTTTCTGATATTCTAAAAAGGAGAAAATTTTCGGTTTTTTTGCAATTTAATTATCTCAAAAAAGTGAGACCTTTCGGCAATTTTCGGGAAAAAGCAACACTTTGACAACTTTAGCAAAATACTGCAGGTTTTTTTTGTCAATTTCTGGCATTATAGCGTCATTTTCGAGCAATTTTTGAAAACTGAAGTGAGACTTTAAGTAATTCTTAGGCAAAAAACGACAATTTTCAGCAATTTTTAGAAAAAAACCTAGACTTTTTGGCAATTTTGACGAGTCGAGTAATTGAAGCATACGTTTCCAAAATGCACTAAGTCCAAAAAAATATTGATAAGAAATTCATGGTATTTAGTACAATTTGGAAATGTAGAAATGGCTCAAATTAGCTGGTTTTTTGATATGTTGTAGACAAGACCTTTGGGCTCAACATATCAAAAAATCAGCCATTTTGGGTCACAACTTTATGCCAGATGGCCTTGCAACCTCAGAATATTTGAAAATGGACTTAGTGCGTTTTGGAAACGTATGCTTCAATTGATAAAAAAATTTTTTTATTTTTCAAAAAGTACGACCAAGGTTTGCAAAAAATGAAATTATTTAAATATTTTTCTTTATAAAAAAGTCAACAATAATTCAGGGTATCTAACGGATTTTTTTTGAAAAAATCACTACTTTTTCACTGCTTTTTTCACTACTTTTTTTCAACCAAATTTTCAGAATGCCATCCACTCGACTACCCCCCACCCTCCCCCCCATACAAAAAAATTAACAAAGTCAACTTTTGCACATGAAAATTTTTAAAAAAGTGATGGAAGAAAATTTGTAATTTTAATCAAAATTATTGTAAAAAACAATACAAATAAACGACGAGCTTATTACATTCGTTATAAGACAAGGTGTCAACCAAAATTTCAAAATAAAAAATCAGGACTTTAGCAGGACATGTTTTAAACACTAGAGATTTTATTTTTAAAAAAAGGAGCCGGGGGAGGCAAAATTTTACATTAGAATTTTTCGCTTTTAGTTTTCCAATGTCTTCAACATCCCAAGATTTTTTTCAACCAAGCGGATGTCGAAAATATAATTTTATCATTTCAATTTTTGATTTTTTTTCACGTTAAAGGTTCTTGCTCATGTAATGAAATTCGGCGTATAAAAAACTTTTTTTTAAGAAACCAAATTTTCAATTTTGAGAGGGAGAGAGGGAGGTACATATATGTAAAAAACAATGCTTTTTAGTGTGATGAATTGATTAATTATAAGACTATCCCTGACGAACCCTCAGAAATACAAAAATTCATCTCCCTAATAAAAAACATCAACCTCACAAACCAAATCTAACCCCCCCCCCTTACGGGTGTAATAATCTTGTAATTATAAACACCCAAAAAAAAAAAAAAAAAAAAAAAAAAGTTTATTACTTTGCTTCAAAATGTTGAAATTCAAATGTTTTTTTTTTTTGAAAAATTCTATATTGAAAACTAGACAGCTAAGCAAAGCTTAGCTGCAAAGTGTGCGTAGCTAACTGCCTTTTCTACAGCTATAACCGCTATTACATATCTACACAGTAGTGCATGCCTCTAATTTTTCAGAATTCTCATTATCTTCATATATATTACATACAATAATTATTCATATCATTTTCAAGTTCACATTATCTACAACTTATAGAACTTTTAATCAATTTTTGGAATTCTCAGTGTCTCTAAATGACAAATTTTCATATTTTTTTAGAATTTCCATTGTCTTCAAATTTATAAAATTTCAAACCAATTTTCAGAATTTGCCTTTGATTCTAAAATTATTAAATCATATAAAATATGTTAAGAATTCGCATTGCCTTTAAATGACACGAAAAAAATATGGGTAATTTTCACAAAAAAATTTGACTACATATTTAGCACAATAACCAGATCCCATAAAAAAATACATAATATAAGTATGATAAAATTTGTTTTGAAAATCAGCAATTTTCAACTGTTCGGTTACAATAATAATTTTTACTGTACCTAATCTTATAGTAAAAATCATCATTTTAATAAATTTTGCTATAACATTAGTAAAAATCATTTTATTTTAATAATTTTTACTAAAGCATGATAATAAAAATTACATAAACAAAGTTGTGTAAGAATTACTCATTTTAAAGTAATTTTTATATCATAAAAAGTAAAAATGACTCATCTTAAGGTAATTTTTACTGTACTTACGGTGCTATAGGTATAGTAAAAAGTATTTGAATAAGTGAAATGAAAATTCATTTAGCAAAATGATATCATCATATTTCATAACTTTGTTTTTATAAATCAAAATGAGGGGGCTACAGGGTTCAAAATTCGTTTTTTTTTTTTGCACCAGCATCATGTACTCACTCCACAGCATTCACCTATCCAATATTTCCAACGAAAAATCCGTCACCTATACCTACCTACCTGATGGGGATTCGAACCTGGGACCCTACAATTCCTACTCCTACCTACATGCCCTAACCATTCGACTACGAGTTCATATGGTGGGTTAGGGCATTAAAAGAATATATTTGTTGGGTAAACGCCCCACCAAACCACTCCCACTTGGAATATACAGCTAACAGATGAGGGGTGTAACAGGGTACAATGAGACAGCTGTTTTGAAAAGCGGTGATGGAATAGACTGGGGGTATAGCAGGGTACAATGAGCGGCAGGTGTTCTACAAGTCCCCTTTTCCCTTTTTTAGGATTTAATGCATTAAAATAATGAACTAAAATTGCAATTACTCAGCAATTACCCATCCGAATTGAATGAAAAATAATCTATTCCCTCCGCCTTAATGATTCTCAAATGGTGTCCAATAGGTACAAAAAACGGTTGGATAGTTTAAGAGAACATTCATGTATAATGAAATTTCATTTCTCAAAGCGAAACCAATAGTGTGCTACGCACACTAAAAAAGCAAACAAGCTTGAGCAAAGTGAGGGCAGAAGCTTTCAAAAATTCATGTTTCGAGAAGTGAAAAAAAAATTCTTCATGCAGGGAGGAGTTTATTTTTCTGATTCAAACTTTGAATATTTCTTGAATTTGAACAATAGTTTTTCATGGGGAAAAAGAGTAAACAGCCCGAGCGAAGCGAGGGCAAAAGCTCTCAAAAATGTGTAATTCAAGCTCTAGAAAAGTCGACAAATGAGCTCTTTTCTACGGAATAAAGATCGAGAAAAAGGAACGAATTCAAATTTTTTTCATTTTTTTCACTACCTTTTTAACAAAATTCACTACTTTTTCACTACTTGCACTACCTGTTAGATACCCTGCAACTTTAGCAGCCAAAATTTTGAAAAAAGTTCATTTTTAACCTTCCTAGAACAGCTTGAAAATTCTGAAAAACACTAATAACTCGCTCGAGAGGCTCCAGTATGGTTTAAAACAGGTAGTCGTTGAAGTTGGCGGAGAGGCTCTGCGAGGGGTGATATGAAATAGCCATTCAAACTAGTCCATTAGGCTCAAAAAAATGACGTCGATGAGAAAGTTGGAAATTCGCCACAGGAACAGTCTATTTGAATTCGTTAAACTGTCGAAAAATTCAATAAAAATTACCTTTAGCACCTAAAATGTTGGTTGGGGAGGTGGGGAGGGGGGATTTCTTTCGATCTAGCCCATTTTCACACAAATTGGAGTGTGTCAGTTGTTTGAACATCATCAATTCACAAAAAAAATTTTAATATCATTCCGAAATAGGGGTGAAAAGAATAAAACTTGATTCGTCAGATTTTTCAGGAGTTTAATCAATAAATTATGAGTAAAATAAAAAAAAACTTCCTCATTTACACTATCATTACAATTTGTATAGAATTTTTCACAATACGTCCAAAGAATTTAACATAATATCACCTCCCCCCCCCCCCCTAATCACCTTGAAAACTTCAGATTTCAATTTAATCAAAATTGAAATTATCTGTCACAAGAAAAATAATAATAAGAGATACGAAAATATTCGTTCGAAACCGTCCACACTGCAAAATGTAACCTTTGAAAAATACCAAGAATTCGGATCCATTAAGACAAACTCGAAAAATACGAGTAAGTATTCACATTCCACAAACCAAATCAAGGACATAATATTTATTAAAATATCTCATCGATGGAAAAATATGTATTAATTTTCTGCGAGTTCGATCTTGAAAGCATTTCGAAGATGGTATCCTTGAAGTACGAGTATGGAAAATTTTGAACTCGTTCGTTCGACTTTTATTAATAAAGCAGCTTCCCATTTGGTTCTTCGATATATGAAAATCCCTCGCTGAATTTCTTTGATGGTGGACTCAAGACTGGCGAGGGTAGAATAGAATTTTCCCATATTCGATTGTAATCATTTTCGATTTCTGTCAGTTAAATTACATACTACATAATATTCGTTTCTGCTGTGCTGGATATATTCGCATATTTCTCTCTGTTTATCGACTTTTTAATATCGAATGATGAAAAATCATACATGAAAAATGAATTAAATCTACATTTTTTCAGCTAGAAAAATAGGTGAAGGAAGCAAACGATGGAAGAAAATCAATGACCTGCTGGAGTTTAAATTTTCAACTACGTTCAATTTGAAGGACCCTCTACAACGATTTCCTGCTTCATTCGAGCAAATTTCAAACCAAAAAAAAAAAATGTTGAAAATTGACTCGTTTTAAAAACAGTCACAAAACCTCCTCATCTCCAGACATATGCTCAGCTCTCTGTCTCTCACAAAACGACCTAAACTACACATTTGCACTCATCCGGTAAAATGACTACTAATTTCCAAGTATGTTCATATCCAATTACGAAAAATTCACACAGTATCATCTGCAAGAGAAACATAAACGTCTGCATAACGCTTTTAAAAACAAGATTATAGCCTACAACATGCATTGTGCAAAATACTACACACTACACAGCGATCTCTAATCAAATTTCAAAAACAGTAAACTTAATAAACGCAAGCAGCAATCTGGGTAAATTTTAAAAGCGTTTGGCTGTAAAATTATTCGTCTGGTAGTCTGATCTGTAGGCAAGTTTTTCGACACGACTATCCCATAAATTGCCTACTTCGAATTTCCCCGCAATCATAAAACTTCTACGTGGCGCGATTTTTAAAACCGCCAATGCGACCAATCAAATTCTAGGAAAATTATAAACTCGGTGTAATCCACGAATAAGTAGGAAAAAAAAGGCTGGCTAAAATATTATACGGCACATTAGGTTTCGGTATATACTCGTACGGATAGCGGCGTTTATTAATTTAAAATCACAATACGACGTAAATAGCCAATTTAGCGCTGAAAAGTGCGCCATGGAGAAGCGACGGCGACGGCGGCGCGACGGTGGCAAGAGGAGCAGAAACTAAACAAACGCCTGAGATATGCGTTTCTTATAAACCGCTTTTATCCATTTATAATACCCTCGAGTAGAGATATAGAGCGTGGCGCGTGAAATACACGTCGTTCTATATAGTGAAGTTGAGAGAAATCATCGCATAAATCTCTTCGCAAACAATTCAACTGCTATGGTATATATACCTTATACGATTTAAGTGGCAAAAGCATTACGCTATACGATGTAAATGAGTTTCATAACCCGAAGTTGAAAAAGATGAATGAACTTGAGATTCAACGAAGAAAGTGAGAGACAGAGACGATAAAGCGAATCAAAAAATGAAGCGGAGTCGTTAAAACATATTATAATCCCAGCCAGCATCGATACATAAAGAACGAAATTAGTCAATGACAAAATTCATCGCGAACAAGTGTAAAAGGTATTCGAAAAGTTGAGAAGGAAAAAACCACCCTTATGAAGAAAAAAAATGCTATTTAAAATAACATCTGCAGCGATATTGTCGCGTTTGTGGTAAGACTTTTGTCGATAAGAGCATTACGTATGTTAAGGTGATTATTTCAATAGGTATAGCTTGTCTACTTAGGTATATGTAGGTACTTGAAATATTATGAACACCTTACAATACCTACCTACGTAAAGAACATAAGCGTGGCATTGAAGAAAATTAAATACGATACGAGCTAAGAACACTACTCTCTAAATTTGAAACAGTCAATTTCACTGCTTAGCAGTCACGACATTTTGCCTTTTTAAAGCAGTAGTTTTTTTTACTGCAAAACAGTGAAAAATTACTGAATTGGTCAGTAAAAAATCATTTTGACTGACCAATTCAGTAATTTTTTACTGTTTTGCAGTAAAAAAAACTACTGCTTTAAAAAGGCAAAATGTCGTGACTGCTAAGCAGTGAAATTTGACTGCTTTAAATTTAGAGAGTACACAATACACCATCTTCAGTTGATTCATCGAAGCATGCATGATGAAGGTAGGAGTAAGGTGTACCTATTGGCAGAATAGAAAAGCCTTCTGCGTGAAACAAAGACAGCCTTTTTTGATTTGACGTGTAAATACATATTTATTTAACCTGTTAATCCAGGAGCTCAAGTAATGCTCATTCATAAAAGAAAAAAAAATCAACAGGCAAATAAATATTTCACCAAGGATAAGCACGTTTAAAATTTTATATTTCTCATACATAAGATCAATCCTTGAGTTTGGAATACTAGTCTGGTTTCCTCATACCAAAAAATTCATAAAAGAACTTGAAAAAATTCAAAACAGATTTCTAAAATACATATATTTAAAGACCTTCGAATATTATCCTCATGACCTAACTCAAAAGGAACTGTTAGAAGGATTTGAAATCAACTCATTAGAAAAAAGGAGAGAAATAATAGCACTGATGTCCCTATTATGATGTTATCCATGGTAACATAAATAACCTTTTGGGAAAAATCAATTTCTGGGCCCCCAAAATCCATTCTAGACAAAAAAACAAACAAAACATTCTCCTTGAGCAATTACCATACATCTAGGATGAAGGTGTCTCCTATGAATAACGTCATGGGCATCTCAGATACTTTTCTCAGTAGATGTGCAGATGCTGACATTTTTAGTATGGGTAGGTCAGCCTTCAGGTGTTTGGTGAGGGGGGCATGGGAGTAGGCCAATAGGGGCATGGGTGCACGGGAGTTATTTGTAGGCCACCTTGTTATTACCCTGTTATTATTATTATTATTATTTCCACTGCCTCTTAGATTTCAATTCTGTTTTTTTTTACTCTCTTTTTTAGACTCTCGGTTTATTTGATAGTGTAATTATTCACTTGTTTGGTGGGGAGGGGGGATGGTAATATTTCTCATTTTTTGCTTTTTTATTTTTGTATTCTTCATTCTTTTGTTGTATTTTGTTTTTCTTGCCGATGTTCTGCGTTATTTTCTCTCGCTCTTTATGATTATGTGATATTATTATTATTACTTTTTTATTTGTTATTAATAGTAATCCGGCACTCCCCTCGCCTATAGGCATAGGGGTGTCGTTAAGCATATGCGTGATAAAAATCTTGTTTATTATTACTCAAATAAATTTCAATTTCAATTTCAATTTTATTATTTATTTTTTTGTTTTTTGTTTTGCTTTATTTTTTGGTTGGTTTCATTATTCTTTCTTTTTTTGTTTTATGTTTTTCCCCTATTTTTTTGTTTTTTCTTCACTTTATGAATCACCACTTATTAATGGTCTTATCGCTTTTTCTTTTGTTTCTGATAATTGCTCACTTTACCTCCTTATCTTCTGTATTTTTTATTTTTTTTTGTAGATATTTTTTATTTCTTTTTCTTTTCTGTTTATAAAGTGATATTTAGTTTTTATTCTTCCTTAGTTATAATCAGTCTCTCCTGTAATTGGCTTCTGGCTGTTGGAGAGACCTAAATTGTTTAAATAAATGAATAAATAAATAAATTGGCATGGACATGGGGCATCAATGATCACTAGGATGAGTCAATTTTCAACTTTTTTTTTTACAAAAAAATTGATGAATTAACCCCCTCTTTTTCACTCAAAAAAAACCTCAAAATTTCAACATTGTAAAAATGATGTTTTCAAAAATCGAATAAAAATTGTTCATTACCCCCCCCCCCCCCCACTGAATTGTGGTGAGGGGAGACAAAGTTACAGTTTTCTCAAACTTTTTTTTTACTGTTAGGTGGCATTATAGCCTCACTGTCTTGGCAGTGGATTATGTAACGATTCCTTCATATTTGTGCTTGTATACAGTCTAACATTACGAGTAAAAAAAACTTGAAAATCATCAGCACCGCAAGAATTTTTTTAAAAAAAGGGAAATGAATGGAAAAGGGTGAAAATATCCATAACATCAAAGTCTACGTCTAGGAGATTTTTTCAACATTTTTTCACTTCAAAATTTTACAGTTTTGTTGTGAACCTGAAACTTTTTTTTTTCAAAAATTCCCCCGAGTCTTGCTTTTTTTACCAAAAATTAACTTCCAGCAAAAATGTCCTCTTAAGGAACAAAAAATGTTGGTTTTGAGAGTAAAATAAGAATTCATTGCATTTTTGAGTTACATGTAAAATTTTAGTTCATTTTGATGAATCGTTTCTGCAGAGAGATCACTAAAATAGTATAATCAAACTTGAATTTTTCAAGTTGAAAATTCAATTTTTGGGTCCAGAACTTTAAGTATTGAAACAAAAGTTGAAATTATAGTTATTTTAAGTCCTGCATAACATTTTTATAGGTTGGAAGAATATTTTAAAGGGAAATCGCGGAAATTTGTGTGAAAATTCTCTTTATTGTCGGACTAAAAGTTTGAATTTTGGGGCTTAGGTAAAAATCGTCGTCATTTTTCAGTTTAGTGCGGAATTTTAAAATTCAATTCGGCGGATTGGAAGGGTAAGTTTATCTGAACACAGCGGACAATGATTGGAATCTGATCAAACCTGAGTAGATCTAGGTCAGTGATCAGGTCAGATCACAGTTTTGATCGGATTAGATTTCTTCAGACCTGATCAGATCCAACAGGGGAGACTTCATTGAATCTAACAAACTAGATATGATAAGAACTGGTTGATCAAGCCAGTCATATCTGATCAGATCTGATCAGATCCGATCCGATCATTTCCCTCCCGAGAAGTCACGAAAATTCCCTGAAAAATACCCAATTTGAGGCTAAAAGTTTCAATTTTCGAGTCCAAGCGAAAATCTTTGTCATTTTTGAATTCAGTGCAAATTCTAATCCATGTATTTCGATGGATTGAAGTCATGAAAATTCACCAAAAAATTCTAATTTTTGAGGATAAGAGATTCAATTTTTGAGCCAAAGTGAAAATCTTTTGAAAAATTTTGACCTATATCGAGAAGTTCTTGAGATATGTTTAATTGTTTATCCGAAGTGAGGAAAACTTGCCAAAAAAAAATAATTTTTGGGGCTAAAAGGTTCAATTACGATGCCAAGTAAAAATCATGGCAATTTTGGAGTTCATGTAGGAAATTTTAATCCATTTCGATAACTTGCAAGGATATGTTCAACTGAAAACGCGAAAACTCTTCAAAAAATTAAAATTTTGGAGGCTAAAATTCCAATTTTGTGACTATAATAAGTTTTGAGGCAAAAATTTCAATTTTGGAGTCAATAAAGTAAACAATTACATATTGTCATTTTCAAATTTAGAGCAAAATTTTATGCTATTTTGATGGGTCACAAGTGTATTTCATTTCAAGCGCATAAACTGTTTTGGGGGAGGGGGACTGTTGGAAATTTATGCAATATGCGTCAATTCTTCGAATTAATTTTCAAAAAACTGAGTTCATTGAACTTGAATGTAGGTGGAACAGCTTGTGTTGGTGTTTTTTATGGGTCAATGAGACAGAAGAAATACACCTAAATTACACAAAAAATGCACTTGAAATGCAATAAAATGCAGTTATGCGAAGGCCAATGGGTCCTTCTCATCTGAAGCGAAATCTAAAATCAAGAAAATTATTATGTTCATTTTTTTTCGTAACCCAAATAAATATAGGAATACAGCATTTACTTTCTACAACTCCCCCCCCCCTTCTCCAGTCAACTAAATGATCGCCTTCTCGATTTGATGTATACTCGTATTGATCCAAACACCTTCAAAATAATGCTCAATTATAAGATTTTCAAAAAAATATTTACAAATATTTCAATTTTGTGAAATTTAAACATGCTTGAAATATTGCACGACAATGCACTTTTTCGCCTTCCAAAAAATCTCCCTTTTGGTGATTTCAATCTTTCATCTGCCTCCTTGAAAATGTTTCAGAAAAAATTTTCAATATTACAACATTGTTGACACTTTAAAATTATGACGTAAGATTTCGATTCCAACCCCCCCTCTCCCTCCCTCTCCGGTTAATAAATGAAATGTAATACATACAACCTTGAAAATAAGTTGAACTTGATTGTGCCACAAATAAAAATTCGTTTGCATCTTCAAAAAAAAAATCCACTATAATGATTGCAAATCCAAAAATCATCCCTCGTAAAGTAGATCGCGGTTTTGACCAAATTCAATGGAGATCTTCATTTCGAGTTGACAGTTATTCAGGATTTTTTGTTTTAGCTCCGCGGTGCCTTTGGAAGGGAGATGTGGGTCCTCAAAGAGAAAGTGTTTTCAAAAAAATCGTGATTTTTTCCCTCTAATCTCTACTCAACCGAATTTGGAAAAGATGACCCATTTCCAAAAGATAACATTTGAGATTCTATGTCCACCTAAGCCACCGCCTTCAAAATCCAAAACCATTTTAGGGTTTGACTGAGTGGTTGGAAACTTGCAAATCGCTTAATTTGGGTAAATTCGTGTTTATATAAAAACTGCATACTTTCCAATCCAACTGAACAGACTTAAATCCCTCCCCTCTCTTCCCTTCCTCCTCTGAATTGTCCAATAGCGAAAATTCTGAGCATTTTTGAATCACGTTCCAGCAATTCAGAAATAACCTACTGGGTGGATCGCTCAAAAAAAAAAGTTGGCCGAATTTGACCAAATTCACATTTTGAGTCGAGTTACCCACAAAAAATTCCAGCCCCTTTAGGTGTTCCTGAAGGTGATATATGGCCATATGGGCCCTCAAAGAAGAACATATCTGGAAAAAAATCGTGGTTTTTTCGCTCCTGTCACTACCCAACCTGTTATGGGACAAATAGCCCAGACCCAAATGAAAGTATTTCTGATTCTGCGTCGATCTACGCTATCTTCGTCAAAATTCGAGACCATTTTCAGCTAGGATTCTACTGATTACTCGTGTTTCTGATGGAATATTATACTCCCATATCAGCACACCCTGTATATTAAAACCATATTCATCGACTCGGACATAAAAAAGCAAACCGTAGCGGAGCTCCCGTTTGAAAAAACCCCCATCGACTTTTTCACTAACTCTAAGCCTGGTAATGATTTGGCTTACGAGTAATAAGTACTATACTCGTAGTACATCGAGTAAACAGTAAAAATTGAACCATAACACGAAAATTATATTCCCTCCACGATGGTAAATTTCCAAGCTGTGGGCAAGTAGGCCGGGCAGGGCTGTCCTATGATGGCGTGCTCGTAAAAACGTCAAACATAAGACTATAAATTCGCATAGTTAGCGCAAACTGTGAGCACTGGTTAATTGGCAAAGGAATCTATAATATATCAAAGGAGCTTTCTCCGGCGCATTTTATCTATGTCTGCCGACTGCCACTTCATACATACGGAGCTAGAATGCGCCACGATTTATCACGCCATCTAGTAGCAAAGCAAAAAGCACCCGCAATGTGAAAATTTTTTTCCAAGCTTTACGTACGAGTTGGAGGTTTGCGACGAGACGACAGTAGTATTCCATCGATAACACCGCCACCTCCAGTCCCAGTCCTCCACCTCGGCAGAGAACGTCGTATACACACACATACTCGTAAAACGCATTCGACGAAAGTAAAAAGGAATACGGGTATAGAATTGTACTGAAATTAAGCAATAAATAGAACACGAACGAGCTGAAATCGAAACGATTTTAAATCGCATGGCACGCACATACGTAACAAGGTTTAATTCATCTTTTTCACGTCGATTCAATACGAGTACCTACGACTTGTACCTTGCTTGTATATACCTAGACCTACTACCTAATACTGCCCTGTTGGAAATTCAATGAATGTCGAATTGTATAGTTGTATTGAGGCTCGAAATACCCCGAATACAATGGTCATTCGGAACGATAAACCCGCACGTATTGGACAATGGACGTTGAAAAAATACGAGGTGCATGTACTTTTTTCATTATAAACGAATTTAGAAGTGCTTCTCCATTCGTTGCCCTTTTCAAGATTTCGTCAAACGAGTTCATTCCATCTTCGACGTAAAAAAAATCGTTTGATGAATGTGAAGGAAATATTTACTTATGTATAAATGAGCTCACTTTACTCAAAAACATTTTACGTATATTTTATGAAAAAGCTCAAAAAATCGAGGATATAAAACAGCTTTTTTGAATTTTTAAAATTCATAAAAATTCAACAGGACATGCTCTTTTGATCCAGCTTGATTTCGTTCAACTCGAAAAGCGCCAGTTTAGTAGGTTCCTTAGTCAGAAATTCATATCGAGGTAATTTTAATACGCTCTGCAATTTTTTCCACCATCTTGGAGACTTATTTACAAGCAGGTAATTACAAAGATAATTTCTCAAAGGTAAGCTCGAACCAAAAACAAGCCGACACGACACTAGTGAAGTAAACAGATCTATTATGTACTTATTAAATTGAGCCAAAGGCTTTGTACTGTTTTTGAAAGCTTCAAATTACGTAAGTAGAGATAC
Organism: Planococcus citri; assembly: GCF_950023065.1. Lineage (NCBI taxonomy): Eukaryota > Metazoa > Arthropoda > Insecta > Hemiptera > Pseudococcidae > Planococcus > Planococcus citri. The sequence goes on from NC_088681.1 coordinate 52,920,346, forward strand.
CACAAAAAGCAAACCTCGAGGCTATCGGCTATTCTGGAAGTAAATACTATGTAAATAGGGAACGATATACTCGTCGTAGGTACTTTATCTAAGATGTTCATTGTGACGATATTTTCTTAGGAATTCTGCAGGTTTTATGCAAAAACTGTTGAATTATGTTTCATTTATATTTAATGGGAAAATTCACGAAGGTAAAGCTTTCAAAAAAAAGGGATTTTCACAGGTTGAAAATTTTTTTTTTCGGTGGATACCTCTTTTTTAACCAAACTTTTTCCTAATGACTTTTAAAAAATTTGAAAGGCCAGTTTCCATAAATGCTTAAAAGTCCAAAATTTGGTAAGACTGAGACAAAAAGTTGGAATTTGGTCATGGTTTACCCTATTTTTGAATTTCCAAATCGATTGGTGCAAGTTTAAAGTGTTTCTGAAGCCTTCAGCGGATGTTTGAAAATTTCAAATTCCGGGAACATTTTCATTTTAAAAAAAAAAACGAAAATAAAATTTAGCTTATCCCTACTTTTAAAAAAACTAGGATTAACTGCCTTTGTGATTCGTTCGATTGTTTCAAGACACAAATTTTAAAATCACCCTCTGATGTTCAAATTCTTAATTTTTTTCGAAGATTATTTTTGAAAAGGGCAAAATTCTGCTAGCCGAGGAGCCCGCTTAAGGATCTATTGCCCCCCCCCCCCGGTGGATCCTCTGGGACAACTTTTTTCTTAAAGGGGGAGTCCTAAGGAACATTTCTAGCCCTTGTACTAAAAAAAAACTGGCCCTACATACAAAATGGCGGGCATTTTGATTGACAACATAGGACTTGAAGCACAAAATTTTTCAAACCGTACAAAGGTAGATCGAAAGATCAGGCAAAAATTTATCACCTGTCAAAATTTCAAGTGCTAAAGAGCGTGTTTCGATTTTTGGTGAATTTTTGAAAATTAAATTTAGGCCAAAAATGAGGGGGAAAATCAAAATTTTACCAAATTAACCAAGAAAGCAGAAATTTGGGATATACCCTATTTTCTACATGCCAAATCAATTGGAAACTGTTTCAAACCGTTTTGAGCAGTTCTGGAGCCTCCAGCAGATTTTTTAAACTCGAAATTTCCACAAAATTTCATCAAAATGGAGTTGGAACTGCTGAAATTTATTCTGCAAACAAATTTCGAAGCGTTACGAAGTACTGCAGGTAAATTTCAAGTCGTTTTGGAGCCTCCAGCGACTTTTTGAAAATTACTGGTGTCTCCAACAGAACTTCAAATTTTTACAAAATTTCTGAAATTTACTCTACACTCCAATTTTAACACCCTCTGAAGACGACTGCAGGTGGGTTCAAGTCATTTTGGAGCCTCCAGCGACTTTTTGAAAATTACTGGAGTCTCTAGTATATTTTTGAAACTTGAAATTCCCGCAATATTTTACCAAATGGAGTTGGCAAGCTGAAATTTACTTCGCAAACTAATTTCAATGCGATATGAAGTTGACTACATGGTGGTTTCAAAATTGTTTTGAAGCTTCCAGCTACTTTTTGGAAATTTCAATTTTCCAAAAAACGCCATACGACCTTTCAAAAAGTCGCTGGAAGCTCCAAAACGACTTGAAATCCACCAGCAGTCGACTTCGTAGCGTATTGAAATTAGTTTGCAGGATGAATTTCGACTTTTCATCTCCGTTTGATGAAATTTTGGGGAAATTTCAAGTTTCAAAAATCTGCTGGAGGCTCCAGATTTGTTTTCACTTTTAAGAATCCAAAAACTATCAAATATCAAGGCGTCGTCGCAGGAAACCTTTCACTCTTACAAGACTCGTACTTAATTTTAATATCTAATATTCATTGTGACATTTAACAAACCAAATAAAAATAATGTCCAAAAAAATTCAACTTCAAACACCGAAAAAGCTAGAAAAAGCAACCTAAAAAAATGGCAAAACGGGAGCATTTTAATGCAAAAAAAAAAATACAAAAAATAAACATAACGAATTGAATGTTTTGGTTTTTAATTTTAAAAAGTCCGATAGAAAATCGATAAGCTTTGACAATTATTGGCAAAACGAAACAAAACTGACAGTTTTTAACAAAAGGAATGATTTTCTGAGAATTTTGTTAAAAAACGAGATATCCTCACAATTTTCGGAAAAAGCAAGACTCTGACAATTTTAGCAAAAAGCAGAACTTTTTGGGAATTGTTGCCAAAAAATAATTATTTTTGGGCAATTTTTAACAAACATCAACCTAAGCAAGGTCTTTTGGATCATTTTAAGTAAAAAAAATAATAAAAAGCAAAAATTTGACAATAATTTCAAAAATTAGCAATTTTTGGAAAAATTATTGACAAAATAATAAACAAATTTTTTCGAAAAGTGATTTTTTTTTGTTAATACTTTTGAAAATTTTGGGCAAGAGTGTGAATTTTTAATTTAAAAAAACTAGAATTTTTGGCAATGCGTAAGTAAGCCTTTTGAACAATTTTTAGAAAAAAGTAAAACTTTTTGGAATTATTCCGGTAAAAACCGAGAATTTTTGGGCAAAATTCAAGACTGACAATTATGGCAAAAAGCACGAATTTTTGGCAATTACCTAATGGCAAAATAAAAAAAAGGTACCTATTTGCAATCTTTGTTGAAAATAGGTATCATTTTTTGGGATCTTTTTAAACAAAAAAGCGAGACATTTGAGTATTTAGGGGAATTTTTGGCGAAAAAGTGGCCATTTTTAGAAACGAGATTACATATTTGGAAATACTGACCAAAGGAGAGGCTTTTTGTTATTTTTGGCAGGGAAGTTGACTTGGGCAATTTTAGCAAAAAGCAGAGCTTTGTAACCGTAACGTTGAAAGTGCACTGTAGTAAGTCATTGATATGATTAAAATTTTTTTCTACAAAACGTTCAAAAAAATTGAATTTTCAAAAACTTTTTTTTAAAGGTAACTAACAAAAGGTTACTTTTACTAACTTTAGTAACTTGATTACGTAAAAAATAACCGAGCACGAGCCCCGAAAACTCTTGAACTCGCTCTCCTATCTGAACGAATTCAAGCATGATCGAAAGAGCATGTCTTGAAACCCTCGTGACCAAAATTTCAAGTGCTTAAGTTCACTTTCGGATTTTTGAAGAATTTTTGAAAATTTGAAACATTCAAAAAAGCTGTTTTAAAAGCAATTTCCGAACTTTTTCATGAGACCATATTTTTTTCAAAGAAAAGTGAACCAACGAGAATAAATTTCTCTAATTCAACTTCCACACATCAGCAACCGTTAGTTTTGGACCATTCTGGAGCCTCCAGTGATTTTTCCATTTTCTACAGAAACTTCATGCCACTTTAGAAAGGCCAAAAATCAACCTCAGCACCTATAACTTTGATCGGTCTTATTAATTTGGGCACCCTTTCGAATATTTCAAGTGGTTAGAGCAAAATTTCCAGGAAAGCCAACTCAAAAATGAATTTTTAAAAGTATAGTATTTCATTTAAAAGTTTAAAAATCAACCTTGAAACAGTTTTTTTGAAGTTTTCAAAATTTTCAAAAATTCGCTAAAAATCCACACGAACTTTTAGCACTTATAAATACTGTCATAGTATATATGGCCTTTAGTACAAGGAATAATCCTCACGATTATTCCTTGGAATAAAACATGTAATACAACCGTAAGTAGGCGAAGTACCACGAATAACCTAGAGAAGGGAGATAGAATAGGTACCTATGATAGGTAGGGGAACTTGTTGTAATGAAGGTTGGTTTACATTGGCTCGGTCTAGTATGTTGTCAAGAACTAGGAACGTTTTAATTTTGTCAAACATCGTGATTATATCGGTTAATATTGTACTTTGTTAATTATTTGCGAATTCGCGTATAAAATATGTTATTTCTTTATACAAAGTTATCTAAATTGATTGTTACCTTTAAATACTAATAAATCGTGTAGTGTTTAATGGTGGAATCGTTTATTTCGTGTAAAGAACCTTTTTATCGTATTCGTGGTGTAAATTAACATTATAGTGAAAGATAGAGTCAGTAAGATAGTCAGGAGTCTCTGAAGAACTGTATATATTACGTGTAGATATCTTGCTGGTTGAAACATTGGGTTTTAGGTCTTTCTTAGCATAAAACTCTATCAAAACTACTACTTTTATCCTTTCAATACAATAATACATATCACAGGATAATCCAAGTGAACACCACCATCAATCAACATGTTCTTCATAATAATACCCAACGCCAACAGCTACACAACATCAAACAAACCAGCCCTTTCCCACTAAACTATTTTACAAACAAATACAACAAATCAACTTACCTTCGGGCATTAATTTTTCACACATTCGATTCGAATTCCAGTCCATCTTCGATATCTTATACGTATAATATAGGTCTACAAAAACACATCAAAATTACATGTAGTAAATAGATAGGTAGTTGAAAATGGTAAAAATAAATACAAATTATAACATAATGGTAAAATCGAAAGATGCTAATTTATTCATATAGCACCACGAACACTAACGTGACGTAAACCAAATAACTGGCAAGTTAATTATCTTGGAAAGAGTTCGCAATCCAAATAAATTCGTCGATAGGTTGACTATCGACTTTTACATTACCTTTTCTGTACAACATCACGAACACCTTTCCAACTAATACAACGAAAACGAAACGAAAAAAAAAATTGAAAGTAAAACCTAAAAAGGAATAGAATACCCATCACCGGAATTTATCATGCAAATAAAATACGTCACATTTAAAATAGAACACACAAAAAATCACGTAAGTAAATATAATTTATTTGAAAAAAAAAAGGAAAAGGAAAAGAGGACAGACAGAAAGGGGTAGAAGAGAAAAAACACAAAGAAAATAAAACATAAAACTTGAATATTAAAAAAAGTGTACTATAGAGAAAAAAATATCCCAGAACGGTAACATGGGATATGCTCCAAGTAACACATTTAAAATAATCATTAAAATATCATAGTATCAGATGATAGATTACTGCATAAAGTACTATTAAAAATATACGAAAAGTAAACAAGAAAACACATAAAAGTTCCGAATGTATAAGTAAAACGATATTACACAAACAGGGTACGAATATAAATGTGCAAAATTGTGCACAAAGCTCGTCAATAATTGAGCAAAATTATTTTTAAAGTCTATAATAAAAGAATAGAAATAGATTAAAGAAATGGCTTGGTAAAGGTATGCAGGAAAAATAAGTATCAATAATTTTGATCACACGAGTAGCTTAAAAATATGCATCACATTTGAGATCTTATAATTTATCAGATAAGCCTTAAAATAAATTCATTTTTGTGAAAACATCACTGCTATGGTACTTTTCAGTCCATAGAACCACAGCTATAATATAGCTTCTCACAGAGCTATGAATATTATTCAGGGTAATCAAGGCAAAATAATGCAAAACATTGCTCAGGAAACAAGCCAGAAAAAAATATTATTGATCGAAAGCAAATATCAACGAAAATGAAAACTACGTTGAAATATTAGGGGAAAATAAAGACTAGTGTTTTCAAAATGAACCAAATACTACGAAAAACAAATAATCGAGGCATTGATCGCATTGGCACTCTATTCGATCGATTTTCACATTATACTTCGACTACATATCTACCAAGCTTGAAAAACAAGCACCCGCATCAAAACACATATTCCCATTAATAGAGCGATACCAAAACCTAATCTGAAGGTTGAAAATTGCTTAATCGATTCACGATCATCATAACCAAACAAATACAATAAACACAGACACAAATACAAACAACTTGTCACAAATAAAAGGGATCTGAGATATGCGAAATGCCCAAGCGTAGGAGAAAATTATTCTAAATTGAGCAGAATGCAACACAAACGACAAAAAAAAAAATAATAATAAAAAATATGTGAACAAGGCAACTACTCAACGCTCAGAAGGTATCAAAGAACCTTTAAGCCAATAATTAGGCCTGCACAACCTTGGTAATAAACCGAATAAATATTTTGATATCACAAACAACGATAATAAATAAAATATGTTTTAAAAATATCATCCATGCGATAATCTCCATCTTCAAAGGTCGTACATTGAATTAAACAAAATTGATATGACTCGAATAAAGTCGAAGGACGAATAAATGCTTCAATCCATTTACCTACTAATCACCGTATCTGACTTTTCTGTAGATCATAAAAGCAGTTCCACCTAAGATGATCAACGTAGGGAATCCTAAACCGATAGCGATGATGAGGAAAACCATCATAGAAAACTCAGGCTCCGGCGAGCTCCCAATTCCGATCAAGAATGACCTAAAATAAAAAAGAAATTAATTTCTGTCAACTCGAAACTTTACAAAAAATCATGTTCAGTGGTACGAACCACGATGAGTAATTAGTTCTTCTATAAAATCCATCTCCACTCCAACCAAATGAGATGTTTGCAGATACAACTTTGATCGGGAATCCTCGTAAATCGAGTAATAAACTAGAATTGAGAACTGTATCGCTTAGAGAGCGAGTTGCGTTGACGATATCGTACTCGAAGGTTTTCGTTGAATTTGATACGACTTTATTGGACGATGTGTAGACAATTGGAAGCCACTGCAAATACCCGCTGTGTGCTTGATTTATATCGTTGTCGTTTCCAACGCGTAATGTATCCAACTGGTAATGAAAAGTAATTAAAATGAATTAATATTGAGTTTAGTAAACGTAATCAAAAACATTTATAAGTATAACGTCGATATCGTGTTTTTAAATTGATAACAGAACATAACAAGAGCTAATTTGCTACTCATGGACCTCATCGTGTTCTACGTCAATGAACTATTTTCATTGCAAGAATTCCATTGATAAAAAATATTCAACTTACTATAAACACTCCCGGAGTATTTTCATCATCTAGCGTTTTCTTAGCTGATAGTCTCACTTTGGAGTTTTCATCGTTCAAACCGAACGTTACGTATTCGATCGCAAATCGAGATCTATCATAAGACGTAGTTAAATTATCGATGACTAGATCTACCTGCGAACTGTTTTCAGTATGCAACAAATGAGGTAACTCTTCAGAATGGCCATCATTTCCAAAAACTGAAGCCTGATAGAAAAATAAAGACACATACGTTAGTATGAAATTAAAACGATCATAGTTGAAGAGCGATATCAGTATAAAAAGCCTCACCGTAATATTTATCACACCTGTTTTGGTAATATTTTCATGTTGGTAACCATCAGCGCTGAGATAATAAAGAATAGAATTACTGGGTATATCATCGAGGAACCCTCCTATACTCCAGTTGAAGTATTGAGAAGGCATCTTTATGTTTTGAGCAGCGTCGCTGTGTAAAATTCCTGAATCGTCTTGATCGTTGAATTCGTAAATCTGTACAAAATAGTACGGTATTAATGCTGGCATCTTTCAAAAACACTCAATGAACAATGAGCCATGGAATACTCACGTTATTGATCATCACACCGAAGATGTAAAACGGCCAAGATGTAAAACTGATGGATTTCTGTTTGTGTTTTTCGTAGTTATCCCAATCTACAGACATGTTGGAATGAGGGGGTAATGCGAACATGGTTAGAGTTGGTTTCGAGTCGAAATCCCATACGTAGTAGAGCACATCTGCAGGTCCTTCGGCTTTAATCATTATCAAATTTCCACATGTTGAATTGCAGTATGGGTTTACGAGATGACTAAGCTGTCGAAGAATTGAAATGAAACACAATGAAAAGAGTACGATTAAAGATAAACGATGGCTAATTCAAAGTGTTTACTCACCTTTCTGCTCGTTTCACATAATACTTGATTTATATCACAAAAGAGAATGATAAAAGGGACGAAGAAAAGAATTCTACTGTAGCAGAACATTTTCATGTGATATCTAACACGTAGCCTGTGCTAAAGTTTGTACATCACTGTTCGGTTACTGTAATTTTCAGTACTCTGGATACTTCTGCATCGATATCAATCAATTAACAAACGATTAAAGAACACAAAGAACTAGATAGTTGACCAAATTCACAACCATAATTGAAATGTCTAGACATGTTTTCATTTTCTATGTTTCCTATCTACAAAATCCTCTCTTCTCTCTTTCCTTCCACTGACTCATGACTGAAGGCGTATTCACACTCAGCATACAAACAGAGCGCATTCTATGCTTCCTAAAATAACATCGCAACTTGATTGGTTGACGACGATATGGAACTCGGTGACGTCATCTAAGCATAATTTTAAATTTTAAAATTTAAAAAACATCATTCTTTTCAGTTTTTGAGTTATTATTATGTTTTCCAATTTTCCATAAAATAAAAACTTGATAATTTGAAGTTTGAACTTAGCTAGTGTTGGAAAAAAAAATTGGAAAAGGAACAAAGAACAAGAACAGCCAACAGGAGAGCAATAATAATAATTAATTTTTGATAGAAAAGAAAAAGAACAAGAACAAAAACGTGAAAAATACCAGTACTGAGTTCGTTCTTTACTCGATCGTCGTTCTCTCTTTCAAATTCTTTCATTTTTTTTTTTTTTTTTTTTTTTTTGATTAGAATATGTTCCTTTTTTCCTTTGTTCTAAGAAAAATCAGGCTAATGATCGTATTTTCATTTAAACGAATTTTAGACCATGGATGAGTAGGTAATTCAATTCAAATTAAAGACAAACAACTATAGAAGCTGCAGCTGGTGAAGAGCGTTCAAGTGCATATCTATTATCTATTTGTATGTATCATCTATTTGTAACTATGCAAAAATAATCAATTCAATATTGATGGTGTTCTTTCTTTCAAGCATACCTATTTTTATTCACAAAAAATATCGTAGCCTATCGTTTTTCTGTCATCCTACAGGCTACACTCCTGAGAAATATTATCACAACGTACCTATATTATAAATTCGATAGTAAATTTTTCCTATCTTAAAAACCAGTTCCTAACTAATTTGGAATTAGGTATAACTTGTAATTTTTTTTTTTTTGGAGTACTGTGTACTAATTTCCAGAGTGAAAAAAAGAACAACTTGCTACCACTGAACTTGAATTACCTACCTCTTGATTTTAAATACCTACCAAATCAAGTTCATGAAATTTTCGATAACATTCGAGTAAGTAAGAGGCGTTTTGTAAACAAGTTTTCACTAAATCATAACGAACCAACGAACTCGAGTTTAGTTTTTACAAAAAATGAATACTCACTTGAATCAGCTTTTTTTCTCGCTCTTGTAGGAAAAAAATTTTTCCCAAGCTGACGCTGACTTAAAATTAAACGATTGTGAGAATAAGTAGGTATTATAATAAAAAAAATATGAGTTATACTATTTTTTTTTTTTTGCATTTTCATAATACTATTATTACATAAAGTATATTGTATAAAAAATATACGCGTATATAAAAATGTACTCATATTATTGATAATAAACATCTCTCTCGGTGTTGTTTTCAATGAGACAGTACACCAGAAAAATGTGTACGATGCGATGCCGGCCACAAAAGCAAGACGTGACCACAATATTACAGAATAAAATTAAAATAAGAAATATTTTAATATCACAATTGACAAACGATTAAGAGGAGACACGTATCGCCATCATTATGTCGAATAGCCCGTGGCTATGACCTTTATTATTACTTATAGTGCATTATGATGGTAACTTGTGCCAATTGATTTGATGTTTGATATACAAGTATCAAACTACAACCAACGGCTGCTCCCTTTGGGCTAAGTATCGGTATCATCATCAGCTATTTCTCCAGGTCCGTATGTATGGTGAACTTTGCGTAGGGCAGAGGAACTTGGCGAATTCTGTATTCCAATTTATCGACTTGGCACCGACTGGTTCTAGCATGTTGTTCCATAAAGCGTTCGATGCTGCGAATTTATAGACACGTTTGAGAAGGATGTGATGTTTATAGAGTAATTTAAAAAGCGAGGTTGAAGCGACAGGATGAGAATTTTTGCTTTTTTAGGCAGACGTGCGATGAGAGCAGCGAATAGGTATTTGGAATGTAGAATTCAATTTTTTTGTTGGAATCAAATTTGCAATTCCTTCAAAAATATTTATAGAAATGGATGGGTTTATCGAGTGATTCAAAACTACTCCAACTGCCTACTTAGAATCATCGAACTGGAAATTTTTATGGCATTGGACCAACGAATTGATGGTGAGTCATAATAGGTTATACCACAGGACAAACAATGGCGAGGAAGGATATCACTTTTCTTTTTTCAACAGTTTGGAAGGAACTTGATCCAAAAAACATCCAAAGGTAAAAAATGAAAAGTAAAGCTAGTAAAAGGTACTTCTCGATCATGACCAATGAAATTGAAAGCAGATATTTTCAAATAGGTACCCGATGATAATATTAAATAAACCGGGTATTAAGTGAAAGACGGAAAAATAGGTATAATTTGGAGTTTAGAAGGGTGGTATTTTCATAGACAAGGAGAAAGTTTCAGATCATTAGAGAAGGTGACATCATTTAATACAATCATGTATCTAGAATGTACTCGCATTTGGAAAGTTGAAGTCTTGAAGGGTGAATCAGGAATCTATAGAATTATTATGGATACAGATTCTCAAGTTGATGCCAAATCAATACCTGACCTTCGTCAGTGCGAAATTAAATTATGCTTTGGATAATTTCTATACAAGATGGTAAAATTGGATACTAAAATATATTACCCACTTCGACAAAACTTCATTGTTTCAACTTTTTTATTTTGTTTTAAATTCTAAAAAACACCACAAATAATAGATACTTTTTTCCAGAATCCATCCCTCGCCCCATCCTTTTAGAAGAGGATCATACGTCAAGTCAGAACGAAACAAAAAATAGGTATAATTTTTCAAAATTTTAAAACCAAGTTTCTTCAAAAAAAATTCTCAGCATGTTTAAAAAATACTCTAAATTCAACTAAACCCTAAATAAAGATGTACTCTCAAAATTCCAGAAATTTCAAAAAGTGCACTAGAAAAACACACAAAAAAAAAGAATTACCTACTTTTGTTTTTTGTTATTTTACAAAGTAATTTATTCTCGAAAATATTCAAGAAAAATGTCTTCATTCATTTTTGTAATATTTCTTTCAAAATATTAAAGGTTTTAAGCTTTTCAAGTTTCATTCATTTTTTTTTTTTTTTTTTTTTTTTGTAAGTTAAACTGAGCTGAGACCAGAAAATTTGAAAAAAATGTCCAAATCAATTTTTTAAATTTTTGTTAGTATAGATTTTAATGATTTAATATTGAAAATTTTGAGCTTTCTTGGGGGGGGATAAGATGTTTGAGAAGTACGCATTTGATTTTATCTGTTTTTTTTTTTTTTTTTTTTTTTTTTTTCAGATCAAATTTTGAGAAAAGGATCTGAGTTAATTTTTATTCATCAGATTTTTTTTCAAAATACCGAAAGTTTGAGATTTTTGATGGAGGAAAGAAGAGAGGGGGTGAGAGGTACGAGATAATAATATTGACTTGAAAATCTTTCTTTTTCATCACATTTTTTGATCCGTTTAAAGTACCTGTTTGATTTTGCAAAAGGTTGAAAATCTATTCATCTTCAAATGCTCAATTAAAAAAAAAAAAAAAAACATCTAAAAGCTATGCAACTTTTTAACTTTTTATTCAATTTTTTACTGATTGAGTGAATATAAGCTCAAAAATAGAGAAATATTTCCCAGTCCATTTTTGTGACGGTTTCTTCAAAATACCCATAAGTAAAATAGTTGTGTTCTTTTAACGTGGATTTTTGCAGATTTAGAATCCACAAGAATCTGCTCGAATAACAGCTTTTGAAAATGGATTTTGAATTTTACTTCGAAAAAGAAGGCTTGAGGTTTTGAAAAATTGGTGAATGTAATCTCAAAAGTGTTGAAAAAAAGAGATTTTGAAAAACGTCCGAAATCCAGATTCTTGAAAATCTGCCAAAATCCGTGTAAAAAGAACGCATCTAATGAGTAATGAAATTTTTGAACTCTTCGAAGCGAAAGGAAAAAGAGATATGGACTTGAAGAACTTCAATTCTCACCATTTCCCCCTTCTTTAAAATTATTCAAAAATAGAGTTTCTTCAAGAGATTCAATAATTTATCAATTTTTATTTCATTTGCATAAATTCGAATTTAAATTCAGTTATTTTTTTAATCAGCTTTACTTACGTAATTTTGGTTCTTACTTATGCAATTATCATTTAAATGATATTTCATTATCTTTTTCTGGATTTCCAACAACTTTCATCTGAATTTTATTATTTTATGATAACTTTACGCATATTATTCACAAGTTTTGTATACTTTTGAAAATATTTTTTGTGCCACTATTGCCAATTTTTTGTCAATTATGAATGCGGGGGTTTCAGCGTTTTTTTTTAAAGCTTTTGATCATATTTTATCACTTTTTACATAATTTTCAACGATTTTTGCGCAGATTTGCTGTTTATTTTACAAAACTTCGTCAATAGTTTGTACACTTCATTTTTTTTATGTACATAGTTTTCAATAAATTTCATGAAAATTTGGCGAATTTTTCGTGATTATTTTTTAAGAAAATCTTTGCATTATTTTGCAAAACTTTTAATTTAACGAGATTTTTTCAATTTTAAATATTTTTCGATTTCTTACTGTTGTTGTAAATATTTATCGATATTTCTAATTTGTTTGAAGCCATTTTGTACATTTGACATGCCGAGTAGATTGAAGATAAATTCCAGATATTTTGGAACCTCCAGCGAATTTTCAAAATGTCAGTCCCCCCCCCCCAAATGCCACCAATCGCGATTATACGAGCTAAAGTAAATTTGAGCCAACTTTATGGCGTTTTTTTTTGTTTTGGAAAACTGGATGAATTTTTAAAAAAATTGCTGGAGGCTCCAGAACGGCTTGAAACCGCTTTAAAATGACCTCACCATACCAAAAATATCGTGGAAACTAAATTTTATCTTTTTTTTTCAAACGTTAGGGGTACAATGAATTTTTCAAATTTTCAATCTTGGAATCACTGCAGCTGCAGCGCTGAAAAAAATAAGATTTTGAAATAGCAGACACTGACATTGAAGAAGTCATGAATAATCGGTCAAATGGGTCACTAACAAGCACCCATCTCGAGAATACGTGCTGAAGCTGATTTGGAAAGATTTCATGATTTTTTTTTGGAAAACTGGAGCTTCCAAAATATAACTGGAGGCTCCAGAATGGCTGTAGAGCCCTTCTACTTAGCTCAGCGTGTTAAGGTTGAGAGACATATAGTGAATTTTAGTTGCCTGGCTTCATTAGGTAAATTTTTGTGAAAATATCAACTTTCAAAAATTTGCTGGAGGCTCCAGAACTACTCTAAACGGTTCAAACCCTTTTTCAATCGATTCGAGGGATCGAAAATAGGGTATACATCAAATTTCAGCGTTCTAGGTTAATTTGCTAAAATTTTGATTTTTTCCCATTTTTGACTCTTAGATTTTTTAAAATTCATCGTCATCAAGAATCAAAAAATCACTCAAGTCTCTAAAATTTTGGCTAAGATCCTCCTTTCTTCTCCCTAAATTAAATCCAACTTCCAACCAAAAGCTTAAATAGTACATATTTCACTCACCTCTAGAATACCCCTTCTGACTGAAATGGAAGCAATCATCAGACAAATACGTTAAATCAGTTAAAACTTGACCATTAGGTTGGCGTTTTGGAGGAAACGTTATGTTCTTGGTGAACTGTTGAAGTACAACTGCGAAATCTTCCTTTGTTTTGAAACGTTCATCGTTCGCCTAAATAATTTAAATTACGTGAATTAAAATTAGGTAAGCATGTACTTATTTATTTTCAATAATAGCACAATACATAATATATATTGAAAACATCATCACTCACCACTTCCTCTTCGACTCGTTGCCATCCATCCATAGTTTGAACATATTCTTGATACCTAGGTTTATGCTGAAGGGTAAAAAGACAAGGGCATTCGAACTTGTGGAGTAACTCGCAAACTGGTGGGAAGTATTCAAAATTGACTAGAGCTTTTAAATCTGAAACACAAAAATTTGACCATTAAAAAATTATATAGACTCGTAAGTTCAATATTCTGAATTGAGATAGAATCCCACAACCCTCCTCCTCCCTTCTTAATACACTGGATTTTCATTTCAAATAAAATAATGCTATGTACTTACTAGGAGATTGTACAAGACTAACAATAGTACGAGGCATATTGTCTCTGAGGAACTCTAAAGATTTGATTAAATGACCCTTATGTTCTTCTATACTCGTAAGGGCATTTGGCAAGTAACAAATATCGATGCAGAAATTATTCGATCCCATCAACACAGTAATCAACTGGAACAGAAAAAAAACACCAAATCAGGAAATACTCGTCTCTCTTCGTCACTCGTCGCAGACAACAACACAACACTCATTTATGCAGTCTAGTCATTGGGGCTTCAACCTTATACGACCTTGTCTTACCTTCCAATCGTTTTGGAAGTCAACCCTGCGGTCTTTTTTAATTCTCTTGACCAGTTGCCTGGTCATGAACGGTAAATCCTGACTCATGGCTCCGATTTCGGCGATGTCAAATTGCGATTCTCTGTGATGTGTGAACGAGTCGCCCAAAGCGTATCCGATCAATTTAGGATTAAATTCTTTGAGGATATTAGGTAACGTTAAGAACTTCCTCCATGTAGCTTGGCCTCCTGTACGAGAAAAACACAATCCAAACGAGTTTTAATTTTCACATACAACACTCATCTAGCGTAGATAAATAAAGGACCTTGCGTATATATTACTATAAATAATTACACACATCTACGATATTTTTATACCCACAGATGCACTTGAACGTGCAACTTGATCTTGCCATCAGCTAAGATTACTCGAGCCGCGCATCGGAAGCGATATTTTTATTTCCGCGAGATTTTTTCCCCCTTTTATTTTAAGTAAAAAAATCATCAAGGTCCTGGCCAACGGCCACTTACCTATCAGAGCAGCCAGACCCCTATTCTCGACCATGACGTGTTGCGTACTCAAAGCTAGAGCTCCATTTCCAGCAGTTAAGCTATCTCCTAGAGCAGCCACCACGTCTATATCTCCAGGTCTCAGAGTATGGACACTCGAGGGCTTCTCGGGCGATCTTGCTAAGCTCAGGTCGCAAGGAAATGGAACATTGTCGTCGATGATCTTCTGTACTTTCTGCCACAAAATAAAAAGGTCACGATCGAATCGATTAATTATGACTTGGCAACAAACCAGGCATTAAAATCATTATCAAGTTCATGGTCAAAATCGACTATTTTCTTGTTCGACGTGCGAAAACTGGATTATCGAATCCGCGAATTAATTTCCCTTTTTTTAAAATTTTTTCGTAATAAGGAAGACATAATGTGGGTCTAGGGTTTATTTTTTTAGCTAATCAGCAAGGCGTAATTTTAAACTAGCAAAATACGAGTAAATATTTATCTCAATTTCTCGACCAACGATCTCGTAAAACACAAGGTCACGTTGATTGTTGACTCACAAACTTCTCGTTAACGTGAAAATTACCCAAGTTAAATTACCATCGAGACGACGACTAAGGACCGAAATTGATATAAGTAGGTACACCTCGAGCTTCTAAATTTTTATCTGATTCATATAAAGTTCGTTTTTTTTCCTTTACTACGAATCATTCTCATTTCTCACACACGCCAGTGTATCGAAAAATTACCTCAATTAGACCTTCCTTCAATATGATACCGACCTAAGCGAGCCTATATAATTATAATTGGTATTTCAAGCAAGTCATCGAAATACGACTATTATAATTTATAGCTAACCTATAAAATTCTTTGTCATGGCAAATTATGTATTTTCCAATTTTTTCTTTTTGTTTTTTGAAATTGATATTGAATGAAATATACACGAAAATTACTTAGTTACGCACTTAATAGTCTAACCTATCTTTTAATGTACGTAGGTAGGTACATACGTGACCTTGAAACTAAACGTACGTGTAATTACCGGATATTATAAGTTTTCAAAATAATAGAGAAATGTTAATTATGTAATTAATTAAAAGACCGGTGCGATGTGTTGGATAAATCGCAAAAACTATGGAATTAAATACTTAACTAGACGTCGATTATTATACGTACTCGTACCCAGCTATTTTCATATCAACTTCCTAAATAAACGAATGACCCAAATTTTGCCAACCGAAAATTGAATTTTTTTTATAAAAGAAGCGATCTTTAGATGGTCTTATCAGTGTTTTATCTCAATTTATGGAATTGAGAAGCAAATGAGAAGAAGATAAATGTCTCATTGGCCTTCCAAAGTTTATTTTTTGATGCCAAGTGTCCTATAAAAATTGAGAAATTGCCTACTTGGGCTGTAGTTATTACGATTAGTTACACTCATGTCTCATTTGCCATTTTATGAATTATTTTTCAACCTTATTTTGTTTCAGAAGGATTCAAGAACCCCTCAGGGATGCAGTAGCCATCACAATTGATTTCTACAGCATTTTTAATCAATAAATAAGAGCCTAATTATATGGCATATATTTTTAAAATGCGATTTGAATGACCATTTTAAAAATCCCCCACTCTTCTTCAAGGCCTCTGAGAAATATTTTCCTGAGTTCATTTCAAGGCACATCTTTTGTATTTTTTCTCGAAATCTGATTCAAAGTTATCTTCAAATTGAGCATTTTCCAATCAACTCTTCCCCCCCCCCTTCTTGACAAAATATCACCCCCTTCAACAAATTTTTCACCATTTTTGGAAAATTTTTGAAAATTACAAGAACTTTCATCATTTTTTATTTGAAATTTTCTTTTTTGTAAAAGAAATATGTTGCCAAAATTCAGAATATAAGTTAATCTTCCAACAAATACAGACGACTTAAAATCCACATCTTATTTGTCAACCTGTACAGCCTTCAGCAGTACTTATTTCGACTTTTTTTTTTTTTTTTTTTTAAGAAAGTCAGATGAAGAGAAAGAAGGGAGGGAGGGGGAGGGGTAATTGCCATGAGAATTGTAAAATTTTAGTTGGTACAATGAATTGATGAAAATTCAGGAAGAAATCATATTTTTTCGTTCAGATCAGGCAATTATGATCAACCGGTTTAACCATTTTTGATTATTTTGGCTAATTTTGGAAATTTCAAAATGTAGTCGTAAACATTCAACTGGAGTTCACTGGAACCGAACATTTTTAGACAGAGCACCTCAAATGAAGATATAAATATAACTTTTAGAAGCTGAAATCAATTTTTCGGTCTTCGCTAGAGGATCTAAGTCAACTGGAAATTATAAAATCTTTCCAAAAAATAACACTCGAGGTTCTAAATTTTCAACAAGAATTCACTGAAGTAAAAAACCACTAAGAAAGGCTCCTCAAAAATAGGAAAAAGCTAAATATTCAATTGTTGGAAGAATTTAAAATTTTCTAGATATAATCAAAATCTAGCTGGAAGATCAGTATTCATTTAAAATGATTGAAATTTCAGTCAAAGTGGTCAATATTAGCCGAGGAACAAATTTTCATCAATTTTCAAGGAAAAGTAAAATAAGCATTTTCCATTAAAAAAAAATAAAATAAACAATTTCAATTTTCAAAATAAATTTAAAGAAGGAGATTTTTTGAAATTAAAATTGTTTACCAACTCAATGACGAGTCTATTCCTTTCAATCTTCAACTCGCAGTTTAATTTTTATGAAATAATTCAACATCAATTCTGAAAAATTGTCAACTGAAATTGGAAATTTTCGAATTGAAAATCAATTTTGCCAATTTCACAATGAGACAGAAATCAACAATCTCCAGTTGTCCACATCTCTTTTTTCTCACCTCCACAGTTTCACTCTCATTTTTTTTTTTTTTGGAAATAATTGAGAAAAAATTGGGTGAATTTGGTTATTTTAGCAAGAAAGAATTTTAATAATTCGTCTTTTTTATTTTGAAGTGCTTTTTCCAGCATCTACATAGGTGCTGTTCTTTTTTTAAAAAATGATATTATAATTTCTTTCGTAAATTTCTGTCCTTCCCCTACCCCGTTTTTTCTCACTGGCTGATTTTTAAAAAAAAATTCAATTTAGCTACTACATATGTTCTTTTCTTATGATCTCAATAAATGGTCGTCTTCGACCCAGACTAGCCCCTTTATTTTTATCTTGTTATAAAAACTGAATCAAATAAATAAAATTTATTAATTGAATTTTTCCGGCAAAAAAATACCCATTCGAAAAAAAATCTTACAGAATTGTTGGAAAATTCTTTTTTTTTGCAAAAATTAAGGCCGAGAAGAACTAAAAATTCTCAAAATTCAAAAACATAAATGCATTACTTTTTCTAATTTAAAAAAAGTAAAAATTTTATTTTTCAAAAATCCAAACTCTTTGATTTCTGAGCTCAATAGATAAATTTTCACAAATAAGATGGGGTCATTTTTTTCAAAAAAATTCAAGGTTGGTTCAACACTCACTCTTGATTCTAGCTTAATTTTTTTATTACTAAAGAAAAATTCAAACGAGGGATGAAATTTTATAAATCATTTTGACCCAAACTGAAACTTACATTCGTATAATTTGAAAACATTTTGGAAACATAGATTTATAGAACCACAACTTTTTTAAAAGCACTTGCGAAATAAAAGCTCAAATAAGTATAAGAAATGCTAATCATTTAGAAGTTCTTTTTTGTTTTCGAAAAGCTATAATACTTTCCAAAAAATCACAATTTGATGAATATTTTTTTGGCACAAAATGAAAAACATTTCGAATTGATTTTTGTAATCAAAAAAATTTTATTTTGAAATTCAATTTTGTAACAACTTGTTTAAAATTTTGTTACCAAATTTGAAGGCGAAAACAAAGTGTTTTTAGCTCATTTCAACGCCAAAATTTCCATTAAATTTTCAAAATCAAATTCCTAAAATACTAAAATCTCAAAGTTGGAATTTTCCAAGTGGTCGGTGGGGGGGGGGGGGGGTATTTATAGTTGAAATGTTTCCAAACAAAAATTTTAAAATTAAAAAAAATCCGTAGTGAGAAAATTTTAAAATCAAAAATTTATCCCTTTGATTTTAAATGAAGTCACTTTGGAAATTGAATAATTCCTCAAAATGAGTTTCTGATTTTCAAAAGAGGAATTTTGGCAGAGATAAAAAATTATGGACCAAGACTAATAAAATTTTGCTGAAAATAAATTGAAAATCAAAACAGCATTTCTCAAAGTGAGCTTCTCCTTTTGAAAAAAAATTTCATTTCGGAATTAAAACGTTCCCAAGAGATCTCATTGAACAAATTTAAAACATGAAAATTGGAGACACCTTCGTATTGAGTGAAAACTGAGTTTGAATAAATTTTGAATATTAAAAACTCAAAGTTGAAAAATTATTCATTTTTTTCGGAACATTTAGTTTGAGCATTAAAATTTACTCTTCCCTCTCACCCCCCCCCTTCCTTCACCCCCAATCAACAAAAACATAGAAAATTCTAAAACTAAAATTTCCATAACAAAAAATTTTTCTTCCACTGTCCATGTTGAAAACATTTAAATTTTGTCAATTATCAAAAATGGAAATTATTGAATGAGCATCAAACTCTGATGGTCATCCTGTATTTTTTTCCTCAAGTTGAAAAAACGTCTAAATGAAAAGTCTTTTTCTCTAATTCTTGAGGAAATTTCAGTTTTCAAGACCGTCGACATGATTATTATGATTTTAGATTTATCGTTTGGATTTCAGTTTGAAAATTCAGAAACTTATTTTGAGAGATCTTCTAATTTCCAAATCAAGCTTTAAACATGTCGCAAAAATTCCAATTTTATTTTTTGAAACGAAATTTTTCAAAATTCATTCCATCAAAATAGTTCTTATTAATGTATCAAAAAACTCGCCAAAATTCAAACCAAACTTTGAAAAAAAAATTAAAATTAAAGCCTTCCAACATAAAAACCCAACTCACCTGTCGTTTCCTGGCTTCCTTGATGACTCTTTCGTTATTGCCGGTCTTGCCAATTATCGACAACCAAAGATCTTTAAAAGCCGGATAATACTGCTCGTTATCCAATATCCGTTTCGGAACTCCTGTAAGGTTCTCATTAGGCAAATGATCGTACCACGCTTTTCCACCACCGACGCCGGTCACCAAGTCGAAAGCACTACACGAGGTCCACGCCAGACATCCGAACACAACAAATGACAATATCATATTCGTCACGAAGAATTCGCTACCATATCCGCGTACACAGTACCATCAAAGGTATCAACATCAACACTACGCGAGTTCTCGAAAAATACACATCATTTATCATGCACCAAGCACCGAAAAAAAAAGTTGAAAAACCGCGAGATCGCGAGATGTAAGTAATTGGAAAATGGGGAAAACTTGTCCGTAGTTATGCGGTTTCAAATTCAAGTTTAAGGTTACCTATACGATCGATGCCTGAGAGATATAAAGTCAGCCGGGCGAATTTTAAATATACCTAGCGGTTTTTTTTTGCGTGTTTGCAGACTAGTCAAACCGGTAGACAAACGATTTAATTTGTTGTAAAAGCTTCCACCATATTGCGAGTAGTTCACTTACCTCCGTGTTTGTGCGAAGCTACTGCAATATGAAGTCGATTCGCGTAAAAACATTTGGTTTTATTTGAACTTAGAGAGCAGGATCGATGGACGATGAGCTTCTCATTGTGAGATACATTACCATCGCGATCCTGTCTTCTCATTGCTAACTAGTTTGGAATAAATGGATGTTCGCGAACCTGTTCCTAAATGGTATAGGTAACCGTATTATTATATAATTGTTTGCAAGTGCACAACATAAGCCATCTATCTAGTCGAATAGTACATACGTAGATCGAGGTAGGTACACATACCTACGTAGTCATATTTCACGTTTTCGGTTTGTGTGTTGTTCTTTTCAAGTGATGATGACGACGATGATGAAGATGATTAATCGATCGATTACGCGTCTCTATTATTTCGTATTTTATGGAGAATTTTTGAGCCAAAACAACGCATCGATAGGATACCCGGATAGGATTAATATGAAGACGTCGCAGATTAATCGAGTTTCATACGTCACGATGATACGCAAATTAAACAAGAATTTGCGACTGATATTCGCCAATGATTCTTGAAAGATTAATTCAATTTTTTGGCAAATGACGCTGGAATTACGAGATTACCTACATGTGTTTGAATTTATCGATGAGAGGGATTATTCGCCAATATATTCAAAGGGTATCTCACTTGCCAATGTGCTTTTTCAGATTCTTTGAGTTCAAAAAAATTTTCTCAAATTTGAAAATATTCAATTAGTTGGTTACAACTCGGCAAATACTTTTTAAATATCATATTCCAACTATAGCAACGTGTTGAGGGTCATCTTCAAAATGAAAGAAAAAAATGCATTCCATGGTCCCTCAAAATTGAAATCTCTTTTACATTACAAATGATTAGAAGACTGTTGGAAATAGCACTTCAAAGTAGATTATAAATGCCTGAAAATTTTAAAAATCAGTATTTCGATCATTTTTTGCACACCAGAATATTCAATTCGAATCACCTATAATCAATCCTTCAAGTAACACAACAAAATTCTGCCTTATGCCTGTGTATTGGAGCATTACCACCCTCTCCTATATAGATCAGAGCTGTGGGTCTGAAACGATCCAGAAACCGGAACCTATTACAGGGTGTCCACTTATTTTTGGAAATAATTTTCCCTGACTTTTCCAGGTTTTCCAGACAAATTTTTCCAATTTTCCAGATTCTTGAAAAATGAATTATGTACATATCGCACCTTGGGAGTAATAAGGTTACATCTAAAAAAAATCGATTTTGACATTTTTGCACATTGGGGGTTTGAATGACCCCCCCCCCCCTCAACCAAAAATAACACTTTGAGTTGGGTACATTATCTAGATCATGTAAAAAACGCAAATGGCCTAACTCAAAATCCCAACAACATCGCAAGTTGTTCGGAGTTATAAGGATACTGGGATACATATCAAAAAACTCCGCCTTTTTTGGGTAAATCCCATAAGGTCAATCGGGGCTATGGTGAACAAGGGTAATTGTGAACAACTTGTTAAAAAATCAAAAAAATGATTCCCATTTCATCTAGAAGAGTGCACAATATACAGATGATAAAGTAGAGATAATAGGCAACGTGTTGATGTTATCACAAGCAAAATCCAACAAAAAATAGAGAAATCAGAGGAAGTTTAATTTTTTTTCACATGAAAATTTTGCAACAAGATTTTTCATCATTTTTCAAAAAATTTCTTGAATAGTCAATTCAGTAAGTTGTGTCTTCTTATTACTTCAAAACAGTTATTTATAGTTCAAATTACACATATATGGTGATTTGGAAGCATAACTCTTACTGCAAGCACTTCATTCATTGCGTTTACTATTGCCCCAATGTTTTTTTTACATGGGGGCAATTGTGAACAGAAAAATGTAAAGCCTTTTGTATTAATTTTGCATAGATTATGAGGAATTATACCTAAACGAAAAAAAGAGATTGGATGCACAGAATCTTATTCAAAGTTTGCCAAAAGTTGAATTTAAGTTCTAAAGAAATAAAAGTGAGTTTGAAAATTAAAGCTTTGGGTAGGTATAATTGTAGAAATTTTGCCTATTGTTTTTTTGTTTTTTTTTTTGTTCAGGAAAATAAGCCAAAACTCAAAACTGCCATTGAAAAAACCCTCCCAAAAAATTGACCCTGAAGAAAACTGCCAACCAGGAAAATATTATTCGAAAACCAAAATAAAGTTTAAGTTGGGCAATGGCTAATTTTTAGTGTAGAAAAAGAACCATTAGCGCGTTACTTCATTGCACAGTTGTTAAGGGCACAAAATGGAAAATTGGCAGGAAGTTTTCTCAGGTCAGCATTCACCAAGATGCTCTTTGGTTTTGTCTACAAATACTTATCCTCAAGTGTCAGACAAGTACAAAAACACTTTTTTAGATACTTATATTGGCCAGTTTACCTGATCCTGTGAAGCATGTTTGAGAGCTTATGCATTCTAATATTCTTGCAAACCATCTACATATCAATTCTATTTGAGTACTTGATGGAGAATATGTATATTTATTTGTGATTTAAACACAAAAAATACAAATTCTATTTATTTTTCATTTGTTCACAATTACCCCTAAGTTCCAGGGTAATGGTGAAAACGCCTGAGGCAATAGTGAACACACTGGCATTTCTCACTGAATCAATATTACGTAATTTTTTCAACGCCATAGGATAGCGGAGCTTATAACTGATCCGATGGTATGTACCTAATAATAATCAGAAATATTATACTATGTTTTTTTTTTATTTTCAAATGTCCACTTTGCAAAATGTTGAAAAATGTTCACCATTACCCCGCTTGGCCTTACATACAAAGTGTTAAAATATAGTTTTGATTGTTTTGAATGATTGTCAGAGAGAAATACTCACAAGGAGTGTATTTTTTATTGGTTTGTATACCACATTGAAAAAAATTTTAATTGATCATTTTTCAGAAAATAAATTTGCGCATACCTACTAATGAAATTTTAGTTTTTTGAGAAAAACTCAAAAACTAAGCACTCTAGAAAAAAACTAACGACATTATGTCGATTGGAAATTTCATTCTCTACAACTTTGTAAAAATGAAATTTTTTTGGACGCTTCCTTTTGCCTCCAGATCAATTTTAATGAAAGGTTAAAACTCAAAATGTTTTCCAAACATTGAAATATTTCCTCTTTAAGATTTTATTTTTCAAAGTGTTCTTATGCTAAATGAAGGTATGATGCCAGATCTTTAAAACAAGGTGCTATTCATTCCTCACAATTAATTATAAGTTGATGAAAATAATGAATAGAGTTTTAAAAAAAAGTACTCCAGAGGTGCGATATGCGAACAGAAGGGAGGAGGGGTGGTCAAATTTTTTCGAACATCACAAGCTGCAAATATCGTTAATAGTTCTACAGTTGTGTCCTTTTTTCCAAGTATGACAGTGTGCTCGATAGGGTGGCTCTTATTTAAACTTGGTGGGAAATTTTTTTGGGGAGTTTTTTAGTGGGAAAAATCAAGATTTTAACGTGCTGAGCTGAGCTCAATCGATGGTATCAACATTTTTAAAAAGAGAGGCGTTCTCAGGGCTGCACCCAAGAACACGGGAAATTTAGCGGCCTGCCGAGATATCCCATATTAGCAGGTCTGATTTTGAGCTCCTCAATTAATCGGCCAAATTTTTTTCTCCCATTTTTTAAAGTGCAGGACACTGAGCATGAAAATTCATTCAGAAATTTTTTAAGGGGCCCAGTTTTTACCTCATCGGCCCAAATACATTGTGGCCCACTGAGATTTTCTCGGTAACTCGGTGGGCGGGTCCGGGCCTGGGCGTTCTGTTGAAAGAACATTTTACAGGACATTGGGAATTGCATTAAGTGGTACCCTAACAGAGTGAGGCGAATGCCTATGCCACAGCAATTATTCTAAGGAATCGACATTTTTTGAGCTAACACGTAGTAGTTTCCAGTTGTTTTCTACACTATCCATATAGAGTAGCTGATACATCGCTAGCCGGGTTTTTACAACCCTGAGTTCAGCAATCAGCTACCTATAGGTGCTCAAACCAGTTACAGGTTTCAGATACTGGCAACAGATTGCATGCATTTCTGTTACCTCTGCTGTACGACTAGTGCTCCGAGCTTGAGGTGTAATTATAGACACTGGACCTGCGTATAAGACAACCAACTGGCAGCCATCTTGGCAAAATAACCTGAGTAACGCCAATTTATCCCGCCGGGTGACCTTGGCAGCGCTGTACTTCAATTTTGCAGGCAACAGGGAAAAGGGAGGGTTGTGTAGTCCGGTCCGGAAGGAACTCCTGCCTGTGCGCGCAGTCAGGAGTACCTCGCGGACTACACAGCCCTCCCTTTTCCCTGTTGCCTGCAAAATTGAAGTACAGCGCTGCCAAGATCACCCAGCGGGATGAATTGGCGTTACTCAAGTTTTCCTAACCGTTTCCGTTCCCCTCGGCCTGCAGTTGGTTGTCTTATACGTAGGTCCAGTGTCTATAGGTGTAATAGATGTTAAATGCACTACAGGGTGCCCAGAAATATTGATTCTATGGTAAAAATTTGAGCTCGATTGTCATAGTAGCTTTCGCACAATGGAATAAAATGTAACTTGATCAGAATAGGCTATCTACAAAATCAATTGGTGATATTAGTATTCGACCCTCATTGATGTGCAATATGTCAAATAATATGTTTTCGAGGTCCTAGAA
Organism: Planococcus citri; assembly: GCF_950023065.1. Taxonomy (NCBI): domain Eukaryota; kingdom Metazoa; phylum Arthropoda; class Insecta; order Hemiptera; family Pseudococcidae; genus Planococcus; species Planococcus citri. The sequence goes on from NC_088681.1 coordinate 52,945,571, forward strand.
TCCGAATCTGGAGTTATTTTTACTTTCCGAACAGCGTGAAGCAATGTACAGAAAAGTATTGTTTTCGGCCGGAAAATGAACTTTGGAATTTACACTCGATTTTGCATTTCGATTTCACACAAGTTTGTTTTGAGCAATTTTGAGATGATGTGTATATGTATGTATGTGTGTGCGTGTGTGTGTGTGTGTGTGTATGTATGTATGTATGTGTCAAAAAATGTCTGTAAACGCGATAAAAGACGACCTAATGATGATATCTCATTGAAATTTGTAGAGATGGTCGGAAGTATGGTAAAGACCGCACAGTAAGAATTTGGAGTTTGTAAGCGCCATAGAAAAAATTTTATGAGCCTTTAAATGCGAAAAATGAACGTAAGCAACTCCAACATTTGTCAAGGCTTAGTCTTTACATGGTAAACATCACACATGTTATGTCTCCTTTTAGTTCACCTGCAGTAGAAGGCGCAGTCCGAATTAGTTACGATTTATTTTAAAGTGATTTTTTTATGAATAGGTACGCCGCATCGCCATGACGGGGTGGGTGTTTCTCATTTTTACGATTTTTCGATACCTACTTCATGTTCGGAAAGTTTGTGATGCGTAGCATCAGAATTTTTTGTAGGAGTGGGGGGTGAGGCGTGTGGAGAGGGAAAATTTCAAATTTTTCCGTTTCGAGTAATTAATTACACTGGTAATCCTCTTAATACATATGCACTGAAAGATAAGAGCAGGAGTAGTTGTTTAGATACCTAAACGTACATAACACGCTGAAAGAATGAATAGACCATTTCGTATTTCGGTCTCGTATCGTAATTAGGTGAATTTTCATAATCAAAAATGACAAAATCAGCAGGAAATGTGAATCAAGTTCTATCATCTGATGACAGGTATAATTATTCGCTCATTTAATAATTTTAATCGAGCAAAATTCAAATTCGATCTGCGACTCAAACTTATTTAAATTTTAGTTGCTTTTAACGAACTGACAATCGGAATTGCAAATGGCTGGGTAGCACCTACATTGAACGGTTTACGAACCCCCGGAGGCGAACTTTCTGTCACAATAGAAGAAAGTTCATGGATCGCTTCGTTGGAACATTTTGGAAAAATATTCGGAGCAGTGGGCAGAAAAATTCTACTCACTCCTACTTAATTGTAAAACTTCGAACAGTCACTTCTAATATGAACCGAATAGCACATTATGAAAATATGTACCTACGAACACAAATTAATCAATAAAATAAACCTGTTCTCAATCGCGAACTTGGCTCTTTTGCACACGAACACTCACATCATCGCTAAAAATAACATATTACGTACATTATTAAAAATAGCCTAATTTGAAAAAAAAAAAAAAAAATACAAAACTCAATTTTTTAATAATCTGATTTGAACAAGTGAGTACCTAGTCTTGCCCACTTATTAACCACTTAGGTACGATACATCGCAGGTTATAAATCCATTCAACAATCATCTCTTAAAGCCTTTAAAATTCGCTATCACACTTTGTTCAACTTTCGAGTAATTAATCACACTGATAAATCCTCTAAAAACATACTTATGTATTGAAAGATAAGATCATGAGTAGGTAATTGTTTGAATATGTAGGTACACAACGCGCTGAGAGAATGAACAGACCATTTCCTATTTCAGTGTGTCGTCGTGAATTTCGTATCGTAATTAGGTGAATGAATATTCATAATCAAAATGGATAAATCAGCAGGAACTGTGAATCAAGTTCTATCACTGATGACAGGTATAATTATCCGATCATTTTATTTCAATCGAACAAAATTCAAATTCGGTCTGGCTCCAGAGTGTCTACTGAAACTTAAAATGCAAATTTCTTGCCTTTTTCTTGCCTTCTTCGTGCTGTTTTCTTGCTTTCAAATATGAAATTTTGTACCCCTCCTCATATTTACGCATTGATAATCTTCGTTACTCCCCCCGCCCCAAAATTCAACATGCTGAACATCAGTGGCGTTTACAGGATGAAATCATAGATGGAATTTATATTTTTATTTGTGATGGGGGGGGGGGGGGGAGGAGAGCAAAATCAGATTTTCAGACATTAAAAATCGACATTTTAGGTAATTTTCCGAAAATCACTCATAATGAATGTAATGGTATCAAAAATTTTAAAAAGTTAGTGGTTCTGTTCAGAAAAAATGAAAAATTCGCACTTTTCAAATGGTTTAGGTATTACGAGTATTTCTGGAATTTTCTTGTTTAATTTTTGAATTCTAAAAATGTTTGAAAGAAGTATCTTGAACAGCCCGAGCGAAGCGAGGGCAAAAGCTTTGGAAAATTTGTAATGCGGAAAGTAGAATAACATCAATTTCAATGAAAGGATGCGATTATTCTAATATCAACATTTTTCAAAATTGGTGGGATAGTTTCAATTTTTTAGAGATTCATGATGTGAATTTTTGGGAAAGAAGGAGTATCGATAAGGCCATTTTTTGGGCCCGGACAGATAAATATACCAAATACGAATCCGTGGTTAGTTGACCCAAAATGACCACTTTTTGGGCTCTAGGGGTTCCCAAAGTTGCGAATAAAGAAATAATTTTAGGAACCACTGAGTATTATTTTCAAAACCTTTTTTCAGCGTAATATATCTGTTTGAACCTGATAAACGTCATGCTAGATGATTTTTCTATTTTTGACCCTCGCGGGCAGCAATTGAGAGGTTTTGATTTTTTGAAAATTTTGGTACCACAATTTTGGACCTACCCCTTTGAGCCCCGCTAAAAAGCTTTTTACAGTTAATTAGTATCTGAAAGACGTCCATCTTACCAAATTTTAAGCTCAATAAAATTTTTGCGCTGGTACTCAAAAATCCAATTTTCCAATTTTTTGCAATTTCGATATTTTGGGAACCCCTGGAAAACTAGAAACCTGCGATTTGCGCCAAACGTAACGTTTGGAGGCATATATTCAATTATCCAAATGAAAAAGTTTAATTAAGCTCCCTGCATATTCGTAATTTTGAACCCTTATTTCAGAGCCCCCCACTTTAGGCACCCTCAAAAAAGGCGTTTATGTATATTTTTTCAAGTATTTTGAAGAATTTACATTTGAAACACACTAGCAAGTACTCGATAATTTTTCATATGATTTTTCCTGTAACTTTCAAAATTGAGCTATTTGGGGTCAAATTCTGGCATTTTTACTTCGTTGAAATCGTGAAAACGTTATTTTCACGTCTTTTCGAAGAGTTAAATCTCAGAATTTGACCCAAAATAGCTCAATTTTGAATGCTACAGAAAAAATCATATGAAAAATTATCGAGCACTTGCTAGTGTGTTTCAAAAATAAATTCTTAAATTTATTTGAAAAAATATGCATAAACGCCTTGTTTAGGGGGTGCCCAAAGTGGGGGGTTCTAAAAAAGGGTTTCAAAATTACAAATATACAGGGAGCCTAATTTTACTTTTTCATCAATATTATTGAATATATACCTCAAAATGTTACGTTTGGCGCAAATCGCCGGTTTCTAGTTTTCCAGGGGTTCTCAAAATATCGAAATTGCAAAAAATTGGAAAATTGGATTTTAGAGTACCAGCGCAAAATTTTATTGAGCTCAAAATTTGGTAAGATGGACGTCTTTCAGATACTAATTAATTGTAAAAAGCTTTTTAGCGGGGCTCAAAGGGGTGGGTCCAAAATGGTGGTTCCAAAATTTTCAAAAAATCAAAACCCCCCCCAATTTTTGCCCCCGAGAATCTAAAACGGAAAAATCACCTCGCATAACGTTTATCAGGTTTTGATTTTTTATTCAAAATTCTAGCTGTTACCGTTCAAAAGTTGGAGAAGTTCAAAGTTTCAAAAAGCGAGCTTTAGCAATGTACATTTTGTTATCACAAGAATAGAATGTAAACAAAAACTGAATGTTCTGCAAATCACTCACTTTTCACAACTTCAAACTTCTGTAACTTTTGAACGGTAACAGCTAGAATTTTGAATAAAAAATCAAAATGAAGAGGATAAAAATCTGAATATTTTGGTTATTTAAAACACGCATGTGCTCCACGAAAATTTTGCGTAATTTTGATTCAAAGTTGGATTTTCAACGTTTGCAACATGTTTTTACAACTTTGAGCTTTCGTAACTTTTGAACTGTAAGAGCTAGCGCTTCGAATAAAAACCCAAATTGAAGAGGATAAGATTTCGAACATTTTGGTATTATAAAACACCTATGTGCTCGATCAAAATTTCGAGTAATTTTAGCCCAAAGCTGAGTGACATGAAATCTGCGAATAAAAATACTCAATAAAATCATTATTACATAAGGAAAATGAAATTTTTTTTATACCAATCAATAGAGAATTTTATTCTCTATAAAAAATGTTCTAACGAAATTTTCACCAAAACGCATTTGCAGTCCACGGCACGCAAATGTGACGGTATTTTACACTGAATCCCCGTTTGAGTGACTCGTCTTACCTCCACTGTCTATACTTGCACATGACTGTAGATACAATGTAGACAGCAATGATGACCATCAGCATTTTCATCATAGTTTTTGAAAAAAGTGTCAATTTTTAATCAATCATCTTAAACGTAGTTAGATCAATCCCTTTGTGGATAATGTTCCGACTTTTTTCAATCAACAATCATGTAAAATCATGTCGATACTTTTGTCGAGGCCACTGACGATCTCGTCAGTGCTACGTGGGATACAGCAGAACCGAAAATATTCTTTAAAATTATTAGGTTTTTTTTTACACAGATTCTCAAAACTCTGGTTTTTGGACGTTTTTTGAATCTCTTTTTAAAACACTTTTTAGATCCCAACCACAAACTTTCAAAACATTAGAAGTCTTCTCTCTTCAAGTAAAATCCAAAATCCATTTTCAAAAGTTACTATCCTAGCAGATTCTCATGGATTTAAAATCTGTCAAAATCCAGATTCTAGAAAATCTGCCAAAATCTGTGTAAAAAAACAAATCTATTTTTAAACAAAAATCGTGATTTCTTGCTCATTGTTGGAAATGTTTGTAATCATCCATAGTCCAGCTGTGAACCGGATACATCTCCAATTCCAGCAGAAAAACGTACAATATTGAAAGCAAGCTTTTCATAAACATTTTTTCAATTTACCAATAGGTACTGCTACAAAATGATGAGTTTGAAAATTTCAGCGCAAGTTTTACGAAACGTATAGGCAGCTGAGCTATACCTAATCAGTTTTTATAATAATGAAAAATTCAGTTGTTCTACCTACCTCGAGGTAGGTGTACCTACACCTATTTGTTTTTATTTGAAAATCAACAAAAACCAATTAAGTAAATAAGTACTACTTATGTTTTAGGCATACAAGAGAATGTCAGTAGACTAACTAGGTATTGTGCATTGTTCAATATGACATCTGAAATTTTTCATCCAGTTTGTCATGAAAAAGTTTACCTTTAACAGTTCGGTAGTAGGTACCTATGTTATGCAGGTACTTGTTTTTTGTAATTTTTCTCAGTTTATACTCGTACCTAGCCATAATGTGCTTGTTTTTAGAAATGGGTGAATAAACCAGTTGACCCTTAACTATTTGTTTCTTTGTTTTGATGTTTAGTTATGGTAAACCTATCATAGAATCGCTATTTTATTTACCTATCATAGAATCGCTATTTTATTTTTGTGAACGAATCGACAAATAATTTGAAGGCAATTGTGATTCAAACAGACAGTAAAATATTATAATGTTTTGGGAAGTATAATCTAATGAGCAGGGCATGTGAGTAGGATGTCTGACAACAGGTGGACATACGCATAAGACATCCTTTTGGTTTTTGGGGCATGAAGCGAGAAAAAGAGGAAGGCAGAAGGCTAGGTGGACAAACGACCTTGATGAATAATTATTGACTCACAAATTATTTCACAGGGTTGCACCAGACAGAACAGAGTGGGAGAGACTGCACGAATCCTATGCCCATTTTGGGCCTAGCGGAGATGATTTCTATTTAATATAGTTACTTGTTTTTCTCTGTAAAATTAAATTTATTAAGAAATATAACAAAATTCCGCTAATAAAGGATTATTGTATTGTATTGTATGTAAAATTCATCTTAAAAGTGTACTATGTACTTAAGTCAGAACAGGTGTTTAGTTATAATGGACCGGGTATGTTTTTATTAGGGGTGCAATCTCTATGAACATTGCTATCGCCACAGTCGTATAGAAAAGCTCCATTTGGTGATTGTCCTTTTCCAAGGCTAAATGTACCACTATTCCCGATACAAAACATTAAATTACCCGAGACGACATCATTTCCAAAATGAAGATTCCACGGATTCAGCATAGTCATTGGTAAGTAGTTATCCTGAGGTCTACCTAATTTTTTAGCCGCAGCCCTGCATATCCTGACCTGTTCATCATCGGTCATTGACATCACTTCTTTTCTAAAAAATAAATAAGCACATACAAAGACTCGTACATATACTCGTACAATACACAGTTGCATAGTATAGCAGAACAAAAAATATTCTTCGAAATTGTTCAACAAAAATCGTGATTTCTTGCTCACCCTTGGAAACCATTGTAATCGTTCTTAGTCCAGCTGTGAACTGGATGCATCTCCAATCCCAGCAGAAAAACGCACAATATCGAACGCAAGCTTTTCACAGACATTTTTTTCAATTTATCTATACTGCCACAAAGTGATGAGTTTGAAAATCTCAGTGCAAGTATTACACAACGTATAGGCAGCTAAGTTACAAAATCAGTTTTTATAATGAAAAATTCAGTTGTTCTACCTCGAGGTAGGTGTACACTACACCTATTTGTTTTTATTTGAAAATCAACGAAAACCAATTAGGTAAATAAGTATTAGATAGGTATACAAGAGAATGTCGGCTGTTAACTGTTTGCGCTTTAAATCGTTTGCGCTTCCCATTGTTCTCATCCAGAAGCGCAAGCGATGTATTTTTTTCAATCGTTTGCGCTTTTTATGTTCGTCAGTGTAGCCAGGGGTTCCCAAAACAGCATTTGAATACATATTCAGTTTTTGTGAATTATTTTTGAATGTTTTAGAATTTTTCTGTAGTGGTGCTTTTTTGAAGGAAAAAACGATGAATTTCGAAAATCTTACCAAAATTTTGAAACAATGCTGAAAACGTAAGAAAAAATCGTTTAAAAATGCGAAAATATGTCATACAAATATTGGAAGCATATATTGTCTTATGCTTTTATGACTAAAACAAGCAAAATATAAATTCATAATAACAGTTCTGTATTTACTAATTAAAAAAGTGCAACAAACACAACGAGTAGGTATAAAAATTTTCCATTAAAAACCGAGAATATAAAAAAGAACAAATCAAAATTCGATAAAAAATACGAAACTTCAATAAACGTACAACAAATACATAGAAAATTAGTTAAAATATATGAAAATAAGTACATACATGTTTTAAAAAAACGAATCAAAATTCGATTAAGTAAAAATTTCTTAATCGTAGGTAACAAAATTTAATTATTTAACATCAGAAGCTCTATTCAAGTAACCAACTCTTTTTATGAATTCAAGACGAGATAATCGATTTTCTTGATATTTCGAAAATATGTATATACAAAATTTTAACAAGTTTTTGTTGGTCTTTTGATGCCATTTGTTTTGAACCACCGTTTGAGATATCGCGAATTTTAATTACAGTTTCAATTTGGATTTCTTCTAAAACTGAAATCACCGGCCAAATTGGGGGATGTTCGTGATAAAACACCTATGCAAGGCCCATATTGTACAATGTACCTGTATACTCTCATACCTATTACATATGCGCTGCGTACAACTTACAATAATCATTTACCCATTCTCAGTATTTATAAGAGAAGAGAAATGTAAGTGTAGGTACCTATTTATGGGACTCCGTTGAAGTAAAGAAATGCTTCCGCATGAATCTGTACGTGTATACCTTCCAGTAGGATGTCTAAATGTTACTAACAAGTTTGGGAACCCCTGGCTACACTGATGAACATAAAAAGCGCAAACGATTGAAAAAAATACATCGTTTGCGCTTCTGGATGAGAACAATGGGAAGCGCAAACGATTTAAAGCGCAAACGATGATTTCCCAGAATGTCAGTAGACTAACTGTAGTCTGTTCGCCAAAAGAAGGGACCGAGCTGAACAGAAAATTTTCTGTTTGCGGCCAAATATTTGCGCTGCGGTTGAGGCCATCATTGAGAATTCGAGGTACGCTTAGAATAAACAGCAAGAGAGTATTCATATTTTCAATACTGAATTTCATTTTCACGTTAATTTTCCTATTTCATTTCAACTAAATACCTCTATTCAATATTTCATTTCATTCCAGATCAGAATTTGTACTTCATTCTATATACTTTTTCGATCTATGTAACATGATAATGTGCTTTGTACTTTAAAGTAAGCGCACCCTCAGTTTTCAGTGAAAATTGCAACGCAAATAACTATTTGGCTGAAAATACAAAACTTTCCGTTTAGACTCGGTCCCTTCTTTTGGTGAACAGACTATAGGTATTGTACATTGTTCAATGTGACTTCTGAAATTTTTCATCCAGTTTGTCATGAAAAAGTTTACCTTTTAACAATTAGGTACCTATATTATGTACTTGTTTTTTGTAATTTTTCTAGGGTTTTTAGTCGTGTAATGTTTGTGATATATCGCACCTCGGGAGTTATAAGGTCACATCTCAAAAAAGTAAAATTTTACAGGAGAGTGATTTTCTTTTTTTTTTAAACTTTATTCATTATTTTCATCAACTTATAATCAATTGTGAGGAATGAATAGCATGTCATTTTGAAGATTGGGTATCCTACCTTCATTTAGCATAAGAATATTTTGAAAAATAAACTCTTAAGGAGGAAATATTTCAATGTTTGGAAAACATTTTGAGTTAGAACCTTTCATAAAAAGTGATCTGGAGGCGAAAAAAAGGGTCCAAAAAAAATTTCATGATAACAAAATTGTAGAGAATTAAATTTCCAATCGACATAATGTCGTTAGTTTTTTTCTAGAGTGCTTAGTTTTTGAGTTTTTCTCAAAAAACTAAAATTTCAATATATATGCAAATTAATTTTCCTGAAAAATGTTCTATTTTAAAAATTTTTTGTTTTGGAACAAACCTACAAAAAATACACTCCTTGTGATTATTTTACATCTTAAAAACGTTCAAAACTATCGAAACTGTTTTCTGACACTTTGTATGTGCGAATTTTACTCAAAGAAGGAGGAGTTTTTTGAGATGTGACCTTATAACTCCAAACAACTTGCAATGTTGTAGAAATTTTGAGTTAGGCCCTTTACATTTTTTACATGATCTAAGCAGCATACCCGACTCAAAGTGTTATTTGTGGTTGCAGGGGGTCATGCAAACCACAAAAATGCAAAAACATCAAAATCGATTTTTTTTGAGATGTGACCTTATTACTCCCGAGGTGCGATATGTTCAACAGAATGATACATTCCGCACATGTGATAAAAATTTGCACGAGTGTTTTTCTACGTATCATCTAACACATGTTTACAATCGAAATGTATACCGTATACCTACGTAACTTATGAAGTTTGTTATGAACAATATACAAATACGTGTACGTTATGATCAGCGTAATTTCCACAATTTTTCACCAAGTTGGCTATTGTAAACATTACCCAACATTCGATGCTCAAAGTCATAAAATTTCAGTGAAATTTGACATAATGTAGACAAAATTGAGTAAAAAGTAGCGAGAATGAAGTTTTAAATTATCGATAAAATTTTAAAACTTATGCAAATCAATAAAAAGATTACAAAATATCGATGAGATTCGATAATTTTTCACAAAAATCGTGTTAAAAAGCTCAAAAATTCGATAAATTACATAAAACTAATGAAATTTTGATAAATTTATCATAAATTGCATTAAAAAAATTATAAACATGTTGAAATGACGTAAAATTGCCATTAAAATTACTATAAATCACCCAAAAAATTAATACATTTTTCGTAAAATGATTTGAAAACGCGAAAAAAAAATACTAAATTACTGTACTTAAATCATCAAACACTGATGAACTTTTAGTAAAATTACGTATAAATTTTATAGTCAAAATTGAAACACAAAAAAGAAAATTAAAATCAGCTAAAATTGACAAAAGTGATGACAATTTCAATAAAATTTGTAAAATATTTTACAAAAGTGTTGTAAACATAATATTAAAATTATGAAAAACATGAAAAAAAACAACATTAGAATTACATGCAAAATAACATAAATTGATAAAATTTTAGTGAAATTTTAAAAAATTGCACTAAAAACTATCAAAAACATGTTAAAAATGATATAAAATTGTAAAAAAGAGCATTAAGATGCCCATTATGTAATCACCAAACTCATGACACTTCTGTAAAATTGTACATGTACAATCTACCAAAAAATTACGCAAAAGGCGCTCAAATCAATGTCAATTACCTAAAACTCCAAAATTCGAAATGAAAAAAAATCATAACAAAGTATTGAAAACGTTTGAATATTATAAAAGTACCGAAACAAAAAATCTTTCAAATCACTATGTAAATCATTATTAAAATCCGATGAAATTTCAGGAAAATTTGACAAAACTTGATGAAAATAGCAAAAGCATAAAAGCCACTAAAAAACAGTAAAATAATTATATTTCAATAAAATTCAACAACAACCCCCCTCCCTCCCGTTGCCTTTCCATTGTTCCTTCTGTTCCAAGATCTTTGCAGCTGAAGCAGGTAAAATTGAAACACCTTGCTCAAATTTCTTTAGCTAAAAAATTTTTCAATTACGTGAGCAAATTTTCGTCATTTAAGAAATGTAGGAACACTTCGCCCTTCCTCTTAAAATAAGCCTTTGTGAAGTTGAAATTCAATAATGGATTTTGATCCAATTTTTTACAATAGGGGATAAAATAATATTTGTTCCAGGCCCAAGATGGAAATATACCTACTCGTAAAATGGTCACTGATGACTCCACTCTACCCATTCTGAATTTCTGTGGATAAGGGATGGAAGCACGAAATTCCAAAAAAATCCAGATCTATAGTCGATAAGTTTGTTTATCACTCGGATTACTGTGAATCTGGTTTTAGGACGTTTTTAGAATTTCTTTCATTAAAACACTTTTTAGACTCCAATCACCAACTTTCAAAATCTTGAAAATCTTAGATACCTACTTCTTTAAATAAAATCAATAAAATCCAAAATCCATTTTCAAAAGCTATAGATGGGTCATTCCACGTCAATTCGACCAAGAAGTGGTAATGGGGGTTGCTAGGGGGTGTCAAAGTTTTCAGTGTGAATTTAAAATATCGCATCCATTTCAGCAGTGGATTACTCGATAATCGCGATACCTATACCAAAATGGAATTTTTTCCAACTTAGGGTTCTTAAAGGCTTTTTGGTGATATCGCAAAAATCAGGGCTGCCTTTTTTCGTACGGAAAATTAGCTTAAAACGTTTCAAAACGTAATTCTTATATCGTTTTCACTTTCAAAAATTCTGAAAAAAATATGTAGATATAAATTCTGAGTGAATTGAAAAAATAAACGAATTTTAATTTTTTTGCTATGAGTGTAATTTTTATCAACTTTTTCATGAAATATGTCAGAAAGAGGTCAAAATGAGACAACTGAATAAATTTAAACTTTTTTGATGTTTGGAATTGAAAATTGAATTTTTTCATTCAAATAATCCGGGATATCTTCAACGCTTGTCTAAAACAAGGCTATTTCCCACAAGAATGGAAAAAAGCAATCATTGTTTTAATCCCAAAAAAAGTCCTGATCCAACTTCTCCTGATAGCTATAGACCAATCAGCCTATTGACTTCACTTTCCAAATTACTAGAACGTATCATCTTGATTAAAGCGCTTAACTGATCACACATACAGGCATGAAATATTGCCACAGTTTCAGTTTGGCTTTCGAAAACATACAGCAACAACACACCAACTCCATCATCTTACCAAAATTATCCACCGTGGGTTTGAAAATAAACAATACACCGCCACAGTGTTTCTCGACATTAAACAAGCTTACAACTCTAAATGGCATTCCAGTCTGCTACAAAAATTGGAGAATACTCAAGTACCTCGTTACTTATTTGATATCATCAAATTGTTCTTATCAGACGACTACTTCCAGATTCGCATAAATGATAAACTTTCGGACCCTAAACCTATCTTCTAAGCCCTACACTTTTTAACATCTACTGCAACGACATCACAACTTCATCAAATGCTGAAATTCTTCAATTTGCAGATGATACCTGCTTATGCACCCAAAGTAATAATCTCTCCAGTGCAATCAATCGACAAACTCGAACAAAGTATCAACACCACCAACTCCTGGTTAAAATCCTGGAAACTTGAAATCAATCCAAGCAAAACAGTTACAAACATCTTCACACTGAGACACCACTGCAACCCTGCCAGAAACATTAATATTGAAAACACTACAATAGAATGGAGTGATGAAGCTGTTAAATATCTTGGAGTATTCCTTGACAAACGACTCACTTTCACAAGCCACATCTCACAGAAAATGAAAGCCATCTACTTCAAACTCAAAACACTTTTCCCACTAATCAACAGAAGTTCACATTTGAAAGTCCAAACAGCATTACTAATCTACAAGGCTATTCTTCGTCCTACTTTTATATATGCGGCTCCAGTGTGGTAGGGTACCTCCAAAATATAGACACTGGACCTGCGTATAAGACAACCAACTGCAGGCCGAGGGGAACGGAAATGGTAAGGAAAACTTGAGTAACGTCAATTTATCCCGCTGGGTGATCTTGGCAGCGCTGTACTTCAATTTTGCAGGCAACAGGGAAAAGGGAGGGTTGTGTAGTCCGGAAGGAACTCCTGGCTGCGTGCGCAATCAGGAGTACCTCGCGGACTACACAACCCTCCCTTTTCCCTGTTGCCTGCAAAATTGAAGTACAGCGCTGCCAAGATCACCCAGCGGGATAAATTGGCGTTACTCAGGTTATTTTGCCAAGATGGCTGCCAGTTGGTTGTCTTATACGCAGGTCCAGTGTCTATACTCCAAAACAAACAAGAAAAAACTTCAAATATTCCAAAATAAATTTTGTCGAATCGCCACTAACGCGCCGCTCCATGGTTTTGCCAGAATACTCAAATACAACGCGAGCTCTAAATTGAAACGATCAACGACTTTCTGAAAACTGTAACTGAAAAATACCTGAACAAATTATCTGATAATACCCTTGCCTGCACTGGCGACTAGGTGCAGTATAATTTGGAGGGTATTTTTTCGGAAGTGTTCGGAAATGTGTCGGAAGGATTCGTATGACTTGGAGATTTTCAATCTTCGCCCGGTAAATAGCAAAAAACATCACCCTGGTGGGTGATGGGAGTCCCACCAGTGTGATGCTTCCGTATTCAAAACGGAATTCATTAGTATTATCGTGTATGAGGCTGTGAACATTCAATATTCAACATTATTCATATCATATCCATTGATGTATACGTTATTACGTATTTTTCTAAAAACATGTATTTTGGATTTAGAATTTTGATTTTAAATTTGAATCATTGCCTCATCGGCTTGTTCTTAGCAGCAAAAAAATGATGAGTGAATGTTTTCATAATTGTTGTAAGTTGGTATTAATTAGTAGTATTGTGCATACTACATAGAGTATCATTTTTATTTTCAATGCTACAACAAAAAAAAAAATGAAAAATAAATCATGACTCCATTGAAAAGGAGAAACGGACCAATGTAAAATAAAATACATATACCTACGTATATTTAATTTAATTGATGCAAAAAATTCAAATATCATACTGGAAATACTGACTGGAATATCAATCAACTTTCAAGCTTCAACGTGAGTTCAACTACCTACTAAAATACCTCATTGATGCACTTTTTACCATGATTATCAAAAATTCAAAATACATACAACGTTAGAAGTTGCAAAGATTTACGATTTTTAATTTTATTCTCACATCTTTGGATATTCATTTTTCAATTTTCAAAGATGAGCACGAACATACCTCTACTTACTACCTACCTATTTACGTAATTGACTAAATTGTATTACAGTCGTTACAAGACGTGAATTTTGAATTTGATTGACAACAAATTCATTTTTGATTTTTCATATTTTATTTCCATTGCATTTCATGACGAGGTGAACGATGTACCTAAAATTAAAACCGCATAATTATTTGGTGAATGTGAATGCTATTTACCGGGCGAAGATTGAAAATCTCCAAGTCATACGAATCCTTCCGACACATTTCCGAACACTTCCGAAAAAATACCCTCCAAATTATACTGCACCTAGTCGCCAGTTTGCCAGCTGCTTTGATATTAGGCAAAATTGCCCTTCAAGACTCAAACCAAAACTTCCTGTTCCTCAACATTTCTTTTAGGTTTCTTAGGCCTAACTCCTTTCTTTCTTGAATTATTTTTTAAGCATCCTATTTGTAAAATTTGTGAATAGCGCAATTGTGCTAAACCGAATAATGATAAAAGCTATCTATCTATCTAAATTTTGATTTTTTGTGACGAGTTCATGTCATCGAGTGAAAGGGTTTTTTCAACTTTTTCAACGGATATGTAAAAATAGGGGTCAAATGGGTCAACTTGACCGGTCAAAACTTTTTTTCATGTTTTAACTCAAAAAATCGCATTTTTTCGCAAACTTTCAATTTTTTAAAATCAACTTTACGAAATAATGCCATCCCAATTTTTTAATATGTTGTTCAGCATGAAAAGTTGTCTATAATATATTTTTTTCAGAATTTTTGAGAGTCGGAACAATATGAAAACTACGTTTTGAAACTTTTCAAGCTAATTTTTCGTACGAAAAAAGTGGCAACACTGATTTTTATGACATTATCAAAAAGCCTTTCAAAACTCCTAACTATTGGAAAAAGTACCATTTTGGTAGGTATCACGGTGATCGGCGAGTAATCCAACGCTGAAATGGAGGATATTTTAGTTTACTGAGAACTTTGACACCCCCTAGCAGACCTTAAAAAAGGGCTAGAGGGCTGCGATTTGCGCCATTGATCATCCCTTCGGAAGGTCTTTCCACAGGAAAAATTTAAAAAAAATCGCCGACATCCCTCACCACTTCTTGGCAGATTTTTGTGGATTCTAAATTTGCCAAAATCCGTGTAAAACTAGACAGCTAAGCAAAGCTTAGCTGCAAAGTGTGCGTAGCTAGCTGCATTTTTTACAGCTATAACCGTTATTACATCTAGGTAGTGCATAAGTGAATCAACCATGTCACAGTACCTAATGAGAATTTTTGAAACTCTCACTGCTTCAAAATAATAATTGTTTTTCAGTGTTTTCATATTTTCCAAATTACAATAGGTAGGTATTTCAGAATAATTTATAAGCTTGTATTGCTTCTAAATTGAGAAATTTCTAGTTGTTTTTCATAGTTTGCATTGTTTTAAAATTTACAAAATTTAAAATCAATTTCCCAAATTCCCCATCGCTACAATTTCATAAAGTTTTCAATAAATTTTCAGAATTTTGCATTGCTGCTGAGTTAGGAAATTTTCTATCAATTTTTAGAATTCACATTGCCTCTAAATAGTCAAATTTTGAATAATTTTTTAGAATTCTTATTGTCTTTAAATTAAAAAATTTCAAATTCAATTTTCAAGTTCATATTGTCCACAGATTGTAAAACGTTTACACAATTTTTGGAATTCACATTGCCTCCAATTTTTCAGAATTCTCATCTTCTTCATAAATATTACAATACTTATTTCATATAATTTTCAAGTTCACATTATCTGCAACTT
The DNA here is from genome assembly GCF_950023065.1 of Planococcus citri. Lineage (NCBI taxonomy): Eukaryota > Metazoa > Arthropoda > Insecta > Hemiptera > Pseudococcidae > Planococcus > Planococcus citri. The sequence continues at coordinate 52,961,355 of NC_088681.1, forward strand.
ACAGAACTTTTAATCAATTTTTGGAATTCTCAGCGTTTCTAAAATACAAATTTTCATATTATTTTTTTTAGAATTTCCATTGTCTTCAAATTTATAAATTTTTAAACCAATTTTCAGAACTTACTTTTTATTCTAAATTAAGAATTAAATCTTATAAAATATGTTAAGAATTTGAATTGCCTCTAAATTACACGAAAAAAAATATGGGTAATTTTTACAAAAAAATTTAACTAAATACTGGTATTTAGCACAAGTAAGTACCAGATCCCATTCAATAATTTTTACTGTAATCGTATAGTAAAAATTATCATTTTAATAAATTTTGCTATAGGTACCAATAGTAAAAATCATTTTGTTTTAATAATTTTTACTAAATCATGATAATAAAAATTACATGTATTGTTTAAATTGTACAAAAATAAAATTAGTTTAATTACTAATTTTGAAGTAATTTTTAAATTATAAGTAAAAAGTTAAAAATTATTCATGTCAAGGTAATTCTTACTATACTTATGGCTATAGGTAGACAAAAAATTAATGAAATGAATTTTTAGTTAGCAAATGATATCTTAATAACTCAATTTCAGCATTACTTTTGCCCCATTAAGGTAACTCCAAAGCATTTACCTATCCAATTTTCCTACGAAAAATCTATCACCTACCTACTTACCTCACGGGGATTCGAACCTGGGTCCCTAAATTTCCTATTCCTACCTACATGCCCTAACCACTCGGCTATGAGTAAATGTGGAGGGTTAGGGCATTAAAAAGATATATTTGTTTGGTAAACGCCCCACCAAACCACTCCCACTTGGAATTTACAGCTAACAGACCGGGGGTGTAACAGGGTATAATGAAACACAGCTGGTGATGGAATAGACTGGGGGTATAGCAGGGTACAATGAGCGGCAGGTGTTCTACAAGTCCCCTTTTCCCTTTTTTAGGATTTAATGCATTAAAATAATGAACTAAAATTGCAATTACTCAGCAATTACCCATCCGAATTGAATGAAAATAAATCTATACCCTCCGCCCTAATGATTCTCAAATGGTGTCTAATAGGTACAAAAAACGGTTGGATAGCTTAAGAGAACATTCATTGCAATTGAAATTTCAATTTCTCAAAGCGAAACCAATAGTGTGCTACGCACACTAAAAAGATGCTTAGAAGTTCTAAAAAATTGAAAAAAATTGGAGAATTTTTTTTTTTTTTTTGGGTGTTTATAATTACAAGATTATTACACCCGTAAAGGGGGGAGGGGCTAGATTTGGTTTGTGAGGCCGATGTTTTCTACTAGGGAGATGAATTTTTGTATTTCTGAGGGTTCGTCAGGGATAGTAGGTGGGTTTTCTTTTATCTGTAGTGTAAGTCTGTTTTGTTTTAGTTGGGGACAGTTGAAAAGTATGTGTTGGATGGATATGGGTTCGTTTCTACAAAATTGGCATGAGGGTTTTGGTTCTTTTTGGTATAAGTGGTTATGAGTAATTTTTGTGTGGCCTATTCTTAGTCTGGTAATCAGGATTTCTTCTTTTCTGTTCAGGTGGCCTAGATTTTTCCAGGGGAGAGTAGTTTTTTTATGTTGGAAGAGTTTGTTTGATGTTTGTTGTGACCAAAAGTTCTGCCAGTTAGTAAATGTGTTGTGAGTGATTAGAGATTTAATGTCATCAGGAGTGAGAGTGGTAAGAGGGGAGGGGGTAGCGGCTGTTTTTGCTAATCTATCAACAGTTTCGTTTCCAGTGATACCTATGTGGCTGGGAACATACATGAAGCTAATTGAGTAATCGTAATATTGGAGGTTAAAAAGGGACTTATGTATGTCTTGGACTATGGGGTGGCCAGAAAAAATGTTTTGAATGGATAGCAGTGAACTTAGTGAGTCGCTTTGGATTAAGAATTTTTTATTTTCTGATTGAATGGAAATTATATCTATTAGGCAATGTTTTATGGCAGTGAGTTCAGCAGTAAAAATTGAGGCACAGTTGTGAATTTTGAAACTGAGAACTTTGTCATTAATTGAGTAAGCATAACCAGTATGAATATTAGAAATTTTTGAACCATCTGTGAAGCATAAGTTATATTCAGTATAGGTAGTTTGATAACAGTTCTAAGTAATGACTCTTGATTAATAATGGGGAGTGATCATGTTTTGGGTAGTTTCTTAAGTAAAATTCCATCTGTATAGGTTTGAGAGACCAAGGGGGATAAGATATTGGTTGATGTATTAGGTTTTTTAGGTCAATTTGTAGGTTGTTCATATTTTTGATAAATTCTGGGATTGAACCTGAAGTATGGAGGAAATGCTGAGAGCTGTAGACATTGAGTGACCTTTGAAGAGGGTGAGATGGATTATTTGCAACAGTTGTTAAGAATTTGTTTGTCATGAGAATTTTCCTAAAATCAGGAGGAAGCTCTGCAGCTTCACAATAAATACTATCAATTGGAGACGAATAGAGAGCACCTATGCAGATGCGCAAGGAGGAATAATTTCAAGTGGGTAATAAGTAAGAAAATAATGTTTCGTACCAAGACTCGTGAGTTCCTACCGATATTTTTATATTTTGGTTTAAATACGTACAAAAAAAAATGAAATTCTGTTCGCTGTGATACTAAAAAAAAACTAAAAAATTGAGAAAATATTCCAAAAACATCGAAATAATTTTTTTTCAACTAATGAAAAAATATAAAAAATTTAAAAAATCGATCAGAAAATATTTTAAAATGAAATGTACATAAAAATCCATTCAAGGTCACATGTACGTACTATTTAATATAAAATTATTGAATATGCGTTCGTATTACTCTTAAGACGACAATTAACATTCATCTCTTTTGTTTTGAAAAAATGCCTGCTTCATAATACCCGCTCAAGTACTTCTACTTATCCCTATAACTGTATAATCGATATGGGCCAGACACATAGGCACGTATATTATAAATTTAGCAGATGCAATTTACTTCCTAAACATGAAGTACGAACTGGGCGAGTTCAAGAAGGTCAGAATTAGTTCGACGACATTAGGTAACCAAACGTTGGTAATGGAATGGCTAAAGCAAGTACGAGTATACGAGTACATTGCTGCTATTTACGTTAGTTGGATTCGCCAGTACGATGATAATCAACATTATGTACGTAAATGATTCACAAGGACAACAGATTAAATTTGAATTACGAAAAAATTTTCAAAGTCTCGTTTAGCCAGTCAAACAACGATTTCTTTAGTTGTATATTTTTCGTTATTTTTTTCATTTTTTTTTTTTTTTAGTAAGGATACAAACGATGTTATTTATAAATATTAAGGTCGTAAAGTTAGATTACCATTTGTTTGATTTTTATTTGTAGTTGTTTTTTTTTTACAAAGAAAATGCAGTCGAAGGAGAAGAGTCTGCAACTCTACCATATGGATGCATTTTACGCACATGATTCGCCATACTCAATTTGTCATACAATAAAACAAACTACCTAATAAAAAAACCACGTTGATTTCATAACACCTATAAGGAAATATGTTTTCAATAACGTAGGCAGTACTAGGTAAGGTACCAGTATGCAGGTGCAAAGATAGTAAATCGTTTTGCTGACATTCACCTAGACCTAATTGCCTTACGTCATTGCTGAGGTCGTGGTTTTTTTTTTCATTCTATCTTCTCGCGTATCTTTACGCAGCTTATACGAGTATGTATAGTCGCCGATTATTCTAAAATATTCATACGAGAACGTGAGTCACATGCTAGCTTTATTAGTTATTGTTTCAGTTCACATGATTTATGAACATGCCCCTCAAAGTCTCTTCCTTAATTTATACTTTTGGCTCATAGGACGAAAACTCTAGTATCATTCTGCGTTCTGTGTTTTTCCACATCGGTGATGAAAATTTTTATTTTTATTCTTTTTATTGGTTCTAAAAAAGGATTTTATTGTCATGAGTGTATCCGAATCGAGTTTTCCATTTGTAGTTACTAGTCAAGTGAGATAAAAAGTGTTGAAAATACAAAAATACTCGTACGTTCTTGAATAATTATCGAAATTTTATGCGCAATAATTGTAAATTAGTGTTTTTTAAAAATGCTAATTGATGTGAAAAACGAATACGTGTGATAAAAACCAATACAATGTTGCGAAAATTGACGAAACGTCTATTTTGAAAACATAAATGTCTTTATTGAATATTTATTCAAGCAGCCTATTCATTAAAAAAAAAAAAAAAAATTCTTCAACCTGACTTTATTATTGATCATAAAATCCTTTCTCCTAAAAAACCTCAAATAAAAAATAAAAAAACTCTCTAATGTGACTTTTTTTTATTTATAAATATTAAGTAATGATAAAATCATTTCTCCTAAAAAACCTCAAATGAAAAAAAAAAAATTCTTTAACCTGACTTTTTTCTATTTAAAAATATTCATCATAAAATTCTTCACCTAAAAAATACCTCAAATAAAAAAAAAATCTCAAACGAAAATAAAAAACAATCGATACTTTATACTCGTATATTTTAAAATTTAAAGAAGAACCATAACATTTGTAACCATGTACATATCACAATACGATTTGCAAACAACAATAATTAAAAATACGTGAATTAAGGAACAGCCATTCAACTTCGCTTCAACATCACAAACTCGTTATCGTATTCGCAAGCATTCTTTAAAATTTTTTCCAGTTTCCTTTCGTAATAATATTTATACTGATACAATAACAGAATAACGATAAATATTGTCGAAGAATGAATGAGCATTGGTAAAATGAAAATAGCAGATACACGATGCTCTAAAAAAAACAAAAAAAAATACCCAACCTCGCTAGGCTCAAAATTTTTTTCTCAACCGAATTCAATTCGTTACCACGAACTAAACAACATTCTCTACTCACGTATTGAAAAATGGGGGAAACGTAACAAAAAAAAAATCAATAAAAATAAAAACGAAGTGGAAAGAGGAATATCAATAAGAAAAGAAAGAAGAAAAAAAAGCGAAGCACGATGAAGAGCAACTACAAGCGGAGTAAATAGAAATGAAATTTTAATACTACCTTATATAAGTAATATTTCAGAATACAAGTTTGATAGTAGATAAAACAACCTTAAATTTAAAAATAAACGCGTAAGGTAATTTTTAGAAAACAAAAATTAAAATATTGCTCGAACATTTTTTTTTCATTTTTTAAAAATTGTATAAGTATAAAGCATTCCTCGTATGACAATTTTTCACGTGTGTTGTCTCGTATATATGTATTGTAGATACTTCGAGTGCGAAGATGAAATGTTCTCGGAGAGTTCAGTATTTAAAAAAAAAAAGAAAAATCGAGTGAGACTCGTACAACTATGTATTAGAGAGATTTCATCAAATTCAATACCCAATTTCCTTTCTGTTCTTTTTTTTTAGAAATAAAAAGGTAGAAAAACGTTGTACTTAAATATGAAAAGAAAAAAAAAATATTTAAATATCACAAACTTATTACAAAAAAAAAAAATAATAACACATATCAAAATCAGGAACTACTCTACGAACTGGTTAGGATTAATACATCGATCGATACTCGATAGCCAAAAAGAAATCTTCCAATTTATACCGAACTCATTTGGCCATTATTTAGCTCGAATTGCCATTTTTAAATACTTCAGTTGACGTATGTCGTATATATTGATCACATTATGGATGCCATTTACGATCAAAACTGGCCTTAAAAACATCGTTATATAAGATATTATTTTATGCTTAAAAAATTGCACGTTGAAAAATATCGCGATTGTCATAATTGTAAAAATAAAAGTTACGCGTATGTGAATTTATCGTACGTTATGTAGTTTCAATATTATAATTATAATTTTTTAATAATGCGAATGTATCGAGTCTTCGATAGGTGAATCAATATTCAAATACTGCGGGAAAATGCGTCCATTTTTTTCTCTTTTTTTAAATGAGAAGGGGATGAGAAGGAAAGAGGGGGAGCAGGATTGAAATTTTGGGATTTTTCAAAAACATTGGTACTGAGTTGTCGAAAAAAAAGGGGCGGAGGATGAGAAGAATCAGCAATCGTTCATCATTCTAATTTTATCAAATTTTTAAAATTTTTCACAAATCTGAAATTACCGATGTAATTACGAGAAATTACCAATAATTTACCGTAAATTACCAGTCATTTACCAGAAATTACAATTTAAAAAAAAATTACTAGTAACAATGGATTAGGCACCAAAAAGAAATTATCAGTAATTTACCAAAATTACCAGTAATTACCAAAAATTGAAATCATTAGAAATTTAGCGTAAATTACCAGTAATTTACCAGAATTAACGAGTCATTTACCAGAAATTGGGATATATTCTCCAAAAATTACTAAGACTGATTACCAATGATTTCCTGAAACTATCAGTAAATTACCAAAATGACCAGTATTTTACCTAAATTACCAGTAATTTACCAAAATTACCAAAATTTACCAAAAGTACCAGAATTTATCAAAATTACCAAAATATATCAAAATTACCAGTATTTACCAAAATTACCAGTAATTTACCAAAATTACCAGTAATTTACCAAAATTACCAGAATTTACCAAAATTATCAAAATTTATCAAAATTACCAAACATTTTTCAAAGTTACCAGAATTTACCAAAACTACTAGTATTTACCAAAATTACCTGTATTTACCAAATTTACCAGTAATGTACCAAAATTACCAGTAACTTACCAGAATTACCAAATATTGCTAATAATTACTAATTTACCTACTAGAAATTATCAGAAATTTACCATCAATTACCACAAATTTGCCAAAAAATTATCAATCGTTTACCACAATTACCAAAAATTTACCAAACTGTCCAGAAAATATCACTTACTTCATACTTGATCAAAGTTAGAAATTGCTGGTAATTTTGGGTAAATTACTGGTAATTTCAGGTGAATTGTTGGTAATTTCAGGTAAATTGCTGATAATTTTGGGTAAATTGCTGGTAATTTTGGATAAATTTCTAATAACTTCCGGTAAATCACTGGTAATTTGAGTAAATTACCATGAATTTTCTGGTAAATTTTTGTGAATTACTGGTAATTTTGGTCTTTGGGTAAATTACTGGTAATTTAAAGTAAATTTCTGGTAACTTTGGGTACATTTCTTATAATTTTGGGTAAATTTCTGGTAATTTTGGGTAAATTTCCAGTATTTTTGGGTAAATTTGTGGTAATTTCGAGTAAATTACAGGTAATTTCCAGTAAATTACAGGTAATTTTCAGTAAATTACAGGTAATTTCCAGTAAATTACAGGTAATTTCCAGTATATTACTGGTAATTTTCAGTAAAATACTGGTTGTTTTGAGTAAATTACCATTGACTGGAATTTTCTGGTAAATTTTTGTAAACTGTTGGTAATTTTGGGTAAATTACTGGTAATCTTGGGTAAATTACTGGTAATCTTGGGTAAATTACTGATAATTTAGGGTAAATCGCTGGTAATTTTAGGTAAGCTGCTCGTAATTTCGGGTGAATTACTGGTTATTTTGAGTAAATTACCATTGACTGGAATTTTCTGTCATTTTTATTAAAGTTGGTAATAATTTTTGATAAATTATTCAAAGGTATAAGTAGTCAATTTTTGAGCAAATTACTCAATACGATATTATATTTCCTCTTATTCACTAAAAATAAGCGTAAATTTTGATAAATTACATAAGGGTTTTCAGCAATTACGGGTAAATTACTGAAAATAAACGGTAATTATTTACGTTGGCAATTTTAATAATTAATATGAACAATGGAGAATTGAATGACACGAAAACATCCACAAAACCACGAATTATCGACCTAAACTTTCATGGAATTTAAATATCCACAAAAGAAAATCATCAAAAAACGCGATTTACGATCAAGAATTTGTATTATCAACCAATCAGAATCATGGGCTTATCACTCCATCACAAATCCCTCCCCTTCAAAAACGTAAAACAGACCAACAGACCCCCATCAAGCACTCCACTAAGACCAATTCCACTATACCCATCCGTTAAATCCAATCCACTTTTGAAAACTCGATACACGTAAAAATAAACCTAATAAATCATCTACTCTACGCTTTCATCTAAACCTAACTGAGTATTTGTATAGGTTTTTTTACCTACGAAACGAAACAAAAAAAAAAAAAAAAGAAAACAAACAAACAAAAAAATCCTACATAAATACACGACTTAAAAATTCTACGAAAAAAGAAAGAAAACAAATGCGTTAACGTTTAAAAATAATCATGTAAATATACATATCGTCAAAATTTATAAAAACTTGATATAAAATTAAATAAATTAATAACTACGCATATTTGTATCTCGTAAGTATATGTGTATAATTAATCCGAAATTTTCATCTCTGCTTTTTTCGATAATTTGGCTAAGAGTTTATTCTAGACAAACGAGTCGTCTGATCGGGGAAAAAAATGAGGAGAAATTAAAAATTCAAGCCGTTTAATATGTATATACGTCTGGCATGGTTATAAAATATACAAATACATTTATTTAATAATTATATAAAGAGAAACACTAAGCTAAACAAGAAAAAGAGAGAGAAAGAAAAAAAAATAAACACGGAATAAACAAAAGTATAATATGGTAACAATGTAGACCAGGGAAATAAGGTCAAAAAAGGGGGTAAAAAGGAAAAAATTGATGGCTCATCGAGGTTTTCTTCGTTGATATGTTCAAAAGGACCACTCGAACAGACAAGCAAAAGTTTACACCCCTAATTCTTATAAGACCCCCATTGAAATTGTGGACACATTTGACCCTCTTAAGGGGGATCGAATAAGGATCACGGGGTGTAAACTTTCGGATACCTGTTCGAATAATCTTTCTGAACATATTTACGAAGAAAAACTCGATCATTCAATTTTTTCTTTTCAAACCGTTATTTACCTAGCCTAATGAACAGATAAGTGCTAAAAAAAAAAAAATTAAAAAAAAAGGTCCGATAAAACTAAAAAATAAATTTTAGGTTAAAATGACTTTTCAAATCGATCTGGTACATCACGATGAATATGAACGTATCTAACAACGCCAGTATGATTTATTTGTACTTTAAAACATGATGTTGTAAAAATTTTCCAAGACGCTACATTGTACTTTTCGAAGGGAAAGGGGGGCAAAAATTTAGATAATTAATTTATATGCATAATATTATATCATATAGCGTACGACAATATTATAATTATTATTTTTTTTCATCAAAAATCTATCTAAAAAAATAATATCATACTATACGATATCGTGATATAAAATAATTCGGCGTTTTGGCGAATTGCTTTGCATTTTCTCGCTAGGTATACTACATATACAAAAATTCACGCAAATTCTTCAACTAGCATAAATATTAAGTAAATTAAAAAAAAAACAAAATGGTATTGCACTGCGCGCGATGAATGAACAAAAAAAAGAGGGGAAAAAACATTTAAAAAATTGTATAATCAGGTGATAACGAAACGAGCCTGGTAAAAGATTAAATACGTATTAATACTGATATAAAATTTTTTTAATACATAAATCTACTAATATATTCGCCGCGTTTTTATTTTAAAATGGAATTTCATTTCGCGTCCGTACGAGTAAAAAAAAATTAAAACCTTTCGTATACAATATAATATTTACTGTTCCTTCTTTTTGAAAAAAAAAAAATTAAATAAAATTCCCTATAGACAATTCTGATAAATCTTAGTTGAGGGGGCGTTATTTTGAAAATTTTTATAATTTCTTAGTTTAAAAAAAAGCATATCGATAACGTCTTCTAACCTGTAAAGGGGAAAGAAAAAAATAGCACGAGTTAGATTAAGTTAGTAAAATTAGATTAAGAGGAGGTGAGGTGGAGTAGGATGGAACCAATATACTACTAAATTTTTTTTCAAATGTTTCAACAAGATTCTGAGTTGCCCTCTAAAAGTGCTAAGAATACGTTTTTTAAAAAAAAGTTCAAAAACAGATTTTTTTCAAATTGTAAAAACCTTTTTTTTAAAAACATGAAAAGATTTGATAAAGACCTTGAAAAATATCGTGAAAATTTCTAGAAAATTGAAAATACGCTGAACTATATCTACATAGTAAGAAATTATCCAATGAATAGGAATGACGTAATTTGATTTTCTCAAAATCCATTCAAGTTACAAAGTGAATAGGTAAGGTAGGTACCCCTCTCTAATAATTCGACCTCCAAAAATACATACTAATCGAACTCTTAACAGTATTTTTCACACACACTGGGCCAACAACATGAAATATTATCGCGACAAAATTGTTTTTTGGAAACAGAGAAGCGATAATTTAATAACATTACCAAAAAAAAAATGGCCAGTTGAACGTATTTTTGCAGTTACTTCATACGTACCTAACTGAGTAATTTAAACTCGAGCTACTTTCCTCACGATACGATTTCTTCATTCAAAATGGCTAATTTAAAATTATCAGTAATCTTTGCTTTTGTCAGCGTTTTTGCATTTTTCGCTGTTACAGAAGCTCAAAAGATTGGATTTTTCAGCGGTCTGATTATTCACCCACTCGATTTCTGGTACTACATTTCTAACAAATTTGGATTTGACAAATTGGCGAATATTTTTGGATACATCAGATATTTTATAGCCATAACTCTTTATGCGCTAGGTTTGTTGAAGGTAAGTAAAATTCTACTTATACTCGTATTATTTTCGAATTTATTTCTTCTGGTTGCAGAGCAGGATTTTGATATCTGATTTCTAAAATTTCACTATTTTTCAGTTTTAGAAGATTTCAAGTTTTAAGATGATTTACATACCTATTATTAATTCATATTGTAACAAGATATTCAAAATCTTAAACAATCTAAATTTCAAAACAGCATCGAGAAAACTTCATTTTTGGAATCGGAAGAATACCTACCTACATTACCATTAGAATTTAGAAATAATTACCTATAAGATAAGATGAGTTCTACATATCATAAGTAAGCACATTGATGAATAAATACACGAATAAATTTTTGCACCAGTATTGTTTTCGATCACTTAATCATCAATTTTTTTGCTTAATGGCCATGAAATCATCCAGAACCCAACAAATAACATCGCCGAGGTAAGCAGGAAATTCGAATAGGATCTTTTCATACCAAAATACCCTCTTGAGCTTTGCAATTTTGCTCAAAATTTTCAATGTTTTACTCCAAATTAAAATGAGCCTCTCTAGAAACTGGATTCTTCACACTCATGGAACACTTTTTAAAATTTTGGAAAACACCCCAAAAAAAATTCTTGAGGGTTTGGTTTCGCTTTTGAAAGTAAAATATGGTTATCGGATTAAGAAATTAGCGACCCTGATAACTTGAATTTTTACACTCATAATTGATGCACTTTTCAAAATTTTGGGTTTCAATAACCTTTTCACTAATAAGACAGTTCGAAGGGGGGGGGGGTATTTTTGGTTGTAAAGAAAAGAGTTTTAAGATTCAGAATGAACTCATTCGGAATTGAAAACAAAATATTAAATTTGATATACTCAGACTTATTACATTTTTCAACAGAAACATTTTCGACCCTCCCCTCGCCCCCTCCATTTCAGGCAAATTTCTCGAAAAAACTCAGAAAATGGGTGTAACATCTTCGAAACGAAAATTTTAAATCATGAGTATGTGTTTGCCGTTTGGATCAAAAATGAAAAATCTGACAAAATTATCCTCAATCGTTCCTAATTTTAGGACTTCACTGGTCTTTTTTTTCGAATTTTCAAGTTTGACACTTTTTTTGAGAAGTTTTCAAGCCGGATTTGAAATTTATAAGTCTACAATCGGCGTGATTCTAAATGGTGGGAATTTTTCATTTTTTTTTTCAGCTTTCAAAAGTTTGACATAATTCCAAGAATTCAAGATTTTTGAAACTCGAAATTCCCACAACATTTCACCAAAATGAAGTTGGAAAGCTGAAATTTATTCTGCAAAATAATTTCAATACTCAGCGAAGTCAACTGCAGGGGAATTTCAAGTCGTTTTGGAGCATCCAGCGATTTTTTGAAAATTACTGGAGCCTCCAGCAGATTTTTGAAACTTTAAATTTTCACAAAATTTCATCAAACGAAAATGAAAAGCTGAAATTTACTCTACACTCCAATTTTAACACCCTCTAAAGACAACTTCAGGTGGGTTCAAATCATTTTGGAGCCTCCAGCGACTTTTTGAAAATTACTGGAGCCTCCAGTAGATTTTTGAAACTTGAAATTCCCGCAACATTTCACCAAATAGAGTTGGCAAGCTGAAATTTACTTCGCAAACTAATTTCAATACGATATGAAGTCGACTACATGGCGGTTTCAAATGGTTTTAAATGGTTTTGAAGCTTCCAGCTACTTCTTGGAAATTTCAATTTTCCAAAAAACACCATACGACCTCTCAAAAAGTGGCTGGAGGCTCCAAAACGACTTGAAATCCACCAGCAGACGACTTCGTAGCGTATTAAAATTAGTTTGCAGAATGAATTTTTAACTTTTCATCTCCGTTTGATGAAATTTTTAGGAAATTTAAAGTTTCAAAAATCTGCTGGAGGCTCCAGTAATTTTCAAAAAATCGATGGATGCTCCAAAACTACTTGAAATTCCCCTGCAGTTGACTTCGCTGCGTATAGCTTTCCAAAATTCCAACTCCATTTTGGTGAAATTTTGTGGGAATTTCGAGTTTCAAAAATCTGCTGGAGGCTCCAGAACTGCTCAAAATGGTTTGAAACAGTTTCCAATCGATTTGGCATGTCGAAAAAATAGGGTGTATCCCAAATTTCAGCTTTCTTGGTCAATTTGATAAAATTTTGATTTTCCCCTCATTTTTGGCCTAAATTTGATTTTCAAAAATTCACCAAAAATCGAAAAAGGCACTTTAGCACTTGAAATTTTGACAGGTGATAAATTTTTGTTTGATCTTTCGATCTACCTTTGTACAGTTTGAAAAATTTTATGCAAGTCCTATGTTGGAACGCAAAATCTGCAATTCCGGCTGACCTGTCAATCAAAATGGCCGCCATTTTGTAAGTAGGGCCACTTTTTTTTAGTACAAGGGCTAGAAATGTTCCTTAGGACTCCCCCTTTAAGAAAAAAGTTGCCCCGGAGGATCGACGGGGGGTGCAATTTATCCTTAAGCGGACTCCCCGACTATATGTACAGCAAAAAAAAATTATCGCTTCAACAGAATTGTTTTTTGGAAACAGAAACACGATAATTTTTTTATCGATGTTTTAAAAAACTAACTTTTTATTTTTCTGGTCACCTCACATACATACATACATACATAGCAAAAAATTCAAACTTGATAGACAAAACGTTCAGTAAAGATTTATACAATAATTTTATTTCAAAAATGGTCAATTTAAAATTACTAACTGTTGTTGCTTTAATCAGTGTGGCATTTTTTGCTGTTGCAGAAGCTCAAAAGGCTGGATTCATTAGCAAAAAGTATCTTGCTGGTTTTGATGCAACGATTTCCTTTTTAAGAAAATTGAAATTAGGCCCATATGCTGATTTGGTTGAATTTACCAGATTTGTGGTCGCTTTGTTTCTCGCACGTACTGGATTGATAAGAGTGAGTAAAAATCCTGATCAATTTTTTTAGACAGTTATGACTGTGTTGCATTTAGAAATCAAATTTCAAAGAATGCCAATTTATTGAGCATATAATGACTATTTTCAGTCTGTATCTAATTTCAAACATTTTCTCATTTTTCAGTTTTAAATTCATGAGCCAAAATGTCGTTCGGTTTGAAGTTATAATTTTCATTATCATTTCATCGCGATAATTCCATTCAATGTATCGCCCAATCCTGAGCTCAATATATAGGTTCAAATTAAGCAAGGAAGCAAACATTACCTTGAAAAATAATTTCAAAGAGTTGGTAAAATAAATTCTTCAATATTTGCAATCAATAATGTCAAATAAATAAATACATCAGCAGTTTACATCGCATATTTTTTTTCAGACACATTACATGATCAAAAATCCATTCAAATTTTTTGATAGGCAACACAACATATCCATCTGGAGGTTTTTTCACTGATTCTCAAATATCCAAAATCACTCACTCGCTAGACGCTATGTAAATTTATGCTGTTTATAAAATGAATCAATTTCCTCAAACTGTACAATAAATTAATCGAAACTTATCATTTGACACATACTTCCCTTAATTTTTGCCACATTATTTAGTTTTTCCTTATCTAATGCTTTCGAAAAACCTTGAAAATTTTTTCAAAAAAATGCCATAAAAAAATATGAAAATGGCCAATGAATGACGCAATTTGCCTTCCTTGAAATGTATTGAAACTAAAATAAGGTGAAACAAAAAACACGATTTTTTTTTATCCTTTTAACAATATTATTTTTCGGAAATCCAGACACGATAATTTATCGATGTTTACCAAAAAAAAAAAACCACCTCATCTTTTCACGTTCGCTTCGTGTTCTACTTTCAAATTCGACTATCATAAGCTGCGGTACAATTTTCTTTCAAAAATGCTTAATTTGAAATTATTCTTAGCTATCTTCGCTTTCGCCAGTGTGGCATTTTTTAATGTTGCAGAAGCTCAAGAGACCGGAATTATAAGTAATGCTATTCTTTTCACCTTCGATTTGGCGATCAAGTTTTGTGAAGAATTCGGATTAGACCGATTAAATACTTTGGTTCAATATGGCAGATTTTTCACTGCTTTGGCACTCTATTTTACTGGGTTGTTAAAAGTAAGTAAAATTGTAGTCACATTTTCACTCTATTTTTTTTTCAAGTTCTATAGAACGATTTGTAGCATTTCATAATCAAATTACTTAATATGGTATTTTTTAGTTTTAGATTCATAAATCAAGGAATGTAGTTCAATTTCAAGTCATAAGATGATATCAGCTCATCATAACACATAGTATGATATTCAGCGTGCTACTCGATCCGAAATTCAAAATAGATTCAAATGTGCATCCTTTCAGTTCAATTTGGAAACATTATCTTTGGAAATAATTTTAAGATGAGTTCATCACAAATTATACATGCGATTATTTTGTAGTAAATAAATATATGAGCAGATTACAGCGTTCATATTTCAAAATTTTCAAACATAATTTATCCACCACCAAAGATCAACTATGTAAAATACAAATTTTAAAAATTTCGAAGACAATACCCCGAGAAGGGAAATTTTGATCAAAATTTTCTATCGTTCCACCCTACGGTATAAAAGGAATAAAATATCAAACGGATACTCACATGACTAGTAATATGTATGAACTAAATCTCTTTCCGGCAACTGTCTGACTTTCATGGAGCCATCGGCGCCGCATGAAAACAGCCTAGCATCGGAATCTACGTAAAGTTGCGTAACTCCTTGGCCTATATGCTTGAAAAAGCTCGACCTAGCGTGTTCACCGGGGAACGAGCACATCAGCTGATGAGCAGCTAATCCCCACACCTGTAAAAAAAAAATAACCACCAAAATTATAATTATTATGTACATTACAGAAAGCGAGAGAGACAGAGAAAGCATAGGAGATGAGGAAATATCCGCGTACTTTAATATCACCGTCTGCGGCTCCAGTAACGAAGAATTCCTCGTGCGGATCCAAGGCTAAACATCTGATCGGCGAGTCGTGTAATTGCGATCTGTACATGAGACGGCGTTGTCTCAAATCGAATATAAAAACATAGCCTTTTTTACCGGCCGATATGAGTAATTGGTGTTGAGGCGCGTATAGTATACTCGAAGCTCCTTGATCGTGGCATTGGAAACCTAAAACCACAGAAATTCAACAAATGAAACATTTCCATACTTAAAGTCCAGCCTTCAGATAGAAAATATACTTTTCAATGAGTGAGAAATTAATACGAATAAATATTAAATAAATACGTACAAGTGACTAGAGCCTTTCTCTGTGGAAGCAACGAATCCCATAACGCCACGTTTTTACTCTCCGACGAATGACCTGCCGTTGCTACTAAACTGCACGAGCCCAGAAACACAAAATCGCTGGTTACCTTGTTATGGCATTGGTATGTCTGTAAAAAGCACCATAAAAAGATCAGTTATAGTTAGTTATTGACCTAGTTTAACAAAAAGATATGTTCAACAAGCACCGTGAAAGAAAATAAAGCAACAAAGGATGGACTCGTTCAAAAATTGATGATTGGACTGCTTTTCTCATCGCTCATCAAAATATTTATTTGGCAGAAGAGTAGAGGTAAGAATTTTTAATTTTTTCATACGTTTCAAATTTTAAAAAATGACGAAATATGAAAAGTTGAGGGATAGGGGGGATCAATCTGAATCGACTTGATACTCTCACCGTCGAGGGCATCACGCCTATTTCATATTTGATGATCATCTGACCACAAAAACCCAAAATAAGCTCCAAAAAGAGATATATAAAATTGAAAATTTTTTAAAAAGCACAACTTTGGTATCAAAATATGGTCTTTTGAAAGCACACAATTCATTTTCAAGACTATTTGACCACAAAATTTGAAAAAAATTCACAACAAGGAAGTGCGAACAAAACAGCTAATTTTGCCAGCCCATAATCATTAGAAAGTCCCACTTTTTGTGAACGTTTTTGAAAAGCCTTAATTTTGTCGGAAAAAGTCGTGATTGCTGAATAAAAGTCCTGTTTTTTATTCGAAAATTGTCAAAAAATGGCCTGTTTTTGGCACAAATTGTTAAAGGCTTGTTTTCTGTCCATGCTGACACAAAAAGTGGTTACCTATTTTCTGTTCGTGCAATAAAAGTCTAGTTTTTCGCAGTAAATGCAGAGAAAGGTCCTATTTTTCGCCAAAACCTGTCAAAAAGCCCCAATTTTTATCAAAAATATCAAAAAATCCTATTTTTTTTTCAAACTCATCAAAACGGACTCATTTTTGCTAAAATTGTCAAAATGTTCCCATTTCTGCAAAAATTCTAAATTGCAAAAAACTTCTAATTTTTGTCCAAAAAAGTTCTCATTTTTAACAAAATTGTCAAAAAAGTTATAATTTTTGTCAAAGTAGTCGAAAAGTTACAATTTTTGACAACATTTCTAAAAAAGTCCCACTCTTTGTCAAATTTATCAAAAGTCATACAAAATTTTTGGAAAAATTGTTAAAAAAATATTATTTTTTCCAAAGTTGTCAGAAAGTTTTCATTTTCAACAAAACTGTCAAAAAGACATCATTTTTGACAAAATTATCAAAATGTTTACATTTTTGCAAAAATTGTTTAAAAAGTTCAAATTTTTGCTAAAATAATCAAAATGTTCAAATTTTTGCAAAAAATGTGAAAAAAGTTCGAATATTTACTAAAATGGTCAAAAAGTCCTCATTTTTGACAAAATTTATAAAAAGTCCTACTTTTTGTCAAACTTATCAAAAAGTCATAATTGTTGCAAAAAACGTCAAAAAGATCTTTTTTTTCCAAAGTTGTCAGAAAGTTCTGATTTTTAACAAAACCATCAAAAAGTCACTTTTTTCAAACAAAATCGTCAAAATGTTCTCATTTTTGCAAAAACTGTCAAAAAGGTTGGAATTTTTACTAAAATAGTCAAAAAGTCATAATTTTTGCTAAAATTGTCAAATTGCATGTCTTCAATTTAGACAAAATTGTCAAAAAAGATAAAGTTCTCATTTGTAACAAATTTGTCAAAAAGTCACCATTTTTGGCAAAATTGTCAAAAAGTTCCAATTTTTGGTCAAAATTATCAAAAAGTCATAATTTTTGCAAAAATTGTCAAAAAAATCTTATTCTTCCAAAGTTGTCGGAAAGTTCTCATTTTTAACAAAATTGTCAAAAAGTCACCTTTTTTTTTTACAAAACTGTCAAAACGTTGTCATTTTTGCAAAAACTCTCAAAAATGTTCAAATTTTTACTAAATGGTCAAAAAGTCATCATTTTTACAAAAAATGTCAAAAAGATCCTATTTTTTCCAGAAAGTTTTTATTTTTAACAAAACCGTCAGAAAGTCACCTTTTTTGACAAAATTGTCAAAATGTTCTTATTTTTGCAAAAACTGTCAAAAAGTTCAAATTTTTACTAAAATGCTCTTATGATTTTTACAAAAATCGTCAATACCTATGCCTTCATTTTTGCAAAAAATTGTGAGAAAAGATGCTCATTTTCAACAAAATTGACAAAAAGTCACCATTTTTGACAAGTCTCACTCTTTGTCAAAATTATCAAAAAGTCATAATTTTCTCAAAAATCGTTAAAAAAGATCTTGAAGTTCTCATTTTTCACAAAAATTGTCAAAACGTCTTCATTTTTGCAAAAATTGTCAAAAAAGTACTTATTTTTTTCAAATATTGTAGAAATGTCCTCATTTTTGCAAATACTGTCAAAAAAATCCTCATTTTTACCAAAATTGGCAAAAAGTCTCACTTTTTGTCAAAATGATTAAACAGTCGTAATTTTTGCCAAAATTGTCAAAATGTTCTCATTTTTGCAAAAGTTGTCAAAATGGTGAAAAATTGGATGTAAGTAAGCTAAATTTTATCATTCAACTATCGTTAATCCAATTAGATCACTGTTGTACATTTTCCATGAGCAAAACTTTTTAAAAAAAATTTCCCAAACTCTTAAAAATGAACTCGCATCCTTGAAAATTGTACCACGTTAAGTATTTTGAAACCCTTCATCAATCTATCCTACCCTCGATCGAAAATTGCAACAAATTACACCCGATTTCACGCAATATTGTAAAAACAATTTATGTACTTACAAAGAAGGGTCGATTATACGAAGGCGACAGGCCAACATTCCACAGAGACAAATTACCATCTCCATCGGCTACTCCAAATTTATTACCGTGTTGCGAAAACCGTACCCTGGTTACTTTGGCAAATGTTCCAGCAGGTCTGGGTTCTGATACAGCCTTCACATGGCCCCATTCCCACATCTGAACCGATCCGTCTTGAGATCCGGTTAAATCTACGAACAAATATCAAATTAATTAAGAACTCTTCTCCAATTACAACATAAGTATGTACTTCTTATTCTATGTGTTATCAACTTACACAATGGCAATAAAGGATGAGCACACATTCTTCGGATATTATCGACGCGATGTTTCAATACCTAAGCAAAAACCAAACAATATAAAAATCAAATTCGGCCCTTGGGTCAACAGGGTTTCTGCTATTTCATTCGTTTGGGCTGGAGTTCAAGAATTGAAACTTAAAAATTTTACTATCGAGTTCTACTCAACATTTTTGAGTGCGGTTAGCTCCATAACCCATGTGAATTCCAGCTCAATCGAATAAAATACCAGAACCCCTATTTTTCTATCAAATTACAAGGAAAAAAGATGAACTATCAAAAAAAAGATCTATGTGCACGTTTGATAGAAATATTGTAGGTATAGAAAGCACGAAATACTATGTACACGTTTCCGAAAAAACTAAATACACTAGAACTATATAGGTAGATCAGATAAAATAATAGAAAAAATTGAGAAAAAGGGCGACAAAACTACAAAGCTATAATAAAAATGAAAGAAAAACAGGCTAAGCTCCTATCAGAGGAGGTATTCCAGTAAGTAGATATATAAAAGTTCAGTTCACGGTGAGAAAGTGTCGTAAGCCTGTGTACGTAGGTAATCTTTAAGATTCGATTACAAAATAAATATCCAGTGCATATAAATTCATTCAAACGGTGATTTAAGTCAAGGTGCGGGTACATTCGGTCAATTTCCTCGTCGCATAAAGATACACACACGCACTTCTAAGTTTCAATCTCGATAAAAATTGAAAAAAGAAGAAAGAAAAATAAATCAGAAGGAGAAAATAAGCAGGCAAACGGACTCTGCGACTGGAAAAAAAAACACACATCTCAAAGACCCTATAAAATATGCGATAATCAAAAAAAAAAAAAGGCTAAATAACACGCGACAGGATTTTTTTCTAATCGAAGCATTGGTATGAGTATTATTACTGGTTAAAGCGTTTCAAGCGTACATTAAGCGGTGTAGACAAAAAACCATATGTACACGTAATACTGTTCAAATTTGTTTTCCAACAATATTCAGCTTATTTATGCGTAATTATAGTTGAAAAAACCCACCGGTTTCAGTAAATGACGACTACGATCGATCACAAACTGACAAAAACGTGGATCATGAGAGCCTGGGAAAGTTAATCCTTTCATCTGGTCAGAGTAGGTAAGCATGAAGGGAAAATACAAATCATATTATACCAAGTCGTACGTTTTAATTAGTTACATAAGCGTTAACACGTTTCGCCATCAAAGTGACATGACAGAGACTCGTTGGTGCTAATTTTCATTTTATTGCTTTTCGCAGTTCACAATTTCATTTTTAAAAAAGTAGGGAGTAGTTTGGTACGTTAGTTGGTAAGTGAGATACGTTGTAGTAAGGTAAACGATCATTGGTGATCGTTTATTAAAATTATTCTTCATTTCATACCCTTCCATAGTGAGTTAAACATACAAAGTTCAGTACAAGAAGACGTATTCATTACACTACCACCAAGTTGCAGCTACATTGAATATTTACCCTTCACTTGCATTAATAATAAATTAAGTAATAGTATCAGTACGAAGACGAACGATACACCGATAGCTAAGTACTTCGCAAAACGATCACATTCAGTACCACAAGACAACGTTCAATCAATAAAGAAATAAATTCCTAAATTAGCTATAGACTCAGAAATCAAAATCCTATTTTCAATTTTTAAAACAATTTTCAAAGGATCAGATCCCATCTCTTCCCGAAGCAGTGCACCATTCCTTGTCTTCTCGATTATATGGTCAAATAAATAATTATGATTCTCAAGTACAGGGAAACCTTTGAACTGACACCACAACCCAAGAATTTTAAGCTCAAAATTGAGTTATGACTTCTAGAATTTTTGAAAAAGTATGTGACTAATCAAAATGGGTTAAAATTTCATGAGAAAGTCAAAATGCTTTCTGAGAATTTTTGAAAAATTGCAGCTTAAAATTTGTTCAATTTTCACAAATTATCATTTATCATAATTATCTAAAAAATTGACTCAATTTTCGCTTCAAAATTTTAAAAAAACTGCTTAAAACAGTCATGATGGAGATTTTTAATTTTCTGCCAACATTTTTACGTAGATTGGCAGGTTGCATGACTCTGCTCAACATTCTTTTAAAATGCTCAAAAAACACGTTTGCTGAAATATTTGAATTTCTCCCGAAATTTTAACTCATTTTGATTGGTCACATAAAATAATTTTCAAAAATCTCAAACATCGTGTTCAAATCAAGGGTTCAAAATTTTTTGATAAAATTTTAACCCAGCTGTTGGATGCATGACTTTTTTTAGCAATTGAAAAAATCATCATTTAATTTTGGGCTCAGAATTTTTCCAAAATGCTAAAAAAAATTGATAATAATTTTTGATGAAGTTCTCAGTTGGTTGCATGACTTTTTTCAGCAATTGAAAAAATCATCTTTCAATTTTGAGCTCAGAATTTTTCCAAAATGCTCAAAAAAAATTGATAATAATTTTTTGACGAAGCTCTCAGTTGGTTGCATGACTTTTTTCAGAAATTGAAAAAAATCATCACTCAAATATCTCAACTCAAAATTCTTCCAAAATGCTCAAATAAAATTTGATAATAATTTTTGATGAAATTCTCAGTTGGTCGCATGACATTTTTCAGAAATTAAAAAAAATCGTCACTCAAATGTTTGAGCTCAAAATTCTTCCAAAATGTTCAAATAAAATTTGATAATAATTTTTGATAAAATTCTCAGTTAATTGTATAATTTTTTTCAGAAATTGAAAAAACCATCACTCAATTTTAAAATCTTAAAATTTGTCCAAAATAGTCAAAAAAATTTGATGATAATTTTTTATGAAGTTCTAACTTAAGTATTTTTGATTGGCTGCATGGCACTTCATTCAAAAACAAACTTCGGAAATCATTTCCAATTTAGGGCTCAAAATTCATTTTTGATATTCAGCCGAAATTTAAACCCATTTTGATACATTCCAGGGCACCCTTTCTGAACTTCCAAAATCATGGCTTGCCTAAACTCAAAATTCTGAAAAATTCCTCTAAAAAACTTTGTTGGTTGAATGTTCATTTTTTTCAAAAATTTTGATCATCGCATGACACTTTTTTAAAATATTCAAAAATTATGACCAATTTTGAGCTCAAAATTCTTCACAAGTGGTCAAAAAATGTTGATGGTAATTTTTCAATTTTTTAATGAAATTTTAACCCATATTTATCAAATTGCATGAGATTATTTTCAAAAATCCAGAAAATCGTGTCTAAATTGGGGCTCAAAATTCTTCAAAAGTGCTTTTAAAAAAATTGATGGCGATTTCAGAACGAAATTTGAACTCATTTTGATTGGTTACAAAAATCTATTTTTTTCTGAAATCGCAATAACCATCGTCCAATTTCGAGCTCAAAATTTTTCAACAATGCTCAAAAAAATTGATAATTTCTGATTTTTTTTTTTTGAAATTTTAACCTATTTAGATTGATTGCAATTTGCATGACACTTTTTTCAAAAACTTGGAAAATCATTCATTCTAATTTAGCGCTTAAAATTCTTTTAAAATATATGTATTCAAAAAAGTTGTGACAGAAATTTTTGGTTTTCTGCCTTTATAATCTATTTCGATAGATGCTGTGCATAAAAGGTCAAAATTTCGCAAATAAATTAACGTCAATTTTACACCAGTACTCATCACCTTAGTTTTTGCATAATATTCAAAAAAGAAGTTTTACAAAAATGTGTTCAAATTTCAAACAGCTCGTATCAAGGATGTTGGAGTTGAAAGCTAATTTTTGGTACATAAAAAAGTGGCAACGCTGATTATGACCACATCTCCAAAAAGCTCTTCTATCAACCTACAAACTGGTAAAAGTTTTAAAAGTGTACCACTTGTAGTTTTCAAGTTAAGTTCGCTCGAACTTCACAAATCACTATTTTTCTAAAAATTTTGAGCACACCTGAAATATTTCAAAAAAATCATTGACCCCCCCCCCCCCCAGAGCAAAAATCATGGCAATTTGACAAGGAATGACCCATTACTTTCAACTGGATTTTTCATTTTTCAAAAGCATCTAATCTCAAATCAGACCAAACTATCACTTCTTCGCTATATCACCTCACAATTGCAGACTATATCGAATGGTCACACTGCTTTTATAATTCCTAAACATAAACCGAGT
The DNA here is from genome assembly GCF_950023065.1 of Planococcus citri. Lineage (NCBI taxonomy): Eukaryota > Metazoa > Arthropoda > Insecta > Hemiptera > Pseudococcidae > Planococcus > Planococcus citri. The sequence goes on from NC_088681.1 coordinate 52,984,519, forward strand.
CAACTTGACAAATATTTACATACAATATGTGTCAAAACAACCACAACATTAAATAAGACAGAGAATAAGAAAGAAAGAATGTACAAAGCACAAAAACACTGATTAGTTCGTTAAAAAAAAGAGATTCACATCACGCCAACTTATCACAGTTAGACAAAGAGTAAAAAAAAAACAACAATCACAAAAACCCAAATAGGACTCTTACCGAGGAGGTACTTTTGGTACCCTTTCCCCCTTTCAACACGAATCCACCACCTGCCGATGAGTTCAATTTTTCACTGACTACCTTGTAGATTAATCATGAAAAAAAAGACAAAAATCATTATTCGTATTGGTTATGTTGTGGCATTCTAACGCGACGGTCATTCCGATAACGTCGTCGATCTGCGAACTACGTCGAAATTCTTTTTTAATCGCTACACGGAATAGCCTAAAGAGAAATGCAGTATGCTCGCAAATTATTGGCTATATCAGAGCCAATAAATGCATCGAGAATACATTTCTGTTAGTACATTCGCGAATAATTATTAAAAATTATCTTAAGAATAATATAGTATGTAATTAATACGTCGAGATACGAAAAACAGTCGCAAAATGTTTTCCTACGTATAATATTATAGAGACACGCACACGCATTTTGATATTTTCCTGCTTACACTGGGTACTATTTTTTTATTCAAATTTCATTTCCCCAACTCGAGCAGTTATTCTCTCTATACGTGCAACGTGTAAACGTGTACTAAATTGAGTATTGAAATTGAATAATGAAAATATTATGTCAAGTATAACGGTGAAATTTAATAAATTTGCAGGCCTGTATGTTTTTAAAAAATGAAAATATTATAAAATGCGGATGGAATGTTTTAAATACATACAACAGAAGCTCCGCGTCCACTTTGGCCGGCAAGTCCGGGCTGCGTTGCGTTTGGTGCGTTATTCATGATGACCGTTCCGGGCGTCATATGGATTTGTTTATCCATCGCTGTTTGAATGACCAAAAATCCTGTCGCTGGTTGTAATTCTGGTTCTCTGTAACGATAATGATACAAATCGATTTACATTCAAAGAATTATGAACGTATTGTAGTCGATGAAATCGTCGACTTACTTGGTTAAATTGATTAAATCAAATTCGCATTCGTCTTCCAGCCACGAGGGCAGCTCTAACAGCAAAGAAATATCCATTTCTTGTACTTCTCTCGGTGTAGCGATGGATATCAAACCATTATTAACCTGAAATGGATTGCAAAACTCGATTTATTGTGGACTAAAACAGATGGATTATTTTTGACGATGAATACTGACTTGATTCAGGCAGAAGGCTGATATGGATTCTTGTTCTTTGTGAATGATACGAACAGGTTCTGGTAAATTATGCGTAGGTCCGCTTCCATGAGGACTGTTCATATCGGTATAATCGTTACAGCCGATGGTGCCACCAAACATACGTTGTTGTTTACCGAAAATACTTCTGATGAATAGATCTTGAACTGATTCTTGTCTCACTAAGTAGCACCATAGTCGACGAGCCGGAGCAGCGGACCAATGACGAGGACTGCGAGGACAAATCACGAGTTGAACGAAACAGGAAACTAGCATAAGATCTATCAATAATCAATTGAAGACTTACTGGAATGGAGTATTTGATTTATCCAGCAGGCATTTGTATTTCTGAATAGCAGGTCCGGTGCTGGTATCTTCGACGTAGCAGCCAGGAACGTAATCTGATGGTGGAGGACCTTTGTTGTCCAGTTCCTCTTTCAGCAATTTCTGCCATTGACTTATGACTCTGATGACACCGTGTATCAGTGGACTGCTCACCGGTAATTCTGTAAGCAGAGATTTATCGTCATGAAGCATCATAATTATTTCAATTTCTCGCAAAATTTCAACATATCTTGATAGGTCACATGACATTTTTACAAAAATTCCAAAAATTAGGAGTCCACTTTGAGAGCAATTGTTCAAAAATGCTCAAAAAATATTTTCATTAAAATATTGGTAATTTTCGAGAAATTTTAACCCATTTTGATAGGTCACATGACACTTTTTCAAAAATCCCAAAAATCATGACCCAATTTTGGGATCAAAATAGTTCAAAAATGCCCAAAAAATATTTTCATTAAAATATTTGTAATTTTCGAGAAATTTTAACCCATTTTGATAGGTCACATGACACTTTTTCAAAAATCCCAAAAATCATGACCCAATTTTGGGATCAAAATAGTTCAAAAATGCCCAAAAAATATTTTCATCAAAATATTTGTAATTTTCGAGAAATTTCAACCCATTTTGATAGGTCACATGACACTTTTTCTCAAAAATCCCAAAAATCATGACCCAATTTTGGGATCAAAATGCTTCAAAATGCCCAAAAAATATTTTCATCAAAATATTTGTAATTTTCGAAAAATTTCAACCCATTTTGATAGGTCACATGACACTTTTTCTCAAAAATCCCAAAAATCATGACCCAATTTTGGGATCAAAATGGCTCAAAAATGCCCAAAAAATATTTTCATCAAAATATTTGTTATTTTCGAGAAATTTTAACTCATTTTGATAGGTCACATGACACTATTTCAAAAATTCCAAAAATCATGATTTCATGACCCAATTTTGGAAAATATGACCTTTTCCAATTTTGACTAAACTTTTCACAAAATTTTGAAAAAATAGGACTTTTTTTGCATTTTTTGCCGAAAAAACAATATTTTTTCAATGAAAATTTTTTGAGCCCAAACAATGGGGGGGAGGGTCTAAAATACGTCTCATGCAACATTTCAGACCCATATCTTCCAAAAGGTAGCTGAATTTTTTGAGCTGCAAAAGTTCAAGCCAAATTTGATTTTTGTAGCACTTTTTGCCAGTTGAGAAACATTTTGACAAAGAAAATATGACTTTTCCGACAAAAAATTAACTTTTTACATAATTTTGAAAAAATATGACATTTTAGCATTTTTTGCCCAAAAACATACTTTTTTCCCCCAATATTTTGGAAAAAATGAGAATTTGTTGAAGCTTTTACCAAAAGTTCCGTATTTAAAATTTTGGCAAACAAGTAGACTTTTTTATAATTTTGGGAAAAGCAATATTTTTTTGGAATTTTTTTCCAAAAAAAATTATATTTTTTTATGAATTTTTTATGGGCCCAAATCATTTTGAAATGGGGGTGGGGGATCTAAAATACGTCTCATGTAACATTTTAGACCCATATCTACCAAAAGCTAACTGAATTTTTTGGGCACCTGCTTTCAATTCTTTTCCTAGAACTTTTAAATGATTTTGTTGAACTCTCAATCAATCAAAATGCCACCGCATTCGCTTCAAAAAATGACGCAAAAAACACAACCCGAAACACTACTTTACCTTGCAATTCAACACCAGCAACATTGAGAAAGTCTTGCAACTGATCTTGCACCAATTTCATAACAGCTAATCTCATAATCAGCCAAGCATAACTGTACGGATTCGAATGCTCGGTATTCTCTTTGGTTTGTTGACGTTTTGAATGGCTAATTTCAGCACCAACACCACTATCGAACACATCCTCATCTTCTTCTTCACCTTCTGATAAATCGGAGACAGCGCTGTCAGCTGAATCGTAGTCAAACTCTTGTATATCATCGGTTGCAGAAGGCTGTAAAAACAAATCCAGCAAATAGTCTCAATAAAGCAATCAATTTCATTCAATAATCATTCACAAACAGACTATGAACTCACTTTGCTCAAGAAGTAAGATACCATGGACATCTCAGGTGGGACAAATTGCTCTCTGTACGTTGGTTTATCTTCTTTGATTTGTGGACTAGAATTACCAGTTCCAGACTGACTGCCAAAAGGTCCTAAGATTTTCATATTCAATCGAACTCTCTGTTTGGTTAAACTCGTCATAGCAGTCCAGACTCCAGTTTCGCCAGAGGTTTCTTTATCGATACTAGACTGTAATGCCTGCCAAAACAAAAATCCACGGTTAATATCTGATCAACACAACCGACAACTCGATATCCAGCGAGGGCATTTTACCTGATTCGTGGCAGCCTGAGCAACCTTCAGCAGCTTCTTTACTCCGCCACCAAACAACGTAGCCCACGATTTTTCGCTGAACCTTTGCCCTGACAATCTGTATAAAATGTGACAATCGCAGGTCGCCAAAGCATACGTCACCAAGCTCATATAAGATGCTACGAAAGACTCGCAGAGTAGAATATTCAGTCGAGGAGTATCTTCGTCTTTTTCACGAGCCAGTAAAGCTCTCAAATTAGTCACTCCGGGCCATTTAGATGGAGGCGTTGACACTTGAGTAAGTTCTTCGATACTGTAACGACGTTTGCGTTGTGACGCTATCAGATGGCTGCGTGATATATTGGCGTACGAAAGATTCTCCAAGCCACCCAGTTGGTAACTGAAACATTAAATTGGGTGAAATTAGAGGTAATTCGATATACTATCTAGAGATCTGGAACATGGAATTGGTAAATTACCATTCAGAGAACTGTTTATTAACACCGGATGGATCACTGTCGCATAAAGATTGATAAATGCAAGACGATAATGCTACTGCTAAGTCTCTCAGAACGAAAAGTTCGCACAAGTTTACTCTATTGAACATCGGTGGGCTTCTCATTTCCAGAATAGTTTGTAAAATATCGTGAGCATGAGACTATAATAACAAACGATTGAAAAAATTACATCAACTGTCTACCCCTTGAGACTTGATCTTCATTCAAAATAAGCTCGAATCGTCCATCTCACCTGTAAGAATCGTACTGGGTCAGTGACCACGGTTTTATTACAAGCCACACTGGCCGACAATAATGGCAACGTAGTCGGGAATGGTAACGGAGACAAGAGCTGTTGCTGGGTTTTCTCTTGCTGCAACTCCTGCAATAACAGAACCAACTCCATACGAACAGAAGCCAATCCACCTCCACTGGCTCCGTGTAGGCTACAATAACTCAGCAACGTTCGTAGAAGCGTTTCATTGGCTGCAGAAAAACAAACGTCAAGGATTAGCTTACACAAATACACATTAATTATTCTCTAAATCTAGGATAAAATTCGAATCATACCTTTGAGCCATTTTTTACGTCTAGTGGCACGTTGAACTTTGGCTTCGAAGTCTAATTTCTCAGCGATTAGAATCTCATGAAGGGTGGGCTTATCGGAGGAGAATTTCGTAGGAGTACTGTTCATATCTCGGCTATCGTAATAAGAACTATCCAATGGAATCTCATCTGGAAATGGAAAAAACAAAAAATTAGCGTGATTCGCAACTTGTCCTCTCCTATTACATTCCACAGCATAAAAGTCCATCTTACCCGAATAATCCATATCTCCGACGCTATAATTACACAAATGCCTCAACGCGTCTACTTCTCGTTCGAGCCATAAGTATAAATGATATCTCAGCTCTCCTCCATCTACTTCGTAGCCTGTGGCTAAGGTGGATAATTCTTCCATGAGGATCTTCAGGCAAGCGACGAATTTCAATTGTTGGGCCATTATATCGAGTCCAATCGTAGGGTCGTCGGATTTCTCGTCCACCACATCTTCGCCACCTAGAATGCGAGAAAAAAGTATTAACTACAGCTTAAGCACTTGTGATGGACATTTTTCTCCTAAATTTGAATTTTTAAAAATCGTAAATCGGTTCATCTCCACCAAACAGGAGATTTTCAAAGTTTCAAAAAAAAATGGTAGCTTGGACTTGAGGGCTGAAACTACCAAATTCTCGTGTGATTTAATATGGGGCATGAAGATTTTCGATATTACTTCTGACGTGTTTGTCATCTTGATTAGCACAAAAAAAAGACTTGGAAATTGGGAATATTGATTTCAGCCCTCTTAAAGAATCGTAATCGAATTCGGCTAAAAAACAAATCAAGAAAACATTTTCTACAAAAGAAAAGTAACCAACAATTTTCAACATTTTTCCAGCAACGATGCACCGAAATCAACCGAAATAAAATTCAAGGATGAGGGGAGGGGGAGAGAGGAAAGATGGGAGGGAGAGAGGGAGGAGAAGGGATGAATATCCAAAATGTCCAATTCTATAATTTTTTCTCAACTAAACTACGTTCAATTTTTATTCAATTCTGCCCATTGAAAATACTAATTTTCTAATTTTACAGCAAATAATGAAAATTTCTCCATAAAAAATGACCAATTCTGGCAATTTTGGACTAGACTCGAATTTTTTTGAATGAAACTGAAGTTTTATGATAATTACGAAATGAAACGACCAAAATATTAACAATCTGCAAAAATGGTGATAGCAAAAATATTTTGAAATATTCAACGATAGTTTTAAATACGAAAAAAAACTCGTTCAAATGGAAAAAATCACCTACTCAAGGACTAAATGTGATTTCATTAAAATTTTTTGAAAAAATTTCCAAAAATTGCTCCAAAATATAAAGCAAAAAATTGTTGAATACTACAGAAGGAAAAGTTGAAAATTCATACGTTCAAGTCGAAGAAATTATTCCAATATTTAATCTCAAAATATTACAAGAAATGTACAAAACACCATTTCACAGTTGTGTCAAGTACGAAAAAAAAATTTTAATTGTCCGAAAACACGAAAATTTACCAAAAACAGGTTGAAAAGCAACGAAAAAATTCATAAAATTTCGTTAATTTTGTGTAAGAATTATTGCAGGTAAATATAAAAAATAATGTTAAAATGGTCAAAAAATGTTGAAAATGGTCACTGAAGTCAAATGAAAAGTCCAAAAAAAATTTCAAAGTATATCGTAAACAATTTTATGAGTGTAAAAAAATATCAAATAGTGCGAAAAAAATTGAAAAATTCATTGATGAGACGTGATGAAATAACACGACGTGGACGAATTATAGTAATTAAAAATGTTTTTTTTTTTGGCTGGTCATCCTTGAATATTCCTGATGGTAAATGGAGATAATACGAAGCCTATGCGTTACATTTTTGCAAAAATTACCTACTCTATAACAACCGTGAAATCAATCGAAAATTCTGAAAATAATAATTTTAGGTAATTTTTGGAGAAAATAGAAACAAAACATAGCAAATGACTAAAAACAGGATCCAGGCATCGTGCGTGTTATTTTGGTTGAATTCTGATGAATTAGGGGCAAAAGCAGTAGAGCTACAATGCATAGACATAGACATACCATACCATTCTCCTCTCCTCCTTACCAACTCTACAAGAATAAAAAAATCAACAGAAACACGTACACAAATGTTGGAGCCAACTTTTTTTTTTGGGGGGGGGAGGCTCAATTTTTGATGTCTTTCTGGGCATTTAACATTTTTTCAATGATTCCATGATATAAAAATGAAGGAGTTTTACTATTTCAGGCAGCACGAAAGACTTTGATCAGTTTAGCAAAAGTTGGGATTTTTTTTAGCAATTTTTTGGCAAAATATGCAGTGATGAGACTTTTTGGCAATTTTGGGTGAAGAAATGAAAAATTTTTGCAACTTCAGATAAATAGTAAGCTTTGTCAATTTTCGCAAAAAGCAGGTTTGCAATATTTGGTCGAAAAGTGAGACTTTTTTTTCAATTCCGGTTGAAAAGTGATATTTTTTTACAATTTTGACCGAAAAAAGAGCCTTTTTTTTTTGCAATTTTGGTTGAGGCGAGATCTTATTGTAATTCTGGTCAAAAAATGAGACCCTCTTCACGGAAATTGGGTCAAAAAGTAGGACTTTCAGTGTGCAGTTTTCAGCAAAATTTTTTTGATACAAAAAAATCAAAAATTTAAAAAGTAGGGTTAACATTTGAAAAAAAACTTTGGGAAGTAAGCAAGCAAATACATAAATATTTCTGGACTTCTTGAAAACAATTTTCATTATCATTCACCAATTCCACAAATTTACTTCATAAATTACCCTCTTCAGCCTCCACCTATTCCTATACCCAAAATTGATCCAAAAGGGCTACATTCATTTTAAACTAAACCTTGACTTTCGTAATTCAAATTCAAATTTTCATCATTAAAATAAAATTTCATCAGAACTTCAAGAGCTTGAGTTCGAGATAGAATTTTATCACGATGACTTTCATTTTACACCAAAAAACTGAATTTTACGTTTTGGTGAAAAAGCACAAGAAACGAACCGATTCAGATGACTGAATAAAAATTCACATTCTGAAAACAATGAGCACCTACTTTTTTCAGACTTGAGAGCCAAATCGGAATTTTTAGGCTTGGCCTCATCCACTTCATCTTCACCAGCTCCATCTTTCTCGTCTTCATCATCGCTCCATTTCAATTCGAGCTTTTCTTCTTTAAACTGCGTTACAGGCGCTGACCAATCGAAATCCAAAGCTGATTCTTTCGGGGCAATTACTGCACAATATTGCCAAAATGATTGAGTACACCAGTTCATGAAAAATACATTTTCCTGCTACGAGAATTGAAATTCATCTTACCTTCCGTATTAATGGCTTCATTCGGTTTATTCTGTTCATCCCATGTTAAAATACCGCTACCAATTTGACTATCTTGGACGGTGATTTTGATCGGGCTATTAATGGTACCTGGAAAAATACAAAAAGGAATTGCCATTGAATACCTCGTACATTTATTACCAAAGCATAATATTATAACATTTCAATAATCTGTCTCCTTCGAGAAGAAAACTTCACGAAACTATTTTTATTGTTTCGGTTTCGTTACAAGTAATCGTTAAAAAAAATTTCAATAATATAAAAAAAAGGGCTATAAAAATACGCGTACCGGCGAACAATTAGTAGGTATTTTTCTTCTTGAAAAATTTAGATCCATGTCCGTACACACTTTTTATTAATTATCGACGAAGGTTACCCAAGGTAGGTATATATTTCGCATGTACCATACACATTGTTGAAAATTTTCGACAAAAAAACTCCATTAGCACATTTTTAAATTCATTTTTGTTCCTTTCACGCGCAGAAAATTCACTCGGGAAGATACCATAGTGCAAAATTCACAACCGGAAGTATCGTGTAGAATGGGTAATTAATTGGGCTAACATACGATAATTTTCGTGCAAAAATTTAACGCTTCGGCTTCGCATTATCACCATGTACCACCAGGAATTCAAGGATGACCACCAAAAAACTTTATTTTAATTACTATAATTCGTCCACGTCTTGTTATTCTATCTCATCTGATCATTCCCTCCCCTCCCCCAATACATGTGCAAAATCAATATCGAGAAAAATTTCGTCGAAAAATTGCTCTAATTTTTTCATCTCCCGTGGGCATCTACATACAATTTGCACGTCATTCGCGTCAATCATAAAATCAATGTATGCATAGGTAAGTGGTATGCTTGGTTTGTATCAAAACGTCCAAGACCTCGAAAAATACTCGGGTATGAATTTTATAACCCGGTGGTAATAGAAAATCTGTAGAATTTTTTTGAAACCGGTATCAATAGCGGAGCAACGCCGTGAAAATATTCAGTAGTTATTTTTATTGCTCGCGAGCCAGTGCTTTTTTTCGAAATAAATAACCAAACGAGGGGGTGTTGTGTTTCATTTTTATTGTTGTATTTTAGCGTTGTTATTTATATTCGTAGTTCATCAGCTCTTCGGCGGTTATCAGTAAAGTGACCGGTGATAGTGTTTAGCAATTTTTTTATTTTTTTTGTGAACTTTTTTTTCGAATATTTTTTACTTAAAGGTGGAAACGAAAGTGATTTGATATTTGTTTTCTGATTTGTGGTGAGTTGAGATTATTACTCTTTTTTAAAAATATTGATTGGATTTTTTTTATGTTTATCTTGCGGTTAGATTATAGATTATTTTTCATTCGACTCTTTTTTATTTATGCATTTTTTTTTTTTTTTTTTGGTGTTGATTACCTTATTTTATTTCAATGCAAAAAATCAATTGTTCTTATTTTACCAAATGAAAAGACGAGTGAAGTGCATATGAAACTTCTGGCCAAAGGGCACACGGACAGATATTTCTTTTAGGGGAGGGAGAAGGGATTTCACCGTTTGTGTTTTCCAGTGATTACAATTTGACAGCAGAGAAAATTTCGAAAAGATTCAGATGAATGAAAGGAACCAAAGCATTTTTTTCAAAGGAAAAGGAAATTAAAATAATCTCAATTTCCACATTAAAATATAATTTTTCCCGCTTTTCCGAATTATCTACAAATTTTTTAAATTTTCTCGATTTTTTGTAGAATTTTCTCCAATTTTTCTTCAGAAAAATCATCGTGTTTGAAAATATATCAACTTGAAATTGGATTCTGTTAATTAGAAGGAGATAATTAACTCATTTTCTCAACATTTACAGCACCCTCACTTCAATATTTTGAACTAAATTTTTCACAAATTTCAACAACGAAAATCCAAAAAAAATGTTTACAATTTTTTCAGTTTTTTTAGCTTTTTTTTTGGAATGTTTTAAATCACATCAGAAATTGAAATGAAAATTTCAACTTATGAGAAAAATTCAACCGATGCTCTGAAAAGCGCTCAACAAAGGTAGTTTCTGATGCCAATGATTTTTTTTTCAAAGAAGATTGCTTTCATTATTCAAAAAAAATTTTCTCAACTTTACAAAATTTCTCGACATTTTTTCAAATGTTTATTCTTTTTTTTCTTCAAATTTTTAAAAGGGAGAGGTGGGGAGGGGATATACGAAGAAATGCACTCGAGATGAGCGTCTGGAAATTGGCTCAACAACGGATAAACCCTTTAAACAGGTCGAGAATATACCACATTTCAATTTTTAGCTGCTGAAATTCACTTACTCGGGAGAAATTTTAAAATTCTGGAGAAATCAGAAATTAAGCTGGGGACTTAGGAATTGCTCGAAATAGTGAAATTCGATTGGAGGAGAGGAGGGAGGGCTCTAAACAAGATACCGTCATTTGCGCAAATTTCAAAATTTTCCCACGAACAGAATTTTTTTGATTTTTTTGAATTGAAAAAAAAATTATAAAAGTACCTATAATGGTTAAAAAAACACATTGAGATGTCCACCTGGAAATCGGCTCAAATGTGTATAAACTTTTTAAAAAACTCGAAAATAAGCCACAACTCAATTTTTAGCTGCCCAAATCAATTTACAGACCTTCTGGAGACATTTGAAAACTTTGGAGAAATCGAAAATTGTGCTGGAGGTTCCAGAATGGCTCAAAATTGTGAAATTCGAATTTAGAGGGGTTGGTTCCACACAAGATACCGTCATCTTCGCAAATTTCAAAAATTTCCCCTCGAACAGAAAATTTTTGATTTTTTGAATTGAAATTTTTTTTAAAAAAAGTATGATAGTCAAAAAAACACACTGAGATGTCCACCTGGAAATCAGCTCAAATTTGTATAAGCTTTTTAAACAAGTCGAAAATAAGCCACAACTCAATTTTTAGCTACCCAAAATGAATTTACAGACCTTTTGGAGAAATTTTAAAGTTTTGGAGAAATCAAAAATTGTGCAGGAGGCTTCAGAATGGCTCTGAATTGTGAAATCCGAATGGGGGGGGGGGGGGGTGGGTTGGTTCCTCACAAGATACCGCCATTTGCAAAATTTTCAAAAACTTCCCTTCGAACAGAAAATTTTTGATTTTTTTGAATTTTTTTCTTACAAATATCTAACCTAACAGCTGGTCAAAGGTCGAGAATTAGCCAAAACTCGATTTTTGTAGATACCCAAACTAATTTCCATGGCTTCTGGAGAAATTTTTCAATTCTAGAGACATCTAAAATCGCGCTGGAGGCTCCAGAATGGCCAGAAATAATGAAATTCGGTTTTGGGGAATGGTTATTACTTATTAGTTTCAGAAGTACGTACAATAATTTCCATCATTTTTACTGGAAACTTAAGTGTACACTTTTTTCAACAAAAATACATTTTTTTCATGGGGGGGGGGGGTGTTTGTTAAATCTCCGAAAATGGTCGATTTTGAATTTTCAAAAATTCTCAAAAAATCAAATTTTGGTAATGGAGGTTACAGATCATGCTCTTTCTAAAAATGGTTGCATCGTTTAAATCGGAAGTGGACACCTCGAGAGGTTTGTTAGATAAAATCAATTATTTCAACAAAACAAATTTCGCAGTAAAAATCATAAAATTCAATCAACTTTCCAGTTTTACCAATTTTCTGAGAAAAATTTTCAGAAAATGGCACAATCCTGTCAATACGTCAATTTTTCCAACATTCCTCAAGGAAATCATACACTTTCAAAGCCAATTCATCACATTTTAAAGAACAATAATCCTACATCTCCCTCAAAAAGATCTCTCTTCAGTAAAAATCCCACCCCAACAACACCTAATCCTCAAACTAACCACAAAATCTAAATCAGCATGACGAAAATCGACACCCCTCATCATCAATGGCATCTGCAATTCATCCAACTCCTTCGCAAAAAAAACACAAACAACCACACTCTCAAAAATCATAAATCGCATATACTCTTACCCACCAAATCATACCAAAAATCGCTCAAATTCACCTCCTTCAGCTACGAGTAAAGCTTACACGAATACCACATGGAGCTTTTCTTTCGAGTGAAAAACCCCACCAGGAGAAATTTTCTTTACAAATCACCACCATTTACTTTTTTTTATACCGGAACTGGGTGATTTTTCTCACAATTAAATTATCGATAAGCTGTTCGACAGTTCACGTCAACACAACCAGTTTAAAATATTGCAACTTGGTAGAAAAAAAGGGGAAAAAAACAGTGAAATTCCGCTAACCTTCGATTCCTATTTAACGCAACATGCTTCGGCAAAAATTACCGGTTAGGTAATGAATAATGATAATTAAAGTTTATACAGAGAGTTAAATTCCAATATAGTATTGTTCTGTTCATTATTGTCAGTACATATATGATTTGAAGTTTGAACTTTGTAGGCGAATCGAGAGTGGACATCTGACACGATGAAATTCGAACATCAGACTTGCGAAGAAGAATATGCTCGAGATCCCAAACTGGACAAAGAAGATATCCAGCAATTGATGCAATGGATCGAGAAACAACCTCATATGCCTCGAGTTTCAGGTAAGTGCGAAGAAATTGGATCATTTACGTTCTCTTCTCAAGTCACATTTCAAATACTCAAAGGCACCTTTATCTTTTTTCTTCAGAGTACCACGTAATGCAATATTACCACTGCTCCGACTACAGTCAGCAAAAAGCCAAAGATCTCCTAGACTTACACTATGCATACCGTAACGAAGCTTTGGAATTATTCCACGGACCCGGCTACGAGGCTCCTAAATACCCTCACAATATTTGGGACATCGTGTAAGTAAACCTGGCCATCTTCGTGCTGATTTTCTCACAACCTCGAGGTTCTTATTCATCTCTGATCATTCCAGATACATAATCGAGCTTCCTAAACCATCCCCCGAAGGATACAGATTGATTTACTGCGGTTTAAAGGATACTACCCCTTCTAAATATAATTTCGACCTGAGTCTGCACACTTTTATCAAAGCTATGATGACCGTCGTAATGGAACAAGGGCATTGCCCCGGTTACGCGTTCATATTCGACATACACGGTATCGTAATCAGTCATTTGGCCACAGTTAGCATTTCTTCGGTACGAAAATTTTTATATTTTGTCCAGGTGAGTATCATTTTTCTCATACACCCCTACCACAGTGACCTTGAATAGACCTAAAGTTGCCATATTGTCGCAGCCATATATCAAATATTCGTTCAAAAAAAAACCTAATCTGATAAAAACGTATTCATTTCACACCTAAAACAAGTCACACTCATAACTAACGAACCGGTTACCACGAAATTGGTCGTTTTCAAAATCCACGAATAAAAAAAAAACACAACAGAACTAAAGAACTTGGAAAGGGCAAAATATTGTCAACAAGTATAACAAAAATATGTATATATGCTACAGTAAAATGATAATCAAACCAGAAATTTCGTGTGACTTGAAAGTTGAAACGATTCGATCACGTTGACTTCTTGATTCCGGGTGAGAAATATACGAAAAATTAGAATTTAAGGAAATAATATCACAGTTGGCTAAATGTCGTATTCGAGTAAACTGTCACACGATCTGGTTCACCATACGGAAGGTTAGCTTGTCTCGATCTCGAGAAGATCAACCATTATAGGCTGTTTAATTGACGATTTATTATCTATTCTACTTCCACCTCGTATATTTGGATCAATTAACATAAGACCCTTAGATGATGGTACCATAATTTTTCTTCTGCAGACCTCTCGTATTACAGGCAGTCATAAAAAATAATTAAGCAAATTTTATTATACCCGGCAAGGTTTCCATTAAATTATATTCTCATTCTTTTCCTTCTTTTCCTCTTTTTCAGGAAGCTGTACCAGTTAAAGTAAAAGCTGTCCATGTAGTGAATATTTCGCCCATAATTGACCGACTCATGATGTTAGCTAAACCTTTCCTCAAGAAAGAACTATACGAAATGGTACTCAATTCTTCATAAGCAAGCAGTGGATACTTTCAACATCATTTTAACCTTTTTTAAAATGCTTTTAGATCCACATACAGTCCGATATGAACGTATTTTACCAAAGTGTGCCCAAAGATCTTGTACCATCCGATATAGGAGGAACTTTACCTTCGAGAATTGAACTTCAAGGTTAGTGTACCTTCACGTTGCATTGTTTTCATTTTACACATACCTAAGTACCTACTGCATCAAAGTATAACTACCTCACCTAACCTAATAACTGTTGTTCCTGGTTTATTCTAATTTTTTAAATACATACGTGATGCTTTTTTAATGCACATTTTATAGCAATATTCAAAGCTAAATTAGATGCTATGGAGAGTTGCGTAGACGAAGAGCTCAGACTTCGTACGGATGAGAAGAAAAGAGCAAATAAACCCAATGCCAAGCTGATGCATAATTCGATGCAAGGATCGTTTAAAAAATTAGCTATCGATTGATCTATATTCGAACGGAGTAAGTCGATAAAAAAAAATTCGTAAGTTTTGTACAGTTAAAGGTAATATTAACGAGGAAGCTTATTTCCAAGTAATAAAATTTTCTGAGTACTAAAATTTTGAATTTATTACCTACTTGTGCAGTGTGCACATAATACCCGAAATAAACTCGTAAATTTTTGTTTGTCGACATTGTAATAAATTTCGTTTTACGACGAGCTTTCAACTAAGAGATAACTCAGGCAAGGAAAAATAAAGTACGAAATTGAAAAGTTCACAAAAATAGGTATCAAAATATGTACATACATACAAAAATTTAATATTTTCGTTACGTGCGAATTTTGGGGAAAATTCATCGAAATGAATGAATTTTTGAATCAATTCGAGTTTTAAAAACTAATGCTTTCCAAAAAAAAAAAAAAATGAAAATTTCAATTTAAAAAAGATTGTAAATTTTGAACAAAATATTTTCAAAAAATTTGAAAAACATCAAGCATAAAATTAATGTCTTAAAAGGCTGAAAAAATAACCAAAATTCGGAGAAAGAGTTGAAAAAATTACACAAAATTTTGAAATCATAGAAAAGGAAGTATCGAAACTTTCTCAAACTTCATTCAGGGCCTAATAAAAATTTTTTTGAACATTTTGCAACTTCGACATGAAAATATCTAAAAAGCGCAACCGTTTATGGATATTAGTTGTATTTTTTTTTGCGAGTTCTTTGCATCTCATTCTTTTAAATTCAAGATGACCTTCAAAATTGCTCATTTGAAAAAAAGAGGTCATTGACCTCACTGATTTTCATTTTTACAAAATATAGGTAAGTTCTGTGCTTTTCTGCCTCTTTAGCTGTTGCTTCAAATAAGAAAATAATTAAATTTCAAACTTCAAGAATCAATTCACGTACCCACTTATTTCAGAAGTTCTTGAATGCTACAAAAAATTTGAAGAGGGCTGGGAGGATACAGACAAAAAAATTCAAGAAATTGCGAGTTGAAATTCCAAAATTTTGCAAAACGTTTCATCAAGATGGAAAATTCTAGTTTGAGCTAAACGAAAACATTTGAATTGGAATCAGTGGATGTCAAATTTTTATTCAGTAATGTTCTTTTCATGAGGAAAGGAAGCATAGAGAAGGGTTGCAGTTGTTCAAAAAATTGCAATTCCAAAATTCAGAAAAAAGTCAAAATAAAAAATTATCTAAAAAAGCCTCAAATTTGCACACCTTTGGAACAAAAGTCGAACAATCGAACCTCAAAAATGGATTCAATTGCGATTTTTCATTTCGTATGATCGATCATATTCGAAAAGAAAATCTATTTTGGCCTCAAAAACATCAAAAATCGATCAAGATCGCAAATCGATTAATCGATCTTCAAAAATCAATTAATTTCGAATATTTGTTTTTTTTTGTTTAGCAATAATTGAACAAACTTGCGTTTTTTTCTCGAAATCGATCTTTTGAAAATCGATATTATCGGTCGATTTTTGATTTTCGGTTTCGATCATCATAGGATCGATATTTTGAAAGGTATTTGGGGAGGGGGGAGGGGCCAAGGTGTAAGATTCGCATTCAGACTCATCTTATAAACTTGAATAGTGAACGGATGAAGTGGAAGGAAGGATGAAGAGAGGAAGGGGAAAGAGGATGCAATGAGAAAAAAATTCAGTGCAAAAATTCAAAAAGGTTGAAAAAAGCTTATTAAAGATTCTGAAAAAATTCAAGAAAAAAATTACATCAAAAACTACATACCTAATTGTTGTTGACTTCCCTAGTCAAAACCCAGGGGTCTGTACAGAATGTGCAAAATCCAGTTTTTCGTCCTTTTTTTGGCTAAAATTTCAACGTCCTCCTCTCCCCCAAAAAAATTGTGTCCAAAATTTTCAATTTTTTTCGAAATTTCCCATTTGTTTTTTTTTTTAAATAAGTAGGTTTGGTCAATTTTTCAAATTTTGCATTTAGACTCACCTTTTTAACATTTTAACCGGACGAATGGGGGGAGGGAAGGAGATGCAATGAGAAAAAATCCAGTGCAAAAATTCAAAAAGGTAGGAAAAAAGCTTATTAAAGATTCCGAAAAAATTCAAGAAAAAAATTACCTCAAAAACTCGTTGTTTTTGACTTCTCTTGTCAAAACCCAGCGTTTGCTACAGAATTTGCAAAATCGAGTTTTTCATCCTTTTTTTTGGCTAAAATTTCAACGTCTCCTCCCTTCACCTCCCCTAAAAAATTGTGTCCAAAATTTTCAATATTTATCGAAATTTCTCATTCATTTATTTATTTTTTTTTAAATAAGTAGGTATGGTCAATTTTTCAAATTTTGAAATAAAAAATCATTTCAATTTTGAAAAAACTATTGAAAATTATGGAAAAAATAAACTTTGAAATACGAGTATTCGAAAAAACCAAAGAAAATTTTCCAGATCACGATGAAAAAATCATTTTTATCAAGACTGATCTGGGTCTGTGGGTCTGTCCCTTTTAATTTTCAATATAATGTACTTTGGTAGGTATTTTTCAAGTATTATTCGAACAATGACTTTTCTACCAAAAATCAACATTCCAATAACTATAAGTTGTAAAAATATCAATTTTTTTTCAATTTAGGGGTTTAGTCTACTGGGAAATCAAAATAGCATATTTTTACACATGTAAATATACCTAACCTCAAGAAAAAAAGGAAACGAATGGACAAATTTTACACACACTGAAAAAAAAACACGTCTATAAACTCATAAAATCCCATC
Source organism: Planococcus citri (assembly GCF_950023065.1). Taxonomy (NCBI): domain Eukaryota; kingdom Metazoa; phylum Arthropoda; class Insecta; order Hemiptera; family Pseudococcidae; genus Planococcus; species Planococcus citri. The sequence goes on from NC_088681.1 coordinate 53,002,156, forward strand.
CAACCTTTTCCCATCTTTTCACTGTTCATTCCCAAATTACCTTCACAACACAAATAAACAAGTAATTCGAATAATAAAACCTCATCTCTCGTATTCTCTGTGCAAGTACATGTCTCACTCGAGCAAAAAATATTGAATAAATCACATCTCAACAATCACGACACCTGACGCAGTCCACCTCTAAAACTCGCATCGGATCTGGAGACCTTCTGTGGCTTCTGAATGGAGACGAACAACAGTCTGTGAGATTGCAAGACTCGTGCAATTTGCTCGTCTTAATTACAAACAACTGTGTCTGTGGACCGCTTACTTCGTCTTCTTCCTTTCGTGAAAGAAATAATTCGAGTAAAGAGCCTACAAATATGTACATGATGTAGTCTGTAGACATACCTAAGTACATACATTATAAACGTATTACATAAACGTGTTTTACGAGTAATAGGTACATCGTCGTGGTCGTCGTTGTCGTCGCGACTATAATTTCATTGGTCGACAAAACAGAATTACAACAAGTACAGTTACGTATAGTAAACTTTAATCATTCGGTTAATGAGCCATTTCCTCTACAACAAAACATCATCACGCAATGTACGAGTATTACCATCAATGAGTCGAACAAAACAGTCTGTAGTAATAATTAGCTCAGCATCTTCTTACTTCTGTTCTCATCTTCTGATACAGTTATCGCAGCGAACAAGCGCCTAGCTAAATATACTGTTATATTCGATCGTATCCGAATAATTGCTCGCCATTATGACGAGACTCTCGAGTTCGACTGAAAATTAGTTCCACTTTCTCATCGTCTTGTATAATTCTTAAAAAATTAAAAATCTATCAACAGTACCTATAAGTCCAGTTTACTCGCATATTTCCTAAACCATCTCGAGTATAGAAAAACAGGTTGGTTTAAAGTCGTAAGTGGAATGAAAATTAATATTTTTAGGGATCGATTTCTTCGTTGAAGATTTTCGGGGTGAGAAGTGCACGAGTTTGGAAAATTAATGATCAAAAGACAAAATATAATTATCAATTTTTCAAAAATTTGAACTCTCGATGCCAGGTTTGGCAATAATCCAAATTTTTGAGCTTCTTTCACTAAGAGGTCTAAAAAAATTGCCTCAAAGCTCAACTACATAAATAATTATGTTGTTTCGACTCGACTTTAAATAATGTTCCATGACACAAGGAGGTAGTTTTCTGTGAGGGAGGTGAGGGTCTCACATTTTTTCCCCTCCAGGGTCTAGATTTTCTATTCTTCATTATTGAATGGACTCGGTCGGGGTCTTTGCTAAGTAAAATATGGTAGAAATCAAGTATATGTCACGAAATGAATGAATTTTGAATTCGTATAAAATTATTTCAAGTAAGTGAATAATTTTCAATCCCTTTGTAGGCTGGAAAAAATCTGAAAGTATGATGAGCTGATAAGTATTTATTATGTATCTAGACATACGTCTTATGAGCACTTCGAGGTAGATCATGAAGAAAAAAATGTCGATGGATTTTGACTAAGATTCAGCGAAGTCCTTCAATTTGAGCTGAAGGCTACTCAGTATTCATGTTAGGATGGGAATTTTCCAATTAATAGGTATCTTTGAAAATTTGTTGAACATTTTTAGCTCATATTTTTTTCAATTATGCCAAATTTAATATAAATAAATTCATCAAAAATCACTCGATTTTATTAAAATTTAACATTTCATAAAATGGTCAAAACTTAATTCCCCCCCCCCCCTTCATAAATGATCACATGCTGTTTCGGCGAACAGAGAATTGCGTTTTTTATGATTTTAAGTGATTTTCTTGACATTTTCTGCAAATTTGTCAAAATGGAATAAAATCTTAAAACACTTATATAAAATCTTTAATTTTTTTCTTTTTCAGAGATTTTTATGACAAACACTGGGAATTTTTATTCTTCTATCATTTTATGCAATTTAAACCGTTTCAAAACAATTTTCATGGAATTTTTGCTAATACTTTTATGTCAATTTTGGAGAATTTTTCAATATTGTGTACAAGTTTTGCAGTACACTTATTTTTTGATTTTTGTCAGCGATTTTCAATCACACTAATTTTTTTAATTCACCTCGCTTTTTTTATACTTTATCTATGATTATAATCTTTTCAATTTCGATGAGATTTTACCAATTTCTGCATAATTTTCAACAATTCGTACACCATTTTTGCTCATTTTCTGTTGATTTTGGAAAATCTTCAAGTATTTTGGGAAAATGTCATTCTTCGCAAACTTTGATAAAATTTTACGTCTCTTATTTTGTTTTTGTTTTTTTTTTTTTTTTTTTTTTTTGTAATCAGCGATTCTTTAATGGTCAATTTAATCAAATTATCACGATTTTTTTGGTACTTTTTTCACAATTTTACTTAATTTTAATGACGTTTTACAATATTTATTTTTTACATAATTTTGCATTGGTTTTCAAACCATTTTCGTTATTTTTCTGTTAATTTCATCAATTCTTTTTTCTCACAATTTTGTGTTGTTTTTGAAAACTTTGATCGGAGTTGAGTCAAAATCATTCCATTTTCAAAAAAACTTAGAAAAAATGAAAACAAAAAAATTGATGAAAAATAACAGAAGTTTTTGATTCAGGAGACAAAAAAAAGCAAAATTGGCAATTTTAGCAAAAAAGGGGCTTTTTAAGGTAGTTTGGGCAGAAAAAAAGACTTTCTGGCAATTTTAGCAAAAAACAAAAGTTTTTGACAATTTTGACAACCTTTTTGAAAATTTTGGAAAAAAACTCACATTTTTTGGCAGAATGAGAATTTTGGGCAATTTTTTGCAAAAAATGAGATCTTTTTCGTCAATTTGAACAAAAAACAGGACTTTTTGATAATTTTGACAAAAATGAGTGTATAGGAAGGCCACTATTCAACAATTTCAACCAAAAATTAGGGTTTCTAACAATTTTGACATAAAAAGAAATTTTTTGGCAAACTTCGGTGTAAAACAGAAGTTTTTAGACAGCTCAGACAAAAATTAATATTTTTTGGATCTTGAGGCAAAAAATAGAAATTTGTTGGCAATTGAGTCAAAAATCAGCATTGTTTGGTTGTTTTGGCTAAAAAGCATCCCACGAGCAAAAATTCTCGAATTTTAAAGCAGTCATTCCACACACTTTAGGAATTCGGCGCACCTCCCCCTCAAAAAAATTCCAGATTCTCATCGAGTGCAAATGCAGAATGCAGGTGCCACTGTGGAAATTTTCGGAACCCTGTTTCCAATCAAGGATCAAGGTAACCTCCTTCTAAACCTAACCCACTCGTAATCTAATCAGCATACGTAATCGCGACTGTGATTACGGTGCGAGTGATTACAAAACTAGTACTCGTACATGAATAGATACATGGCGCAGCTGCGTAGTAATTATATTTTTCTTGTACCACAACATAGAGTAGAGTAGAGTACGTATATTTCGTATAAACACAACTCGATGACATTCAATAGTCCAGGTCCACGCCACGATCGTCGTTCAGAGTCCCACTAACACATTCCCTACTTACAAGTGTGGCCGAAGCCGAACCGCGTCGCGATGCAACAAAACTGGAATATTTACTAAACCAGTTTTCCCATCGACTAAATAGGCGTCAGCGTCACTTCACACAGAATCAGAATAAGAGAATATCAACTAACTGCCCAGTACCAAGGGCAACGCACCAGTATTGTACTTTTACTTTTTTTTTTCCTAAAAAAAAAACCAAACACACGCACATACTTTGTTAATAATTTTTTGCTAATTTGTTCTCATCGTTGCCGATGATTAAGTGAGTGTTAATTTATCAAATTTCGAGTTCGATTCGCGTCTGTGGTGAGTGTGTTACATCATAATGCAGCAAGAGGTAGAAAAAGCGTGGAAAATTTCCGTCCAAGATGAGCTAATCAGAAATACTCAACTGAAGATGCAGCATATCGATGAGATTCAGACGTGGATTCGGTCCCAATCTCAGCTGCCAAAAATCTCAGGTAAATGGTGAATTCTTCATAGAGTGATACATCGTCGATCGTAAAAAATAAATATCGTTCATTTATCTCAATCCTTTCATTTTTTTTTGTTCCTAAGATGAATTTTTTTTTATAACGTTGCGAGCCAACGTCTCACGATGCTGCTATTTTCAAGTAAACAATGAATAGCAAAATAGAGATTTATTATTTTTTCAAATTATTTTTCGAAATATTGCCGACAATCTACGCATTTGCATCATCGTGATATGGCTAAATTCCAACCGGATAAGTTTATCCTTTATCATTTTGTTTTATTATGGCAATGATGCGATTATATCAGTTTTACGAGAAAATTTCGCTTTCACGATTATTCACATCGTTTGGTTTATTTTTATTGCAAATATGTAGTCGTCGTATCCAAGTAATCAACGTGATAGGAAGAAAAATAAAAGCCAAAGCGAATAAATAGAATTTCATTTAAAAAAATTAGCTTCACGTGTATCAGAAAAGTACATAACTTCAGAGAACAAATATTTTTTTTTCAAATGTCATCGTTCTAATAATTCCCTTTTCTTTTCTCCTCTTTACGAAGAGAGATGAGATATTTTTCGAACCAGCAATAGGTAAATAAAAATGTCCAAGTGGAGAATTTTTTTTCCAATTTCGCAAAGAAGAAAGGGAAAATGGAAGGTCAAACACATGATAAAGTTCAGAGATCGATACACGAAAAGAAAAAAAATTCAAGGAGGAGAAGGGGAAGGGGTCACTAGCAGCAAAAGATGAGAAAACTTCGATGGTACCTAGAAAGATTCAAGCAATCAGGAGTTTGGATTGAATAATTTCCTCTGAATTGTAAATGGGGGGGGGGGGGATTTAACGAAAATAACTCTCCATACAGATGGGCAAAGCATTCGTCAGTTCTACCGTTCTCCCTTTGTTTTACTCTACGTCGCCTTAGCAACATGGCCAGCTGGGCATAAGTTAGTATGCCAACAAACCTATAATTTTTGAAAAACATCCTTTTTGATAATTTTACAATAACCCTATTCATTCATTTCTCAGAAAAATTCCATATGAGACGTAAACTTTTAATGATAACAATCCAAAAAACAAAAAAAAACAAAAAACAGTCAGATTGGATTACAGAAGTACTGAAATCTCCTACATAGAATTTTCAATTTGGAAAAAATTAAGTTATTATTTGATTATTTTACGAGTTCATACTTGAAAATTTTAATATCTTGCCTCGTATTTGGACAGAAAGTCGAACAATTCCATTTTTTTACGTCAAAATTCAAAGTGTATAAATTACATACTTATCTAATTATTTTAAATTGGGCAGAAAACCCCTACAATTTTCATATGAGAAAAAATAGGAGCTGAATATAAGGTTTTGCTCATCAATATTTCAAATTCGTAACAACCCTTCCAATCATTTGAGAATTAGATTTGATTTGATTCGAGTAGAAAAATAATTTTTGAGAAACGATTTGGAAATCTGAGATGTTGGATTATGTTGAAAATAATTCCAATCCTTTCAAATTAGGATAAAAAGTGGACAAAAAATACCTAAAATTTCTTCCTTTTTATGGGGTTCATTTTTTTAAACTAAATATTTGAATAATTATCCAATTATACTCAGAAAATCATAAAAATTCTCAAGTAGTAGAGTGGGAGGGGGTCCCCTAAAGCAAAATATGAGCAAACTTCTATGGTATAAAATAAATTTATAGTTACATGTTTCTTCACTTAACTTCTGACAATCGGGCGTTCAGAATGAACAATTTCCTTGGAATTGGAGGGGAGGAAGGGAGAAGTAAACTCAACGCAGGTAATAGTACGAGTACAAACATAAAAGGTTTGACTTTGAAACACAGCAAGTCCAAAAAGAAAATTATATGTACATATTTTTTTGATTCATTCAAAGGTCCGGAGTTTGAAATATTGAAACCTAAGTTTTTTTTCCAGATGACCACGAAAATACTGAAATAATAACTATCTGAAATTTAAGCCTGAAAATGTTTGATTTTTGTGCAGGTTTTGGGGCGAAATTTTCTATCAATTTCAGAGATATTTCTCGAAAAAATATAAATAAGTTTTTGATATATTCTGCCTTTGGGGGGGGGGGAGCTCTTTTTGAAAATTAATCCTAAAGTATCAAATTACATTTCTAACGTAGGGAGAACCCCCAACATTTTTCATTTGACAATAACTTACCTAAGAATAAGATGAATTTGGTTATGATGAATTTACAACTTGAATCATTTTCGATATTTGTTTAATGCAGAAAATTCTACAATTTCCTATGCAGGGAAAAGGAGTTATTTACGTGATTTTTCAAGCCAACATTTGAAGAGAAAAATCATCTATTGACTAATGAATCTGATTTTTGCAAAAATCAAACAATTTTTGAAAATTTTAAAGTAACCTTATTCATTTATTTTTAAGAAAAATTCCATATGAGGCGTAAACCAGATGATACGAGTAGGTAGGTACCCATTTGAGAAAAAAAAATCAGATTATACAACAGAAGTATTCAAGCCTCATAGAATTTTCAATTTAAAAAAAATTGAGATATTATTTGATTATTTTACGAGTTTATTCATACTTTAAAATTATTCCAACCCCCTCAAATTAGGGTAAAGTGTACAAAAATCATCTAAATTTTTTTGAGGGAGGGAAAAATTTAATTTTTTAGGTATTTGATTTTTTTCTTAAAAAGATTATCAAGTTGTTTCACTCAGAAAAACTTACAACTATTTATTCGGAGAAAATGGAGTCATCATTAAATTACCTACTTAAGTAATTTTAAACACTCGTAATACAAAAAAATCTTCTATAATCTCAACGCTCATGTTTCAGACAACCAAGTGATCCTTTTCCTTCACGCAACTCGTTACAATCTTGCCGAGTCAAAAAAGCTCATAGAAACTTACTACAAAATGAGAACCCAATACAGACACTATTTTGCTGAAAGGGATCCTCTGAACGAGAGCATTATCAAAGCCTTCAATGTAGCGTAAGTGAATAATAGAAAAGGGTCCTCAAACTCCTATAAAAAATTTTTTCAATATCTATAATTATTATCAATTATTTTTTTTTTGAAACTGCAGCCCTAGTGTGATACACGGTAAGGACAATTTAGGCAGACGAATACTTTGGTCAAAGTTACTCGACACAGATCCTCAACTTTATTTCCCTACCATCGCCACCAAAGTAATGTACATGGTTTTGGATGTCGACCAGGTGGAGAATGGCACAGTTCCTGGGTATACTTTGGTACTCGATGGTAAAGGATTCAGTTTTAGTCACGCGATGAGATGCTCGTTCACAAATGGTCGTCAAGTAGTAGCTTATGTACAAGTGAGTGGGACCTATTTGCAAACTTTACAATTACAAAGTCCAATGCTCATTTTTTTAAAGATAAGTAGGTAGTAATAAATACTTATTGGATTACTTATATTTTTACAGACAGCTTCGACGGTGATAATAGAAAAAGTATACTTATTGAACCTAACGTCAGCCTCAGAGAAACTTCTCTACTTGCTCAGACCTTTCATACGATCAGAGCTCTTAAATAAGGTATCGAAAATAAATTCTCTCAAACATACGACTATACCAACATGCTGAGCCATATCAACGCAACTTTGTATAATAATTCGCGATTTTTCTTCACAGATAACCACTTGTACAGAAGATAAGATATCTAAAATAGAAGAAATGATACCAAAGTCTTCAATTCCCTCGGATTATAACGGAGAAGCACCATCTATTAAAGAACTAACAGGTATTTATACCTAATATGTTTGAAAGTCTATACTACATATTAGAAGCAAACTATTAAACATCATTTTTTAATTCGCAGAGGAACATTTGGAGAAATTGCAATCTTATCGAGACTGGTTTGTGCAAGAAGAAAATCTACGTATGAAAGACGTCAAGTCGATTCCGTCGAATGAGACTCCATTAGAATTGGAAGGAACGTTTAATAATTTATCGGTTGATTAAATTCATTATTATTTTTAAAGGTTACCACAAATATAATTTTTTGATATGTTTTATTTTTGTTTACGAAATGTCAATTAAGTAAGTATCTTGTGTGCTCATTTTTAAGGAAAATATTCGGTAAAATGGTTCACCAAATTTTGATACATAGATATTAAAATCAGAAGATAAAATAATGTAAAATATACAGTAAGTTGAAGCTACCTCAGTTAAAAATTCAAATAAAATTGTAGGTAAGTATTTTGTAAAAATTGTCTAATGAGGAAAAATTTGGCAAGAATTTGACAAAATTTTTTCAAAATGCATCGAAATGGTAAAACGTTTTCAAAGGTTCAGAAATCTTGAAAATTGTTTTTAAAAATTTTAGTAATAAAATATTACTTAAACTATTTTCGACAAATTATTTTTTACTTGCGAAAAAAAAAAAATAAAATTGATGAAGAAAACCATGAAGAACTTTGCGCATGTGCTATTTACCAAAAAAACCCAAAATACGTCGAATATATTGTACATACAAGATATAGAAAACAAGAGCTTTGGAAAGAACACTGCGCATGCGTATTACATCAAAAGAAACATCTGAACCAGAAATGTTTAATTAAGAAAAAAAACTGTCAATACTTGACGAGGTTGATACTCTCAAATAATTATGCGCGTGTGCTTTATTTAAACGAAAACATCTGAATCCGAATCAGAAAATGTAGGATTTGTATTCGAAAAAAATTCAAAAATTTCTCCAAGGTAAATTGTTATTTCTCAAGTCACGATTTGCGAATTTGCTGAATTGATTATTCGAGACTTGGAGATTGCACTGCGAATCGCCATTCAAGTGGATTGCGAAAAAGAAGTCGCAGGATTTTAATCAAATTCAATGGTGAGCTTCGCACGTGCTCCTGAAGGGCGAATATGGGTCCTCAAAGAGAGGAGATTTTAAAAAAAATCGTGTATTTTTCGCTCGAGCCCCAACCTAACCTGTTTTGGGAAAAATGAACCAGTTCTAAAATATGATGTTTGAGATTCTAATAGTAAGTCGATCTAGGTAATTTCCATCAAAATCCAAGACTACTTTCAGAGCTCTACTGAGCGATTGAAAATTTGTAAATCGTTTATTTTGGGGTGAATTCAAGCTTTGAAAATATCTTCTTCTCAAATATGTTTGCATTGATTATGACAAAATATCGAGAGGTTTTGAAACGCAGTGGTGCCAATTTCAAAAAAACTGATATACCGAGTCTCCATTTTTGAATTCGGGCTCCTCAGGGAATCTTCACCAAAAATGTAGGTTGGTGGTCCTACATTCCATAAACAAAGCATTGCTATTGTATGTTGCCAACCTACATTTATGGTGAAAATTCCAGCTGAGGGGGCCCTCATTCAAATATAGAACAGGTACTTTTGCCAGTTTTTCTCGATGTTTTGGCCTTTTGGCATAATCGATGCGACATATTAGAGATGAAAAAACTTTCAAAGTACGAATTTAACCAAAAATAAGCGATTTGCAAATTTTCAAGCGCTAAAAGTGGTCTTGGATTTTGATGGCAATCGCCTAAATCGACGAAAAATGTCAAATAATACTATTTTTTGGAGTCGAGTCATTGTCCAAAACAGGTTCTGGAGGGGCTAAAGCGAAATAACAATGATTTTAGCGAAAATGCTTTCTCTTTGAGAACCCATATCTCTCTTCCACGAGCACCTTCGAAGCTAAAAAAATTTTCTCAGTGTCTACAACTTGAAAATGAAAGTCTCTGCTGAATTTAGTCAAAATCCTTCTTTTTTTTTACGATTCACCTAATCATCGTGTTGCTAGAAAATTAAAATTTGCGTAAAATCCATTTCGGAAAATGGAGGAATTTTAAAAAATCCATTGTGTATGATGTTGTTTTTTTTATAGAACCCACAACAACAAACCAACGTCATTAAAACTGTACTTTATTAAATATAGTAAAATTGTTTTAAAAAACTTGAAAAAATTATCGAAATTTCTTCAAAATCACATCAAGTGGTGGAACGTTAAGAAAAAACGTACCCTACATTTGTAGAAGTTCAAGCATTTTGAAAATTAATATTCAAAACTGATAATGAAATAATAAATCTGTCGGGGGGGGGGGGGTCACGAGCGAGCCCCTGGATTCATTGAGTTTTTTCCCCCCTCAAATATATTGAAGTGTAATTTAAAATCTAGTTTTCTACACAAAAATCCCAAAACAATCAACAACTTTGCGCATGTGCAATTTACCATAGAATCCAAAAAAACAACATTCAAAAACAGAATACAGTTCATTTAAAACATAGGTAAATTGTTATTTCCTGTCGCGAATTTATTGAATTGACCATTTGAGACTCGGAGATGAAATTGAGGAAAGAAATCTCAAAATTTAGAGCCATATTTTTGTACATTCACTTTATAATATTCGAATCACCACATTGCAAAAATGATTCCAAAATTTCTTTAGAAAAATGAGAGATCCAAAAAAAAACTGTTTTCAAAAACACAGAAACGAAGGAAAAATTATTTCTGAAAAAAGCAAAAATTGACGAATATTTTTGTAAGTTGAAAACTTCATGTTTTCCCCAATTTTTTTTTTCATTTCGGTTTTTTGAAAGTAAATATTTTTTTGGATATTCACATCTTCGCAATAGGACCGATTTGATTATGAATTTTTGTTAAAAATATGAAAACATTGAAATCTCATTCGCCAGACCATTCTCCAGTTCCGAAATAGTCAAGAAAGATGTTACCAGCCCACATGCGATTAAAAAAATACGTCGAGGAGGCGAGTAATAATATGCAATTATGATGATAATTAAAAAAATTTAAGAAGTGTGGTTGTTGTTTTTTTGATAAAATGAACAACAATGCCTACAACAACGTTGGAATTGTAAAACTATTTTACGCATGAATCATTAATAATTATTTAATTTATTCTTCTCATAGCATACACCTTTAATTTTTATTAGACGTGTAAAAAATGTTTAGCTATGTGCAAATTAATTTCATCAAGATAAATATAGCTGCTTCATTAGTAGAATTTTTCGAAAAAAAGAAAGTTCAAGTATTCATATAAGTAAGTTTCAAAATCAATTTAAATCATGCTGAAAAAAAATCATTGAAAAAAATCGTGCGCATGCGCATTGTATAAACGAGTAAACATTTGAATCAGAAAATGCCCAATTTGTATGGGAAAAAGATGTCAAAATTTCGCCATAAGGTAAATTGCTGGTTTTTCAGTTCCAATTTGCGAATCTCTTGAATTGACTGTTACAGACTTGGAAGATGATATTGAAAAAAAAAAAGGTAAAAAGGTGAATAACTGCAAGCTAAATTCATATTCAAATCACCAAGTAGTGGCGAGAACAGCCAAAAATACGTATACCAACATTTTTCAAATTTATAAAAATTGATAATAATGACCAAGAAATTGGCACCATTGTACGTCAAAATATTGCCTCAGTTTCAAAAAATGATATCTTTCAATGTTTTGTCATAATCAACACAACATATTTGAAAATAAAGTGTTTTCAAACCGTAGAACCTAAAAAGTGGTCCTGGATTTAGATGGAAATGATCCTATGTAGGTCGACATTACATCGAGAAGGCGAGTTAATTATATATAGGCAATTCTGATGATTTAAAAAATTTAAAGTGTGGTTTTGTTTTTTTGATGAAATGAACAACAATGTCCACAACAACGTTGGAAGCATTACTTTTTATTAGGTGTAAAATAATGTTTAATCATTTGCCAATTAATTTCAGCAAGAATAATTTCTGCTTCGTCAGCAGAATTTCTTGAAAAAAAGAAAATTTGCATCTATTGATAAGCATTTAGTAATTTTATTCAATTTATTTTGCAATCCTGAGCGAAACAGGAGTGTCTCTAGTTCTTTCCACGACTTCGCAATAACATTAGTAGCAGTTTTGGTATATTTGTTGCTTAGGTCTGTTTACTTATCGGTCAGTCGTAAAACGAAGAAAAAACCTTGTTCTACTCAAAAGAAATAGGTAATATTTTCTCCAGTTAGTTGAATTTTGTCAATTTGAGGAAAAACTAAGTAATATTTGATTTATTAATCAAACTATATCAACCTGACAAAAGGGTAGGAATGTGTTACCTGAGCACTGGAACTATCAAATGCAAGACTTCGTGCCTACCAGCCAATTGAATGGAGGAGGAAAGCTATTTTAGTAAAGAATTCAATAAGTTTAAGTATGCGAGTAATAATAGAGTTCAATCGAAACACTGCCCAAAGATGCAAATGTGAGATCTATGCACATGCGCCTTCATTAAAAATGAAGGAGAACCCATCTACGTAGATAGTAAGCAATTCTGATTCACTGGTCTTATTTCTTCAGTAAGTTATAGGTAGATGAACGAAATTTCACGAAAAATCAATAAATCATTAAAGCAAACAATGCAATAATAGAAACCAAAAATTAGTCATTTTCTAATTCTCAACAATTTTCATTCAAAACTATCTCCATTTCTTGTAGAGTAATCGATATTCTGATTGGAAAACACTAAATTTAGTTCAAAAATACAAGTCTGTCTACAGCAAAAAATATTCTGTCTGAAGAGTGAAAATTTCTTTAAAAATGAATAAAATTCATTAAATAAACTACATCTCAACACTTCATCAAAAAAAAATAAAATGAAAAAACCAACTTCGAACTATGAGTTTGAGTTTTCAAAAAGCAACTCGCCAATTATAAAACCAATCAGGTTTTTCCAATATCCAAGCTACTTACAATGTTTCTAATTTCACAAGCGGATTACAAATTGGTAAGTATGCGTTAATTTCTTCGACTAACAGGTGTCCGAAAAACACAAACAAGGCCAAAATTGTCAATTTGAAAATAATAAATTCGAACAATAGAGATCAGACGTACCGAACATACTCAGAAATTCCTCTAAATAATAAAAAAAAAAAAAACGGTAGGTGCCAACTCGAACCTTTTCAAATTTCAATTTGTGAACAGACATTGAAAAAATGACACGATGTAGAACAAAAAATCCAAATTACACGCCAGCATATGTACTTATTCCACTTGTTCATTAAGAAATGAATGATGTCAACTTTCAGCTGAAAATTTGAAGGGAGAAAACGTTCAAAATCATTCAATCAACGATAGACCTGGTATTACTCGTATATTGATGGATAGTGGTTTACCTCCTTCACCAATCATGAGCATAGAAATTTTCCGAATTATTTATTTTACGATTTTCATCATCCATGCAAAAGGTAAGAATCGAATCGGTCCAAATGAATGTGAGTTGGAGGATTTAATTCAATTCGAAGGTGATGCCAATAGCACAGCCGACGTTAAATACGAGCAAAGATACCTCAACGAGTCTGGAATGGGAGGTGAGTACACTATCGAAAAATTTTCCATATAAGTACATAGCATTCATAGGAAAAAATTTAATTCAATGATTTCTTTCTGGCTTAATTACAGTCATAAACTTTATCAAAATAGACTGGAGCCCTGTACTATTTTCCAGAACCGATGAACAATTGAAACAGATATGTTTATGCGTAGCAACAGCTAAAAAAGCAGACTCGTCGTATGCTGGAGACTTATCTTCGATTAAGGCCGAAAACCGTTACTACTATTGCAGACTACCTTGCTACGCATCTTGGCAATCATTATTCTATTTATGTTTGGCTACAATCAAATGCTCAACTCCGAAAAAAGTATTTTTCATTGTCGAAACTCGAAAAGTATTCTGGAAATCTCATTTTCGTAATCTTTTTATTTTGGAATTGCTGGAAGAAGAGCTGAAGACTTTGGAAGGTATGAAGGATAAATATGGGATCTATTATCCGTCAGGAAGTTTTAAAGGTATTTTGCCAGAAGTTGATTTTAGACCTTTTTATAATACCTAGGTACAAATGAAAAATAATTGATTATTCGATAAGCAGAATTTTTCGATAATTCATCATTACTGAATTGGGCAGAATTAAAATGGGAGGCAAAAACATGATTTAATTCGAAAATCCAAAAATTTCAAGATATTTACATGTTTTGGGGCACTGGAAGAAGATCAAAAGAAAGGTTTTTAAAAATTTGAAAATGAATGACATAAAGATGTTGTCAAAAATACGTATTTTTCTGACGGTTATACAGAATTTCTACCACGTCAAGGGGGCTGCTTCGCTTCAATACATCGATTTCCATCTTTTAAAAATCGAAAACACCAACTGTGAACTTCCTCTTTTAGTTCAATTCAATTCAATTCAATTCATACCCACATTTTTGTACAATTTAAAAAAAATAAATCCAATTTGTGTTCAGAATTTGTCGATTTAATTCACAAGGCTCGCACCCAATTTTCTCCTGAAAAATGTTACTTTATATGTAGTAGCCAAAAAAGTGAACCTAAGCTAAAGATAAATAACTACCCCCTACCCTCTCCTACACCACCCCCCCCCCCAAAAAAAAGAGAAAGCGACTTTTTTTGTAAATTTTCGACAATAAAATGAAAATGTTGGCAATTTCTGAAATTAAGCAACAATTATTATTGGCAATAAAAGCGAGACGTTGACAATTTTAGCAAAAGAAATTTTTTTTAGCAATTTCTGTCAAAAAACAGCTCTTTAGGGTAATTTTTAATTAAAGGGAGACTTTTTGGGATTTTGTGCAAAAAAACAAAAATTTTCATTAATTTTGCAAAAAAGGCAAAATTTTCGCCAATTTTTGAAAAAACAAAAATTTTAAATAATTTTTAGAAAAATGCAGAACATTGCCAATTTTAGTAAAAGCAGTAAGTACCTAGACCTACCTACTTTTAAGGAATTATGTATTGGCAAAAAGTGATACTTTCTGACAATTTTTGGAAAAAAAGCGACACTTCGGGTAATCTTTCGAAAAAAAGTGAGAATCCAACAATATTTCGCTGCAAAGCGAGAATTTTTGTCGAAAAGTAATAATTTGACAATTTTAGCAAATAACAGCAAATTAGGGGACATTGGTAAAAAATTGTATTCTGTGCACTTTTTGTAGAGAACGCGAGGCTTTTTCGCCATGTTTTGAAAAAAGAGTGACTTTTGAGCGATTTTTTACAATGTTTGGTAAAAAAAAAGCAAGACTATTTAATTTTGCAAATAAGCGCAAATTTTTGTCAATTTTTGGCAAAAAGTATAAGACTTTAACAATTTTGTAAATTTCATCAAAAAACTCAAATTTTTTTGCAATTTTTTTCAAAAATCAGGCCTTTTATCAATTGAAGAGCTCTATTCCAAAGTGGTTTAAGTCCTTCCCCCCCCCCCAAAATGCGTTTACAATTTTTGATGCTAAAATTTGTTCTGTTTCCAAAGGTCAGTGCACCTTTCCTTTCTTTGGACATCTTTTATAAATGTAATTCGTTGTTTCGAGCAAAAATTGGAAACATGTATTTTATCGACCATTTTTTCCACTGACATTTAGAATTATTAATTCTCTCATCGACCTAGCTAGTAGCTACTTCGAGACAATCTACCACTAAGTCCAGAAACGAACGTTTTCACCATGTTTGCAAAATGCGAACGTACCTTTAATCATCCGCGGATACTTTGAGATATGTAAATGAATTGAACAGGTTCCTAAAACAATAGGACCAAGAAAGTGGAAGAACAATTCAAACGTAAGTAATTTTTCTCATATTTTCCATGCTTTCAAAACTCTCATCAGTTTTCATAAATCTATCATAAAAAGTTATCACCATTGAATCAATACCCAGATCAAGATGTTCGAGACGTATATTGTAATTTTTAATTTACCTAAAAGGCCTCTAATAGGAGAAACTTACGGACCAGTCAAAAATGTAATTCAAATATTACGACACGAGAAAATTTCCAATATTCCATTTGCCTTTCAATTTCCTCCTAAGTGGTTTAATAACATTCCTGGATACTCGAGATCTTAACCAATACCTTCACACATGGCCGAATGTATTGCCCAAAGGCATGCCATCAAAGTGGGCTGTAAGTCATAGCCCATTTTACACGACAAACCTTTGAATTTTCAGCCATAAAAATTGCCTTCATTTTTACAGTTAGGCATCACAAGTTTTTCTTATTTCAGTAGTAAACTATTTCTCATCACTACTAACAACTATAGTGAATTCAAAATATGTAATACACAAGCAACTCGACTATTTCCATGCTACGATCGAAATCATCCAGGCCACGTGAATGTAAATTATACTACCCGCAGGATAAAATGAATCAACTTCTCCAGGTAATAAAAAAAATCGAACATTTCAACCCCCAAGAATCATTGAAACAAGAACTTCAACACTTTGAAAACACAAATCGTCTACAAATTTCACTTGTTGGTAAAACGACAACCATCCACGAAAAACTTTCTCATTTAACTGTTTGAAATCGCTGATTCATATGTTTCAAAAGAAAGAAAATATGTGATTGTGATGAAAAATGATCAAATTGACAGTTTGACGGTTTGAAAGTGACAGTTATGATTTGTGAATCACTTGTCAGAATAAGTTCATTAACGAAAAACATTGTTTCGAAACGAAAAATACCTCGCTAAATGATTTTTCGCCAATACAATAATTTCTTTACACCACTTTTCGCAAAATTTCTTGAGGTGACTCACGAGAAAAATTTTTGCAAACATGAATGCTGGCGAAATATCATTAGATTAAGTTGAATTACTCACGAATTAAATTTTCAATTATTAAAAATCACTCGAATCGAATTACCGATAGCTTAGGTATAAAAAATGTGAAAAAAAACTCACTGTTGGTGTCTTCTGCATTCGGATCTAGCACCTTGCTGGGCAATTTGGATAAAACTTCTAAGGCTAAAGCTGGGCATCCGGCTTTGAAATGAGCATGGGCGGTAGTAAAGTATAACTGTCTTTCCAAAGGAGTAATCGTATCTTCCAAGAATAACTACGCAAGAAAATAATCCATAGAGAAATTCTGCCATTTCAATTCACCGACAATTTGATTTTCAGCTTACTTGACGGTCAGCAGTACATTTAGTTTTGGAATCGGTACTGTAACTGAATCCGGATAAAACAACTAGAGCTTTCTTTTTGTCTTGGATTCCAGATGCCAAATAATGACGTATGAGTAAAGGATGGGTTCTGAGGTAAACGTAGAAATTGAACACGTTTGGATTGGCTGCGAAGAAGAAGAAAAAAATTCAAATTAGCTCTAGATACTCGCCAAATGCATAAATCAGTAATTGACATCGAGTTCAAACTTACTGGCGGAATCCGGTTTATCTTCATCCGAATATTGAGCATGCATGGTTCCCACGTTTGTCTGCAGAAGGGTATTTAAACTACCTGTATAATCACGTAGCACCCAGAGAGCCATCGAACGCAGGAATGGATCAGGATGAGCCATAACAGGACGTGGTTTATCGCCGTTACTATCACAACCGAGGATTTCCTACGAACATTTGAACGTATTTTCATCAGACACACGAGTTTCAAAAAATCCAAAAATCACAGCTATTTCGAATCTTACCTCATATAGCAGCCTTTTCAAACTAGGCGGAGTTGGATCACGTTCACCTTCGTACAATCGAGCGATCACCATGGCCAATTGCAGATCCTCCAATTTATTCAAACACACCTGCGAAAAGAAAATTTCCATAGAAAATTAATATCCGCACGAGTCCGAGTCAGTTTGACATATCGATCGTAAATTAACGTGAAAATTCATCGCTTTGAAATCACCAGTGAAACTCTCCCCAGAAATGCAACGTTCCCAATACACCGATAAAGACAAACAAATCGAGTACATCAATCAGTACTACGATCAAATACGACAAGAGAAACTAAACAACAAGAGAACCATCGAAGAATCCATCCGCAGACAGAACTTCGAATGCGACCAAATCCAAAACGTAAAATCATTCAATGTGCCTTTTCAACGCGAGGTTGAAACGTCTCCGAAACGAATACCAATCAGACACCAAGAATCAGACTACCATGTTCCTCCAGTTCACCGTCAATTTGAACCGACGAATTTAGCATATCCATCGATAAACCAACCAGTCAAGTTCCAAGATCCGCAAATCCATTACCAAGAAGATCCCAGACATCAGGAGTGTTCGAGGATACCTCAAAACTACCACCCAAATCCTCCGATCGAGCCACACTACGAAATACGACCAAATTACAACCGATTTCCCGAAGGAGATCATCGATTCGCTCATCATATGCAACCGAGTACATCTCAAGGACACTTTGTGGCAGATCAACATATACCTTCCAGACCACCGATGCACTGTGGAGATCAAAATATGACTAATTTAAATCGAAATTTTGCAGCAAAAACACCCTGCTCTTGTCACATCGGTACAAAAATCCCACTACGTGTTATTCCGACGATAAAAAACCGAACAGACCAATTACCAGTAAAAGATTTACGCAACCAATGGCTCGATACTTATAATACCGCTCGAATGGAACGTAACAATAATATGAAAAAGAATCGATAAAATTAAACTGTTAACCCTTAAATAAAAATTATTACACTTGAATTACCTCAATGGCATCTCGAAGTGCTCCAGCCAGCAAGAAGAAGGCGGCAGCGTGTTCGAATCGTTGTTTACCCAACAAAGCGAAGGCATTTTTCAAGGCAGCTTTACGCCATCGATCTTCGGCGAAGTTATTCGAAAAGAACAAGGTCATTCGCTCGTCTCTTTTGGATCTGTACAAGCCCCACACGACCGATTTCTTTTTCATAGCTAGATAGTAGATTGCAGCATCTAGAGGATCTTGTTGATCTTGATACGCGGTTTTGGCCACCTTTTCCATGCATGTTTTCAGCAAAGTGTGATTCCTCAGCCACCATCCGACTCCTAGTTCTTTTAAAATGGACCATTTCGGAGTTCCTTTGGCATAAGATGGTATAAGTTGCAAAAGTTCTTCTTCGTTTTCCGAATGGAATGCCCATACAAGGTTATTCGAGCTGACACCCTGACGTTGGAATTGAGCACGTTGCACTAGAGGTAGACAACGCAGCAAGTAGTTGTAATGTTTCATCGCTAGCAAGAAACGTAGACCGCAATCGTCCAAGGTATCTGAAAAAAGGGGAAAATTTAGATAATTATAACAGAAGTGGGACCTCCAATGAGCCAATGATGTGCACTTACCGGAAGAAACTTCTCCTTCGATCATCCCATCGTGAGGTTCTTTACCGATCGGATTTTTGGCTGAGTCGACGGCGAATCTTTCGGCGAAATCTGTATTACACGTTGATACAGTGTCTGCTAGAGCTAAGAGGTGCATTTGATCCAGACTAGATAAGCCTGGAAGGTGGGTATGAGTCAGAAGACGCGATAGCAAACGTCCTTGACGAGGTCCGAAATGTGACAAAGAGTTTTTCTCCGATCCGGCCGAAGCACGACGGTCACGTCTGCGAGGAGATCCCACTTCGTCTTCTTCTTCTAGTAATTCGTCCAGGTTATCG
This sequence comes from Planococcus citri, assembly GCF_950023065.1. Classification (NCBI taxonomy): domain Eukaryota; kingdom Metazoa; phylum Arthropoda; class Insecta; order Hemiptera; family Pseudococcidae; genus Planococcus; species Planococcus citri. The sequence continues at coordinate 53,021,554 of NC_088681.1, forward strand.
TCCATTGTGGCGATATTTCCGTCGAATAATTTATTATAATCCTGTCAAATGAATAATGGCAAATTAGAATGGATTTCGAATCAAAAATACGATTTTCTGAGACCATCGCTGAAATAATGTAGAATTTTGTTTTACCTTTTCCTCCGTCCGATTCGCTGAAGCTAATATCTCCTTATCAGCAGCTAAAAGTGTCCACAATGGTAGAGGTGGAATGGACGTGATTTCCGCATAATCCAAAGTCACTTCTTCGGGTATAGCTGTAGTCGAACCTCTTTGTTCTAGCGGACTCGTACCCGCGTACGATACAGACAACGTTCTAGATTTCGACCAGCCTCTCTGCTTGTTATTCTCATCATCTGGGTAACAGACAACTCCGCCTTGACGTATTTGACAAGTATTCGAAATACACCTACGAACACACACACAATCGTCATAAAAATATTTCTCAGCTTAAATTATCCATTTTTCAATAATTTATCGTTCAATTACCTGACTAAATGGGCTAATATGGCTTTCACCCAACGTATTTTGCCCGAATTCAACAACTCCATAAGTTGTTTCGGGTGATATTGAGGTAATACAGGGCAAGCAATGCGGCTGGCTTCGAATAATCCGTAATCGGGCATATAGGATTCCATGTTATTGGGTAATTCATTCTGCTGTACGCCTCCACCAGCACCTGAGCAAAAAATATTCGAATTTTATGAGCAATCAGTTCGATGGCAAGTTCGAGAAAGTCTTATATGATTTCTTACCAGGTTTCTTTTTCTTGGTTTCGGCAGCCAACATGGTTAAATTGATGGAACTGACACGAGACAGGTGAGGCATCGAGCTCACATTGGCTAATCGACGCTGAGTGGTGTCTTGAGCCAATGTTCTAAGATCTTCGTCGCGTAGATTCCTGGTATCTTGTAGTTCGTCTGATTCTTGATGTCGTAAGTAATTACCACCGGATTTACTTTGACCTTCTGCGAATTTCATTACAGTTTATTAGTATTTCAAATTCTTCCGTTTGCTCAATTTTTTCAAAAAAAGTAACCTATCAAAAAAGCTTGAAAAAATAACCAGAATGCCACCAAAAATATGATGAAACGCGAGCAAAACATTTAATGTAGAAAAAAATTAAAACATTAAGTAGGTATAAATTAAAGTGTTCTGGTTTTTTATTTTAAAAAATTAAATTTTTGAAATTTTTTGTTAAAAAAAAAAAAAATTCTCGACAAAAAATAAAACTTTGACCATTAAAAAAAATTAGTTTGAGAATTACCTTATCGGCAAAAAAATTTCTTCTTTGCAATCTTAGTCAAAAGAGCAACGTTCTTTTTTTTTAATTTTTTGGTTGGAAATCGAAAATTTTGGGTAATTTTTATAAACCAAAGGAAAATTTCAATAAGAAGCAAAATTATTGGTAATCTTGACAAAGGTGAAATTTTTTTGCCATTTTTTGGTGCACTTTCACAAATATTTTTTTCGTACCTATTGATAATTTTATTAGAATTTTTTTTTTGATTCAAAATGTAAGTTTTAAAAACATTAAACTTTTGAAAATTTGAAAAAAAAAGTTGGTTATTATTTAAAAAGGAACCAAGTACAAGCTCATGAATTGAATTGAGTGCGACTTACGAATAGTAGGTTTCCATTGCGAATACACGTGCATTTCACTATCCATGGCTACCACAAGGATACCATCTCGAACCCATGAAATCTGCATTGGTAACGGAGGTAGACCATCGGCAGTATTTAATTCGATTTTACGTAATTTCATCCATCTACGATAATAAAAAAATCAATAGCAAAGGGAAGTATGGAAATTATCATTATAATGAGAGTCCAAAGAAAATGATTGCCAACCTGATCTCGTCAATAAAATTGGGAGCTGCCAAAGAAGAGGTTTTTCGAAGAATAGGTCTATTGGTAGATTGTGATTCCTTCATAGCTTTCATGTTCGCTTGAGCTATATCGCTTGATACCGATGTCAATAACATGATCTGAAATTATTCGAAGGAAATTAGGATTTCAAATTTAAAATGTTGAACAAAATGTAACACTTGAGCTGAATCGGAGTAAAAAATCAAGTAATTACGTTGAATTTCAAAAATTACCATAAATTACAATGTTATACGGTAATTTACTGTGATAATTACCAAACATTTACTATGATTTCTGGGTAGTTACCAAACATTTACGGTCATTTCTGGGTATTTACCAAACATTTACGGGAATTTCTGAGTAATTATCAAACATTAACGGTAACTTCTGGGTAATTACCAAACATTTACGGTAATTTATTGGTAATTACCAAACATTTACGGTAATTTCTGGGTAATTACCAAACATTTACGGTAAGTTCTGGGTAATTACCAAACATTTACGGGAATTTCTGAGTAATTACCAAACATTTACGGTAATTTGTGGGTAATTACCAAATATTGATGGTAATTTATGAGCAGTAACCAAAATCACCCCAGAGAATTTTTTGCTAATTCCAAACATTAGTGGCAACTTTTTGGTAATTCTAATTACAAAACAATCCTGATAATTTCTTGGAAATTTCTAATAATTTCAGGTAATTTTTTGAAAACTACCAAACATTTACGGTAATTTTTTGGTAATTACCCAACATTTACGGTAATTTTCTGATAATTACCCAACGTTTACGGTAATTACGGGGAAATTTATTCAAACACCGCAAAAAATTGACATTTTGTTCAGCACTATGAAAATTACCACAAATTACAGCATTTTCTGCGGTAATTTCTGGTAACTATTGTAAATTACTGATTTCCAGAAAATCAACGAAAAATGAATAAAATCAGAAAGAGCAGAAGACTAAGCGCCTGTAAATTGCTCATAATTTTATCCCCACTTACTTTACTTCCTACAGCAATAGTTAAAATATGAGCACCGTCCTCTTTCGAGACCCAATCCAACTGCACGAGATGTTTCTGCGTCAAAGGGCAAGTATTGCCACTCTCAGTAATGGATTTTCGAAGCGTTTGCAACGTACTGAAACTTGGCACAGTCAACAAACCTAAAACATTTCACCATTACATGAATACAACAACTCTGAACTTTATTTTTCTGACACTCGATCAAGAACTAACCAGTTTTGACCAGATTATTATCGGAGACTCCGTTATAATGATGATCTCCATTTCGAACTTGCGATCTAGCATCCAATTCTTCGGATGAAATAGCCTTCATGAAATTAGACTGCAGCCTTTGCTTCTTGGAGAGAAACGAATGACTGTTGAAGTAACTCAAATCTAAACTGGGGTCGATTTGTAGTCTGGGTAAATGGATGTTTTTCAGGTAAATGGTGTCTTCCAAGACCCATTCGGAGCCTCCGGTGCTTTCGCATTCGTAGATGACGACGCATAAGTTGACGTATCTCGAATCCGAATCCTTTTTCGAAGGACGTGTGAACGATTTACCGTATTTATAAGCGCATGCTATACGACCGCTGTAAGCTGCGCTGATGTTGAGTGGTTGACCTATGAAGAGAATGATGCAGAGTATGAGATGGAGAAAAGAAATAATGATGACGATGAGATGATTTACTCGTGTAATCGTACCTGGTATTTCGATGACGGATTTATGATCTTTACGAAGCATATCCCATTCAACCCATTCGTATCCGGAGAACTTCTTTTTAGACTTTTTATCATTGTTTGATGTTTTGGTTAGCTTACATTTCCAAAATCTGCGCACAAAAATGAATAAAATTACAATGAAAATCGTCAAAATGGAAATAGAAGTGAAAAATTGAACATGTCAACGAACCGGACGGTACTATCGGAGCAGGCAGTCACAAAAATATAAGGAGCAAAGCAAGCCGGATAAATTGAAGCTGAGCTTAGATGGCCTCCGGCTGGAGAAGCGTGTACGACGTCTACTCCATCGGGTAACGGTAACTCTTGAGTACAGACCTGCACAAAAAGGCGATTATCAATATCTGGAGTAATATTCCACTCGATGAACCCTTCGTACGCTTACTTTAGTTGTAGAAATAAGTATATGAGGCACGGAGAGCGACGAATGCATCTCATTATCGCCGGTAATACCGCAAGCTCCACTACGACCGGAGCTTTCAACATCATCGTCATCTTGAACAAGCTGACTATCCGGTACATACATCATACTTCCTGTTAATCCTACACCCGAACACGAAAATAAAAATCAGTCGAGCCAGAGGATAGAATATGGATGAAAAATGGCGCAACTGACCATCTGAATCGGGCAACGAGGCGATAACTAATCGCCACATGTGAACGGTGGTTCCTTGAGTGGTTCTTTCCAGCAAAACGATGTAGAAAGGTTCTTCGAAATCGGAATTCTGATGCAGGTCGACCATGGCGCCGAAATTCGAGTGCATTAGACCGAGATCGGATGCTTTGTGATCGGGCACAACGTGATCGGTTCTCTCTCCGGTGATGAGTTGTTCTTGGAATACGTGCAAAAATTGAGTGTTTTGCCAATCCTATCGATAGATCCAAAGATACAAAAATTACAACCAAATATCGAATCGCGAGCCAAGCTGATGAGCTGAATACTAACGTGAGTAGCGTCGGAAATAGGATCGAGTTGTATAATACATCCAGGCCTAGCGGTGGATTGCTGAGACACGATTTTTATTTTATCATGGAGCATTCCTTCCTTTAATCCAGCATCTGATGAACTTTCAGTGGTTAAGCTGACCAAAGATCCCTGAAAAATTTTAAATTGTTTTAAAAATCCATTCTTTATCGAAGACTTCGATTCAATTAGACATAAAAACGAACCATCATTCGACTTTTCCGTTCAGACGTAGAAACTTCAGCTAATAAAGTTCTGGCATCGATAACAGCTTGATAAACTCTCAAACTTTCTCCGTCAGATGCAACGAAACAGGCACTCGGTGAATTGGAAAGATTACCCAAAGTTGTGCTGCGTGGAAAAAACCAACCAATTAAAACTGCTCGTTAATCTACTAAAAACAAACAATGGAGATGAACTAACCTTGGTAACAAGGTCGGAATCCAGGCAACATTCGAGAAGGCAGATATTTGTAACGAATTAATTCTGGCAAGCTCGGAGACACCTCCGGATTTCGAAAGAGGCCCGACAGGGTCCACTCTCCACAGGATAAGCTCGCTGCAGAATCCCTGTAAGGAAAATAAAAATTAGTGGCGGTTTTTTGGAAGGGGGAGGGGGGATGAGGTCGAAAAAAATTGACTAACCGAGGGTACAGTCGGAGTATCCGGAGCTACAGGTGACATAGGCGAATTGGCAGAGCCGTCGGGTAGGTTATGGTGAGATGTGGTTAGTAGCAATGGTAAGACTGGATGGCATGTTATATCATTGACACGGAATCTGTGTCCACTCACTCGAGACGCGTGTCCGATACTTAAAACCTACGAAAATTACATTGAATATTAATTTTTTGACAATTCATTACATCGATGGAGTCGTCCGATGATCTACGAACCTGTGAGAATTTTGATTTATCCGCGAAAGTCAACTGCCAAAGATTCAAACTACCGTTCAAGTGTTTAGTGACCATAGATAAGGTGGGTGCTGGAGGAGCGGCGATAATATCAGACAAGGTCGTATCTCCAGAATTCGGAGAACTCATCCCACTAAGGTTATGCTCAACGCCATCGCGTTTAGAACTCTTTTCGTACGATGGCGGTTGATTATCCATTTCAATGGGATCTTCTTCGTCAACTCGAGGTAGGACGGAGTCACCGTTAGTATCGCTAAGTGAAGCTGACAAAGCAAGGAGATTAAATTATTGATTTGGAAGTTTTTGCTATTTCACCTGATGTGAATGATATTTACCTATATGACCATTGGGTGGCGACTTTGTGGCAGCAGCAGCAGTACGTACAACATCTCTAAATGCTAATTGGATCTGTGAGCTTGATGTATGATACAGGCAGACGTTCGTGGACATGGTTGTGGCATCTCCTAAAGGAAACGCTGAAGGAATACGGGTCGAAAAAGATACTTGGGCTTGACGGAAAGAACCTGGATGGTATTCGTCTAACCACTCAACAATCCTGGAAATTGAATCATGATTAATTGTGATTTCCGAAGAGACAGGTTCGAGATCAGATTCGAGGAGAGAGCTTACCATATTAAGAAACTACCGTCGATAGGGTGAACGGCGAATAATAAATCAGGACTGTGATGCCAATCCCGAAGCAGGCATTCTATTTTGGAATCCAGAGAATCGGTTCCGTGGCCGATTGATGTAGGACCAGCTGCATCGGTAACAATTGAATTGATTGAGGTTGCATTGCTGGAAACAAAAGCATAGAAATTAGTGATCGAGATCATTTGAGGTCACCCTGGGTCGTATTTTGATTTTAGGGAAATGGTCTAAGAACCTCAAAGTATGATGACTGTTTGATCTGTGACTGGTGTGCTGTTCGTCACTGCCGCTTTCATCTTGAGACATTGATTTCACTTTGCTGCCTCTTTTCTTACCTGAAAATTTAAAGAATCGAGTGAATATTTGAATCAGTTGAATTACATGATACATTTTGTTGAAGCTGAGGAGGCATTAACTGGAGCCTACAACTAGAGTAGCTTTTCGTTCGAAATCTAGTTCATTTTTGGATCATAAATTGATCATTTAACAAGGGAATCTCTCGAGGAGTCTTGTCTCCAATTCAAACGTGGCCTCGATTTTTCGCGAATTTTAAAAAATCCAAAATTGACCATTTTTGGTAATTTATGCCGTTTTTTTAAAAAAAGTGTGTACATATTCAGTAAAAATGATGAAAATTAGTCTCTCGAACCAAATTTCACTATTTTTGGCCATTAGGGAATCTCTAGTGCGATTTTTGATTTCTTCAGAAAGCATGGAAATTCATCTTGTCTAAAACAACCTCCTTCCCCTTTATCCAAATTTCAAAATTTCGAGCAATTCTAGAGAATCCAGCGCAATTTATGATTTTTCCAGAATTTCATAATTTTTTCAGAAAGTGTAAAAATTAATTTCAGGGCTTGTGTTCAATTTTTACTTTAAAAAAGGGGACTTGGGTTGTCAAAAAAGCTTGAAAAAGTAACCAAAAAAATTACGAAATCCGAACAAAACATTTTACGCTGAAAACTTTTTGAGAAAAAAGTGAGAATTTTCATCAACCTTTGGAAAATGCATGAGTTTGAAAATTTTATAGTAGAAGGCAGGGCTTTTTGGAAACATGGAAAATTTTTGGTAAAAAGGCCAAAATCTTCGCCAATTATTGGCTAACAGCAAGACATTGAAAACTTCAGCAAAAGCAGCTCTTTTCAGCAATTGAAGGCAAAAAATGAGACCTTTTTTGAACTTTTTGTCAAAGAATGAGACCTTACTGCACTTTCATGGTAAAAAATGAGATTTTTGGCACATTTGCCAAGATTTCGATAATTTTAAACAAATAGAGCTTTTCTTCAATTTTTTTTTCAATTTGTTAAAAGAAAAATGACTTCAGAATTTCTTGCAAGAAGAAGTCGAAAATTTCAAGCAGTTTTGAACAAAAAATTGAAAAAACAAGAATTTTTGGAAATTTAAAAAAAACGTGGATCATTACCAATTTTTGGAACAGTTTTTTTCAAGAATGATTTTTTAAAATTTTTTAGAAAAAAGAGTAAATTTTAAGCAGTTTTTGGCAAAAAAAAAAAAACGAGACATTTTGATATTATACCCCGAAGCAAGACTTTGCCAATTTTAACAGAAAGCAGGGTATTTTTTGTTTCAAAACAATTTTTAGCAAAAAAAGTAACTTATTGGAAATTTTAGATGAAAAGTGAAAATTTTTGGAAATTTTTGGTGAAAATCAAAACTTTGACGATTTTAAAAAATAATATTTTCTTTCCAGCGATTTTTTTGACAATTTTTGAAAAAATGACTTTTTGGAATTTTTTGCAAAACATTGAAAATTGTATGCAATTTTTGGTAAAAAACGAAGCTTTTTGACTGAAGACGAAACTTTATGTTGTTATAAGCAAAAGCAAGAATTTTCAGAAATTTTCAGCCAAAACTGAAGTTTATAGGAAATTTGTGATAAAGAGTGAAAATAGTTGACAATTATTGGCAAAAAAGGTGAAACTTTTCCGCAATTTTAGGTAAAAAGCGAGGCAGACAATTTTAATAATAAAAAATTTGACAATTTGTGACAGAAAAGCGAGACTTTTGGGTGATTTTTTACAAAAAAAAAGGGGGAGACTTTTTGGAATTGTTGCAAAAGAGTGTCAATTTTTAGCAATTTTTGGAATGAAACGAAATATAAGCAACATTTTTCTCCTTTTTCTTCTGAAAACACGACACCAGCATTTTATAAAAATTTAATTTTTGAAAATTTTCAAAAGAATAACCAAAAGTTACTTTTAGTAAATTAGTTACTTAAAAAGAAACCGAGAACAAGCCATACAATTCGAACAGGTAAAAATCAGTTGACAAATTTGAGTCAATTTACAGACAGAGCTGTCCAAAAAAAATTCCACTGGTTTTAGATCAGTTTTAAAATTCTAGAGAAATCGAAAATTGCGTTGCAGACTATTCCGAATGACCAAAAATAGTGAAATTCGATTCCATGGAGTTACATTTTTTGAAATAAAGCAAACAAAAATCGCAAAAAATTGTCAATGTTGAATGAAATTTTGATTACGGTGGATTCAGATCTTGCTCATTCCAAAAATCGCGTTCCCGTTCAAATCGAAGGCGACCACCTCGAGATGCTCTCTAGTAAGTACCCCAGCTTGAAAACGAGTCAGTTTTAAGACGTAAAATGCTTCAATTCAAACACTAAAATAATTCTACGAACCGTTCATTTCACTAAAATCCATCTCAGTATGTTCTTGAGGAGCATATTCATTACCTCCGTAAAGATCTTCTTTCTCAACAACTTTTTTCGTCAATTCCTAAAATGAAAATATTCTCATTAAATCGACTGTATTTTAAAAATCAGCGTTAAAAATCAAAGCACATCAACTTACATTTAAAATGCTTTCAGCTTGGATTGAAAAATGCATTTCTTTATTATTCAACCAATGCAGAACGAAATTCGGTTCTCTTTCTGGATCACCGGTAATTAAACTCGGTACTAATGGAATGTCTGCAAAATATATCGCAATTCATTAATACAAGTCCTATTTAATCTATAGGCCATTTACAGTAGTTCGTCGCAGCTACTCACCTGTTTCGGCATTAATGCTAGCAGCCAGATGAAAATGCAATCCAGGAATAACGCCTGTGCCGTGGAATCCGTAGCTATGAAAATCGTGAACACTGTAAGTCGATGGCAATGTCGGTATCGTCGTGCTGGTGCTGCTCGATCCCAAACCAGTATTTCCGCCTCCGCTATTGCTGCCATGTTTAACATGTCTTCTAATGTGAAAACAAGTCCTTTAAAGTTACAACCGAGGATTAATTGCCCATTCGAATATACACCGTCACCGTTTAATTATTTTAATAACCATCTCCGTCAAAAGCCACCGCATTTGTTGTACCCAAAATGACCAAGTTTTACTCACTTCATGTGTTTCAGACGTTGCATAAATCTATGTTTGTGACGGTGGGTACGGAATTTAGGATTATGTGCAGCTAGCGGATCAAACTGACTCATATTGACTAGACCATCGTCTGGTAAAACCGTTTCGACCCAGATTCTGCATATGTTGTCGCGACACGATGTAACCAACATGTTGGAAACTGAGCCTCTGTACGAAATTCAAACACTCGGTTTAATTTTTTTCATAGTATTACACTTTTGTATAAAATGAATAATAATCGAGACATCTTCTCAATCTTCAATTAGGAAATATTTAACGAAGATGACAAGGACGTTATTAAAATGTCAAGGTCAAGTAACACTCGTAAAACTATGAAAAAAATACATGTGACATAATAAAATTACAATTTCAGGTCACACTTTCATCACTGGACTTCCTATAACCGAACAGGACATTTTTCAGAATAGACTAACGATAATTTTACACAGCTACGAATGAGGAACAGTAAAATTTTGGTTAATTGAGGAAAACACAAAACGAATACGTACTTTGGCATGTATTTACTAGTTTTCCTCCAAGATAAATGAGTAATGGCGCGAGGATGAGCTATATAAACGAATCCGTAATTAAGTTCCGAAAAAGTAGAAGCTCCACCCAAAGAAATCATACTCTGATCGACACTTTTGGTAGGAAATAACACTGAAACGCATAAAACAATCGTATAAATAAACCAATCGAATACTTTCGTAGAATCATAGCTCATTTTGCAACACTCACGTTGTTTATTTTCGAACCAAATTTTAACCAAACGATCATCCCTGCCTGCTGTAGCGAAAAGAGTACCATCGGGTGAAAATGCGATATGATGAACCGGTGTGGCTGTTTGACATTTCCACACACAATCCCATCCACGATCATCTTCTTCGTTCGAATCGATACCTGTACCGCAACTAGACGCCGTAGCTGTTGGAGTAGCTTCTTCGCCGATTTCAAACGTAACACCTTCTGTCGTAAGGCCTTGAAGAATATCATTCGATTAATTAAGTTTTAAAAATTTAAAACACCAAAATAGCGAAAAGTATTCTAACTCTACCTTCATTCGCTTGGTTGATTCTTTGATGCCAAAGCTGTAAAACATCGCCCCCAGTCAACAAACGGTTCCCTTCTAGGTTCCAGGACAGTGATGTTATACGAGAATCTGTAGTCCAACTTCCGGTCTGAACCCATCTGTAGTCTAGTTGCTGTAAAATAACACCAGTGATTACAATACTTGCACATGATTACATTTACGAATCGATCATCAAACACGTATAAACACTTACATGAGGCGAATTGCTGTAAATAAGTGGTGTAGGTTCGAAGATACATATCCGATTGTCGTAAGCTGCGGCAATTTTTCCAGTATCGGTTGAACAGTCGACGCAACTAATCCGAACATAGTTGTGAATAGCTCCCGGTATGATCTGTACTCGTTCAAAGGTGCTGGCCAATATTACGATATTACATCCTGCTGCGTATGCCTGTAAAAATACATTTCGGTGCTCATTTAAAATTTATAACATTCGTCGACAGCCTTGGATGATTACTGATGTACTCTCTGTATTCAACTTGTACGGTAAATTGAATCCTCGGATTCGTCGTCGAATCCCTTGTGCAAAGGAAATATAAAATATGTCAAGTTGGAAATATATATCTCTACAACGTAGTACCAAACAATGAATGTATCAAATTAATGAGGTACTATTGTGTGCATGATCTGACTAATTAAGCCAATAACCTTTCTCAGTATAACCCTATAATTCAATATAAGCAATTATATTTATGGTTTTACACGCGTGCTGGCCGTAATATGGCAATTTTTAATAGGAAATTTAACAAATTCTCGTTCTAAATTGTGTTATCATTGATAACTTACTGTGAAAGGAACGCCTTCAACACTCCCAACAGCAAAACAACGATCCCCAGCATTACAAGCACCACTCAGGATTTGATGGCAATTCATAATTTTCAATAATTAAATTGAATTTAAAAACTTGGACATCACATTTTTAACGATTATCTTATATCTATTTACAATTATTATGAAACCTTAATTTGACTGAAATTTTGATATTACAAAAACATTAGATGCCATTTTATTACGTCATAGTCCGACTGGCAAGGCACGTCACACAACGAACGCGTCACGAAAACAAAATCACTGAAAATTGATCACGTGATCACGTCGAATCGTCGAAACGATAATTTTTCGTTTTATTTCGAACGAAAATTCCCACCGTATTTAGCGATCTTAGCGTTCAAAGTTGGTTCAAAATGTTAACAACTTTGAAAAATTCACATTCGAGAGCGAGAAAATGCGCAAACTTCGCTAAACAGTGTGAATTTTTGGGGTACTCGGCAAAATAAACAATTCTGTTTTCCCCTCCGCCCCAAATTTATTTTAAAAATTGAAATTTCCTAACTCTTCAAATGCATTTTAATCTAATTTTAATATATTATAATTTATTTTAAAACGTAAACGAGTGTCTGTAGTTTTAAAGAAACCTTTCGAAACAATTCGGAAACTTTCCGAATCATTTTAAAACACATGCGCGTTCAACTTTCCCTTATCACTTATCACTGTCGATGTCGAATACCTGCGAAGCACCTGTTTTATCGATTGAAAAAGTAATGTTTTCCCCGTTAATTTTCGCGATTACTTTGAATTTCGAGAATTTAAGTATTTAAAAAAGTCATAAAAGTACAACCTTTGGTCTTATCTAGCATCACGTTTCGATTTTCTCAACTTATATTCCATACATTCTACTTATCAGTATTAGTCAGCGTAGCACAGTGTTTCGTTCCAATTTTTCCGAATACGTTGACTAAAGAGTAATATTTTGACGAACGAGGCTGTAAAATGATCCCATAATGTCGGAATTTTATTCGCAAAGTAATTACAGAATCGTTCAAGCGGAATGAATTAGCATTGTTTACGAATGGAATTACGTTTAAGCATGTACGGAAGAATATGTCACTGGGGACCAATTGTGGCAATTGGTGAGTGTTTTCGGAATACATTTTCTAGTGTACAATGAGAAACGATAAGAATTTGATTGTTGTTCTTCTAGCCATCATCAAGTTGATATCGTGGACGACGTTACATTGCTCTACGTTATGGTTACCGTTTAGCACTTCGATTGCGGGAGTAATCAATGGTGTCTTCTTTTTCACATTTGCCTTTTCTACCGTTTATAATTATCTGTGTGCCATTACCGTCGGACCAGGAGTTGTTCCTCTGGACTGGAGACCAGTAAGTAGTGTTACTTGAGTGTGTTATGATAGTAAAATCGTACATAAGTCATCCTAAATCTATGAATTGATCGTAGGAGAAGAAAGAAAACGAACAATGCTTGCAATTTTGTGCTATTTGCAACGGATTTAAAGCTCCTAGATCCCATCATTGTCGAAAATGTGAGTGATTTTTTAATAAATTACATGTTTTCATTTCGTTACTTTTATTCATTTATGAATTTGTTTACGAAGGTGGCAGATGTGTTATGAAAATGGATCATCATTGTCCCTGGTTGAATAACTGCGTTGGTCATTTTAATCACGGATATTTCATCATGTTTTTATTGTGTGCTGTTTGTGGCTGCGTTCAAGCTACCATTTTACTGTTGACTACTGTTTATAAGTTTTTTAATAGCGTGAGTAAAACTGTTTATTACAGTTGACCTTTGTAATTTTGCGAAATTGATTTTTTTTGTTGTAATTTTTGATTTTTAGGGTTTGTATTACATGCATGGATTAGCACCCCCTGTCAGATTGACTACTACTAGTTTAATCCTATGTATATTTTCATCTGGAATGGCAATAGGTGTTTTCATTGCTCTTTCATTTTTACTTTATACGCAGGTAAAGAACAGTTTTGATTTTTTTAAAGATTATATTTTGTTTTTGAATGGATAATTTATCAATTTATTTTCATCGAAGATGAAATCTGTGTTACGTAATCGTACTGGAATAGAAGACTGGATTTTAGAAAAAGCTGAAGAAAGGCGTAACGAAGATCCAACGTTGGCACCATTTATTTATCCTTATAATCTCGGTTGGTATGAGAACCTTAAACAAGTCTTTTTCAAAGGCTGTTTACCGAAAGGTGACGGAATTAGTTGGGACGTACGAAAGGACTGTTCGGAGTACGATCTAACGGTACGTTCAATTCATTGTTCAAGTAGTCAAATGAGGTAAAGAGCTCAAAAGTGGCCCCATTAAGGTATTTCTTTCGAAGATAAAAATAAATAATACAACCTGGCGAACTATAGATCATTCAAAAATTAAAACCTTAATTTTAAAAAATGAATCAAGTTTGAAGGCGAAATTTCTTTTGGGGTTTTTTGCTCAAAAGAAGCCATTTTAAAATTGCAAAAATCCAACTGCTTGAAATTTTCAATTTTTTGCAAAAAATTCTAAAAAGTCATTTTCTAAAAAAAATTGATTTTTTTAAATTTTTTTCCCGTTTCTAATTTTATTTTAATTTTCAGATCGAGCAATTGAAGCAAAAAGAGCTGAAAAAATTACGGAAGAAGCCATTCAAAACTGTAGCTCCTTACAATGGTGCCATTTGCCCTTGGAAAAACGGTATCTGCGCCTGTTTCCGATTCCCATGGTCGTTAGATAGTCGCATGGCGCTTAATCCTGACGATATGGTCCTTGTCACTAGATATCACAAGTATGTTTATTTCTGCGAATTCTTCTGTATTTCAAAACGATGAGTTAATTGAGTGTTTTGTTCAGATTTTGGTTATTCGGTGAAAAAGTAAGCAGTTCACCAATCAAAGCTAAAGGATGGTTCCCTAGATCAGCCGTTGTTCCTGTTACCGAGTATCAGAAATATAGCAAGAAAACATCTTAATATCGAAGTATTCGTTAAATCAACTCAAGGCTGTGGTGTTAAATTATGTAATTTCATTCCTGTGTGTTTTCGAGAGAGAAAAAAAAACCAGCAATCCTAATGGCTACGATTTTTTGAGCCATCAATGGTGCCATGTTGGAGAGTAAATTCATAACTTACCGAAGCGAACTGAAAATGTCAATTTGAAAGTTACTTAATACTTGGTAATTTCACGAATATGACTTTTTGATCATTTTAAATTTTAATGAATCTCTCCATCGTTTTAACGTTCCTTCTTGATTAGTTTCTGAAATTTTGTAACGATTCGTACATAATTTGTGCTCTTTTGTTGCGAAATTTCCAGAAAATTGATTTTAATTAGCAAAAATTAAGCCATAAAAGTATTGTTTTTATTTCAACCTTACCCAAGTGCAATCAACGTTAAATCATTCGAGTTGTGCGATAATCGTATTTTTTTTGTATGCGATAATTTAGTATTAAAAAATAACGTTGAATTTTATTTCTGCCATTTGTGTGTTTTTAATTGACTCGATAGTATATTTGATCGCGCACCGAGAGTTAAAAGGTCATTGAAAATAAGCACAAAGTTGTAGGCAACTAAACGTTTATTCATCAATTAAAATACTTCGCTTAATAGCTGAATTGATTTGGTACATTGCGATATCTCTACTCTTGAACCTACGTACGTATATTGCAATTTTTCGTATAGTATTAGTACAATCAACAGAGAGAGAGAAAAAAATACAGTAATGAGAGCTACGAGCTACTACGTGGTGTGACTTACAAAGAAATTAAAAAAATACGTCTTATTAAAATAAAAATATCAAAGTTATAAAATATTTAAAAAATCAAATTAAAAAAAAACAAAAAAATAAAAACACTCAACGTATGTATATATAAATTAGTTAAACTGATTTGAAAGTCTCATAAATTAATGTCACAGTGTTACAGTGTGATAATGTACAACAAAAAAGTATAAATGCGTCACGTTTTTAATACTCATCTCTGTCTTCGTCACCGTCCACAGAATCGGAGGCTACTTCTTCGTAATCTTTTTCCAGAGCTGCTAGATCTTCGCGAGCTTCGCTGAATTCTCCTTCTTCCATACCTTCTCCAACGTACCAATGTACGAAAGCTCGTTTAGCGTACATTAAATCGAATTTGTGGTCTAATCTGGCCCAAGCTTCGGCTATAGCTGTGGTGTTTGAGAGCATGCAGACTGCTCTTTGGACTTTGGCTAAGTCGCCTCCGGGTACTACCGTCGGAGGTTGGTAGTTGATACCGACCTGTAAAATAATGCAGATGTTTTGTTTAAAATAATCTGTTACTTTTTTCAGTAACTATACATTTACAGTCCAGCTGTAAGAAGTGTTCTGGAAATTCGAATTTGGCTGACTTTTTTGTAGTCCAAAAAATTGATTTGTTTTTTGTACTCGTATACATATGGGTATGGGTCTAAAAAGTTGGAAAATAGGTACGTATTTTGTGTATCGAAATGAGTTTAAATTTCTCGAGAATTGAACAAATTTCAATGAAAATATATTTTGAGCATTTGAGTCATGATTTTTGAGATTTTTGAGATTTTTGAACCAAAAAAAAGTAATACGACATGTCAAAATGAGTTTAAATTTTACAATAAATTGAAATATTTCGACAAAAATGTACTTCGGGCATTTTAAAAAAATATTGAGCTCCAAAATCGAGCCACGATTTTCAGGATTTTTTGAATGAAGGGTCATGTGACCCATCAAAATGGGTTAAAATTTTCGCATATCATCGAAAATTATTTTAAACCGTTTTGGAGAATTTTGAGGCCAAAATAAGATCATAATTTTCGGGATGTTTGAAAATATGTCAAGTGAACTATCAAAATGGCTTCAAATTTCAGCAGATAGGTAATCAAAAACTTCCACGAATATTTTTTTGAGCATTTTTGAATAGGTATATAATGTAGGTACTTTATTTGTGAGCCCCATAATCGGATAATGACTTTTGGGATTTTTTTTTTTTAAAGGGTCATGTGGCCTCCTAAAATGGGTTGAAATTTCAGCAAAATGGCAATAATTTTTGAAAAAAAATTTCCCCCAAAAATCGGGCGATAATTTTTAGGATTTTTGAAAAAAGAACCATATGATCCTAATTCATAAAAAATGATCGAAATGGCAGAAAATCCAAAGTTTCCATCAAAAATTGTTCTGAACAGTTTTAGAGAATTTTTAGGCCAAAATAAGTAGATAGGAAGGAACATGATTTTCAGCCCAGTTCAGGACGTTTGAAAAAGGTGTTCTATGACCCGCAAATGATCAAAAAAATTGCTATCAAAATTTTTTTGAGCAATTTTGAAACATTTCAGTTCAAATTAGGTGAAAATTTTCTAAGGTTTTTGAAAAAGGTCGCCTGCAACTTATCAAAATGGGTCAAAATTTCAGCAAAAAATCCCAAATTTTTATCAAAATTTTTTTCATGATGAGTTTTTAAGAATGGAGTCGTGATTTTTAGGACTGCTGGGAAAAGTGTTAATTTCTGCAAAAAATTACAAATTTTTTTCCATGAGGAGTTTTGAAGAATGCAGTTGTGTTATAATTTCTGCAAAAAATTGCATATTTCTATCAAATTTTTCTAAGCAGATTCCTATAAAAATTTAGAGTACAGAATTGGTCAAGTTTTTCGAGGTTTTTGAAAATGTTAGTCATGTAACTTTTTACAATGGGTTACAATTCTAGCAAAAAATTGAAAATTTCCACTAAAAAAATACCTTTTTTTGGGGTATTTATTTTTCAACATTTTTTAGGTTCAGATCGGGTCACGATTTTTGACAAAAAGGTCATGTGGTCGATCAAAATGGCTTAAAATTTTAGCAGAACATCAAAAATCCATTTTTAAAATTTTTTTGGGGCAGTTTTGGAGAATTTTAAGGCTAAAATGAGACCATGATTAGGTATCGAGACGTTTAAAAAGTTGTTATTCGACCCTTATACATAAGTTAAAATTTTAGCAGGTAATCACAAATTTCTATTAATTTTTTAAAGAAGTTTTGATTTTGAAACATTTTGAGTTCAAACAGGTAAAGATTTTCATAGTTTTGAAGAAAGTGTCACGTAATTAAGTAATATTTTCATCATGAGCACTTGAGCAGTTTTGAAGAATTTTTAGACCAAAATGAAGGTCATCATTTTTGAGACTTTTTAAGAAGGTTTCATGCCACCTATCATGATGACTTGAAAATTTCATCAAAAAAATCACAAATTTCCACCAAAACTTTTTTGAGCAGTTTTGAAACATTTTAAAGCGTAAAATTCGTCAAGATTTTCGGGATTTTTGAAAAGTGTGGTATGCAAATTTCAGCAGAAAATCAAAAATTTTCATCAATTTTTTCGAGCAGTTTTGAACAATGTTGATGCCAAAATTGGGTCATGATTTTTGAGATTCTTAAAAAAGTGTCATGGGACCTATCAAAATGGGTTAAAATTTTGCGAGAAATTGAAATATTTTGACAAGAATATATTTTAGCATTTTATAAACCCCAAAAATTGGGTTATGATTTTTGAGATTCTCAAAAAAGTGTCATTTGACCTATCAAAATGGGTTAAAATTTTGCGAGAAATTAAAATACGAGTATTTTGACAAGAATATATTTTGACACCCCAAAAATTGGGTTATGATTTTTGAAAAAAGGGTATGTGATATGTCAAAATGGGTCAAGGTTTCAGCAGAACATCAAAAATTTCTGTAAAATTTTTTTTTGAGCATTTCTGGAAAATTTTAAGGCTAAAATGAGATTATGATTTTCGGGACGTTTGAAAAAAAATGTTTTACGACCTATTAAAATGGCTCAAAATTTAATTACCTATAGATAATTAAAAATTCATATCAAAACTGTTTTTGAGCAGTTTCGAAACATTTTGAGCTCAAAATAGGTAAAAGTTTTCTGAGTTCTCGAAAAAAGTGACCTATCAAAATGGGTTAACATTTCAGCAGAACATTAAAAATTTTCTACAAAATTTTTCTTCAGCAGTTTGAAGAATTTTGAGGCCAAAGTGAGATCGTGATTCTCGCAATTTAAAGAAAAATGCAATTCATTCATGGGTCGTGCTCAAAGGTTATGGTGGGCGACCTAAGGTCTCGAGCCTTAATTCGGCTGAGGGCCCCCCCTAAGGGAATAGAGGCCCCAGGGCCCAGGTGCAGGGGTGTGATAAACAGACTGCACTATATAAAGAAAAAAATTTCCATTCACCCTCTATGAAGCCTCTTAAAACTTGGAAGGGCCACTTAAAATGTGTGGGTGGTCGCAGGCCTCCGAGTGTGCTGAGCACGCCCCTGAATCCAATTATAATAGGTACCTATCTGTTTTTAACTTCTCTTAGAAATGTAATAAGTAAAGAACATTCGGAGTGAAGGGAATGCTCAGTGCTAACCTGTAAACTATTTTTTTTCTACGCTCTCCAATCCCCTCTAATTAGACCAATATTTACAAAAAGCCTCCTGAAATTTTTGGGTCTCAAAAAAGTTATTTTGACACTTCTTGCTAGTTGGACTGTAAACTATTAAAATTATTCGTACTTTGAAACCAGTTGGACACCAATCTACAAACTGAATCGTTCTTTTTGTCTTAATATTTGCAATAGCTGCGTTTACGTCTTTAGGAACTACATCTCCTCTGCACACACAAAAAAAAAACATTGTTAAAAAATAATTATAAATAGGTATTATGACCAGACCTAAAATTTGTAAGAGTAAAAGAATGATCAGAATTAGATAGGTACGAACCTGTAAAGCATACAGCAAGCCATATACTTTCCTCTACGAGGATCACATTTCACCATCTGATTTTGAGGCTCGAAACAAGCTGTAGTTATGTCAGCCACTGTCATTTGTTCGTGATAAGCTTTTTCAGCCGAAACAACCGGAGCATAGGTTGCCAACGGGAAGTGAATTCTTGGATAAGGAACTAAATTCGTCTACAGAAAAAAAAATTGGAATTAATAATAGCCTATATATTAACTGGACAATCGATAACTAAAAGCAGCTGTGTTGGTTTTCCAATTATGCATTTTTAAAAATTGAAGTTCTAAATGCTTTAAATTATTTAATAAGTAGATAAATATTGTTCTTTTCACTTTGGGTAAAATGGGTCAAAATATTTCAAAACAAGTAATAATATTGTGAGAATACTTTATAAAATACCAGTATACTTAATTTCACAGCTACCCACTAATTTTCTATTTTGTTTGTGTTTCAGATGCATCTCTCTATATAATTTATGTTTTAAAAACACGACACATTCGGTATCATAATACTACATTAATAATGCATCTCCCTCTCCCAGTTAAATAGGAATTATTTACAAACCTGGAATTCTGTTAAATCGACATTAAGTGCTCCATCGAAACGCAACGAAGCTGTAATAGAAGATACTATTTGACCGATTAAACGGTTTAAATTTGTGTACGTCGGTCGCTCTATATCTAAATTACGACGACAAATGTCATAAATAGCTTCATTATCGACCATGAAAGCACAATCGGAATGTTCTAGAGTAGTGTGAGTGGTCAGGATTGAATTGTAGGGTTCAACTACTGCTGTGGATACCTTTGAAAAATTGCAAGTAAATCGTGAAACAAACATATGTACATTTTTTTTTAGTGTATCATTTGGGTGGTAACATTTATCTAATGATTAAGATTTTTAATCAGCTTAAGTGTATAGGTAGGTAGGTAACAGTACTTCGTCATTAAAATTGATCTTCGGTTTATTTTTCTGAAGAGGAAGAACTAATGAATTGGGAGGGGGGGCGAATCAATAATTATGTACAGATTATTTACAGAGGGATTCTAAATATGAGATAGGTACTTATGTGTCTCAACTACTCAAACGTGAATATTTCACACTTATCGCTTTGAGATTCGCAAACCTGAAATTCTGTCAAGTCAACGTTCAATGCACCGTCAAATCTTAAAGATGCTGTAATCGATGATAATACTTGACTAATTAAACGATTTAGATTCGTGTACGTAGGTCTTTCGATGTCTAAATTTCTACAGCAAATATCGTATATTGCTTCGTTGTCGACGATAAAAGCACATTCGCAGTGGTCTATCGTCGTATGTGTTGTAAGTATCGAATTGTATGGTTCTACAACGGCTGTAGAGACCTTGTAAAGTAAATAAATATCACGTTATTCTATATCTAGTTAGTGTAGTAAATATCAGCCCAAATGATACACAATTTTTTTTTGAATTAATGAGGTTGGTTAACTTAGCATTACATTCTTTAAAAAAATAAGCAATCTAAAATGGAAAATATTTTCGTAAATTGAATTCGAATTCGACCACTTGACGAAACTGCCTATCAACCAATGAGTAGGCAACTCCATTTACTTGCATCGATTTCTATTCCTTCATTTGAAGGCAATCAAACCGAAAAGACCTATAGGACAAAAAGTCTCAGAAAGATTCATTTCGACAATTGTGATTTTTATTCCACCTCCTTTCCTCCAATCACCAGATGCTTTCATACCAAAAATTAGGATTTTCAAATTGATTTGAAAACAGTTTTGGATCCTGTAGAATTGATTTTCCTATCTCTACACGAAAAAGCTTTTAAAAATTCTTGGCTCAAGTTTATTTTTCTTACCTACCTTGACTAAAATCACATTTGAAAAATCACTGTAAATCAACAAAACATGACAAAATTTCAGTAAAAATGGTAGAAAATGCATAAAAAAGTAAAGATCAACAAAATCTGACAGAAGTTTTGTAAAATTTGCCATTCAACTTTGGAACCCACTTTTTTAAAACACTTAAAAAAGCTGCAAATCACCAAAAAGTGATGAAGTAAAATTTCATTGGTCTTGATTTGAATTTTGAGCAGTTTTTGATAATTTTGTATTGTTATTACATTATTTTCATTTTTTCATACATTTTGAAAAAAAAAACTTTGCATTATTTGGTCATCTTCTGATTGTTTTATTGCTCATTTTTGGTGTTTTTACAGCATCTAAAATGTTTTCAACACTTTTTAATGATTTTTTGGCTAATACTAAAATTTTCTTACAATGTGGTAATTTTCAGTGATTTTTGAGGTTTTTGTCTGGAGTTTTTCATTTTTATTTTCACATTTGAAAGCGGCTCGCAATTTTTTGCTTTTTTGCCATTTCTGACAAATTTTTCTAAAATTTCATGTACAGTACACTCTCGATAACTCGAAACTCTTTTAACTCGAAAACCTCTATTAGCCGAATCAATCTCCATTCCCCTTGAAATCTCCGTAACACTCAATGTTAACTTTACTCGGATATGTCGAAATTGACTATACAAACCAGTCGTAACTCGAAGCTAAAATTTCGCTGAAAATAGCGAGAAAGCCTCTATAACTCGAATATTTTTCAATTCTTACTTCTATCTTTCATGCACTTAAATATCTCAGTTGTAACTCCAAGCTAAACTTTTGCCAAAACTAGTGAGAAAGCCTCTTTAAGTCGTATGTTGTCTGGCGTTTACCTCTATAACTCGAATATTTCAATTCATACTTCTATCTTTTATGCACTTACATATCTCTCAAGTCATTCATTTCGTAAAACCTCTATAACTCGAAAGCTCTCAAAATCTTACCTGCATAACTCGAAACTGATTATCTCGAAAACTTCTATGTATAAGCCGAATGCACGGCCATTCCCCTTGGATTTCGAGTTATCGAGAGTGTACTGTACCTGATTTAACAATTTTTACATCATCATAATAAGTTTTCAACACTTTTTCAAGCATTTTTGGTAGATTTTGGCAAAATTTCTTATGAATTTGCTAATTTTTTTAGTGATTATTCGCTTTTGACAATTTTCACATCATTTTAACACATTTTCAAAACTTTTTCATACATTTTTGCCAAATTTAGCCAAATTTTCATGTTTCTTTTGGCACTTAATTTTGCATGATTTAAAATTTAAATATTTTTAAATTTCATTTTAATGGGTTTTCAACACTTTTTTTAAATTCATTTTAAGCAACTTTCATTGAAGATTTAGCATGTTTTTGTAATTTTCAGAAATTTTAGTGCTTTTTCTTGAGTGTCTTTACCCACGAAAAAAATTATTGCCTGCTTTATGCAAAGCAATAAATAAAATGCTTACTCTCGGCATAATTAAGTACTCACACTCATGCTACATTAACACCTTAGCACCAGTCATCAAGAAAAATGGAGACGTTCGTCTCTGCCTTGATGCTGACGAACTTAATAAATTTCTAGTCAATGTTTTAACCGAGCGAAATACAATTGTAAGCATGCTCTATGACAATGCTGGTGATACATTTTTCTGTACCCTCGATTTTATTGCCAGATTTTGGCAACTCGAGCTTAACTTAGAATCACAAAAATTTACTGCCTTCCAAGTTGAGCAGCAAGTGTATGAATTCACAAGGCTTCCTAACGGCCTAAAAATTTCATCAGGTGAATTTGTACACATGATTAATCAAGTGATCGATAACAATTGGAGGGAATTACGAAATACGTCGATGATACCCGAACAACAATGACCATGCTAATTTCGATGTGAATGTCGACCCATCCACATCCGTCACTTTTGAATGCCACATGTCGATGTGAATTTCGACCCTGTGTCAAGCTAATTGTCGATGTAATTGTCGACTGATGTTGATCTACATTCGCGTCAACAATTACATGGGGCATCCAAAAGTGACGGATGTGGATGGATCGACATTCACAACAAAATTTATGTCGACCTCCTGCAGTCCTGCTTCCTTAAGTTATAGAATATGAGTTTAAAATTTTTAATTTTTTTCCCCAAAAATTATTTCCTCTGATGTGGCTATTGCTAGTGCTGAAAACAGCATCGATGCAAAGTCCACTTCCGAAGAAGTACAGATGAAAAGTCTGTATAATCAAGAAGTTCAACAGAAATCCCTTAAGGTGCACCGGGGGAATTCCGAATTCGGGGTAAGTCAGAAAAACTGCTCTAGCTCTTAGAGGCTTATATCTGCCGAAGCGCTACCCAGGGGTAACTTGAGGGTACTACCCCTACTTCATCACAGCATAAAAAATTTCGCGACCCAGTTTCATTTTACAGGCTTTTCATTGGTACATTTTTAGTTGCTGTTTTGAATTTGATTTCAAATTGTAATCAGTGTTTTTCAAACTGCTTTTTACCTCAGAAGAAATGATCAGTAAAAGTGATATTATAAGTGAAAGTATTCCTAAAACAATAATGTAAAACCCCAAGTATTCAATTTTTGTTAATTTTCAATTATTCATTACTTATATCACTTTTTCTGACTTACCCCCTAAATTAGTGCTATGGGGTAAGTCAGAAAAGTGAACATTGATAATTAGGATTCGACTTCATCGATGTGTAATACGTAGAATAATATGTTTTCGAGGTCGTAGAATCCAAATCTGGAGTTACTTTTTTTGTAGGAGTAGGGGGTGAGGCGCGGGAAGGGGGCAATTCTAAATTTTTCGTACATTATTGTGTAATATGTCGATTGATATGTTTTCGAGGTCGTAGAATCCGAATCTGCAGTTATTTTTTTTGTAGGAGTGGGGGGGGGGGGGTGAGGCGTGGGGAGAGGGAAAATTTCGAATTTTTCGTACATTATTGTGTAATATGTCGAATAATATGTTTTCGAAATCGTAGAATCCGAATTTGGAGTAATTTTTTTTGTAGGAGTGGAGGGTGAGGCGTGGGGAAAGGGAAAATTTCAAATTTCTCCTACATTATCGTGTTATATGTCGAATAATATATTTTCGAGGTCGTAGAATTCGAATCCGGAGTCATTTTTTATGGTGAAGGTGGAAGGTGAGTCGTAGGTTCGCATGGGTGGGGCCCTCTCCCCAAACGGTGATACTTGAATAGCACTCGACCCTAAAAACTAGCTCAAGATTCGAATTCTGCGACCTTGAACACATATCAACCAACATGTTACACAATATTATAGGCAAAATTTGAAATTTCTCCTCTCCTCTTGCCTCGCCTCATACCCCTGCGAAAAAATAACCCCAGATTGGAATTATACGACCTCAAAAACATATCAATCGACATATTACACATTAATATAGGCAAAATTTGTAATTTACTGTCTCTCCCCTTGACTCACCTCCCACCCCTACAAAAAAAATATCTCCAGATTCGAATTCTACGACCTCGAGAACATATTATTCAACATATTACAGGATAGTGTAGGAAAAATTTGATATATTACCTCTCCCCACGCCTCACTTCCCTCTTCTACAAAAAAATAACTCCAGATTCGAATTCTACGACCTAGAAAATATATTATTCGACATATAACACGATAATGTAGGAGAAATTTGAAATTTTCCCTTTCCCCACGCCTCACCCCCCACTCCTACAAAAAAAAATACTCCAAATTCGGATTCTACGATTTCGAAAACATATTATTCGGCATATTACACAATAATGTAGGAAAAATTCGAAATTTTCCCTCTCCCCACGCCTCACTCCCCACTCCTACAAAAAAATAACTGCAGATTCGGATTCTACGACCTTGAAAACATATTAATCGACATATTACACAATAATGTACGAAAAATTTGGAATTGCCCCCTCCCCACGCCTCACCCCCCACTCCTACAAAAAAAATAACTCCAGATTTGGATTCTACGACCTCGAAAACATGTTATTCGACACATTGCGCATCGATCAGGGTCGAATCCTAATAATACCAATTAATTTTGTAGATTTTCTGACTTACCCCAAAGTGGGGTAAGTCAGAACAAGTTACATTTTATTCGATTGTGCGAAAGCTACTACGACAATCGCGCTGAAATTTTTACCATAGGTTAAGAACCCTTATGGGAACCTACATACCAAATTTCAGCCATAATTGGTTCATTAGTACGAGAGTGACAGCTGATCAAAGTTGAAATTGTGAAAAAACGTTCTGACTTCCCCCGGTGCACCTTATATCAAAGATGGTGCAATACTTTATCTGCGAGTACTAAACTAATCCATTTTCATGTCTTCATGTCGATGTTAATGTTGATGTGAAATTCAACATCAACAAATACATCCACAATATCAACATCATATCATCTACATCTCCAAACTGCGGAAAAGTGAATAATTTCATCAATTCCCTAAAAAATTTGTTTTCCACATTGAACAAGATCATATTTTTGAATGTTTACTAAAATTTTAAACACTAAAACAGAAATTTTAATTCTGAAAAATTGGTCGACATAGTTGTAGATGTGAATTTCGAGCATCAAATTTTACATCTACATGTCGAGATGGCATGTCGAGGTATCAGAAATAATGAGAAAATGTCGAAAATTTTCATTTACCTGGCTTTTGTATGGACAGAAGATTCCTACTAAATAATTAATTGATCACTTTTCCATCATATGTTGGAAAAAAACGTAGTCTATGTAAATGTCGACGTCTACAATTGTTGTGCGGGTATTAAAATTGTATCAGGAACAAGTTTCAAAGAGACCATAAGAAGACTCAAAAAAGTTTTCCATCTAATAAGAGAGCACAGTTTAAAACTGAATCCTACAAAGATGCAATTCTTCAGAAATTTTGACAAATTTTGCCAAAATTTCATTACTCTGTTTTTTTTTTTGCAATTGTTCCAAAAAAGTAAGATTTATATCACTATGACAGATTTTTGTTTAACATTTTGAAAAAGAATTTTTTTTTTGAACACAAAATGGCGAGATTTTTTGGAAAATTTAACCAAAAAGAACAGCAAGGTCTTTTTTTTGCAAATTTTGTCCAAAAAACAGAACTTTTTGATGACCTTGATTTGAAAAAAAATATTTTTTGACCGTTATTATATTGTTTTATACACTTTTTTGACATTTTTTCAGGCATTTTTGGTCAATTTTACCCAAAGTTCGTGGGGGGGGGGGTAGGTTACATTACTTTAACTGTTAATTCAACCTTTTTCCTGTATGTTTGGCAAATTTTACAGAAATTTCATCACTTTTTGGCAATTTTTAGTGATTTTAATGCATTCTTGATGAGGTTTTGCGCAAAATCCTATGTTGATACTTATTTAAATCAAAAAGTAAAATGACATCAAAATAATTGTATTAAAAAAAGTCTTTTTTTTTTGATAATTTGGGGGCTTCATAGAACTTGATGTACTGCTCTTTTTCGACGATGAGCTATACTTCTACAATACTTAGATAAATACTGGATGAAAAACTCAAAATACTCTTGACCATTAGAAGCATTCCATTTTTCATAGGAGCCCACCCGGGGCTATTGCCCTTTTTGCCATGTAGGCACCTATTAATGACCTATTTTTTGCCTAAATGAATTTCTCCCTACTTCGCTTCGTTAACCAACCCAAAAATTTATTTTAAAACTAGGTACTATACGAAGAATTAAATACTTGAGGCGCCGGATAAATGGAAAACTCCAATTTGCTTTTCTTGCCATAATCCACCGACAACCTTTCCATCAGCAAAGACGTGAATCCAGAACCGGTGCCACCTCCGAACGAGTGAAACACCAAGAAACCTTGAAGACCGGTACATTGATCGGAAAGTTTCCTTATTCTATCAAGGACAATGTCGACAATTTCTTTTCCAATAGTGTAATGACCTCTGGCGTAATTATTCGCAGCATCTTCTTTACCAGTAATCAGTTGTTCGGGATGGAACAACTGTTTATACGTTCCAGTTCGAACTTCATCTGAAGAAAATGATCTCGAATTGAAAATATTGTGTATCTATTAACCTACAGAGTACAGATTGTATAAACGAGAAATGCCAACATACCGACTACAGTGGGTTCCAAGTCGACGAATACGGCTCTTGGTACGTGCTTTCCGGATCCAGTTTCACTGAAAAACGTATTAAAACTGTCATCGCCGCATCCTACAGTTTTATCTGAAGGCATCTGACCGTCGGGTTGAATTCCATGTTCTAAACAGTATAGTTCCCAGCATGCATTGCCAATTTGCACGCCAGCTTGGCCAATATGTACAGAAATGCATTCTCTCTGAAAGAAGAAAACATAAAAAATCGTATAAATCAAATGAATAATTTACATCGTCTCACAATAAGTAAACGTGCTTCATCGATGAAAAATTCTTTGTGTAGTTTTCTTAAGGTATAATATGTATTTAAAAATAACTGCTGAGTAATTACAGCATCTGCGATAATGATTCATTGTTTCGGCTAAATCATTAATTGGTGATTTTTCCAACGCAGGTATAGATTAACCCAAGTGAATCAAGAAAATGTTAAGGTTGATTTAAGGGGAAATTTAAATTCATTAAAGAACCAAATGACATCAGCCGATCACCAGACCAAATCGAAATCCTATAGGTAGGTATATACGAAAAACAATCGCTTGACAAAATTGCAGTCATTATCGTGCGTTCGTGTGATTGAAAATGAAAGCAATGTACTTTTCTGTAATCAATTCGTTTCTGTAACGAATACCTATACATTTGGATCTTGGATCTGTACAAATCATCGAAATCATTAAAATGCAACTTTAATTACTGCTAGAGGATATAGATAGCCGATTTTTAATTTGTATAGGTATCGAGTACCTATACCTATCTCACTGAAATCAAATGATCATGTGTGGTCTTTTAATGAAAAGATCTTTAAACAAGAGCTCAATTTGCACAATCTAGAAAATGTTTTGTCTCGCAAGAATACATACAAAGATTTACTCAAGTTTTTTTTTTTTTTTTTTTTTTGATAAATCCTGGCCAGCCATAGATTAATTTTCCTGGCTTCAAAATCGTATCAGCCGAAAGCAGAGAGAATTTCGCATCTTTTGAACACCGTTATTCTTAAAAAATAAATCACATCAATTTTTTTCCAAAAAATGACCATTTTTGAATTTAAAAAATCCAAAAAAGGCCATTCAAAAATAAATATTAAAATTTCACCAAATTGACCCAGAAAACTAAAAGTTGATATTATATACCCCATTTTCAACCAGCCAAATTGATTAGAAACGATGTCGAACCGTTTTGAGAGAACTTTTTGCCAAATTCTGGCAAAATGGTGAGATTTGGACAACATTTGGAAAAATAATGCCTTTTTAAATTTTGGCACAAAGCGAGACGTTGACGTTTCTAGCAAAAAACATCGCTCTTACCAATTTTTGGCCAAAAAAAGGGGACCTTTTTCGAAATTTTCAGCAAAAAAATGAGATTTATTAGTAATTTTTGGTAAAAAAACGAAAGCTTTAAGTAATTTTTTGGTAAAAAGCAAGCCTTTGACAATTTAGCAAAGAACAAAACTTTTCGAGAAAAAAATAAAAATTTCTATCCATTTTTGAATAAATGCAAGTTTTTGACAATGTTACCTATAGCAAAAGACAGAGGTTTTTTGGCAACTTCAGCCAAAATAATGAAACTGTAGGCAAATTTTTGGAAAAAAGTGAAAATCTTTGGCAATTTTAAGCAAACAGCAAGACATTGAAAACTTTAGCAAAAGTAGATCTTTCATGCAATTTATGGCTATAATAAATGTGAGATTTCGACATTTTTTTTGGCAATTTCAAGGTTAAAAGCCAGACTTTTTGACAATTTTTGGAAAAAATCGAAAATTTCAAGCAGTTTTCAGCAAAAAGGAGACTTTTTGGCAACTTTGACAGAAGTCGAGACTTCTTAGTATTTTAGTCAAAAGCAACATTTTGTCAATTTTAGCAGAAGGAAGGTTCTTTTTTATAGCAATTTTCAGCCAAAAACTGGAGCTTAATGGAAATTTTTAGTGAAAAGTGAAAATTTTTGGCAGTTTTTAACATAATTGGCAACAAATAAGTGAGACTCTCCAATACCTACCAAATGAGCTATCGACCAACTCCCTAGCCTCAAGGGGGGTGGCGCTACGACCCCTCAAAGTGACGTGATTTCAATAATTTTACATTTTATGATTTTAGACTTGTAACCTGTTCTAATTGATAAAATGAAGTCAAACTTGGGAAATGGGATTCTTTTGAGAGTTAAAGTTGACCTCTGGAGTGGGGAGGGTCAAAGTTGAAAATTACAGAAAGGTCGTTTTTTTGGAGGGGCATAACATGACCTCAAATGGATGAAAAGGGTCCAAAATCATACCATCGGACAGTACTCTATCTGTGATCAACATATCCAAATTTCAGCTTACTAGGTCATCCCCACCCCATTTAAAGCGGAATTAAGCTAAAAATCCCCTTATTTTGCCCCTATTTTCGGGTTTTTCCACCTCAAAAGGAGTAGGGATGACCTAGGTAGCTGAAATTTGGATATGTTGATCATAGATAGAGTACTGTCCGATGGTATGATTTTGGACCCTTTTCATCCATTTGAGGTCATGTTATGCCCCTCCAAAAAAATGACCTTTCTGTAATTTTCAACTTTGACCCTCCCAACTCCAGAGGTCAACTCTAACTCTCAAAAGAATCCCATTTCCCAAGTTTGACTTCATTTTATCAATTAGAACAGGTTACAAGTCTAAAATCATAAAATGTAAAGTTATTGAAATCACGTCACTTTGAGGGGTCGTAGCGCCACCCCCCTTGAGGCTAGGGAGTTGGTCGATAGCTCATTTGATAGGTATTGGGGAGGAGCTGAAATGATCACTGGGCTCATTTTACTCAAAATCCAATATTTCAGGAGTTCTCGATGAAAAACTGATTTTGGGAGGCTTTGATCCACTGTGGGGGGGGGGGGTTAGCTCGTGGAGTAGGGGCGGGGACTTTTAGTATGTTGTTCAGCACACCACCCTACACAATATTCACCAAAAAAACCTTTGTTTGCAATTATGTTTGGGTTCGCCCATTTTTTTCTGCTATTTGACTGGGCTAAAGCGGTAATTTTTTGAATAAAACGAGATTTGACTTTTAAGCAAACATTTTTTCTCTTTTTTTAGTGATTTTTTTCTCAAGAAGTTGGATCTACGATACCTACATTTGAAAAAATTAAAGTTTTGAACACGAATATGACGTCAGATTTTTGATTGGACCTCATTATCTAAGTATTTGTTAGATTTTTACCTATTTAGGGAGGTTCTGAGGGCCATGGGTGGGGTCAAGTTGAAAAACTAAGGCTATATTCGTGTTCATTCGTGTTCAGTGATATCAAAAACGTACTATTTCATGTGTCATCACGAATGAAACTATTTTTTAAAATTTTTACCCACTTTGGGGAGATGCTGGGGTTCGTGGATGGGTCCAATCAAAAATCTGACGTCATAATCGTGTTCAGCGTCATCAAAAACATACTATTTCATGTGTCGCACGAACAAAACACTTTTTTGAACTTTTACCCCATTTGGGGAGGTGCTGGGGGCTGTGGATGAAGTCCACTCAAAAATCTGACAACATATTCGTGTCCAGCGTCATCGAAAACATACAAGTCGATATATCACATGCCCCAGATTTTTTTTGAAAGTTTTGCCCAAATTTGGGGGAGGGGGTGCCCCCCGCTATTAGAAGATTCTATCTCGAAAATAAAATATTTCAAAAAAACATCAAAAGGTACCTACATTTATGGAAATTTTTTCAGAATTTTAAATGGTATAGCCCCCTCTTACAGCGCCATTTTGAAATTTGAGAATTTCAAAATACTTACTTAAAAAGTTCAAAATGCGATTCCCTTTCGAACTGAGAAATTGGTTTTGATTATTGAACACGCTCATATGTGTTAAAATTCATTTCGACAGATTTTGAGACATTTTTTAAGGAATTGAGATTCCCAAAAAATTGTTGGAAGATCTAAAGCTGTCAACTCGTCATGCATGTTGAAATTGGAGTATAAAGTAAATTTTACCTTTGCAACTTCCTTAAGTAAAATTTTGAGGAAATTTCAACATTTAAAAATTTGCTGCAGACTCCAGAATTGCTCAAAACAGTTCGAAACCGTCTCTATTCAATTTGGGAGAGTCGAAAATAGGGTGCATACCAAATTTCAGCTTTCTACTTCAACTTGGTAACATTTCGATTTAACAATTTTTTTTGCCCCAAATTCGATTCATAAAAATTTACTAAAAATCTAAAAATGCACTTCAGCCCTGGAAGTGCTGGCTGATGAGTTATGAAGCATTTTTGCATGTTCTTTCGATTTAGTCCTCCCTCACAAATTATTATCCAATTTACCCAAATTCCTACTCGGCTCTCAATTTTAAGGTGGTAACTTTAGGATAGGTGGTCAGGTCACATTTGGGCACCTTTACCTCATAGTCCTGCCCTCTTTTCCCAATAAACGAAGATATTCTTGGGATGTATTGTAATTTTTCACCTTGAAAAGGAAGATAAAACATCAATGACAAATTTTAATGTAGCCTATCTATTATATTTGAAAATCGAGCCTCAAAAGTAACCAGCTGTTTTCATACCTTAAGAAAATTTGAATTTCTTGTAGTAAATTTAGGCTACGTCGTACCTACTGCATTATGAAAATCACACGCTCGTGTTTGTTAAATAGAATATGGCAACGATTTACCCAACTTTATAAGTAATGTAATGTTATTCCTGCATGCAATCGTTTTCAGAAACTATTTCACCTAGTTTTTCCCCTTTGATAAAACTTTTACATTTTTTCATTTTATTTTAAGTAAATGACAAGCCTCGAAATAGGAATTAGGAACATTCGCTGTGGGCTGCGGATGAAATATGAAGGTTCGTGAGTTGACATCGAGAGGGTAGGATTTCTTCACTGTAAACAAATTTCAATTTTAATCCGTTAATCACGAAGGTCATACGTACCTACGTGATGAATCATTTTTGAAACGAGAAAGAGTGGAAAAAAAACAGTAAGTAGGTATCCAAATGCTATCTCGTTACTGCGGTAAGTAAGTAGTAATAAGTATCGAAAGAATTAATAACATTGTTACGGTTAGAGAACATCCTACTTCACCTTTGACTTAATCGGGTGTAACTCGAAACAAAGGATGTTACCACCTATAATATAGTACCTACCTAGTTTGAAAACACGAGTACCTAGTAATGACACTGTACTTAATATACAAATCACAACAACCGTTTCTTATTCCAAGAATATTCAGGGCGTGAAAGGGAAATTATCAATTCAACCGGAACTAAACATTTAACAAATTAAAGGATTTTACGTAAATCGATCTACCGATTTTCCAAAATCATCACGAACGCTGTACCTAGGTACGTTTTTCATCGAGCATCTGCCTGTGTCCGGTGACAGGAAATATCTGTCGTCTGTCGTTTAAGTTCTACGTTGACATGGTTTTTATAGGTAGATTTAATGATGAGTTGAAGCAGAAAAGAATGATCATCGAGTAGAAAACATCGAGTTGAGATTGATGAATAGGTACCTACCTGCCTGCCTGTGAGAGATACGATGCTTCGAAATCATCATAAATTGACTTTATACAGAGGATGAAAATTTAGAAAATGGGAATTAAATTGAATCATTCTCATCGATTCAATTTAATTCCCATTTTAGTGCACTTTTTCATGTTTTTAGGAAACACAAAAAACTGATTTATTCAAAAACCAAACATTTTTGAAAAAAAAAACTTTCAGTCATTAAAAGAGAACCACAAAAAACGATTTTTAGAGCAATTGTGAAAAAAATTTGCACGTTTAAATATCAAATGTGTTTGATGTTTTTTTGCAAAGCAATAAATTTTCCAAAAATTGATCAAATTTCAAGTTTTTTGAAAAAATTTAATTTTTGCTCTCAACACGCTGATGCGATGTTGCCAAACACCACATTCTCGGCACTTTCGCGAATACAATGAATACCTATCGGTGAAAAGTGAAAATCGTCAAAAGTGGGCTTAATTAGTCCGTTTTCTATTCTCACCGATTCAATCAAAGGAACTCATTAGTCATTAGCAGTGATGGATCTGAAGAAAAAGGCCTATACAAGTTGGGATTTTTAATCACCCTCCAGCAGGTACTTTATTCTGCTTTTGTAGGCAAATTATGACAAGAAAAAAAGGGCCTTAATGAAATTCACCTATATGGCTAAAAAAAAGATTCACTCGCAAATCTGACAAAAAAAATGTGTTTTTTCCAAAATTTTTATTAGCGAGCAGAATTTTTTGCAATTTTGACAAACCAGTGTACAGTTTATTGACAATTTTATTTAAAAAAACACCTAATTTTTGTTTGAAACTTTGACAAAAAAGCAAAACTTTTTAGAAAATTTGACCAGAGGAAAGTTTTTTTTTTTGGAAAACTTCAGGTAAAAATACCTACTTATGAGAGTTTTTGAGATTTTTGGTAAAAAAAAAGAACAAAAATTGTTTTGATTTGAAATTTTGACCAAAAAAAAGTGTTTTTTACCAACAAAAAGGAAGAACTTTTAAAGGCCATAGAAAGGATTTCTGCAATTTTGGCAAAAAACAAGACCTTCTTGACAATCATTGCAGGAAAAAGCGGAATTTTTTTGACAATTTTGATAAAACATGCGCATTTTTTACAATTTTTACAAAAAAAAAACAGATTTTTAATACTTTCTGTAATTTTTGGCAAAAAAGGAAGAATTTCTGGAAATTTTGACCAAAAAAGAGATTTTTTGCAATTAAAAAAAGAAAAATTTTTTTGACAATTTTGGTAAAGAAAAACAGGCTATCTGGCAATTTTGACAAAGAAAAAGTATTTTTGCAACAAAAAAGCACGATAAATTAGAAATTTTGGCCAAAAAAGTTTATTTGCAAATTTTGCAAAAAATTAGGTAGGTAATATTTTTTTGTAATTTTTACAGAGAAAGAAAAGATCTTAAAAACCAAGATTTTTGACAAAAAAAAAAGATTTACCTATTTTGCAGTTTTAGCAAAAAAAAAACTTTCTGGCAATTTTAATTTACGTAGGTACCTACTTAGTTGTAAAATAAGGGTCATTCCATGTCAATTCGACCAAAAAAATGCGATTTTGAAAGTCATGTCTTTCGATTTCTCTCAATTTTTTTTTACAATATCTACCCACCCAGTAGATAAGAAACCCGCAATCAGTTTGGTCCCAGCCCCCTCAGGGGGAGGGGTGGGGGGCTTCCATTATTTCCACATGGTCTTGAGGTAAGTACTTACTCAACTTCAGCAGCGTATTCCTCCAAAACTATGATACTTTGATCATAACTGATTTCACAGTTCGAAAGGGTACAGAATTTTGAACTTTTTAACCATTTTGAAATTTTTAAAATTTGAAAAGTTGAACTTTCAAACTGAAAGTTCAAATTTCAAAATAGCGCTCTAAGCGGGAGCTACCATTTAAAATTCTGAAAAAATTTCCATAGATGCACCTTTTGATGCTTTTTTGAAATATTCAAGTTTCGAGATGGGATTTTTTAATGGTGGGGGAGCACCCCCGCCCCCAATTTGGGGCAAAACTTTCAAAAAAGAATCTGGGGCATGTGATACATTGAATTGTACGTTTTCGGTAACGCTGAACACGAATATGACGTTAGATTTTAGATTGGATCACATCCACGGCCTCCAGCACCTCCCCAAATGGGGTAAAAGTTCAAAAAAGTGTTTTTTTCGTACGACATATCAAATAGTATGTTTTTGGTGACGCTGAACACGAATATGACGTCAGATTTTTGGTTGGACCCCATCTACGGCCTCCAACCATTTTTTTTAACTTTTACCAATTGGGGGAGGTTCTGGGAGCCATGGGTGAGGTCAATTTGAAAAACTACGGCTACATTCGTGTTCAGCGATATCGAAAACATACTATTTCATGTGTCACACGATTGAAACCATTTTTTTTTAGGTTACATTCTCTTGGGGAGGTGCTGGGGGCCGTGGATGGGTTCAACAACACATATTATAATTAAAAAGGGCCCATTTTACCAAGTAGATCCATCTGCTCGACATTAGTCAAATTTACATAAATTTTTTTTCCAAAAAAATCTGAAAATCTTACCTATCAGTAAGAAAATAAAAACTGATAAGAAAATATTTTGACAGGTGACAGGTGTTTCGATTTCAAATCAAAATCCCTCACAAGGAAACCTCACGAAGTGCAGCAACCAATTTCATCCCATTTTTTTCAAAATTTAGAGAATCCTTGGAGTGGACAACCATGAAATTTAGCTATAGGCTACGAGTCCCACAGCAGTCTAAAAGGTCTCAAAATTTCGATTTTTGGACAATTTCCTCAATTAAACAAAAATGAGCACATGTGCTTAATTGTAAAAATATGGTGATTCCTAGGACAAACAATCAAGCGTTAAAAACTCATAAGACCCATTTAGATATTTTTTGGGCCCCAAAAATTTTCGAAAAATTTACCAAAAATGGTCGAAAAATAATATAATTGAGTGACCACAACTCTGAGAATTATTTTTTCTCATCGTGAGTCCAGTTTCATAGAGTTTCTAGGTACAATTTCGTGTCTATGCATTCAGAAATTATTTTTTAAGCTCAAATTTTTCAAAAAATATTATTTCCCAAAAATCATTGATAAATGTGATTAAGCAGCTGCAACTCCGGAAATCATCTTTTCTAGTCACAAATCGAGTTTCTTGGAATTTGAGTGCAATTTCCTATTCTGTGCAACCGAAATGGCACTTTTAGGGCCCTGCATTTTCAAAAAATCACTCAAAAATGCTCGAGAAATGCTATTGAGCTGTTACACAAAATGATTCAAGAAGTGTATGGAACGTCCCAGCGCAGTTTGAGGAAAGCATCGTCATCATAATTAAAACGACTATTACGAAGTAGGTAGGTACCTATAATACGAAAAGAATCATTAATAAATTAACCCTATTAAACGTCTATGATACAGAGATTATCACATTAGAGTAAGTACCTACTTCACATTTGCAGTAATTAATTTTGCGATGAACTCGTGCTCATTATAATAGCCGGCATTGGCAAAAAAGCCGGCAGATTACCAGTCTCTGAGTCAATTACCTATGTTTATAATAAATTATGCTTTATGAGAATAAGCTATAGTGCTACACTTCGCAGAAACTTTGTTCTATTTCAGTTATTTCTTCTCTGTGAGTAATACACTTTTTAAAATTAAAAAAAAATGTTATGGGCGTGATTCACATTCATATGTGTGATCGAATGCTGGAGCCTTGAATAAAGTTGAATTATATCGTACATAGGTTTGTTGTGTTTTTGTGGTTTACCATACACAGTTTTCGATTTCGTGTTGTAATTTTTTCCCCATTTTATTCGTTCTCAATGAAGATTTTAAACAGCGAGTATGTTTTATTGATTGTTCATAATAAGTACCAGTCTACCAAACGTTCGAACGAAACAATTTACACTATAGGTACAGAGAAAGAAAAACCAACAACTTGATACAACGACGACGACGAATTCTCTTTATAGCCAAGAATGGCAATTCGTCAACTCGACGTGCTCAGTCAAGCAAAAACAAAACCAAAGATTTCAATGCTGCAGCTGTGAGCTGTGTTCGAAATGACGGAAAGATTTTATTCAAGATTTACTCGCAGTCTACGTAAACAATTTAAACATCGATCGAGATACTATATTTTTCAGAAGTAACGTACCTAATAATGGCCGGAAGACGAAGCAGCCTGGGTTTATAGTTTTAGTTAATTGTTTCGTGATTCGAAGTACCTACACTTATAGCCTACAACATCTCAGGTGTATATTTTTTCAAATGACCTAGGCCTGTATTACGCCAGATCCGACAGTCTGCGAAGAACTCAAGATACGAGAACATCAACGATTCGTCGATGAATCTCGATAATTTTACGTTTGCGGACCGCAGAAGCAGACCACAGTAATTAAGCTGGCTGTGTTAGATTAAAAAAATATTAAAAGATGCACGTTCTTTTTTTCGTATGTAGGTATACAATATAGTTGGACGTTCACCCTTCACCGCTACCGCCACCATCTGCATTGAGGATAAAACAATGTACACGTACGTCCACGTCTAGGTAGGTACTATGAAATTACCAATTCTAGAACCTAATCATATTTCACTAAGAATGATACGTCACTATGCAGGTGAAGTGAAGACCCACGGCTGGCTTCGTTTTTATCATAATAGCCGTGAAATTCAATTCATATAATTGCACTTCGCGTAAATAAAAATTACTGTTGGAAACGAAAACCCATTGCATTTCCTTTCGGCTTGGAACACGTTGGAATAAATATTTTTATCCGATCTTTATGACAGTTCAAACACGTAAACCGACGATGAAGAATAAGAAATACATGATTCACGTGTATAATTAAACGTACCAAAAATTACAGTGGCGTCACGCTCGAATAAGGATGTACCACGTATTATGATTAATTAGTGCAAAATTAGCCGGGTAAATATTTCGTAGTATTTTTTTCTATTTTGTCATAGGTCCCCCATCTACATTTGCTACTCTATGGAATATCTCATGGTTTATTTAAATCCAATGGAAGATTTTTTTTTTTTTTTTTTTTGGAAAATCTTGGGCGACTGAAGAATGCAGCGATGGAGATGACCCGATGGTGTAGTCTCATCTAGATGATAATAGACCATGTCGGTAATAACCTGCCGGAACGAATTACTTCGCTCCTTCGAAAAACGTACACAATATCTGGGATCTGCTGTCTTGTGTCTGCTGGTAACTGTTAAATTGTACAAGATGCTTGGCCAACAGTCACGATTTTTCTTCGACAATATGTTCTACATAACAATGAATACAATTTGTCATCTGCGGATGTATGCTAAGGTATAATGGGAATAATCGATGACAAGGTAAAGGAACCATACCTCACTTTTGGCGATATTTTTTTGAAAAATCTACCTACTTATTTAGAATGAGTCGTGTGAAAAGTTCCATGAAGATTAATTGATTCTATATTTACGGTAGCTTAACGATTAAGTATGATGAAGGTGTTGAATGATGTGAGTAAGGTTGAGAAATATCTGCCAGATACGTGGATTTTCATACTTGGATAAAGTGTGACGTATAGGTTCATATCTGCTATATTTTGTACTTTAATGGTAGGTAAGAGATCTGGTTTGGATATTTTTATTGATTTTTTTTGCAGTATTTTTGAAAAACGTGCGAACCAACTTTGGATCTTTCATTCCTACCGACGTGATTCGTTGCTGATGTTACACGATTCAAAGTGATTCATTTAAAAACATCAGTTTATTTTTCCACGAATTAGTCTCGCCAATTACAGCTGATTATAAAACATTTTTGATGCGATTAAAATGCATTTTTCTGTGTAAAAAGTCCATAAAAATATGAAACGAGTTATATGTACCTCTACCTACCTACTTAATTCAAATCCAGAATGCACTATACCTACCAACTAAAAATTTATTCCTGCTTTAGCTCGGATCTGAGGAAGCTGATTAGCTGATCTTATACTCGAGATACAATGTGTAAGTACAATACGTTTGAATTTTTTATTTTTAGAAAGAAACGTATAATTTGTGATACTATTTTGAAGAAAAATGATCATGGTTCAAAAATATAGGTACAGGTACCTACTGTCGAAATAAAGAACCAAGTCGAGTGTACAAGTGTGAAATTATACGTATACCTCGCCTATCATCTGCTAAGCTAGGTACCTACGTGATAACAGCTGATTCGTTATTTCCGAGAATAATGTTCAACGTTTCCGCAGAATGGAGCAGGGCAATAATGAATAGGCGATTTTCAAGCCAATTTATAATTTTAGGAAGTGGGTTATGCGCTATTTTTTTTTGCGACCTACTAATAACTTTTTTTTAGGATAGTGTTCGTTACTTTGTTTATTTATTTTTTGGTGTTGGGAGTTTCCTTTGAGGTGATGGTTTTGAAAAAAGACCTTATAACAACCTCCAAGGCTTTGTTGCAAGTTATAGGTATACAAAGATAAACCCTGAGAATGGAATTATTTCACTGCCTGGAAAGCCAATTCAACATTTTTCTCTTGAATGTGTTTAGAAAACTGAAGAATTGTGCATAAAATTAAAAATTTTTCCATCGATAAATTGGTTTCTTGAGAAAAATTGTTCCAACAAAATAATTGAGGAGGAACGATTTTTATGGCTTGCAATTTTTCATTGTGAATTTTCGAGTATTTCATTTTTTTAAAGTTTTGTTCTTGGGACATTTTGAGATGAAATTATGAAGTTCAATTCACAAGGGAACCTGTCGAGGTGTCTACCTTTGATTTGAACAGAATTGCGAGTTTTTGGAAAGAACATAACCTAGAACCTTCATAACCAAAATTTCATCTGCCCAAATTGATTTTTCGATTTTTGGTGAATTTTTGAAAATTAGTTCTGAAATAGAAAATTTAAAAAATCAAAACTTTTCTGTTCGTGGGTAAATCTTTGGAATGAGAAAAAATGATTGCATCATACCTAAAAGTAACCTCCCGAATCAGAACTCCCAATTTTGAGGCATTCTAGAGCCTGCAGCAAGATTTTTTGATTTTTTCAGAATCTCAAAATTTCTCTAGAAGGCGTGGAAATCTATTTGAGCAGCTAACAGTCGAGATGGGGCTTATCTTTAACCTAAGTGAAGGATGTAATCACATTTGAGCTGATTTCCGCGGAGACACCTCAAATGCGTTTTTTTTGGCCACGATATTTTTTATGGTAACGTAAAAAATTCAGAAAATCAAAACTTATCTGATCGTGGGGAAATTTTTGTAATTCGCTAAAATGACCGAATCTTGTCTAATAGTAACCTCTCAAATCAGAATTTCCCAATTTCGAGTTATTGAAGAGCCTCCAGCAAGATTTTCCATTTTTTTTCCTAAATTTTAAAATTTTTCCAGAAAGCAAAAAAATAAATTTGGGCACTTAAAAATCCAATTGTGGCTTGTAATCGACCTACAGCTCGATTTTTAGATGTTCAAAATCATTTTTATGCCTCCTGGAAAAATTTTCAAATTCTGGAAAAATCTAAAATCGCGCTGGAGGGTCCAGAAAGACCAGAAATGATGGAATTCAGTTCGAGTAAGCTGACGTTAGTTTCAGGACTAATTTCTATCATTTTTACTGCATAAGTATACATTTTTTTAAAAAAACACACAATTTGTCAAAAATGGTCAATTTTGAGTTTTGAAAAATTTGTAAAATTTTGGTTATGGGAGTTTCAGATCATGCTCCTTCCAAAAATTGCAATTCCGTTCCTCAAGAAGTTCCCTCGTCAGATCGGTCGTTGGTGGTGAAATTTGATTTTTTTTCTCACAATAATGGACTTTTCAGAAAAAATTGAATTTGAAGTCTGAGCCTACGAAAAAAATGGAAGTATAATCAGATGTGAAGAGAGTGTGATTCACTTTTTCTTTGAGGCTTTTTGTTTCTGGAACATGTTCAGTTAAAGTTGAAAAGTGTAGCTCAAGTCAATTGTTCTAGGTGAAAACATTGTTTTTTTTTTAAATTTCTTTGTCACAAAAATAAATTTTTGAGCAAATTGAGAATTCTGCGAAAAAAAATGAAGAGAAAAAAATTGTACAGCATGAAATCTTCTTTGAGTGGAGTGTAATTTATGGGGCTTCGTTGTTGAAGCATTTTGAACAGGAATAGTAAAGTTCAACTCTGATAAATTGATGAAAAATTCGATTTTTTTCAGTTTCTTCATCATAAAAATCACCTTCAGAGAAATACCAAAAATGGAGAGAAAAGAAATAATAGACCACGAAACTTTCAAATAATGAAATGTGATTCATTTTTTTATGAGAGTTTGTTCGATCTTGAAGCATTTTGAGCAGAAATGATCAATTTCTATGTTTGGATCGATTGCTCGGTTGTTTTTTTGAAGTGCAAATATCATTTTTTCAGATTCTCTATAGGTATCCTAAAAATCAATTATTGAAAAAAAAAGTCAGGGCTATTTGAAAAAATGAAAAGAAACAAAATTTTACAGAACTTTTTCTTATAGTTTAAGTAGGAAAAATTAGCATTATTCTTGGAAAATGAAAACATTTGGGGGGGGGCTACTTGAATGTTTCAACTTTATAAAATTTTTACTTATGATTTGTTCAAGAAATGAATTATGTTGTGCAGATGTTTCAGTTTGAAAAAAATCCTTACATTTTCAGTTGAAATTACATCGTTTTGTATAAATTTCAAATTAGGTAACTACCTATGTGCATTGTAGACATTTTCGTAATTTTTTATGAATGCGTAGTATTTTGAACACCAATTTCAAATTTTTTGAATATCGAGGGGGATTTTTTCCCTCAAATGCTACATAAAAATGTGCTACAGATGTACCTAGGCCTACGATGAGGAATCAAGCCATTCTCCAAGATTTATCCATCAAAAACATTCCAGTTCCAAACCATTACCTATTAAACTAAAACCTACATTATTTTAAAAATCACAAAATTCACCAGAAGTATCAGGTAAATTTCCAAGAAGTTGATCAGAACTCATTAGTGATTGATCTGTTAAAGAAAAAAGTTCTATATTCGCACGAAAAAAAAAACAACACCTAAATATTAATCGATGGCATATTTTGAAATAATGTTTTAAAAACTCACCATTTTGTCAAATAATTCGCTACGTACAACTTTATAATTCACACCCGAAACGTAAGTAAAATTTTCGTGACACCGACTCACGTGAACGCCAAAGAACAACCGACCTCAACAAATGTAACCGATTCTTATGGCTAACGCGGAGTGATATCACAGTCTATGGAACTATAACGATAATCGAGTCTTTATAACTATAAAAAACCCTGTGCGGTAGCGTATAAAATACCACGAGGCACGGGGTACCCCTGATTCCGTTTATGTTAACCGGAGAGAGCGGTGGGCGAATATGTGAATCTTATACTCGTATAGTTGAAAATTACTCAGGTACATGTACCCTTTAAATATGCCCAATCCTCGTGTACTTAACGTAGGTACGTATACGAGTGTATTCGCCTTGTACCGATGTAAATCAATGACCTTTATCAATGCGTGTTCATATCAGAGGCATTTATTATCGCTTAATTTCGGATACTACTTCCTTTTGGTTGAAAAGCTTTCCAAGTGCCGACAGTTCTAAGAAATGCATTTCCTAGTTTTTAATAATTTCAAGTACCTCTACTGACTACTTCATCAGCGAGGCTTTCCTGGTGGCTTTTCCTACCTTTCTTTTTGTTCCTGGGTAAGTCTGCCTACGTGTTTTTTTTTTGGTTGCCTTTGAAGGATTATATGTAAAGTCATTTTTGAATTGATTCGACAGAAAGAAAATTTCATGTGAATTGTGATTATTTACTCTTTGCATTAAAATAGAAAATTTGGTTGAAGGTATCTGTGAGATTACAAATTTGAGATTCAATATTACCGAAGTGCTATTAGATTAATTTGAAATTATGGAAGGGAAAAATTTTGTCTGTGAATGAAAGTTAAGCTCAAAATACTAAAAAAAATCTCAGAATTTTTGAATTTTTTTTTGGAATTTCAACTTGAAAAGAGAAATTTTTATAATCTATTATCAACCTGACAGAGTCGTGCCGAATGGGAGGAGGTGTAGGGAGGTCTCCAACCGCCGTCCCCCTACCAGGAAAATGTATGCAAAGATTTGGGATTTTGTGAGAAAAATTGTATGAGTTGGAAAAAGTTGAGAAATTTTAGTGAAGTTGGGAATTGGGAAGAAGTCGTGTATGGTGGGAAAATCAAAGAATTTTACCAAAAACCATGGCTTTTTACTTCTTCAATAATAAATTTTCAAAAGCTTCCACCATCGTCGCTCCTCTGGTCAAAATTTGAAAGTAGAAAAATTGACTTCTCACATCAAAAATTATGTGGTTTTACTTGAAATTTTTCAAAAAAATCCAATCCATTGTTATCGTTAAAGTGATAATTACTAGGATTGGATGATTCAGATAAGCGTGATTACTTACAAGGGGGGTTACATGAGAAACTACCTAAGGGGGTTGAATTTGGCCTATGTCTCCTAATGTCACTAGACATGGGTATCCGATCCAATATTAACGAGAACAACTAAATGTTAGAATAATAATGAAATGAACACCTAACATCATTATTCCGATGATACTCTTTATTGTACTAAAAGACATCAATACTACTATAATTAATGTGTTTAATTATAATATTCTCGACCTTCATCCCAACATGTCAATCTATGATTCTTGCCATAAGATTGTTGTCGATCATGTAGTTCAATAGAACATCTATACCAACCGAAGATGACATAGGTAGGCGAAATAGGTATCAATCAACGCTGGAGTGAAACAGATACCATTAATTCAGCTTTTCAGAGTTTCCTAAATGTGTTCTTATCACACTATAATTTGTCATTCCCATTTGGTATAGTGAAAAGGAAACAAAAAAATTTTATAAAATTCCCCCTACCAACCAAAATTGAAATAAAAACTGTTAAGCAAAATTTAATGGACCTACATAGCATGAAGAAGACTTTTGACTCTCCATACCTGAAAGAAAAATATAAAATAACTAAACAAAAATATAAAACTTTGATTGAAAATGCAAAAAAATCTGCAAATGATAGAAAACTCCAAAATGCCAAAAACTTGAACAAAACATCCTGGGAACTTATCAAAACAAAAACAAAACATAACTGTATAGATTATATAATGGACCAAAACCGTATGGTAACCAATCCACTGGAAATTGCCTCTACCTTAAATAAATTCTTTTGTAATTTACCAAAGGTTGAAAACTTGAAAGATGATGAAAATCCCTTGAATAATTTAAACCCATCCAATAATTCCACATTCTTCATTGCACCAACAAATTCAGTTGAGGTTGTGAATGTAATTCACTCACTCAAAAATTCCTATTCAAAAGACTACCATGGGCTTGATACCTATATACTGAAAATAGCAGCGCCATACATTGCTGAACCATTAGCCAGCCTCTTCAACATGTCTGTTCAGGAAGGAGCCTTCCCTGATATCCTTAAGGTCAATATTGTGACACCTGTGTTCAAAAAGGGGGAAAGAAGTGCCATGAATAATTACAGACCCATATCTATAACATCAGTGTTTTCCAAAGTTCTAGAAAGCTTATTTTATAAACGTATATCTAAATTTTTCAGCGATAATAATCTGTTACACAGCTCTCAATTTGGATTTTGCAAAAATAAAAATACAACAGGTGCCATTTACCAACTTATTCACAATATCTTGGAAAATCTCCACAGCAAAAATGACATTATAGGGATTTTTTGTGATCTTTCAAAAGCATTTGATATGATTAATCATGAAATATTGCTAGGTAAACTAGAAAAGTATGGCATTAGAGGGGTGGCTTTGGACTGGACCACATCCTTTCTCAAAAATAGAACTCAAATTGTTAAGATAGAAGATATAAATGGAGAATACCATTTCTCTGATCAATATCCAGTTGAGCAAGGAGTTCCACAGGGGTCAATATTAGGACCTTTGTTCTTTATCTATTATGTTAATGACCTTCCAAAAAATGTAAGGAGTAATCTGATCCTATTCGCAGATGACACTACAGCACTGATTCCTATGAATATGGGTATCTCAGTACAGCAGG
The DNA here is from genome assembly GCF_950023065.1 of Planococcus citri. NCBI lineage: Eukaryota > Metazoa > Arthropoda > Insecta > Hemiptera > Pseudococcidae > Planococcus > Planococcus citri. The sequence continues at coordinate 53,066,297 of NC_088681.1, forward strand.
TAGTGGATGATTTGGTAGAGTGGTTCAGAATAAATAAAATGAAATTAAATGTTGAGAAAACAAACCTGATATATTTTGGTCACAGCTCACAAAATTTAAATTTGGCACTGCCAATTACTAAAGTTGAAAGTCTAAAATTTTTAGGAGTATACATCAACTCCACTCTTACTTGGACTGATCACATAGACTATTTAGCTGGGAAGCTATCATCAATAAATTATCTCCTTTGGCAATTAAAAGGTGTCACCAATGTGCAAACATTAAAAATGGCATATTATGGAATGTTCCAGTCTAATATGTCATATGGCTTAGTGTTTTGGGGCGGTAATGTCAGTCTTATGCAGAGAATTTTTGTAATACAAAAACGAGCAATAAGAATCATCTATCGAATGCAAGTCACAGAATCATGCAAGACTATCTTTCTTTCAAATGAAATTTTAACCCTACCCTGCTTATACATATATCTGATATCCCAAATTGTGAAGAAAGGCATAGTGAAATTACATACCCCTCAACACAGTCATTATACTAGAAATAGCCAACAACTACATAGCACACAATTCAGGACTAAATTTCACCAAGTTAGTATAGACTTCATGGCTGCAAAAATTTATAACAAAATCCCAACTGAAATTAAAATTATCAATTGCACAAAATTATTTTCTAAAACTCTGAAAAAATGGCTACTAAAAAAAGCATTTTATTCAATAGATGAGTATATGGACACTGTTACATAACTGAGTACATTAGCAACTGAACTTTCAGCAACTACTTGTAATTTTGATTTATCATCTAGCGTCATTGTTTCTTTTTTTATTTTTATGTATAACCGATAATTTTTGGATGTTATGTGGTAAATAATTCTAAGAATTTTTATAAATGTACATGAAATCTCACTTTTTTTATAATGTATTGTTTTCTGATTCATGTAATTATGTTGTTTTTTTTTCTTTTTTATTTATTTCTTATTTGGTTTCTATTATTTTCATTGAATGCGTCTATTTGGATATCTGTGCTGATCCTATGCCTGTATGGTGCTGTACATGGCGCATTTATTTCATTTTATTTCATGTTATTTAATTTCATTATTCATTCTTTTATGTATTGATTATTTCCTATGTTAGTACATAAGTCGACTTTGTAAATGCAGCAATGCTGTCTATTGCAAAAAATAAAGTTGATTTGATTTGATTTGATTACAAGTCAGGATCCTTGCCCTAGGCCCATGGATACATGATAATATTAATTAATTGTGCTAACTTATGATTAACCAGTGTAGACACCACCATGTAAGTACCTACTTACCAAACACTGCCCGTCGTCACACCACCTCTTTTCCTTAGCCTACCCCAATAATAGTGGCTGTCAGTGGCTGCTTTACAAAGAGACACATATAACACACGCTCTAGCTGATGATGTCCGGAATCATCTCAGATAGCCGCAAGAAGAGATAAATAGGTATTCGCGATAGGTATTAATTACATTTACGTTAATTACTCTATCGGCGAATGAGTAAATCATCATAGAATTACCACGCTAAAAGTGGAATAAACACGAGTTAAATGTCTCATCGAGAGACTTATACATTTAATTCGACACTATGAAGACACAATGCCACTTGATACCTTACGCTGCAGACGATAGAAAACAAGTGAGGCTCGTGGACAAATTCTCATACAGAGAAGCCACGATCCAGAAGATCTGAGCTCACCCCTTTTATACATGATTGACAGATTTATGTATAAAACTGGTGTATTGTGTAAAGATACACGTACCAAGTGATTTATGTGCATATTAATTTATGCACCGATAGTTCCCACGTTACGACGATTCCCCTAACCAGGTAATCTTTCCGAGAATGTCCACCTAGAGGGTGAAGGCATATTACACTATATCACCATTCCTATCAAAACTGCCAAAAAGTTCCAACTTTTGCTAAAATACCTATCAAAAAATGTCTCATATTTCGCAGAAAATTTTCTTACTTTTGCCAAAATTGGTTCTTTTTGAAAATTAAAAAATCATGTACTGAAAAAAATGAAGAATTGTAAATTTTTGGCCTCATTCATATCTTAAAAAATATTATAATTTCTTGAAAGCTAAAAATGCTGAAGCCATGAAAAATAATGTTATAATTTCCTGGAAACTATTGTTGAAATTTTAAAATATTGAAGCCAACTATGAAAATCAACTTTTTGCACCAGTTATTTTATTTTTTGAATTATCTATTTTTTCAACGCTTTTGGCTTCTCTTTGCTTGGGCAGATATGAATTCCAGTGCAATTTTTTAAAAATTTTCAAAAAAATAAAAAAAATAATGAAAAATTAAACATTTTCCACCAAAAAAATCAGAAATTAATAAACACAATCAAATCAATACGTGGTTGATACCGGTGTGAAAAAAGAGGTGCGAAAAAAACGAAAACAGCGCAAAATTTCATTATTATTTATTGTAGCACGAAATAGCAAAAAAAGTTGCAAAAAAATGCAAAAGTACCAAAAAGCACGAAATTTTGGCGTTGAAACTTCTTGCATTAAAAATTATGTTTTTGTACCTCACAAATTTTGAGGACTTTGAATTTCCGTATACCAACCTTGCCATAGACAATTCAAATTTTTTATGTATAAAAGCATTGTATTATTCAACATTTTTACTTTCAACTCCCTCTCTCAAAATTTTTTTTTCGTGGGAAATTGACCAAAAATTTGCCCAAAAAAGTTGAAAGATTGAATTGAATTATGAAATTTTGCCTCGTGGTGAATTTTTGGATGCTCCTTTGATTTTTCTTTGTTCAGTCCAAAGCTTCGTAGTATGTCTTCTGTCCTCAGATTTTTGAAATTTTAATGAAACATTGTTGTGTACCTCCAGAGAAAAATATGTTGGACCTAAAAATTTCCGGCACCCCACCACACGTGACCATCAATGACAAAAATAATGTATGTTTTTTAAAGGAAAAAGCACACCTACTTCAACGAGTTTTGATTTTAAAAAGTTTGATTCAATCCGAAATATGGCTAACTAAGTACCTATATAGAAAAGAGACATTTTTCCAGAATTTTTTGTTCTCCTAGGGGGATGAGATATTGATATAGGAAGATTTGAAACTTCCACATATCTCTGGACCGAATTCAAGCGTAATACACGACTATTTCTCGTCTAAAAATATTGTTAAGAAGAGTACCTACCTACTATTTTTGGCAATTTTTACAAACAAGTTTTTCCTCTTGATGGGTCATCTTTAAAAACTGAACAATTAAAAAACTCAAAAATGCATTTTATCAACCACTTGAAAACCTGATTGTACCATTACCCCTTCGCTTTACGTATACTTATTCCTCAGCAATGAAAAAATAAAATAACTAATTATTCAAGTAGCTATGTTGGAATGGAAGCGAATTCTATTTTTATCAAGCCCTAAAGTACACAATGAATTTTAGAAATTAATACTTACCTACCCAACTAAGTATTTGAACAATTTATTGTTATTGTTAACAACGACGATCATCAGATACGTGATAGTTTCATTTTCACGCAACAAACATTCACTTATGATTTTAAATTCGAACCAATTTTAAATATAGTGTTTTCATTATGTTGAATTTTAAAATCTTTATTGCACGCAGTGCACCACAAATTGATGCAACTCTCACATGCCAACTGCCTGTACCTACACCTGCGTACTTAATATGTAGTTAATTCTCTTTAAATACTTACTTACTTACTTACATACTTACCTACGTATTATCAAAATTTGTCGGAAAATTGGTATTTAAATATAGCAGTTGAAGCGTGGATGATGTAATCAATTCTCTATGTTTAATGTTAATACCAGCTGTACCTGCACATACATATAAATGTGTACCTTATGAAGTGAAAATCAGCGATAGTACCTATCTAATGTTGAAACCGTCAGTTTCTCTTGGAAAGACTGAATTGTGACTTGTAAATAATCTCAAATCTGTAATTTTTAGACTTTCAGTTTGAGTGAGAAAAATTAAATTGTGACTTGTAAAATAAGTAAATTGTGAAAATTTGGATATTCTGGTAGGTAAACTGTCGATTTATTGAATCCATAAAATGGCTAAAAAATCTTTGTTTATTTCACGACATAATTACCCGTCAATCATGTATGAATTGCTGCAAGAAAAGTACGTATCCGTGTATCTATTTCTTAATTAGGTATGCATAGAGAATCCGCATAAAAATATGTACAAGTATGTAAATGACAACTTGATGTGTTTTTTTTTGTAAATTCTATTTGTAATTTCAGATTTGAAATAGTTGTCTGGAATTTGGATAGAAAACCCACGAAAAATGAATTGAAAGAATACGTGAGAGGAAAGTTTGCTATTATTTGTACTCCTTACAACACAGTTATAGACAAGGAAGTTATAGAAGCTGCTGGTATGGGCAAGATAATTTTATGAGCTAAATATGTATATTTGTATAATCATATGGAAAAATTTGGATAATTTGAACAATTATATGCTTTCAAAATACCAGGAAGTGGTTTGAGAGTGGTTTGCACACATTCAGTTGGACTAGATCATATGGATTTAGAGGAATTGAAATCGAGGAAAATTAAAATCGGGCATGTTCCCAATGTCTCTGTTCCAGCTGTGGCAGAGCATGCTATAGCTTTGCTTTTAGCAACCAGCAGACGTATTGTTAATGCACATATTGCAATTATGAAGTTGGCAAATAATATCTACCTAATTAGAAAATGATATTGTGATTTTCAATGACGATAGTACCTACTTTTTTTCATTTTTAATTTGTAGCGACCAATGGAAACTAGGTAAAAACATTTCTGCGTCTCTGCTCGGAACTGGTTTGCATAAATCAACAGTTGCAGTTGTTGGATGTGGTCGAATAGGCATATCTATCCTTAAGAAATTGACAAGTTTTGAACCTGAAACTATTCTTTACTATGCTCGTAGTAGAAAGCCAGAAGGTAAGCTGTCCACAGTCCACCTAAGTCAGGATGAAGTTGAAGTCTACTTGGGTTGTATTTTGGTACAAATATTTCTGAATACCTACCTATCGAAATGCATGATTTTTACCACAGCTGACAAGCTTGGTGCAGAACTTCAGACATTGGATTTTATAATGAAAGAAAGCGATTTCATCATTGTGGCTTTGGCACAAACTGCTCAAACTAAAGGAATAATCAACAGAGCTAGAATAAGTTCCATGAAACCAAATGCAATATTAGTCAACATTGCTCGAGGAGGTGGGTATGAAACAGTAAGTTTTCATAATACATAAATGTATTATATCTGCTGAATCATTTTATCTTTCCTTATACATAGGTTTGATAGACGAAGAGGCTTTAATTGAAGCTCTCCAGAATAAAAAAATTGGTGGAGCTGGTCTCGATGTATTTAGCAAAGAGCCCTTACCTTCTGACAGCCCTTTGATTAAAATGGATAACGTTGGTACGCAAAAATAAGATGTACTTACTTACATAAAGCCAGAGATTGATTTATTTGGTGAAGTTGTTAAAAATGTGTGATTTTTTTTTAGTACTTTCTCCACATATAGCGGATCATACAGACGCTTGTCGTAATTCTATGGCTGAGTTGGCAGCTTTGAATGTGCTGGCAGTTTTAAATGGAGATGAAATGCCTGCTGAAGTGTTATAAAGTATGTAGAAATATCAGAGAAAAAAGTCAATTGGTTGCTGTTTTGATTTAATATTTTTTTCAAAATAAATATCAAAAAGTGTAAAAAGAACGGAATCCTGCTCATATTAAATGTAATATGTCTCAGAATGTTTACATAGGTAGATATAAACAAAATTTTATTCAATGTTGGGAAGTTGAAAAAAAAAGTTGATAGAAAAACGTTGACCTATTTTATGAAACAAAGTTGTTAATTATTGAAACCTGAAACGCATGTGATAGCGAGAAAAAAAATTCTGACGGAAGCAATCAAAGTGTAGAAAGATAATACTCGTAGGTAGATAAATGCATTGTCTTTATCAAAACAAAATAAACAGCCTAGGTATGTAATGAAACACAAAACTAATATTTGAACATTTTTATCGTAATGTGAGCGAGCAATGCATTGTTGATGTGTACCTACATACGTGTAAAATGAAAAACACCATGAGTTATAGTTCAATTTTAAGTTAAATTTGGAAAATTGAAGGCCTTGGAGACTTGGTGAATTATTGTTAGGTACTTACATTGCTTCTTGTAACATGGCTAAAAAAAGTTTATTCATCACATGGAGTAATTTATCATCGACTGCATATGAACTTCTGCAAGAAAAGTATGTATCTGTTTCTGTGTTTTAAAGAACAGTGCTTAGTGTATTAGGCTGCTTCACGAAAAAAAAAAATGTTGGAGGATTTTGACTAAGTAAATTTAGTGGGAAACTTCATTTTGAGTTGAAAATCATTGTGAAAAATTTTGAGGTCGGCGTTGACTCTGGAGGGGAAATATGGGTCTCCCAAAGAGGAGGCATTTTTGAAAAAATCGTGGGTTTTTCGCTATACCTCCTACCGAACCTGTTTTGGGAAAAATGACCCCCAGTTTTTAATAGAATTTGAGATTCTGCGTCCACTTAAAAGCTATTCCCATCAAAATCCAGAACCACTTTTAGAGTTCTACTGAGCAGTTGAAAATTTGTAAATTGTTTATTTTTGGGTAAATTCGTTTTTTGAATTTTTTCCCTCCAAATATTTCACATTAATCAAGCTAAAATCTGGAAATATATCGTTTCTGAAACTGAGGAAATATTTTTTGGAAGCCAGTGGTGCTAATTTTTTAATCAGTATTGCTAATTTCAAGAAAACGAAAAAAATTGTCAATTTTTGGGCTAATTTTTAACCAAAATGTTGGTACCACTGGGTTTCAAAATATTTCCCAAGTTTTAGAAATATCATCTTTCCACGTTTTGGCTTGTTTATTGCGGGTTTGAGAAGAAAAAAATTTTCAAAAGATGAATTCTCCCAAAAGTAAGCGATTTGCAAATCTTCAACTGCGCAGTAGAAATACCTGCAATTTTTTGGGACATGGCTATTTCCCCAAAACAAGCCTGAGAAGAGCTAGGCTAGAGCGAAAAAAACATGATTTTTTCGAAAATCAGCCAACAATTTTTCCAAGTAACTTTCAAGTTGAGACTGAAAACATCCGATCGCCAAAACTCGAAACTTATGCCCTTATTCTTGCGAATTTAATGATAATTATAGATTTGAAATTGTCAGCTGGGGTTCGGAAATAAAACTTTCCAAAACCGAATTGATGGAGCACATAAGAGGCAAATTTGGTATCATTTGTGTGCCTATAAACATTCTGGACAAAGAAGTTATAGAAGCTGCTGGTGAGGAAGATACGTAGGCTATTAGGGAGACAACCACCAAAAAAATTGTTTTGCTGAAGTACCATAACATGGAAATGTATTCCAGGAAGTGATCTGAAAGTGGTATCTACACATTCGGTGGGATTGGATCATTTGGATGTTAAAGAACTGAAATCTAGAAACATAAGAATTGGTTATGTTCCCAATGTTTCTGTTCCAGCTGTGGCAGAATATGCGATAGCTTTATTGTTGACAACCAGCGGACGTATTGTAAATGCACATAATGCAATTATTAGGTTAGACGTTTGGTACTTAATGATTTTTTTTGACGACTTAATACATTTATGTACACCTAATTACCTATGTATTTTTTCTTCAACATGAAAGAGGAGATTTGATACCTAATAATGAAATCGTTACATCATTGACTGGTTCCGGATTATATAAATCAACAGTTGCAGTTGTCGGGTGTGGTCGCATAGGTATATCTATCGTAAGAAAATTGAAATCATTTGACCCAAAAAGTATTCTATATTATGCCCGTGGCAGAAAATTAGAAGGTCAGTGATGCAGATAGGTATATACTATATAAATTGTATGAGGTTTGAAATATTGAGACGAATCGTTGTGTAAATAAATAATTTTTACGTACCTACTTATCACAGCTGATAAACTTGGTGCAGAATTTCAATCCTTAGACTTTATTATGAAAGAAAGCGATTTCATTATAGTTTCCCTTGCACAAACTGCTCAAACCAAAGGAATAATTAACAGAGCTAGAATAAAGTCTATGAAATCCAATGCAATCTTGGTGAATATTGCTCGAGGAGGTGAAGATAACTATAGTGGTCACTGGCCAGTTCATTTATCCTTTATGATGCATACCTAATCATATCTTTTTGCATGTAGGCCTTATAGATGAAAATTCTTTAATTGAAGCTCTTCAAAATGGAAAAATTGCTGGAGCTGGTCTCGATGTATTCTGTGAAGAGCCATTGCCTCATGATAGTCCATTCATGAGAATCAGTAATGTTGGTAAGGAAATCGATATGAAGATTTTTTTTCTTCAAAAATGTGATTATTTGAAAAGACTGAATTTATTCTCTTTTTTTGTACCTAGTTCTCTCTCCTCATGTGGCCTACAATACGAGCGAATGTCTTAATTCTATGGCAGAATTAGCAGCTTTGAATGTACTTGCTGTTTTAAATGGAGATAAAATGCCAGCCGAAGTGTTGCACACTGGAGACGAACGAGAAATATCCAGGTTGTTATCGTTTCAATTTGAGATTAATTATAATTACCTATTCAATTGCAAAAAATTCAAAAAAAAAGATTTCTTTGCATATGTTTGAAAAGTTATGATTATGAGTGTAGCTTACAACTTCTCTAAAATTAAAAATGAAGGAAAGAGCACATGTAAGTAAGAAAATTTTACACATTTAGAGTGGAAAGGGTATTCAGTATTTTCAAGGACTATATTAGCGGATTGTTTCACGCATCAAGCACTTACAAGTGATTAAAAACTTTTCAACTATTCCTCTTGAGTTTAAATTTTTGGTGTAGAAATGACACCACTTACACGCGGCCAGCCATAAATTAATAATACCTACGTAAAAACATTTACACGCCATGCCCTCGCTTCATTTTCTCTAAAGTAGATAGGTACCTATGTTCGGAGTTATTTATTGGAAAATGAAAATCGGAGGTACTTGATGGATCAGCTAAATTTTAAATGATGTCACCTGTATTTATATCATTTGCACTAGGTAGGTAATAAGTATATATACTCAGTTGTGTACTTGTGAATCGGATATTATTAGTAAGTACATATGTACCTACCTAAGTACCGTTTTGATATGAGAACCCGTTGCAATTAAACTTTAAATTACTCACTTATAATCATACAATTACTCCTTCTTGGTGAATTATTAAAATAAGACCAAATTTCTAAAATGGTTAAAAAATCTGTGTTTGTCACGGTTCATAATTTGTCACCAGTTTTGCTTGAAATTTTGGAAGAAAAGTATGTACCTATCGTCTAAATACTTGAGTTAAGAAAAATAAATCTAAAACATATACCTAATCATGTGCATTAGATAAAATATGTATTTTGAATAAGTAGGTAGCTGTAACTTTAAACAACTGCAAACTTAATACCGTACATATAAATTTGATGACGACAGGTTTGAAATAGACCTCTGGAATAGGGAAATAAGACCTACTCGAGACGAATTAAAAGAGCACATTAAAGGAAAATTTGGTATTATTTGTACCCCCTGTAGCCCGACTGTAGACAAGGAAGTGATACAAGCTGCAGGTGAGAGATACAGTACCTATGTACCTACTTGGCTGAATGCTGTATGATTCTGATTCTCATGGATTGACTTAACTAATACCATACCTATGTACTAATATTTTGTTGGATTTCAGGAAATGATTTGAAAGTAGTATGCACTCATTCTGCAGGATACGATCACTTGGATGTTAGAGAATTGAAATCAAGGAATATTCGAGTTGGATATGTTCCCGATGTATCTGTTCCAGCTGTAGCAGAGCATGCCATTGCTTTGCTATTAGCCACCAGTAGACGTGTTGTGGATGCGCATAATGGACTTTTGAAGTTAGCCAATAATGATTCGTAATTCAGTAAGGTAGTATAAGTATTTCATCAGTAGTACATGTCAATTTTTTTCTTTATTGTAAAGAGGGAAATGGAAACCTGATTATAAATTTCCAACATCACTGACTGGATCTGGATTGTATAAATCGACAGTTGCAGTTATTGGATGTGGTAGAATAGGTCTTTCCATCTTGAGAAAGCTTAAACCGTTTGATCCGAAAAATATTTTATATTATGCTCGTGATAAAAAGCCAGAAGGTTAGTCTTATTATAAGATTGAAGCTAATATATTGGCCCAGAATTTTCTAAATGATATCCACGTACAATTATCCCCATAGCCGAAATACTTGGAGCCGAATTTCAGTCACTGGATTTTATTATGAAAGAAAGCGATTTCATCATCGTGGCTCTTGCACAATCTGCTCAAACCAAAGGAATAATCAACCAAACTAGAATAAATTCGATGAAATCAAATGCAATCTTGGTTAATATTGCTCGAGGAGGTAAGAATGCTCTGTGGTAGTCACTTTCATTGTTCATCTGCAGCACCAATTCATATTTTTTCCTTTGCATTCGCAGGTCTAATAGATGAAAATGCTTTAATCGATGCTCTCAAAAGTAAAAAAATTGGCGGAGCTGGTCTTGATGTCTTCAATGAAGAGCCATTACCTCTTGACAGCCCACTGATGAAAATGGATAACGTGGGTATGGAAATTGATGTGAACATGACTTGAAAATATTTATTTTTCTATAACTTACATAAGTAATTAATAAATTTTGATTTTTTTTTTTTAGTGCTGACTCCTCACATAGCCTACAGGACTCACGATTCTCTTGATTCTATGGCAGAATTAGCAGCTTTGAATGTGCTAGCAGTTTTGAATGGAGACGAGATGCCAGCAGAAGTGTTATAGATAGGAAATGGACGACATCTTTAAAACATATTATGGCTGAAAAATGGAAATGTGGCATTGTGGCTTAAAGTTTCTCGTTCAACATGGCGAATTCAAATATATATCTACCTGCTTGTCATTAAAATCTTTTGAACACGAATATTACATCAGATTTTCTGCTACACTCATCTAACCCCCTCCAGAGCCTTCTGCCTGCCATCTCAATTTGTACTATTTTTGAAATAAAGTTACTTTGATGATATTGGTGTCGTTTTTTCATATGATTCGAACCCCCTGACCCTGAGCACAAATATTGCGTCAGATTTTGTTTTACACTCGGTAGGAGAGTCAGCCATCCGAACACATTCCCGAAGAAAAAATTTATGTGCCAATTTTTTCCTTTTTAAAACCGCTATTTGCCCGCTCTATCATGAAACTATCTATACATTTGCTAAACCAATCAAGTTTTGACATTTAAACCAAAAACCAAAGTCAATACTCAACCTGAAATTCTGTATTTGATGAACTCGGCCAATTTGAATTTAAAACCAAAACCCAATCTACATAAATAAATTTCTTCATTACCAAGACAAACCCACAAAATTTTAAAATTCAAATTGATTATTTATTGATTTACATATTTTGAAACTATAACTACTCTCTTTAAATTCAATTGAAATATTTTTTTATTACGTTTCAAAAGTGAAATCGGAGATGAAAATTTTATACTTACTCTTTTTTAATTTCATTCAACGAATTTTAATTTTTGTTCCAAAAAATTCAAGATTTCAAAAGATTTTATCCTTGCCAACTTGAAAATAAATAAATAAATAAATAAATAAAGTGACTTGAATTGAGAAATTTTGATCAGAAATTGTAATATTTCTCAAGGGTCTTGAAGGGATAGTTTTATCGAATAATTAATTGATCCAAACCCGTGGAGTTTTGAAATTTAAACCAAAGTCAACCAATTGAACTTGAAAAATTTTGAACATGAAACCAATTTAAATTTATGCCTTAATGGTCAAAATTCAATTCGATCAATCTTGGAATCAAAAGAAAATAACATAAAACCAAAGCTGGTCGAAATTCGAGTGCCAAAATTTGATGCTGGCCATGGACCTTTTTGGACTGCTATTACGCCCTATTGAAAATCAAGTGAGTAGTTGATGCAAACTTCCAACAATGCTCAAATCACGTTTTTAAAGAATTGAATACGCGGGGTAAGGTAACTTCCATATCGGGTTATACGCGGGTTAGGGTAATAGACGAGTTCGCGCAATGCGCAGAAGCGTTCTTTAAAAACGTGATTTGGAAGGTTTGCATTAAAATGTACCATTGGAATACTAAGCGGTCCAGATGAGGAGAATAAAAGGTCGATGATGCAGGCTATATAGTTTTTTTTTGATAATACAGCCCTCCCCAAATCGTGAAATTCACCAAAATTACCACGGAAATCGGAAGTGGATTTTATTATAAAAATTGAAGCTTCGATGATTTTGTAAGATCGGAAATATTCGACATGGAAATGAAAGCTCAAGATCTTCGTGACGTTATCAAAACTTTGAAGCTTAATTACAGCTTTTTAAGGGCACTAATCGCAAAACGAATTTTAGTTCAACCAGGCCGAACAGTTCGAGTCATTTTTCACGAATTTCTGTTCAGCTGTTTTGCAGTGATTGCGTAAGAAAGAAAATAGCACTTCAATTTATTAAGTAGGTACCTAGATAATTGATGCGACGCAGCTTTATCAGATTTTCAAGTACCTAGATACCTACTAAATAATGAGCAGGCATGTTTGAACTTTATTTTTGGCAAACAACGAGGTTAGGACCTGGTATTATCTGAATTTCATGTGAATGATGACGAAATTATGAAAAGCGATTGCGAATGTTGTAGGTATATAATGACGTGAGATAGATATGTAATACGTATCTACTCGTAAATTGAAGCAGTTTGGTGGGTGATACTACTTGAATACATTATAATATGTATCACAGTAGTGAAGTGAATATCAGTGAACGTGTTCTAATTTCAAGTTTCAAAATAATTTTAATACGGTGAGCTATCATACCTACTGGTTACAATACCTGCGCTGGATCTCTAAAATGGCAAGAAAATCTGTTTTCGTCACAAGGCACAATTTCCCATCAATTTTATATGAATTACTGCAAGAAAAGTATGTATCTACACCCTACTTATCTCCGTTTATAGAATTATTGTACCTCAATAAATTTAAAGAAAATCTCCGTGAATTTTACAATTATCAACAGATTTGAAGTAGTCTGCTGGCGTTCAGAAGCACAACTTTCTAAAAATGAATTTAAAGAGCAAATAAAAGGAAAATTTGCTGTTGTTTGTTGTGCTCAAGATACTCTAGACAAGGAAGTCATCGAAGCTGCGGGTAAGTTAGACGTTTTAGGATATGACTGATGAGTAGGGTATACCACCTACAGAAAAATTTATAGATTATTCGAATACCCTACCTAATATTTCTTCGAATTCCAGGAAGTGAATTGAAAGTGGTGAGTACACTTTCAGTGGGTCTTGATCATTTGGATCTTGACGAATTGAAGTCAAAGAGGAAAATTAGAATTGGTTATACTCCCAACGTCTCTGCTCCAGCTGTAGCGGAACATGCTATAGCTTTGTTATTGGCCACCGGACGACGTGTTGTTGAGCTGCATAATGCAGTTTTAAAGTATGCAAATTTTCATCATTCTTTCTGATTTTACTAATTTTCCATCTAGGTAAATGATGTGTACCATTTTTTTTTTCAATTGGAAGACGTGAGTGGAAATCTGATAACGTGCTTAAAACGTCAAGGCTGGGAATAGGATTACATAAATCAACAGCTGCAGTTATTGGAACTGGTCCAATAGGTTTATGTAGTCTGAAAATGTTAAAAGGTTTTGATCCTAAAAATATTCTGTACTATGCCCGTAGCAGAAAGGCAGAAGGTTGGTATTTTTACCTTACCTATGCGATATGCATTAATACTACAGTGTTGAACTTTGAAAACTGCCTAAAATAATGACGCTTCTAATTAATGTCTGTACGTCGTATGTACGATTTTTGCTTTATTATGATAGCTGATGAACTTGGTGCTCAACTTCAATCTTTAGACTTCATTATGAAAGAAAGTGATTTCATTATTCTGGCTCTTGCACTCAATTCTGAAACTAGAGGAATAATCAACAGAGCTAGAATAAATTCTATGAAATCGAATGCAATATTCGTCAACATTGCTCGAGGAGGTGAGGAAAAGACTACCGAATCTGATATTTTCTTCATTGAAGCAGGTACATACTGTTTTTCTTTGCTTGTAGGTTTAGTAGATGAAGAGGCCTTAATAGAAGCGCTTCAAAATAAAAAAATTTTCGGAGCTGGTCTTGATGTATTCGTGGAGGAACCTTTACCTTTTGACAGTCCTCTGGTTAAAATGGATAACGTTGGTACGTCTAAAATCACCAAAAGCAAGAATGTACGTAGGTACTTAACATTGACATTGTTGAGATTTTTTTTTCAGTACTTGCTCCCCATATAGCGGATCGTACAGTAGATGGTTTTAATGCTGTGGCTGAAATGACGGCTCTGAATGTGCTAGCAGTCCTAAATGGTGATGAAATGCCTGCAGAAGTGTTATGAATTGGAGAAGAGCTGATTTTTATTGTTCTGATTCGAGATTTTGTTTTAAGAGTAGCTTTTTATTTAAGAAGTGTAAGAAATTGAGAACCAAAATCTTCATGTTGGAAAAAAATATATGTATCAAAAATAGCTTAGCAATTTATGGAGGAAGGTATACCCCACTTGACCAAATGCTAGCAAATTTAGTATTTTATTCGCGTTTTGGAAAATTGCTAGCATTTTACTAGCTCTTTGTAGCTGGCATTAAGGGTATAAGGTGCCCTAATGTCGACCAGGTGCCTAAATCCGACCACCAGCATATCTTGTCCAATAATGTCTCTACCATCCGGGAAAACATTTTTTCATATCATGTATTTTTCACAGACAAGACGATTAAGACCAAAATTACAACCACAAAGCCAAAACTCGCAAAGGTATCGATAAAAAACAAAATTCAAAAGGTCAAAATAAACTTTTCCAGCAACTTCAATCGCCTGCTGCTCAAATGTGTAATTTTTTGTAAAAAAAGGTTCAATTATTTTTTAAAGTTCGTAGTTTGATGAATAAAAGCTGATAATTATTTTTTGAATAAATTACAGGCAAGGTTGATAAGTTTTCCATCAAGTTTAATTTTATAGGGTGTCCTAATTCCGACCACCAATGATTTGGCTTACTTAAAATTTTTATTTTCCTGGATTTTCGAAAAAAACGCCAAAACGTAAAAAATGGTGTGCTGATGCAATGAACAAAGCAGTAAAAGCTGTAAGAAACCGAGAATGTGGGTATCTAAAGGCGTCTAAACTATTTTCAAATGTTTTAAATGGGGACATGAGCTTTGTGATGCGGTGTCAGAAAAATGAAAAAAAATTGAATAAGTACGAGTATTTGTTCCCCTTTTGCTTAAATACCTAATTACCTAATTGCCTTTCTATTTGTGCCATTTTAATTAATAAACAACGATGTTGACGTATTATTTACCTTTTTTTTTTCAATTTTTTTGGAGTGGTCGGAATTAGGACACCATTTTTGCAATTTTTGATTTTTTCGCTTTTTTTGGAAAAAACGTCATAGAAAATTAGTGGGAGGGTTTTAGGTTTAATGACTCCATGGCATTAAACTAGAGGTATGTGGCTATCATTTAAGCCATTGTGCGCTTAGCTATGTCAATTACAGGACTTAAAATTACAAAAATAAACTAGGTGGTGGACATTAGGGCACTTTACCAATATTTTTTGCAAAAAGCTAGCTATTTGCTAGCATTTTTTTTCTGGCAAATAATGTTCTAGCAATTCATTAGCAAGCTAGCTTTTATATGATGCTAATTGTGCTCGCTTAACACTAGCGTTTTACTGACGAATAATTGCTTGCTTTTCTACACTAGCATATAGCAATACGCTTTCATTTATCTGCTTACATTTACCTAGCAATCTAATCCTAGCAAAATGTGAGCAGATCTCTATAGTCTCTCTCATCTAGCTTTTACTTTGCAATCTAACAATACAAAAACGCTAGCTGATTCCCCTCACTTTTCAGTTAGCTTTCTGTATGGAATCCCTACAAAAATTTTCAACCCCCTCCCCTCATATTTACCCCTCAAAATGGTGTAAAAATGTGTCTTAGGGAGAGTGGGGGTTAAAATGGGAATTTTGGGAAATAACTGAGTATTAATGAGCAGGTTGTCGTTTTCTTAAGATTCGATACTGCTGAGCACGAATATGACGTCAAGATTTTTGCTACACTCACCTAGCTCTCTCCAGAGCACTTGGCCCCCTCAATTTTTACTATTGTTAAAAAGCATCAAATAAGTTGAAAAACTGTATTTTGAGAGGTAAATATGAGGGGAGGGGGTTGAAAATTTTTGTAGGGATACTTACTAATAATATACATAACATCCTGAAAAATTTTCAAAATCGGTTAAAATGGGGCTGAGAAAAGTGTTATTGAAATTTCAGAAAAGGGGGTTCCCCAAAAAGGGGAGGTGGTGTGGATTTGAAATTTTTCACGCGGTAGTTTCTCAATGGTACCTACCTTCCATGCTAGTATCAACTCGAACACTCTCGGGGCCCATTTCACCCCTCTTAGGCGCCTGTAACCTTTATGTATTTTTCAGGAAACCCCCCTTTTTTGAATGCTTCTAGCCCCACCCCCCTTGGAGGTAGAAGGACAGTTGATATGTCACTAGATCGGGAATTTGACGTAGAACTCAAAAATAAAGCTATTTTTGACGTAAAATCAACCCCCGAGGATAAAACTGCAAAAAACCCATTTTGGGGAGGTTCAACCCCCCATAAAAAAATTAGCAAGGGGTCTGTGGGGTGGTAATTCTCAGGGATTATTCAGGGGACTACCCTAGACAATTTTTCATCATAAAATCTTTGGTGGCCAAAAATGTTTTTATTTTTGAAATATGATGCCAATTTGCCTCCACTATTATTCATAAACGTTAATTAGTAAAAATAATTTTCCTGATGATCAAACTTTTCCTCGTTAGCAAAATGCTAGCCTCATGCTAGCAAAATTTGCGCTAGCATAAATCGTGCCGAAAAATGAGACACTTTTTTCAAAAAATGCTGGCAAATCAGTCGCGATTTAGTCGCATTTACATAGTAGAATCGCAAGCAAAGTTCTAACAAAATGCTAACTTATTGCTGGCTTTATGCTAGCTATACGCCAGCTGTTTGTGCTCAATTCTGCTACGATAATGCGACCTAATCGCAACTGATTTGTTAACATTTTTTCAAAAAGTGCCTCATATTTCGGCACCATTCGTGCTAGTGTAAAATTTGATAGCATTTGGTCAACTGGGTTAATGTAGCTCGACTGTAGACAAAGAAGTGCAGGGGCGTAGCAAAGTGATTTTACAAGGGGGGTAAATTCTAAAAAATGCCAACTTTGAAATGTTGAAAATGCCAACTGCAAAATCGATTAAAAATTTGCTCAAATAAAACAGCTTTGCTTGCACTTTTTTCGCTCAAGCTAGAAATTGTGATTAGAGGTAATACTCCCAATTTTTGTATTTGACCCAATGTTTTTATTCAACACTACTGGAAATTTAAAAAAATTGAAAATTACCTAACGCAATTTTATTCAAACTTTTATGTAAGTATAATTGGGGAGTAATTTCATTTTAAGAGCTTGAACAAAAAACGAAATGGAATTGACCCAAGTGAAGCGAGGGCAAAAGCTTGCAAAATTTTGTAACTTGAGAGTCTGAAAAACGTCATTTTTCAAAGTCAAAAATGATATCTTCCAATCTTGATATTTTTCAAATTCGAGACTTACCTACCTAATATTTTTGTAGAAATTTAGAATTGGGGAAGTGAAAGCAAAGGGTCCGAGCGGAGCGAGGGCAAAAGCTTTTAACAATTTGTAACACAAAAAACCGGAGAAGTCATTTTTGACGACAGAAAATCATTTTTCTGATGTTTGCATTTTTCAAATTCTCGCAATGTTTTTCTAGAAAATGCAAACATACTGTGCAAAAGGAAAACAAATTAGCCCGAGCGAAGCGAGGGCCAAAGTTTTTGGAAATGTACATTTTAAAAACTAAAATAGCATAAAAAGCTATCACAATAATTGTATTACTTGGAAAAATAAATAAGCAAATGAAAAAATGAGTCAAGTATAAATTTGTCAACTAAGTAGGACGTAGGTGCAACATTATTGGTCAATTTGCCAACTTTCTGATGGATTGACTTGACTAATACCATACCTATATGTATTTTGTTGGATTTCAGGAAATGATTTGAAGGTAGTATGCACTCATTCGACAGAATACGATCTCTTGGACGTTAGAGAATTGAAATCAAGAAATATTCGAGTTGGATATGTCCCCAAAATATCTGTTCCAGCTGTAGCAGAGCATGCTATTGCTTTGCTATTAGCCACCAGTAGACGTGTTGTGGATGCGCATAATGGAGTTTTGAAATTAGCAAATAATGATGATAATTATTAATGTATAAGGAAGTACATATTTCATCAGAAGTAACGTGTCAATTTTTTTCTTATAATTGTAAAGAGGGAAGTGGAAACCTGATTATAAGTTTCCTACATCACTGATGGGATCTGGATTGTATAAATCGACAGTTGCAGTAATTGGATGTGGTAGAATAGGTCTTTCCATCCTGAGAAAGCTTAAACCGTTTGATCCAAAAAATATTTTATATTATGCTCGTGATAAAAAGCCAGAAGGTTGGTCTTGTTATAAGATTGAAGCTAATATATTATCCCAGAATTGTCTAAATGATATCCACGTACAATTATCCCCATAGCCGAAATACTTGGAGCCGAATTTCAGTCACTGGATTTTATTATGAAAGAAAGCGATTTCATCATCGTGGCTCTCGCACAATCTGCTCAAACCAAAGGAATAATCAACCAAGCCAGAATAAATTCGATGAAATCCAATGCAATCTTGGTTAATATCGCTAGAGGAGGTAAGAAGCGATGTGGTAGTAATTTTTTATAGTTCACCTGCACCAATTCATATTTTTTCCTTTGCATTCAGGTCTAATAGATGAAAACGCTTTAATCGAAGCTCTCAAAAGTAAAAAAATTGGCGGAGCTGGTCTTGATGTGTTCAATGAAGAGCCACTACCTCTTGACAGTCCACTTATGAAAATGGATAACGTGGGTATGGAAATTGATGTGAACATGATTTGAGAATATTTATTTTTTAATAACTTACCCTAATTGATAAATTTTGATTTTTTTTCAGTGCTGACTCCTCACATAGCCTATAGGACGAACGATTCTCTTGATTCAATGGCAGAATTAGCAGCTTTGAATGTGCTGGCAGTTTTGAATGGAGATGAGATGCCAGCAGAAGTGTTATAGACTAGAGACAGACAACATTGAAGTTGCTGACTTTTTTCGTACATGCAGCCAATTTCTGGATATCTTTGTCTTCAGTAATATAAATATAAATATGTCATCAATGCGATGTACAGCTTACTAGATTTTCAAGTACCTAGATACTAAATGATAAGTATAGACATGTTTGAACTTTATTTTTTGGTAAACAACGAGCTTAACCTGGTATTATCTGAATTTCTTGTGAATGATAACGAAAATATGAAAAGTCATTGCGAATGTTGTATATATGTGCGAATTTGTTAAATAAACAAATATGTCAGTAGATATCTATCTAAGTTGAAGCAGTTGGATGGGTGATATACTACCTGAATACATTGTATAATACCACAGCAGTGAAGTGAATATCAGTGGTTGTGTTTAAACTTTAGTTGCCAAGTAATTTAAAATAATAAACCGTTGATCAATTCATAAAGATACACGGTGACTCATACTGATTATACAATACCTGTGTTGGATCTCTAAAAATGGCAAAAAAATCTGTGTTCATTACACGGCCCAATTTTCCATCAATTCTATTTGAATTGCTGCAAGAAAAGTACGTACCTACCTATATTGTCTACCTACTTAGCTACGTTTATAGAATTACTGTACCTCAATAAATTCGAAGAAAAGTAATCTGTGCTTGAGGATCAAAGTGGAAGACTAGGTAGGTACCTGTTTTCTCTATGAATTTTACAATTAGGTACCTATCTACAGATTTGAAGTAGTTCGCTGGCATTCAGAAGTAAAACCTTCCAAAAATGAATTAAAAGAGCAAATTAAAGGAAAATATGCTATTGTTTGTTGTGCTCAAGATATTCTGGACAAGGAAGTCATAGAAGCTGCTGGTGAGTTAGACGTTCTAGGAAATGGTTGATGAGTAGGCACCCAACTACTGAAAAATTTATAGATTATTCGAATACCCTACCTATAATATTTCTTCGAATTCTAGGAAGTGATTTAAAAGTGGTGAGTACACTTTCAGTGGGTCTTGATCATTTGGATCTTGACGAATTGAAGTCAAAGAGGAAAATTAGAATTGGTCATACTCCCAAAGTCTCTGCTCCAGTTGTAGCGGAGCATGCTTTAGCTTTGTTATTGGCCACTGGACGACGTATTGTTGATCTGCATAATGCAGTTTTAAGGTTTGCAAATTTTGATCATTTTTTTCTACGAGAATTTTCCATTTTTTTATTTTTATTTATTTTTTTTAAATTCGAAGACGCGAGTGGAAACCTGATAACATGATTAAAATGTCAAGGCTGGGAAGAGGATTACACAAATCAACAGCTGCAGTTATTGGATGTGGTCCAATAGGATTATCTATTTTGAAAAAATTAAAAGCTTTTGATCCTAAAAATATTCTTTACTATGGCCGTAGCAGAAAGATAGAAGGTTCGTATTTTATAAAACTGGAAACTACCTAAAATACCTAATATGATGATGCCTCTAATTATGCTTGTAAGTAAGTACGTCGTACGTACGATTTTTGTTTTATTGTTAGCTGATGAACTTGGTGCCAAATTTCAATCTTTGGATTTCATTATGAAAGAAAGTGATTTCATTATTCTGGCTCTTGCACTGACTGCTGAAACTAAAGGAATAATAAACAGAGCTAGAATAAATTCTATGAAACCGAATGCAATATTAGTCAACATTGCTCGAGGAGGTATGAGGACAAGACAACTGAATCTGAAAAACTAGTTTTCATATTTTCCTCATTGAAGTACCTACTGTTTTTCTTTGCTTGTAGGTTTGGTAGATGAAGAGGCCTTAATAGAAGCGCTTCAAAATAATAAAATTGGCGGAGCTGGTCTTGACGTATTCGTAGAGGAACCTTTACTTTTTGACAGTCCTCTGATTGAAGTGGAAAACGTCGGTACGTCTAAAATCACCATAATTATAGCAAGAATAAGTACCTATACTTATGTATCATTGACATTGTTGACTCTTTTTTTCAATTTTTTTTTTTTTTTTTTTTTAGTGCTTGCTCCCCATGTAGCGGATCTTACAGAAGATTGTTTTAGTTCTGTGGCTGAAATGGCGGCTTTGAATGTGCTAGCAGTCTTAAATGGAGATAAAATGCCTGCAGAAGTGTTATGAACTGGAGACGAACTTTATTTTTATGGTTCTGATTCGAGATTTTGTTTTACGAGTAGATTTTTAGTGAGAAATTAAGAACCAAAATTTTCATGCTGGAAAAAATATACCTACTTATTACATATTAAAAATAAATTTTGATTTTTTTTTTGAAAATGGAAAAATTAACCCAATTCAAATTTTTTAAAATTCATGGAAGTACTGACATAGTTAAAAAGCGCCATACTGACATAGGTGAACTTGGTAATAACTCCTTGCATACCTATTTAGAATTTTATTCACTTTCTCTAAGGGAAGAAAGTGAAGGTTGTTGTTAGTTGCCTGGACTAGCTCATTCAGAGGCTGTTACGTAGTATGGAGATTAACTATGATCAATCATTATGTAGTGAGGAAAGAACTTATTCAGACTCTCAGTACAAATTAAAAACATTTTATTGATGGGTAATTTACATAGAAAAATACATGATCCTTATACAAACATCAATATTTCCCTATGAGCCCCCTCAAGGAAGAGTATATACATTTTCACGTCATGTTACAATAAATTAAACACTTGTTGTAATCGTATCTATAAATATCAAAATATAGCTACGATTAGAAAAGATACATTTACATTAATCGAAAGAAACAAGATGTAATTTTGTCTACACTCCATTGCCATGAAATAACTAAATAAATTAGAATAACCCAAAATCCCTCAAGATTACAAATTATTCTATCACCACTGGCGAGTAGCTGTAGTTAAAGTCGCCAGCTGAAGTAAGTTAATTCAAACTTACTCACCAAAACTGTACACGTTTGTCATCGCTTGTCTGGGCCTGTCCAATACTGTAGGCAATGATGACACTTAACTAAACGAGGTATCACTTTGACTTGGCTTGATTTGCTCATTACCGGCACAATGGCAAACCACCCAAAAAGGTAAGTACACATTATTGATTGGGGTGCAGATCAACGGACTGAAGATCGCGGAAATCACAGTAGTATTAGCCATCAAGGGATGGGAAAAAGCAAAAACCTTCGAACGCGAACTCGTTCTCATATTTTTATTCCTTCATCCCATGATAAGAATGTCTATGATATTAAAGTAAAAACGCGTAACACTTATTTTCGAGACGAGGAACCGAGATTGTGCACTATCCGATGCCTATTCTCATACTGAACTTCTTCGAATCTCAGTATATGTAAGAAACAGGGTATTTTTGGTCCCTCCCCCGAGATAATATGGTCAAAAAGAGGTGTGGAAAAGGCTTAAGGCGCTAATTATCAAAGAAATGCCGCTATCTGTCAATAAGCGAGCATTCTTACTAATAAATTTGTTTAATTAATCGCCTTGTTTTCCTATCTCGGGGTGTAAATGTCATCGCGGCTGTCAACCCTGTAATTGATATAGTCTTTACTTCGTAAAGGGGATCCAGCCGTTCGTGACGTCAAATGTACAAATACACTGGTATTTGTACATTTCTTTCTATTTAAAAGATACCTACACGTTTCCGATACCTATCGGTATAAGGGGTAGCTAAAATAAGCATCCCTTTAAGTGGTCCTTAATAGAATGACCACTTATAACGATGCGGGCCACCTACACTATGTCAGTACAATAATGATATTGTTATCGTTAAAGTGGTATTAACTGGGATTGGATGATTCAGATAAGAGTGATTATTTACAAGGGGGGTTACATGAGAAACTACCTAAGGGGGTTGAATTTAGCCTATGTCTCCTAATGTCACTAGACATGGGTATCCGATCCGATATTAACGAAAACAACTAAATGTTAGAATAATAATGAAATGAGCACCTAACATCATCATCATCCCGATAACACTATTTATTGTACTAAAAGACATCAATACTACTATAATTAATGTGTTTAATTATAATATTCTCGATCTTCGTCCTAATATGTCAATCTATGATCCTTGCCATAAGATTGTTGCCGATCATATAGTTCAATAAGACATCTATACCATCACAAGATGGTATAGGTAAGCAAATAGGTATCAATCAACATACCTATCTACGAGTCAGGATCCTTGCCCTAAGCCCGTGGATACACGATATAATTAATTAATTGTGCTAACTTATGATTAATCATTAATCAGTGGAGACACCACCATGTAAGTACCTACTTACCAAACACTGCCCGTTGTCACACCACCTCTTTCCCTTAGCCTACCCCAATAATAGTGGCTGTCGGTGGCTGCTTGGTTCATGAGAGACACACGTAACACACACCCTACCTGATGATGTCTGGAATCATCTCAGATAGTCGCAAGAAGAGATAAATAGGTATTCGCGATAGGTATTAATTACATTTACGTTAATTACTCTACTGACAAATGAGTAAATCATTATAGAATTACCACATTAGAAGTGGGTTAAACACGAATTAAATATCTCATTGAGAGACTTATACATTTAATTCAACACTATGAAGACACAATGCCACTTGATACCTTATGCTGCAGACGATGGAAAACAAGTGAGGCTCGTGGCCAAAGTCTTATACAGAGAAGCCACGATCCAGAAGATCTGAGCTCACCCCTTTTATACATGATTGACAGATTTATGTATAAAATGGGTGTATTGTGTAAAGATACAAGTACCAAGTGATTTATGTGCATAATAATTTATGCACAGATAGTTCCCACGTTACGACGATTCCCCTAACCAGGTAATCTTTCCGAGAATGTCCACCTAGAGGGTGAAGGCATATTACACTATATCAAGATTAAACGATTGAGAATTATTAAAAATGTACTTAGCTATAGGTACCTCTCTAGTCTCTATGTTACATAGTCTGAAAGAAGGGAAGGACTGTAGTTGATATTTTTTATAGTAACAACTTCATTACTAGAAATTATTACTTTCCTCTGAAGGTACGTTATGTACTTAGGTAATCCACAAACAAAAATGCAAGAGCTAGATACATTATTTTATTAAATTCTTATCAAACAGAATAAATAGATATGCATTATGCAATCTAGTGCAAATTGTGAAATTGAGGTTTACACCTTTTATGTTTCATTAAAGTTGGATTTTAGAATACATTTTAAACATGTTGTTATCTTTTGTTTTCTTCATTCATCCGATTTTGAACATTGTACCTAGTTGAGGATTATTATACTCGATGGTTTCACGTAGCGAGCACTCACGAGTGATTATATAGACTCAATTCATACATTCTCAATGTTGAAATGTGTACCATTTACACGCAAATTGCAAATGAATAATATAAGCACAATGAGACGTACTCATGAGCTGAAAGCAGATAATATTAGATAGGAATGTAGGTAGGTATTATTGAGGCTCAAATTCAATTTGAAACGAGTTTTTTGTAATTGTAGTTCAACTTTCAGTTTGATTCTGAAAAAAAAATCGTCGCGAGTTAAATTTCGAGAATTCAAAGTATTTGAATTTATAAAATGGTTTTTAAAAATCGTTATTCGTTACGTGGTATAATTTTCCATCAATTTTGTATGAATTGCTTCAAGAAAAGTATGTACCTACCTATCTTTGTTAGAAGAACATTTGGAAAAACTATAGGTTAGGTATTTCTTGATGAATTTGATGGCTACAGATTTGAAATAGACCGTTGGGATTCGGAATTAAACCCTTCCAAGAATGAATTAAAAGAACGTATCAAAGGAAAATTTGGTATTGTCTGTACTCCTTTAAACACCACTCTGGACAAGGAAGTCATAGCTGCAGCTGGAGGTGAGGAAGATACACATGCATTTGGGAGTTGAATGATGAAAAATTTAGTTTATTGTGATCAAATATGTGGCGTTGAATTCCAGAAAATGATTTAAAAGTGGTTTCTACGGTATCTACCGGATTAAATCATTTAGATATCGAAGAACTGAAATCAAGAAATATTAGAGTTGGTTTTGGTTATACACCCGATGTCTCTGTTCCAGCTGTGGCAGAGCATGCTATAGCTTTGCTATTAGCCACTGGCAGACGTGTCGTTGAAGCACATAATGCAATTTTAAAGTTAGCAAATGATGATGATTATTTTATGTACCGAGTTTAATATCTCTATTCTCAATCAGAGCTATAATGTCATTTATTCTCAATGTGACTTATTCTAATTTTTTTTTTTTTTTGAAAGTGGTGAGTGGAACCCTGATAACAAGATTGCTAGGTCAATGATTGGAACCGGATTGTACAAATCAACCGTTGCAGTTGTTGGATGCGGTCAAATAGGATTATCCATCATAAGGAGATTGAAACCTTTTGATCCAAAACAAATTTTTTACTTTTCTCGCAGCAGAAATCTGGAAGGTTTGACTAGCACTTACGTAAGGGAAGGTGCTCTAAAGTGGCCCTAAAGGTCTTCAACATGAAAAATTATAAGACAAATAGAAATTTTGACAAGTTTGATAATTTGTAAGGGCAGGTTCAACACTACTGCACTCATCAAAAATACAATTGCAACTTGGAAAATTTTCAAGCCAGATAATTCTATATGCCATGTCCGATTTTGAGCCGAAAAATTTCAAAAGTTTTGTCATTTGCTCAAGAACGTAATTGAGAAAGATGAAATATCCAAATATGTACTTAGGTAGGTACATAAAAAAATTATGATCAGATAGACCGAATAGTTTTGGTGGCCAGATTCAGCATAATTATGTATCTATAAGTTTTTCTACTTTGTCCAAAACAGGCTATCTGCTCCAAAATCATCTTATAATAAAGGAAGCTATACCAACTGGCGAAAAAAGTTTTGAATCGGACAAAACTAACTCGAAAGAGCATGCAAAAATACATCATCAGGAAAAATTTCAGGGTCTCATTGTGTTTTTTTTATATTTCTGCATGATGAATTTAAAAAAATTAAATTTTGGCCAAAAAAAGATGAAAAAAGGAAAATCTAACCAAGTAACCAGAAAAGTTACAAAATACGAGGCAACAAATTTTAATGTAGAAAAAATTAAGTAAGGTACAAAAAAAAACTCGATCTAGACTTTAACAACTTACTAAACTTTTTTTTGGCAATTCTTGGCAAAAAGCAAGACTTTGACAATTTCAAAAAAAGTGCAGGACTTCTTACCAATTTCTGAAAAATTGAAAATTTTGAGCGGTTTTTAGGACAAAACCAATAGGTACTTCTTGATTTGATTACAGGCGAGACTTTTTGCTAGGTATTTTAGCTGAAAGCAAGACTTCGTCAATTTTACATGGGTAATTTTGAATGACCACTTTTAAATTTTGAAATTTCAAAATGACCATTTTTGAGCAAAAATTTACCATTTTCAAAAAAAATGTTCGCAAATTTTTATTTTTTGAAAGTAAGATGTTCAATACATGCAAAATTTTCTCTAAGGTATTTGGCTTGCAAGGTTGCTTTTATCAAAAAAAAAACCTTCAAGGTTGCCATAATTTGAGCACTTTTGCCTTACAGTACATTTGAAGCTAAAGTAAATAACCTTGATGCAATGGGTGACAGTGCACTTATAATTCTTATCACAGCTGACAAGCTTGGAGCCGAATTTCAATCTTTAGATTTCATAATAACAGAAAGTGATTTCATTATCGTGGCCCTGGCACAGACTGCCCAAACTAAAGGAATATTCAACAGAGCAAGAATAAATTCAATGAAATCCAATGCAATATTGATCAACATTGCTCGAGGAGGTGAGAACTGATGAACTTTGAAACTTTGATAGGTAAATATAATCATATTCATCACAATTTTATGAATCTTATTTCCTTCATTCCTTGTTTGCAGACTTATTAGATGAAGCAGCTTTGATCGAAGCCCTCCAAAATAAAAAAATTGCCGGTGCTGGTCTCGATGTATTCCACGAAGAGCCATTGCCTCTCGATAACCCATTCATGAAACTGCATAACGTTGGTAAGGAATCAATAATGATCACGAAATGGATACCATAGGTTTTAAAAAAGGACCTGTTTGTAAACACTGCATTAGTATATTACACAACGAGGGCCGAAAAAGTGATTTTTGACGAGGGTGAGGTTTGTGACCCGAACGAAGTGAGGGGAACAACTCACACGAGTTCAACATCACTTTTTCTCCGAGTTTAGTGAAGTAATTTTTCCTGAACGAGGGTGGAAAGTACTTATTTTTACATCCGAGCGATTCTCGCGAGGTTGGAAAAGTAGTACTTTTCACCCCTAGATAGGAAAAATATTTTTTGCATCTTTTTTTTCCTAGTTCTATCTCCTCACATAGCCTACAATACACATGACTGTCGTAAATCTATGGAAGAATTAGCAGCTCTGAACGTCTTAGCAGTTTTAAACGGAGACAAAATGCCAGCCGAAGTTTTATAAAACTAAAAAAAAGAACTCTTTATGATAAAAAAAATCCAAATTCCATCGATATTTTTCCACGAATATGCTGTACGAATTAGGTAGTATAGTAGACTCAGACGTGCTACTGTTTCGTGCGAATAATGCTTAATGCATGTTTTACATTGATTTATACAATAAAAGCCCAAAGGAACCGTTCGGAACCTGGTACTGAGGTGTGTAATCATTCCTCCATTAAAGAAAAGCATTAGAAGTACAAATAGGTTAACAGTGCGCGTTTTCGTACGTTACTTTGTATCAACATTTATCTAAGAATTGTAATATAAGTCAATTAAAGATATATTTTAATCAGTAAACTAGGTAAGTGTTGATATAACTTGATTTATTAAAAGACGTAGGCATAGGTATACGATAAAGCTTGCCATGCTGCCGGTGTTCCGGAAGTAGAAATTTTGCATTTTACTGCTATATGTAGGTTAATTTGAAATGAAAACTATTTGTTAGCGTAGAAAACGAATTGATTTCGAGCAAGGCAAAGTAGAGCTTGTGTTTTTCCTTTTTTTTGGTGAAATTTACTCGTAATAGGAACGCAGCTGCTTATAATAAAAGTGCTTTATTTTTTTTCAAGGTGACTGAAAAGAATCGTTGGTTTGTTTTATTTCGATTATGCATTTGCTTTTTTTTCTTTTCATTCAGTCGATTCATTTTGCAATGTTCACTGCCTTCTGTAGACCTTCGTTATAATGGCACACAATTTGTCGTGTTTTAGGTAAATGATGATTTAAGAAGTAGATTAGGTAAATTTAGTAGGTAGGATTGTTTGTTTGAGAACACCTGCTGCAATTTAAAGGATTTGAGAACAATTTACAACTCATTGAATAAGTTTATGAGTAGGCCTCCTTAGTTGGATGATTTTTAAAGGTGTAGACAATCAAAATTTTGGGCTCAGAAGGCATAATTTGAAAAAAAAACACTCACGCATTTAGCGTGAGGAGACCGATTTTTCTTCAAATAAAATCTTTTACGAACGAATTGATTCACTTTTTTTGAAACATTTGTAAGCACAGCAATTGATTTGTTTACAGTCGAATCGAATCATTTGACAAACGATTGGTTGATTAAATAAACTGATTGATTTCTTGTTGAACACGGAAAAAAAAGTATGGATAATTTTTACTATTTCATACAGTAACCGGATCCCATTCAAAAATATTGTGATTTTTACTATGAGATTAGTAAATTTTACTATGAGAGTAATAAATTTTTACCTAATTCTAGATAAAATGTATTTTTTGGCTGAGTAAAAATCACTATTATTTTTGAATGGGATCCGGTTACTATACTGAAATAGTGATTTTTATCAATTTTTTTTCCGTGAATCATTCGCAAACGGAATCGAATCGAGTCATTCACAATTGATTGGCGATTGAACAAATTCATTGATTTGTAGGTGAATCCGAATAAGTTGAACAATAGTTACTGAATCATTCGCGAATGAATTGAATTTTTTAGTGAACCATTCGTGAACGAATTGATTCGTATAAGTGACTCGTTCGCGAACGAATCGATTCATTTACTCAATTTATGGTGAATCATTCACGAACGAATTGAATTATTAATGAATCATTCACGAACGAATTGAATCTTTAGTGAACCATTCGCGAATGAATTGATTTGTATAAGCGACTCGTTCGCGAACAAATCGATTCAACTACTTGATTCTTGGTGAATCATTCACGAATGAATTGAATGATTTGTGGTGAATAATTATATTTGCGAACGAATCGATTCATTCACCTAATTTTTGGTGGATTATTCATGAACGAATTAAATAATTTTTGGTGAATCATTCGCGAACAAATTAATTTGTGAAGTGACTCGTTCGCGAACGAATCGATTCATTTACTCAATTTTTGAGGATCATCCGCGAACGAATTGATTCGTATAGCCTAAGTGACTTATTCGCAAACGAATCGATTCATTTACTCAATTTACGGCGAATCATTCACGAACGAATTGATGAATTCTTGGTGAATCATTCGCGAACGAATTGATTCGTATAAGTGACTCGTCCGCGAACGAATTGATTCGTATAAGTGACTCGTTCGCGAACGAATCGATTCATTAACTCAATTTGTGGTGAATCATTTACGAACGAATTGATTTGTAAAAGCGACTCGTTCGCGAAAAAATCGATTCATTTACTTGATTCTTGGTGAATCATTCGCGAACAAATTAATTATTATTTGGTGAATCATTCGCAAACGAATTAAATAATTTTTGTTGAATCATTCGCGAACGAATTCGTATAAGTGACTCGTTCGCGAACGAATCGATTCATTAACTCAATTTATGGTGAATCATTTACAAACGAATTGAATTTTTAGTGAATCATTCGCGAACGAATTGATTTGTATAAGCGACTCGTTCGCGAACAAATCGACTCATTTACTTGATTCTTGGTGAATCATTTACGAACGAATTGAATTTTTAGTGAATCATTCGCGAACGAATTGATTTGTATAAGCGACTCGTTCGCGAACAAATCGATTCATTTACTTGATTCTTGGTGAATCATTCGCGAACAAATCAATTAATATTTGGCGAATAATTCGCGGACGAATTATATAATTTTTGATGAATCATTCGCGAAAGAATTCGTATAAGTGACTCGTTCGCGAACGAATTGATTCGTATAAGTGACTCGTTTGCGAACGAAACGATTCATTTACTCAATTTTTGATGAATCATTCGCGAACGAATTGATTTGTATAAGTGACTCGTTCACGAACGAATTGATTAATCTACTCAATTTTTGGTGAAACATTCACGAACAAATTGAATAATTCTTGGTGAATCATTCGCGAACGAATTGATTCGTATAAGTGACTCGTTCACGTACGAATCGATTCATTTACTCAATTTTTAATGAATCATTCGCGAACAAATTGATTCGAATAAGTGACTTGTTCGCGAACAAATCGATTCATTTACTCAACTTTTGGTGAATCAAACACGAACAAATTGAATAAGTTGGCTTTCTTAGTTGGACAATTTGTAAAGGTGTAGACAATCAAAATTTTGGGCGTACATACAAGGCAAATACAGTTTGAAAAATAGGTATGCGATGTAATTTGCATAATTTCAATGAATTGGAAATCCCTTTAGATGGATTATTCGAGAATCGAATGCAATTTCATGGTCTCGACATACGACATAACTCCCACTTAAAAATTTTTGAAATCACACTAGAAATACGAGAAATGAAAAGGTCATCAACTTGACTCACTCGTCACTCCATCTCTAATACGACAATACCGAATCCATCCAGAATAATTCTTTATAAGGGTATGTAATATTTTTTGGTCGATTTGATGCAATTAAAAAAGATACGTAAACCAATTGAAGTTTTCTGTTAACTTAATTAAGGCATATGTAGTAATTAAGTTTTACAAACGGTTGTTTCGTTCATTTTAATGAACGCCCTCGCGACGCAATAAACAGCATTCGAGGCATCGAGGCAATAAAACCGATGCTATGGAAGCATGCAACAATGTGTAAATTGCACATTTGGCAACTCGAAAGTCGAAAGTCGCGAAGCGAACCAAAAAGGAAAAAAAATAGCGAGCCAATGTCGTGTTTTATATCAATTTAAGAAAATTCGTTTACGAAAATTTCTTTTCCAAAAGATGTCTATAAATGAGAGATTTATTTAACATGACACGAATCCTTACGTGAATTAGCATACGTTGATTTTTTTTCGACTTTTAGCTTGTGTTCAGAGAAGGGGAACGTAAAGGAATTTATTATGTCAAAGCGCGCAGCACCGCGATAAAACGAATTTAAATAATGACGGGAAAACTATATTTAATATTATCGTGAATTTATAATGTAGCATGCCCTGCTAAAGGAAGGTAGAAACAATCGAATTTTCAGTCTGTGTCATCCTACGAGGTATACTGAAATTAATTCGTATTCGTGTCTATTGAAATAGGTAGATCTTGATTTTGTATAAACTTACTTGCAATGAATTTGGATTTTTTAGATTTTGGTAAAAAAGTAATTCAAAATGGAGATTATGGAAGAAGGAAATTTGATGGACAGAGTTCGTATTCTGCTCCAAAGAGACTGGGCTTACTATAACGAACATCAGAAAGTGATTCAAGAAAATGTATGCTCTACTGTGGTTGGAGGTTCGCTAGATTTTCCTTGTAACGTTACATTCGTGGCCACTAAACTGGTCACATGGTGGGAAGAAAGTTATTATTTATTGTTTCGATCCCTGTCCGCCATATTTCAAGGTATATCTGGTTAGATAGAATAATTTTGGGTGTGATGGAGATATTTGCTATAATTTTTGCCAAATTTTGTTTAATTAGATGCATCGTTGATCAACTTCGAAACTGAAGAAGAAGATAATATCAGTTTAAGTAAATCAATAACTTCGAAAGATTTTGCCCTATTGATTTCCCAATGTGCCATGAAACTCATCGATCATTTACATATTCTTTCTCAAGAAGCTCTGGATCATGCTGATTTATCTGTACTGACTGGTACTATTGGAGCTGCTGCTTTGGTCAGGAATACGATTTGGGTTTATAATCAACAACTAGTGAAGACCAATGCTGGGTATAAGATATTCCACAATCATTTATAAAGAGTTCTAGGTACCTATTTTTTGAGTACCTACCTAATGTTTTTTTTTGTAGGCCCCTGCTATCAAAAGACTTGAAAATATTCGAAGATATGGCTGAAGCTTTGGCTGAACGATTGTTAGATCTGCATAATAGGCTTATAGCTCTGTACATCTTGCAAGATGTCGATTGCCTCAACTGGACGGACGAATATCCTTTCTTTGAAGGTGAAAGATCGTCTTATACCATTCAAATGTGGTGGCTGTATATTCAAGGTATCTATACTTCAATTATCTTAATTTGAAAAAGTCCGAATAAATGTACATGAAAAATGAAAATATGTCGCCTCAAAAGGTACCCAAGACGACTTATGGAACACAATGCCTCCGAAAACAGCTGAAAGAATATTTTCTGGCATTTTAAACGAGTCTTTGACCATTTTAACTTCAAGATATATGCAAGTAGGTCCCTACAAAAGGCCATTTCCTATCAGCTGATTAGATGAAACTTTTGGAATAATGTCATATTGTAATGTTTTAGATAAAAGCTGGGTATGCCAGGGGTTCTCTGGTAACAGCGGATATTAGTAATATACTATTGTGCGTGTTTCAAGTACTGCCCAACATATCAGAAAATGCAGACGAGTTATTGGGATGTCATGTGACGTCAAACGCAATACGAGATATTCACGTCAAGTGTCATTTGCTGCTGTCTTATTTCATTTTGAGGGGGACTCCTCTTTCTGTGCTCTATAAGGTACCATTTATATTATTTTTCGATTTAACTTTTTTAATCTGCAAATATTTTAGATGATTCAATAGCAGTCTATGGGCTTAAGGGAACCAAGGGTTCTCAAGATCTCCTTGGTAATTTTTTTGATTAAAAATGAACGAGTTATATTGTATCTTTAAAGCAATCCTTTCGCTCTGGACGATTGATTTTTTTAAGAACTACAGACATCATTCATGAAAAATCGCTTTTCAAGTGTCAGTGATAATCTCGTTGCAAAGTTTCAATTGCTAGCAATTTGCATGGAACTTATGAGTTGGATAGAGCAAATTTTTAAAAAGATCCTCCCTGACCCTCGACCCATCCAGATGACTGAGGATGATGTCCAATTTTTCTACAAGAATATAGAATAAGTTGCCTATTATTTTGTGCTGAAGGAGAATTGATTTTTAAATTTTTTAAATCACATTACAGGAGTAACTGTGGGCAATTTATTTCACTTTCTGAGCAAAATGTTGCAGAACGATCTAATTTAGGAAAAAATTAACCTAACCTAACCTTCATCAAAAATTTTTTTTTAAGGAAATTATCACCAACTGTAACCGTAACTCTTTTCTGAGATCAAAATGAACCGTAACCGTAACCATAACCGAAATTTTGTTGAAAAAAAACAGTTTGGAAATTAAAAAAAAATGAAAATTGCTGTTTTTATTTTTTTTATGTGTGTAGTTTTTCTCAATATAATTTGTAATGATCTGAAATTTTAATAAAAATACAAAAAAAAAAAAAATGATTGAAAGATAAATATAAAAAACATGAATAGAAAGTTCAAAAAATTCGAAACTGGTTGCATCATACTCATTAAACCATAAAAGCTCAATCTTGAATGATATTTTAATTATAAGAGGCCATAAAGAATTGTTTCTTGAAAATATTTTTAAATTTTGAATTTAAATTTTACAAAAATTCAAATTTTTAAATTTCAAGTGTGCCTAAGTTGAATGTATTCAGTATTGTTTTAGAATATTAAAAAATTGTAAAATTGCAAACTCAGAGAAAAGAGTAATAAAAGCTAAAAAGAAATGTAGATTTTCAAAAATTTCCTACTTAACATAAGGAAAAAGCATTAAAATCACTAAAAATTGACCGAAAGTAATGAAATTTCAACGAAATTCGCTATAAATGCATGAAAAAGTGTTGAAATTGTGTTAAAATGATGTAAAAAATGCTCAAGAAAGCATTCAAATCACTGAAAATTATTGAAAATGATGGAATTTTTAGCAAAAAAATATTAAAATCACTAAAAATTGACAAAAAATAGTGAAGTTTTAACGAAATTGGCTAAAAATGGATGAAAAAGTGTTCAAATTATCTTAAGTTGATGTAAAAATATTTTTAAAAAATCAAAATCACTAAAAATTCACAAAAAAGAAAAAATTAATAATTTCAACAAAATTTATCAAAAATCCATTAGGAATGTTAAAAACGTAATTACTGAAAATTCACAAAAAGTAATGAAATTTCAACTAAATTTACCAAAAATGTCTGAAAAAGCATTCAAATTATCTTAAATGGATGTAAAGACATTTTTAAAAAAATCAAAATTACTGCAAACTGAAAAAATAGTAATGATTTCAACAAAATTTATCAAAAATTGTTAAAAACGTGTTTAAATTGGTGTAAAAATATTCAAAAAAGCATTGAAAAATTGACAAAAACCAAATAAAATTGTAACAAAATTTTCTAAAAGTGCATGAAAAAATACTAAAATGTATGAAAGTCATGTATAAACATTCAAAAAAGCATCAAATACTCTAAAAAATTGTTGAAATAGCAATAAAACATTCAAAAAAAATTCACCAAAAGTGCCAAAAAATATGAAAATTGTGTTGAAATGATATAAAAGTGCACAAAAAAGTAAATCACTAAAAACTACTGAAAAAATGATGAATTTTTCAAAAAAAAATGCATAATAAAGTACAAAAAACTTGTTAAATAGAAGTAAAAACATTTTTAAAAACATTAAGATGACTAAAAGTTGACAAAAAGTAATGAGATTTCAACAAAACTTGCTAAAAACGCACGAAATAATGTTGAAAAAATGTTAAGCACACTCAAAACAGCGTCAAAGTCATTGACATTTAATTTGGAGTATTGAAATTTCATCAAAATTTGCTAAAAGTTAATAAAAACTGCTAAAATTGAGCTGATGCGATGTAAAAATGCCCAAAAAAGGCATTTATAAGAAATCACTGGAAATTATGGAAAGATTTTTGTTTTGAGTTTAATGTTAACTAAAAACCAAGTCATGAAATTTCATCAAAATTTGTGAAAAATGTACGAAAAATTGTTTAAAATGAGTTTAATTGATGTGAAAGCGTTCAAAAAAGTGTCAACGTCACTAAAAACAAACAGAAATTAGTGAAAAAATTCCAAAAACATCAAAAAAAAAACAATTGCTGAAAATTCACTGAAAATCAACCTTCAACAAAATTTGCTAAAAATCCATAAAAAAAATCACTGAAAAATCCTAAAAAATAATGAAATTTCTACAAATTTTTTTTCCAAAAAAAAAAGCATGACAAGGTTTAAAAACTTGTTAAAGCTATGAAAAAAACACTCAAAAAGACTTCAAAATCGCTAAAAATTGACAAAAAATACACACTCAAGAAAACAATTATCAAAATCCCTGAACATTATTAAAAATGTGATGAAATTTCTGTAAAATTTACCAAAAAACACATAAAAAAGGGTTGAAAACGATTTACAGTATCGTATGTAGTGTAAAAACTCTCAAAAACAAAATCACTGAAATTTGGCTGAATGTAATGAAATTTCAACCAAATTTGCTAAAAATGCATTTTAAAAATGTTAAAATTGTGTTAAATGATGTAAAAATGCTCAACAAATTATCAACATCACTGAAAATTAACAAAAAAAAAAAAAAAAAAAATGATGAACAATTTTGTATTTTTTTTTTTTTCAAAAAATATGATTGGAGGAGCTTTAAGTACTTATAAGAAATACATAGTAAAATTCATGTCGCCTACAGCAAAAAAAATATTCAAAACTGGCCCCTGATTTTTCCTAATTAATAACCTATTTGTATGGACATTTCTTTTCCAAATTTTAATTAATTTAGTGTCAATCAAATTTATAGAATTTTAAGCACGGATTCTCCAATGCTCCTTGTTTAACGAAAAAACCAGCCAACACGGTCGAACCTTGGATTATATTCGCTGCTTCTGGACGAAACGAAGAAATTCCCGATGGTTTACAGATTTGCAGCATGTTATCGCCTAATTTGGCCATTAAATACGAACTTCTAGTACTCCTATCTCGTGCACAGCCCATCTGGCCATTACTTTTGAAAGTAAATATCTCGAAAAACTGTCCTCTCACACCCCCCCCCCTTGTCCGAAAAATCACTCTACGACACTAAAAATGATATACTTCGTAGATCACAAGGATGAACGATTGTTGGATCGTGCACGAAATCCTCCACCACGTGATTATCGAACTCAATGGCAAAGAAACCGAAATGAACAGCGAACAGTGCAACGGTAGGTAATTATTGCAAAATCGTAAACTTATATGTGGGTAGGTTTTTCACCCCTGCAGTGCGATAAAAGTTTTAAATAATTTAGGTAGGTATAGCAGAGAATGGTGTATTCATATTTACGTACCGGTATACATTTCACTCGAGCATGCAACAACGTGATTAATATTCATATAAATGAAAAGCAATTAATTAAAAGGTCAGAGCTCAACATCAGTAGGTCAGTTGGTGGATATAATGCTCGAGGTTTCTTTTATTTTGGGTTACAGATAGAAATCTTTGAAAGAACAAACACATTTGCCTAAATTCAATGATTTAAAAGACATGCGATACGTAATGCTAATAATGCTCCAAAAAAGCGAATTTTAAAATGGTATTTATAGCTTTTGGAAATTAATCCTACTGTGATTTGTTTTCCAGGGTTTCTTTGTAGAGAAGACTGTGCTACTTTTAGCAGTATTGAAAACGCAGTCGTGTATATTTTACTCGCCTTAGGTAATAAGATTTTCATTCAGAAGACTCTGATCAAGGTTTTAGAAGAAGTGCCTGAAAAATGGGCTGTATATTTTAGTCATTCGCAGGTACCTATAGTTATTTTGAACCTGTTGAAACGATTTATACCTTCGTAGGTAATTAAGATAAGGAAACAGATACCTATTTGTTTAGATTTGGAATCAAAACAGACCCCAGTGGATACAAACAATATTATCGATGATTGAACCAACGATTAAATACATCATTAAGTACGTTTCTCAAAATAAACATCCAGTAAGTACCTACGTGACTGGCTTATCTCTTTACAACGAATGACGTATAATGAAATGATTCTTATCACAATGAAATTGTTTGTAGAAATCACCAGCCGATGAAATAATCACAGAATACATAGAAAATTTGACATCGGTTGTTGACTGTCTTCCGGAAGGCGTCGTAATTACGGCGACTTTAATTGAAAATATTCTGCCACCTGATATACTGCCTGCTGGTGACTCTGTGCTCATTCAGCTGATGATGACAGCTTTGTACGATGAATTGGGTAACGAGTCTCGTATTTCCGAAGGTTTATGCAGAACTGAGGCGAAAAAATTCCAAAATTTGCAGAAAAGTGTTGGGTAACTTGAAAAAAAAATAAATAAAAATTATAATTTGCTCAAATTTTGATGATTCTGTTTTCACAGCGAAGTGAGCAATAGTACGATTCCAAATTTGAGTTACATCGAAAACGATAGCGTCAATGAAATCATAGTGAAACATATGTTGAAAGATAAATTAGGGCGAGCTTCGTTAAAAGTACCAGTCTCCAATATAAAATTTATAATACAAATTGGAATTATTTAAACACCAAAACAATCGAAATTTTCATTTTCAGGTACTTTATAATTATCTCAAAAGTCACGCCGATTGGTTAAAAGTGAAATTAGGGATCACTGCATCTGCAAGTATTAAGAAAACATTACTTTATAAGATGTTTTACATCGCTGACAACGAATACGATCAAGTAAGATGATGAAAATTAACAAATTATGATTGAAAATGGTTCACATGTTTAATAATTCATCATTTTGCAGGTTCTTTCCGGAGCATGGGCACCGAAATGGACCCCTTTATTGAATTTACCATTGGGATTAACATTTGAAAATATTCAAGATCAGTTATCAATAAGACCAGAATTTTGGCAAGATGTAAAATTAAGCAATCATGATAAAATGGTAGTAGCTCATTTGAAATCATTGTTTGTACCAGTTATTAAATATGCTGTATGATTTTCGTTGTCACGTTTCTTAAAATTAAGAAAATAAATTCGATAATTTTCTCAAGAATAAAAAAATTTACTAACGAAGGGTATAAAAAAAATGTGGAACGTATTATAAAATTGCACGCAATAAAGGTAACTAACCATAAATAATAAAAATTGATAAATTGGTTTCGCAATATATCAGTCAAACTGTCGATACTAAGTATTCTTACATTATTGGATCGGAATGAGGAAAAATTTCATTGTTAAGTACGTATGAGCTGCCTTAATCAATAAGTTTAAAAAACTGAACACAAATTCATAAGTCATTATTCACGATAAACCGATTACCTTCCGACTGTTTGGTAGTGTAACGGAATTTAAACATTCCATATGCTCCTGAAAAATGAGACGAATGATGATTTGAGTTCGGAAAATAGATCAAGATTTACATAAATAATAAGCAAAGGTACTTTGCGAGTATTTACCTTTATGTTCACCAACTTTTTGATCGGATTCAGGTAATGGAGTGTACCTGCATGAGTCTTGTTCGTAGAAATCGTCCACTTCAGGTATCTATGCACGATAAGAATTTTTCGTATAAACAATATTACTGAAAAACACTTATAATTATTAGCTCGATACTCGAAGTGAAATAAATTACCTCTTTAGGTCTCTTGATGAGCATAAATTGTCCTTTAATAGCTGCTTCTCGAAGCTCCTGCACAGATACTGGTGAAAAATCCAGGAATCTTAAAGTTCTCAAGTAATGCAGGACGAAGCATCTGTATCGTTTGTAATCATCTTCATCCTTCTGCGAATCGGAAATTTGATTTGGACAAGCTTTATTACCGAGTAAACTGAGATGTCTCAAGATGGGGAAATTTTTACGTAGCTTTTGTACTAATCCGTCCAAATCTGTAATCTGAAGCAAAATATTATCACACTGAGTGTTTTTCTCAATTCGACGAATGTTATTTCAACTGTTGATGTAAAATTTTTACTTTGTTGTTGTTCAACGATAATGTCTCCAAGGTCTGTATTGGTTGGAACATAATACTGTCACTTAATTGATTGTTGTCCAAAATTAAATGAGTCAAAGCAGGAAATCTCTCCAAGCTACTCAAATTCATAATGTTATTGAAACTCAAATCCAAAGTTGTTATTTCTGATCCGTGAAGTTTACCGAAGACGTCTGGGATTCGAGTTATATCATGGCCTATGTAGCTTAGCTAGAATGTGAAATGAACGATTAATAATGAGTTTGTTACGTGAAATAGTTGAGATGTAAAATCTTACCCGTCCATTTTCGATTTTATAGCTCCCACGAGCAATGGTCGAAGTGCCATTACGATTGTCTTCCATTTGTGTACTTTAATTACCAACTGAATGAAGCAGTGAAATAATAAAATAACGATAGCTTGATTACATATTCTAGTTTCTACTGCTTCGAATGAAAAAATTTTCATAACATGTTTATTTTCTTGATAAGAAAAGTGAAAGTTATGATAAGGACGAAGGTTAGACTGATAACGATCCTAGCGGTGAAAATTGTTACTAATGGTGACAGTCAAAATGAAGAAATAACCTGGCTAATTTCTCAATTGATTGTCTTATGAGAAATTGAAATTTTTTCAATTTTTTTTTTCTGATGGAGGAAACGTGAATTTATTGTGAAGTTAGTGTTATTTTAGTGAATTTTCGTGTATTTTTTGATTAAGCATTGTAATGTTGACCAATATTGACCAATTGAAACCTCGATTCATTGCCATTACCCTCCGGAGTTGAAGTGTTTCTTGCATCAAAATCACCAATCTTTCACAACAGGTATCTGAACTCTAGAGAAGTATCTTGGATTTATTATTTTATTACTATAAACATCTTGATGATTCTTTTGAATCAGCCTTTGTTCTAAATACATCGAAACTGTGTTCCTGCTACTCAGGTACAAAGTACTCTGATACGATTTGTAATCATGTCCCTAACGTCTCTGTTGATGGTAAGAAAAAGAGGAGCCAAAGTAAATCCAAAACAGAAGAATATTACTACAGTATCTTCGCATTCCTTCTTGTTCGAATAGATGATATGGGAATTTCTTCCAGAAGGGTGAATTTTCGTGGTTTTGATACTTATCCAAGGAGTCTGTGTTCTGTGTCCCATCTCCCATGTTACCTTAAGATGGATATTATTCTTTTGTTCATCATCATCATCATCATTTGACTTGACGTTGGGTTTGAGTTTGAGTAGTTTATTCAATTTTGTCCCTGGTTCTATTTGTATTGAAGCTGCTGGTAAGGCTCGATATTGATGTTGACTGCCGTCCTCTGCAATCTTCATAAATATGATTAATTTTTTTTTTTTTTTTTTCAATTCTCAACTAAGAATGTACGAATAAATACACTTGTTGATTTTTTTCTTCATACCTAGTACCTACCTATTTGAAATTTTTTTGTGATTTGTCTCGAAGAAGTAAAGATCTTAAATTATACTTTTAATTTTTTTTTTTTTTGGTAAAATAGGTAATTTCTAAAATGTAAGGATTGACGATGACCGAAGTTATTATGATTGTAATTTTTCACCACAAGGGGAATATTTCATGTATGGAGAGTTACGTAGCCATTTTACTAAAAAACTGGAATTACTTTTACGAATTTAAAGTGCTAATTG
This sequence comes from Planococcus citri, assembly GCF_950023065.1. Classification (NCBI taxonomy): domain Eukaryota; kingdom Metazoa; phylum Arthropoda; class Insecta; order Hemiptera; family Pseudococcidae; genus Planococcus; species Planococcus citri. The sequence continues at coordinate 53,107,307 of NC_088681.1, forward strand.
TGTCTTGGACATTGTCGAGGCAAAAAAAAAAAAAAAAAGTCAACGAAATGGTTTCTTTGGCATTTCCCTATTTTAATATCGTCGAATGTAAAGTCGAGGTAAAAATATCTAAAAAGGTTAATTTAGTTTCACGATGTCTTTCTGTAAAGTACAATTATATTTTTGGTATTTTTAGTGAATCTAAATACGAATTGGGTTGTTGTTTCTTTTTCAGCCAGGTAAATTAATGAACATTATTTACGAGTTTCGGGGACGCTGCTAAAATGTCATATTTTGAAAAACTCTACGAAAGATTATCCGCGGCTGAATAATTTTCTCATTAAAATCAGAACAGGACGGTTGGTTTGTTCGGTGAAAAGCTAACGACAATGTTCAACTACACTGTAGTTGAAACTGAACGAAAATTCTCTCCGGATGGAATCAGTTGACTTTTGGGTTAGCGTTTCGTGGAATTTTGGTATTCTTTTTTTTGTAAAACGTGGGCGATGTGAAATATTTCAGTCGAGTATTTTATTTGTCGGAGTATAGTTAGGTAAAAATCTTGCAAACAATTTAGATGCGTTAGCATAGGCGAGTAATTGTAATTAACAAAGTTTTAAAACAACTATATAAACAATTTTTCCGGCCTCAGTTGAAATGGCTTCTAGGCGAACTTTTCAACCCGTTGTTTAAATTATTATTCGTGTGTAAGTTGCGGAGCTTTTGTACGGAAAGTTATGAAAATTCGTGTTGTTTCAAGGTCGTCGTGTACGAGTAAGTATCCGAGTTTAGGAACGCTGAGAGTTACCCATATTTGGGGTAAAATTGATAAGAGTTGATTGAACTGTAATCCAAAATTGAATAAGTTAGCAAGTTTCAAGTTGATGGAAAGCTTTACCACGTGGTTTTTCCAACATCTACCGAAGATTTGTTTATAGAGTGCTATACACGATTCAAGTTTATATCCTTCGAATAAGCGATCCTCTTTGAAAAACAATTAATCCGGTTAACTCGTCGATCGTAATGTATTAATCTAAAAAAGGTCTAACTCGAGATTGGACTTAAGTATCATCAACGCCCCTCTCGTTTTAACATATTTAACCAAGTTGATGAAAAGTTTTCTTATCTCGAGAGCATCGAACATCTTCAACGGTGTTATTTTCAAACTCGAAACGAGCAAATGGTGCTGTAATAACACGCCAGGCCTTTACACCCCCTCGCTTTATTCTTACACCCCTTTGGGACGATCCAGCTGCGTGTTATTCGTTTCGCTAATTTTGCAACGCGTTTTTCAACTTGTTGTTTTCTCAAAAAACGATACGCGAACAACGAACATCAAATTTTACGAGCATTTATCACATTTAACATTATATTCAACTCGTTGTATATGTAGGATTAAACACGTTAGAGTGTTATTTGCTGTAAAATGTGTCTGCATTTTAGATACACATACACACAGATGAGTACCTCTACCTACCTAAGATGTGTAGTTTTACTTTTCGATGTGTTGTATTTCGCTATGTACTTAGGTAGGTACCTATTCTCTCTTTTTGCCAGAGCTAAATTCGAATAAATTTTTATGTTTGAAATAGCTATGGCTGAGCTGTACTTGAACTGACTGCTGCTATTTGAGATGTGATTGTGATACGATTATGTTTACTTTATTGTACCAATATATATTTTATATTCTTTCACTTTGGGTTTTCGCAGGTGGAAGATCTCTGTTCGAGTTTAGATGGAATACAAAATTTTACAGATGGCTGAATTGAACTTATGGTGCTGTTCCGGATGTGCTAGGTGAGTTAATGGGAGGTGATGGATTTTTACAATGGATTTTATTATAGTAATTCGAAGGATGTTAGCTCTCTTGTGTTGTACTCGTGTGGATTTTAAGGTTGTTGGTTCTGGATAACTGATTTCATTTTTTGGAAGAAAATATAGGTAGGGTACCTATTATTAATCTTCCATATTGCTACGAATGCAGGGCTCCTTTCGTTCAATCATCTACTCTTCCCTTTTCCACCTCTCAAAATTCAGAGGTGAAGATCATTTGTCAAAGATACCTACATTTGGAGAAATTTACGTAGGAACTGATACGATTGGAGACATATTTTTATAGGGATTGAAACCGAAAAATAAACAGGTATTCGAAGTTCGAACTAAGGGACTCCGAATAATTGAGAACTAACATGTCACACCATATTTTCATTATTTTTCGAACTCGTTTCAGATGGGGGCCTAAAGAGGCACTGAGGGGCCATTTTTAGACCAAGTGTCTGGAAAACCTATCAAACGATGACTCGTGTCTCATTTTCAATTTTATTTTTTTTGGGGTGGTTGGATTATGTTTTGAGGATATTATTGACGAAGGGGGAGTGGTTAAGAAGTCGGAATCCTAGAAATAAAGCCAATATTTGAATTTAGCGTTTTCAGATCATGTAAAAACATTTCATCTTATTTTTGACATTTTTAAACTTTTTGTAAAAATAAGAGGGGGAGAGTGTTTTATGTTTTTAGGGGATTTGTTAAATGGGGAATGAAATAGAATCTTCGATGTATTTTTTTTTAAATTTTAGGTGATAGCTTTCAACTTTTGCTTAGTTTTGAGTTTTTCATTGTTGATTTTGAATTTCCTGATTTTTTCCCTTGAAAAACCTCGTACACAGAATTTGGCAGTTTTGCATGAAATCGCGAATGTGTGGACATAACAAAGCTCACCCCCCTTCAAAAGCCAACCTCACACCGTTTGATCGATTTTCTTCTGAGTTTTAAAAGATCTGGCATATTAATCATTAGAATTTCAAAAATATTTTTTTCCAAGTTTTCAAAAATTAGATTTTCTAAACGTTGATTGATTTTTTTTTCAAGTTTTTAAAAGTCAGGCGTAACGTTAGAAAATCGATTGATTTTTTTACAAGTTTTCAAAAGCTGACATCACGCAGATCGCTTCAGAAAGCGCTGTGATTACGTACTTAGGCTGCTAAAAATTTGGTTCTGAGGTGTTGGTGACATGAACTCTCAGTGAGCCGAATTTCAGCCAAAGAGGAGGTGATGAGTGGACGATACTCTCTTGTAAGAGAACTTTAAAGTTTGAAAAAATTCAAAAAAATCTGAATGAAGGATAAATTAAAATGGAAAAGTTTAAAATTTGTAGCAAAAGAATGTATTGTACTTGAATAGGTACCTTGAAAAGAAAATATTCAATTTGAGCCTAAAATATTATTTGATTTGATCAAATCTGAAACATTGCTAGGAATTTCAGAAACTCACCTCAACTTGCACCATTTCAAACAAATGAATAATGAAATAAAAAAATAGAAATAAAACAAGTAAAAGTAAAATGGCCAAAAAATCAAAAAGAGTCGATAAAATACTCATAAAGACCTTACAACTTTTGAAGTGACCTAAAAACTCATTGAAACATCCTTAAAACTGCACAAAAATCAGAAAAACTGCCATTTCAAGTGCAGAAAAACACCGTTAAAACTACTCAAAAAATTCATTATAAAATAAAACCAAAGTCAGCGAATTAAAGTAAAAATTGATTAACATTTTTTGAATTGATCATATTATGTATTTTCAATTACCTACAGCAAGATTCTAGATTTCAAAAATATAAAATTCCGATTCCAGGAATGGTCATGAATTCCAAATTTTTAGTGCTAATAATATTTTTTGGGGTGTTTATAATTACAAGATTATTACATCCGTAAATTAGGGGGGTGGGGGAGTTGGATTTACTAATCGATCAACAAAAGTATTCATTTTTTAAAATCTTTTTCCAACTGGTTACACTGCCTTTTCAGCGTCACCTACAAAGCCCTGCCTTTCGCAAAGATTGTCGAAACCGATCGTTTTCTGCCAAAAGTAGGGAGAAAAGCTCGGCTTCTGTCAAAATTGCCAAAAAGTGTTCTTTCTTACATAAAATTGCAAAAAATTGTCGTTTAATCGAATAAAATTCCAAGTACCAGTTTTTTCCAGAAACTGTTCAATCAAAAGTCTCGCTTTATTGTTGCCAAAAATTCCCAAAAAGTTTCGCCTTTTTGCTAAAATCGTCAAAATTTTGCCATTTTGCCAACTTTTTCAAAAAAAGTCTCTTTTTTACCAAAATGTATCAAAAAAGTCTCATTTTTTCGAATTTCAGCATAAATCGCAAAAAAGTATCATTTTATTATTTCCATTTCCAAAAAGTTCTCTTTTCTGCCAAAAATTCACAAAATTGCTTCAAATCTCGCTTCTTGGAAAAAATTGTCAACAAGTTCTACTTTTTGCTAAAATTTTCAAAATCTTCCTTTTTTCAGAAATTGCCAAAAATTCTTATTTTTAACGTAAAAAAATTGCTGAGAAGTCTCGCTTGATTAGCAAAGAGTTGCGAAATGGCCTCACTTTTCTGACAAAAGGTACCTAGGTATAATTTTCAGTAAGTAAATGCCAAAAAATCATGTTTTTTTTTTTTAGTAAAATTGTCCAAGTTTCAATGGAGTTTTATTGTAGATTTTAATTGATGTGTCAATTTTTTTTGCATTTTTTTTTTACATTTTTGATTAAAATGTTATGGCTTTTTTTGTGATTTTTTTTTCTTCCAAGTTTAGACGTTTTGTTCGCGTCTTGTAACTTTTTTGATTATCAATAAGAGTTGAGGTTTTTTTTTTGGGGGGGGGGGTGAGAGATTGAGAAGGAGACGTTCCCTCCTCTTCCTCCTCCTCCTCAAGCTCCCATAACCATAATCAAAACTTCTTTTAAATTATGTATTCTAAAATTTCCAACGAATTTCACCCCTTAACTTCTCTCAGCAGCTATATTTTATTCGTGCACCTCGATGAAAATTTCCATCTCGACACCTACCTATATTTTTTACATCCTTCTTTTCGTAATAATTGATTCAGTTCGCTACACGTTTCGCCATCGCGTAGGTATACCTATAGTTAGGTACAATAATTACAAAAGGGGGCTCTACCGGCTCTCCATCTGTCGGTAATAAGCTATTGTATTTATGTGAACTCGAGAAAGCTGCAGCAGTTTTTCACAGTGGTACACTATACAGAGATGTAGTGATATTAGTGTTAGAGAAGGAAAAGATCTAGCTGTAAACTTTGTGAAAACTTCATTTTCTATTCGAGTACGGTACCAACAAGCGCCAAGTTTGTTATCGAAAAGTTGAATGAAATTTTCACAAACAGCCTCGAATACAAGAATCCTTTTTGTATTCGTATCAGCTACAGAGTTTATTTTAAATTAACTACAGTACCGGTTCATGAATATATAATCATTACGAAAAATAATCAAATCACCGCCGAGCAAAAAAAAAAAAAGATAATGATACCACTCACTCAGCAGAGTTGGCGCGATTCGAATCGCGCGAAAGAATCGAGAAAGAATCCGATTCTCACGATTCGAATCGGATTCGAATCGCGGTTCTTCAAGTCGAAAGAATCGGAAAACGCAGGAATCCGATTCCCTTTTATAGAGAATCGCACCTTCTCGATTCCCTGCGATTCCTTGCAGGTATTATTCACGTGTTGAAACAGTAAAATGCACTGTTTTTAATGGCTTTTAGTGATGCATTTGCATTTTGTAGTTTGAGACTGGTGACATTTTTTTAAAGATTGGCTGTTGTGTGATAATATTGCAAATCAGTGATTCTATGCAGTGAAAGAATCGCGCAATGCAAGAATCGGATTCTCTTTAATGGAGAATCGCGCCCTCGCGATTCTCTGCAATTCCCTACTCACAGCCACAAACGAAAGAATAGAACATGAAAAATGATCATATACCTAGTTGGGGAAATTACTGATTTCATTTAAAATTCATTTGTCAAGTCCTGAAGTTGAAAAAAATTAGTATTTGGGAATCGGAATCGGAGGGAATCGAGAACCGCTAAAGAATCGGATTCAGAACCGGATTCACTCTGTGAAAGAATCGAGAGTGGAGAATCCCGATTCTCTCAGGTATGGGAATCGTAATTCAGGAATCCGATTCTGACGAACCGAGGAATCGCGCCAACTCATCCAACACCAAGTTTTGCAACATCGTGATTTATCCCCCTGCTTTTTTTTCTGGCACGTATTTTTCTTCATCTATCTATCCCTTTAAATTTGATGCAAATATTCGTCTCAAGGTATAAAGAAGGAAAAAAAATCATAGCTAAAAAATCATCTCGCAACTTTCATACAAATACTTTCGAGTAGACATGTCTTATAGTTAAGTACGTACGCTGTCAAACTGAGAACACAAGTGAATAATATTTTGCTTTAAATTTCAAGCACCCGTCAGGAAATTTCTACTAATTCTTTGGTTTCTATTGCTAAAACTCGGTATACTCGTAAATAAAGTACGAATACTTCAAAACGCCAATGAAATATTCACGTGTGCGATGAAAAAAATTCCAAGTAACTTAGAAAAGGAAAAAAACGGATAGCAATGGTTTTCTTGAAATAGTTTTGTTAAAGGCGAAATATTAAACGTCAATTTTTCGCAAGAATAATGTAAAAAGTTAAATAAACCGAAAAGTTTTCTTCGTCTTTATTTTTTCATGCTTTAAAGTCAAAATTTTCTGTATAAAGCTCTCTATATTGTTGTGAGAAAAAAAATAGAGAAAAGGATTTTTACCTGCTGATCGAAAACTATAATGATGTTTTAAACGTTTTTACCTTATTGTTATCTTTTTCGTTAGGTACCTTTTTTTTAACCAATACTTTGGAATTTTTTTAAATAATAAGAATCAACTCGAGAAAGTCTTCGCTTTTATTCTAATTTAAGTGGTGTTTTATGAATTTTTTTGTATTTCTTATGGAAAGTCTTATGACTTGGATGTGTTTTATTTTCACGTTTTTTGCCTGTTTTTTTCTTCTCGAACCTTTTTATTTCGTTTCAGATTATAAATTCTGAAAAGTACTTATTATGAATGTGGTTTGTAGACGTTTGAAAAAAAAATTCTCACTAGGGTGTCTAACGGTCCCGCAAAAGTCCTGTGTTTTGCTAATGAATCCTGCAAATCCTTCAGTTGTCCTGCTTTTCATCACTTTTCATCAAGAATTTTTTGACATCAGACTTCAATTTTCAATTATTCATTTCTCCTTTTTTAACAATTTTTTTTAAATCACACATTTTTGAAGGCTTTTGTTCTCGCTTGGTTCAAGCCCGCTTGCTTTTCTCTTTCAATTTTTTTATCATTCAATCAAAAAGTTTTATTTTATGACGTCCGGCATCTTGGCCTTTAACGTCAACAATCCAACTGATTTGAAGCAAAATAATAAACTTCTCATGAGTTATTCATCACACAAAAAAATATCGTTTCCATACCTCTCAAAATATTGGCTTATGAGAACTTTTTCCCTCACTTCGCCAGAGTCAGTTTGTTTCTATTTTCCGTTGTTGAGAAGTTCCAGATTTGAAGGAGAAATTAACATTTTTATATGTTATATGAATATTATGCAAAATTATACCAATCAAAATGAAAACATTGTTAGGTATTTCATCTCTTACTTATTTTACTATAAAAATCGCAGTTTTATTTCGAAAAACTGGTATATTTTTTCTCCAAATTTCGTTCAAATTTCCCATTAAATTTTTTTATATCTTTAAAAAATTTAACATGTTGAAGAAAACTTTTCATTGGCCCAAAAAATGAAATAAAAAAAAGCACCAACGCATTATGCGTGAGAAGACCGACGTTTCTTCAAATAAAAATCTTCTACGAACGAATTGATTCACTATTCACTTTTATTTTGAAACATTTGTATAGCAAATGATGTGTTTGTAATAGAATCGAATCATTTACGAACGATTGGTGATTAAATAAATTGATTGGTGTCTTCGTGAATCATTCGCAAACGGATCAATTAATTTATTTGTGAAACTACTGCATATGAAATTGATCTGTTTTCAAGCGAAATGAATCGAATCGAATCATTCACAACCGATTGACGATTGAATAAATTGATTGATATCGAAGTGAATCATTCGCGAACGAATTAGTTGATAGTTGGTGAATCATTCACGAACGAATCGATTTGTTCAAGTGACTCGTTCACGAACGTATTGATTGGATTGAGTGACTCGTTCGCGAACGAATCGATTCATTTACTAAATTTTTGGTGAATCATTCGCGAACGAATTAATTAACAGTTGGTGAATCATTCGCGAACAAATTGAATTTTCTTGTGAATCATTCGCGAACGAATTGAATAATTTCTGGTGAATCATTCGCGAACGAATTCATATTTTGTATAAGTGACTCGTTCGCGAACGAATCGATTCATTTACTCGATTTTTGGTGAATCATTCACAAACAAATTGATAAATAGTTGGTGAATCATTCGCGAACGAATTGAACAACCCAGTTGACCAAATGCTAGCAAATTTTGTGCTAGCGTAAATGGTGCCGGAATTTGAGACACTTTTTTTAAAAAATGCTAGCAAATCAGTTGCGATTAGGTCGCATTAGAGTAGCAGAATTGCGCACAAATAGCTAGCACGTAGCTGGCACAAAGCTAGCAAAAAGCTAGCATTTTGTTGGCACTTTGCTCTGCATTCTGCTACGTACATGCGACTAAATCGCGACTGATTTGCTAGCAATTTTTACAAAAAGTGTCTCATATTCCGGCACCATTTACGCTAGCGCAAATTATGCTAGCAAGAAGCTAGCATTTTGCTAGCGTAGAAAAACTTTGATCAGTAAAGTAATTACTATTAATTAATTTTTAAAAATTCTGGGTGTTTACCTTTAACAGGTGGTAGTTCTCCAGGAAATTCCAAAAATTAGGCGACTGTCCCAGCTTAGAGGTAGCATAACGCTAGCATCTTGGGATAGTATAAGAAGAGTGATGTCACTCTTCTTACTTTTCAACAAGATACCACCTTGAGCTTATATTCAACTTGATGACACACTTTATCTAAGAGTAGCAAACTATACCATGAGAGAGATCGACGCTAGCAATTCGCTAGCATTATGCTAGCGCTTAGGTTGAAAAATCACTTTATTAAATAAAAAATGAAGTTTTTTTTTTTAAATAGAAAATTTGTCAAAATTTAAAATTTGAAAATGAAGTATCAAACAAACCATGAAAATGAAAAATTTCAAAAACATTTGAACAACATTTTAGTCCACGGAAATGGGGGTAATTGCACCCCCTGCCGATCCTCCGGGACAACGTTTTCCTTAAAGGGGACATCCTAAGGAACATTTTAAAGCAAACTTGCTGAAAAAATTGGCATTACTTACAAAATGGCGGCAATTTTGATTGAAAGGTCAGCCGAAATCGCAGATTTTGCGTTTCAACATAGGACGTGCACAAAATTTTTCAAACCTTACAAACGTAGATCGAAAGATCATGCAAAAATTCATCACCTGTCAAAATTTTTTTTTTTTTTTTTTTTTTGACATTTTTTTATACTGGGCGTGTATAATTGCCAGGATTTTTACGCCCAGTTTTGAGGGGTTTGTCTAGATTTGGTTTGAAAGATTGATTTCTTTGATGTATTCAAGTGCTAAAGTAAGTACCTTTTTCGATATTTGGTGAATTTTCAAAAATCAAATTTTGGCCAAAATGTGAGAAAAAATCAAAATTTTACCAAATTGACCAAGAAACCTGACATTTGGGATATACCCTATTTTCGACATGCCAAATCGATGGGAAACGGTTTCAACTTGTTTTGAGCAGTTCTGGAGCCTCCAGCAGATTTTTGAAACTCAAATTGAAGTTGTAAAGCTCAAATTTATTCTGAAAACTAATTTCAATACGCTACGAAGTACTGCAGGTGAATTTCAAGTCGTTTTGGAGCCTCCAGCGACTCTTTGGAAATTCCTGAAGCCTCCAGCAGATTTTTAAAACTTTAAATTTTCACAAAATTTCATCAAACTGAGATGGAGAGTCGAAATTCATTCTGCAAACTAATTTTAATACGCTACGAAGTCAACTGCTTGTGGATTTCAAGTCGTTTTGGAGCCTCCAGCGAATTTTCGAAGGTTGTATGGCGTTTTTTGGAAAATTGGAATTTCCTAAAAGTAGCTGGAAGCTTCAAAACCATTTGAAACCTGCGAAGTAAATTTCAGCTTGTCAACTCCAATTGATTAATTAATGTTGTGGGAATTTCAAGTTTCAAAAGCCTACTGGAGGCTCTAAAATGACTTGAACCCACCTGAAGTCGTCTTCAGAGGGTGTTAAAATTGGAGTGTAGAGTAAACTACAGCTTTCTATATCTATGTCCATTTGATGAAATTTTGTTGTCCCCTTTAAGAAAAAAGTTACCCCGGAAGATCGGCGGGGGGGGGGGGGGGGGTGCAATTACTCCTATTGTCATATGCAGGAATATTTTTAATGATTTTTGTATGCGCGCTGAGGGATGGAAAAGATACTTGCTCGCATTTTGCTACAATAAATAACGCAGAAAAAGGTTTATTGGTGAGAAATGCGTAAGATCTGGTAGCACGTTCCTATCATTTGACTACAAAGAAAACGCCAAGTCACCAGATGCAGAAACTAGAGATATGCTTACATTTTTCTAGAGCCAGATGGCTAAGTAAATGCTAGCTCAGAGATGCAAGAATATTACCTGAAGTTTCCTATCATAAAACTGTGAGCAGGTACATATTAGTCAGTGATACGCTGGCATTAAGCGAGCAGGTATAGAGTGAGGAAAAAGCTAGCTGAGATATGCGAGAATATTGCTTGAACTTTCTTGGCATAGAATTGCAAGCAAGTATCCATCAGTGATACGCTAGCATCAGGCGAGCATGTATGAAGTGAAGTAAAAGCTAGCTGAGATATGCGAGAATATTGCTTGAACTGTCCTAGCATAGAATTGCGAGCAAGTATCCGCCAGTAATACGCTAGCATAAGGCGAGCAAGTTAAAGTGAAGTAAAAGCTAGCTGAGAGTCGCTGGAAAACAGCTCGAAAATTGCTAGAATTGAATTTGCTAGCGAAAAACTGCAAGAAAATCGCTTACTTTTAGCGAGATAATTATTGCTGGCCACAAAAAGCGAGTAAATTGCTAGCAACTTATCAAAACGCGAATAAAACGCTAGCTTTTTGCTAGCATGTGGTCAACTGGGAATTTTTGTTGCATTATTCGCGAACGAATTGATTTGTATAAATGACTCATTCGCGAACGAATCGATTCATTCACTTAATTTTTGGTGAATCATTCACGAACGAATTGAATAATTTTTGCTGAGTCATTCGCGAACGAATTGATTCGTATTAGTGATTCATTCGCGAACGAATCGATTCATTCACTTGATTTTTGATGAATCATTCGCGAACGAATTGAATAATTTTTGCTGAGTCTTTAACGAATGAATTGATTCGTATTAGTGACTCGTTTGCGAACGAATCAATTCATTTGCCTAATTTTTGGTGAATCATTCACGAACGAATTGAATAATTTTTGTTGAATTATTCGCGAATGAATTGAATTTTTTGGTGAATCATTCGCGAACGAATTGAATAATTTTTGGTGAATCATTCGCAAACGACTCGATTCGTATGAGTGACTCGTTCGCGAACGAATCGTTTCATTTACCTAATTTTTGGTGATGAATTACTTGCGAATGAATTGAATTTTTTAGTGATTCATTCGCGAACGAATTGATTCGTATAAGTGACTCGTTCGCGAACGAATCGTTTCATTTACCCAATTTTTGGTGATGAATTACTTGCGGATGAATTGAATTTTTTAGTGAATCATTCGCAAACGGATTGAACAATTTTTGGTGAATCACTCGCGAACGAATCGATTCATTTACTCGATTTTTGGTGAATCATTCACGAACAAATTGATTAATAGTTGATGAATCATTCGCGAACGAATTGAATAATTTTTGTGGAATCATTCTTGGGAGAATTGATTTGTATAAGTGACTCGTTCGCAAACGAATCGATTCATTTGCCTAATTTTTGGTGAATCATTCACGAACGAATTGAATAACTTTTGTTGAATTATTTGCGAATGAATTGAATTTTTTAGTGAATCATTCGCGAACGGATTGAATGATTTTTGGTGAATCATTCACTAAAAAATTGAATAATAGTTGGTGAATCATTCGCGAACGAATTGAATAATTTTTGTGGAATCATTCGTGGACGAATTGATTCTTATAAGTGACTCGTTCGCGAACGAATCGATTCATTTACATAATTTTTGGTGAATCATTCACAAGCGAATTGAATCGTATGAAGGACTCGTTAAAATTTTTCCTCGCCTATCCCCCCTCTCAAAAATCACAAAAAATCCTGGCAAAGTCCTGCTTTTTTTACTAAAGCGTAGCTTTCGTCCTCGTCAATTCAAATATCAAAACATACTTACACGAATTAATGTTGTATCTAAATAAGTGAGGTGGAGGAGGAGGGGCGGGGGGTAAACGCCTCTTCTGATTGTTCAAATTATTTCAAAAATTTCTGCATGTACAACTTAGCGATCCCACCAGATTTAGATGAAATTCAACAAAAACTTTAATTTTGATTTGAAAGTCACTCAGAAAAAATTTGGGCTCCGGAGGTGCCCCACAGTGGGCCACAGACCCCCCAAAAACGGCGATAATTCGAATTCAACCCTCATCGATGTGCAATACGTCGAATAATATGTTTTCGAGGTCGTAGAATTTGAATCTGCACTTATTTTTTTTGTAGGGGTGGGGGGTGAGGCGTGGGGAGAGGAAAAATTTCAAATGTTGCTTATATTATCGTGTAATATATCGATTAATATGTTTTCGAGGTCGTAGAGTTCGAATCCGGAGTTATTTTTTTGGTAGGGGTGGGGGGTGAGGCGCGGGGAGGGGGCAACTTCACATTTTGCTTATATTATTGTGTAATATGTCGATTGATATGTTTTCGAGGTCGTAGAATTCGAATCTGCACTTATTTTTTTTGTAGGGGTGGGAGGTGAGGCGTGGGGAGCAAGAAGATTTCAAATTTTGCTTATATTATCGTGTAATATATCGATTAATATGTTTTCGAGGTCGTAGAGTTCGAATATGGAGTTATTTTTTTGGTAGGGATTAAAAGTGAGGCGTGGAGAGGTGAAAAATTCCAAATTTTGCTCATATTATCGTTTAATATGCCGTTTGTTATGTTTTTGAGGTTGTTTATATCGTTGATTTGAAAAAATCATTTTATACCTCAAATAATGTATTTCAATCAAAATTGAATCGAGTATATCATGATTCGATCCTAAAATTGCGATATATCCGCAATTGTGAAGAAAATTGATGTATTTTTAATAGAAAAATGGACCTTCACAGCAAATGTGCAATTTTGTGCAAAAAATCACGAAAGCATAGTATACACCACTCCAAAATACTCCTTCCTATGCAGAAGAGAGCACACTGTCTTGCCTTGTTCTATAAGTTTTAGACCAAAATATGTTCCGATTCCGTGTAAAAAACTGTAAACATTGAAAATCAGTGGTATAAAAAAACATCAAAAAGTAAATTTGGAATTTTTCACTTCCCCACGCCTCACCCTCACCCCTACAAAAAAAATTAGTGCAGATTCGAATTCTACAACCTCGAAAACATATCAATCGACATATTACACAATAATATAAGCAAAATGTGAAGTTGCCCCCTCCCCGCGCCTCACCCCCCACCCCTACTAAAAAAATAACTCCGGATTCGAACTCTACGACCTCGAAAACATATTAATCGATATATTACACGATAATATAAGCAACATTTGAAATTTTTCCTCTTCCCACGCCTCACCCCCCACCCCTACAAAAAAAATAAGTGCAGATTCGAATTCTACAACCTCGAAAACATATTATTCGACGTATTGCACATCGATGGGGGTTGAATTCGAATTATCGCCGTTTTTGGGGGGTCTGTGGCCCACTGTGTGCCCCTGATGGGTCCTCAAGGATGAGGCATTTTAGAAAATCGTAATTTTTCGCTCCAACCCCTACCTAACCAGTTTTGTGGAAAATTGCCCAGTTCCAAGAAATAGTACTTATTTGAGATTCTGCATCAACTTGAGCCATTTTTGCCAAAATTTAGGGCCACTTTTAGAGTTCTACTGAGCGGTTAAAAATTTGAAAATAGCTTATTTTTGGGTAGGTAAATTTATGTTTTGAAAATTTTTTCTTCTCAGAGATTTCGCATTCATCATGCTAAAACATGGAAGGATGTAATTCCTGAAACTAGAGGAACATTTTGGAATGCAGTGGTGGCAACTTTACATTTCGGTAACTGAAATGAAATCATTCAGAATTCTATTTCATTCGCCTGGGTTAGTTATTTCTTCATTGTGGTCGATGTTCAAGTTCACCATGCAAGCACTTGTTGAATGCAAAAGCCTTAAAACACACTGCATTTCATTCCAGTATTGATAATAGTGTCCGATAAACCATTGATATGTGTATGTTTGGAGTGTAATAGCGAAGAGCTTTCAACGATTTGGCAATCGTGACTTTGATCTTGATCAGAAAATCGATCCTCGTTGCCTTTTTTTTATTGTTGAAAATTTAATCCTTCGAACATTTGCTTTTACGAGTGTTGGTATTTTATTAATAAATTTGTGTTTAGATTAATTCATGGTGACATTTTCGTTCGAAATAATTAATTAAAAGGTTCATCGTTTGTGAGATATTACCCACCACATACCCCATCTAAATCGATACGTTCGCGCGCCTTATCCGACCAAAATAATAAAAATGGTGGAAAACTGTGCCAAAATAATATAGAACAGTCGAGATGTACTATATCTACACTTTTACCTAGAACAATGACGATGAAAACAGCCTTAAGATACGGCTTAATAATCCAGCACATATATATACACTAGTACATATGTATGCTTGTAGCATAAGGCGAGCGTGAAAACTCGCACGTTCACACGCATACCTACCTACATCTCGAGGAAAAAGAGCCAGAGGGGTGGGGGGGGAGAGCAGCCTACTCTTCTCTCGCTGGAAAATAACCTATTAAATTAACAAGAGTAATATATTTGTAAAAGCGAGAGACTTAAGTTGCGGACATTAATTCTCTCATTGTTGTTAAGTGGTGGTTATTTACTATCCTTTTGTAAGGCGTTCGAGTTGTATGTTTTTATCTGTTTTGTACCTTTCTTCTTCTTGCTTTTTTTGCCTCTCGCTCTCGTCCTCGTCGTGCTCTATCACTGGTTCTTTTTAACATAAATAAAAGTCCTTCTCGATAATGGTAACGAGAACGTCGTTTTCCTCCTGTGCTATATTTTTCTCCACTTGTGTGCGCCAGCAGTGTCTATTTTCAACTACATTCTTCGGCAGCTTTACACCATGCTCTTCTATCTGGAAGCCTATTATAAGAAGATTAAAACAGATAAACGATACCGATAAAGAAAACCTTTTACCGCGCGTGGACTTTTCTTTCGTCCTTTATAGTACGACTAGTAACTATACTATCAGTAGTCCTTAACTATCCGTAGTCGAATATTTTATCTTTATAGTAATTGCCTCGGTATCGGAGCCAAAAACGAGATTACCTTCGGCAATTAAATAGTATACCGCACCGATAGCATATAGGTTCATGGTTTGGAAAATTGGATCAGGCTGCATCGTGTCATTTACTAAATAGGTGTCTACTTTTACCTATACTTATCTGTACTCGTGAAAGGGTGAAAAATTCTCTCAATTGATACCATTTTTAACGTTTGTATTGTTGTTGGGTACCTACCTAATCTACTCGTATGAAAGAATTCCAAGATGGGAAATTCTATTATGTTTATTGCTTTTCATGACATTCAACTTGGAATAATTGTGTGAGGCGAAAAAAAGAATTTAAGGAGTGTTCCTTAGACTCTCACCTTGACCTTGAAGAAAATTGTAGAATATTCGTGTGAAGTTAACATCAGAAAATGGCTGAAATGTGTGAAAGCACAAATTGAATGAAGTAAACTTTCCCTTAAAAGGAAAAGCTCGGTGAATATTTCAAAAATAATTTTATCCGTGAAATGAATTATTATGCTGTTCATGTTTTTTCAAAATTGAAGTATTCAGATTATCAAATTTTGGTTCTTCAGACCGGGTGGACTGATTTTTGATATTGAGTTATGAGAAATGAATTGATTTAGTGAGGGTTTGAAGTGGTATGCGAGTTTTGGAAAGAGCATGGCTCGAAATCCCTAAATCAAAATTTCAGCAACCTGAATTGATTTTTCATTTTTGGGGAATTTTTAAAAGTAGGTATCCAAGAGAGATCATTTTTTTAAAATGTGTGTTTTTCCTCTTTCAAGTACACTTTTTCCTCTTGAAAATTATTGAAATAAGTTCTGAAGCTGATGTCAAACTCCTTTAAAACCGAATTTCACCATTTCCAATTATTTTGGAGCCTCCAGCAAAATTTTCCATTTTTTCTAGAATATTTGAATTTCTCCAAAAGTCGTAAATATCCATCCTGCATCCAAATTTCGCCATTTTCGACCATTCTGGAGCCTCCAGCATGATTTAAAATTTTTCCAAAATCTTTGAATTTCTCCAAAAGCTGCAGTCACTTACTTAGTAAGTTGAAAGTCGAATTCTGACCAATTATCAACCGGTTAAACGAGTTAGAGTGATTTCCAAGTGGTCACCTCGATCGCCGTGCTCGTAATTGCTAATTAATATCAATAAGATAAGTAAGTAGGTAAATATTTGCGAATCATTTTTCACAAAAAAGTCCAAAAAGTCTTACGTTTTTTTCTTTCTATGAACTACCTGCACAAAAGTCTCGCTTTTCTACTGATAGACTGAAAAAATTTTCGTTTTCTAGCAAAAAAACTAAAAATTGTCAATTTTTGGGAAAAATTCCAAAAAGTTGTAGTTTTATCCAAAAATTGCTTGCTTTTTGCCGAAAGTTTCCAAAAATTTTTGCTTTTCAGCTCGAATGGCCAAATTACCTGAAAAGTCTCGTTTTTCTACTTCAAAAATGGAAATAGATTTTCACTTTCGAAGAGCCAAGGAGGCCTAAGTCTCAATTTTCGAAAAAAAATAAATTTCTTCGGCAATTTAAAATTGCTACTTTTATTTGCAAAAATTTTCAATTTCTTCTTTTTTGACAAAATTTGTCAAAAATTCTCTTTTTTCAACCAACTTGCTAAAAATTGTCATTTTTTTGCAAAAAAATTCAAGAAAATCTCTTTTTTAAAAAATTGTTCAAAGTCCTGCTTTTTACCAAAAATTGGCTTCTCTGCTAGGAATTTTGAAAGTTCTCATTTTGTTGCCAAAAATGTCGGAAATAGTTCAACTTTTTAGAATAACGATTGGTGATTAAATAAAATTGATTGATTTCTCGGTGAATCATTCGCAAACGGATCAATTAATTTTCGGTTGATTTGGTTTTTGTAAAACTGTTGTGTAGGAACTGATCTGTTTTCAAGTGAAATGAATCAAATCGAATCGAAAAACCAATTGACGATTGAATAAATCGATTGATTTGTAGGTAGGTGATGAATCATTCGTGAACAAATTGGATTTTTTAGTGGATCATTCGCGAACAAATTGAATAATTTTTGGTGAATCATTCACGAACAAATTGAATAATTTTTGGTGAATTATTCGCGAACAAATGTAATTTTTTAGTAAATCATTCGCGAACGATAACGAATTGATTCGTATAAGTGTCTCGTTCGCGAACGAAACGATTCATTCACCCAAATTGTTGGTGAATCATTCGCGAACGAATTGATTCGTATAAGTGACTCATTCGCGAACGAATCGAATCATTTATTCAATTTTTATTTTTTGGTGAATCGTTCACGAACGAATTGAATAATTTTTGGTGAATCATTCGCGAACAAATTGAATTTTTAAGTGAATCATTCGCGAATAAATTGGATAATTTTTGGCGAATTATTCGTGAACGAATTGATTCGTGTAAGTGACTCGTTTGCGAACGAATCGATTCATTTATTTAATTTTTGGTGAATCATTCGCGAACGTATTGATTCATAAATTATAGAATTGATCAATTCGTTTGCGAATGATTCGCTAAAAATGAATCTATTCGTTCGCGAATGATTCTTTCAAAAAATTAATCAATTCGTTCAAACTCAAAAATTGTCAATTTGCAAAGTTCTGTTTTATTGTGTTTTTTTTCAGTGATTTTTTTCTTCATCAAAATGTTTTGGTCACGTTTTGTCACTCTTTTGGTTACTTTTTCAACCTTTTTTGGGTTATATTCACATCAATTTCCTCCCCTTTTGATGAAATTCAAAGATTCTCGAAAAATTGAAAATTACGCTGGAGACTCTAGAATTTCTGGAAATTGTGAAATTCGATTTTGGCGAAGTCGACATTAACTTCCAAACTGACTTTCATCATCTTTACTGCAAAATTTTATGGAAGGGAATCAAAATGTGTCAAAAATCGAAAAATCAATTTGAGCAACAAATGTTTTGGTTGTGGAGGTTTTAGACCGTGCTCTTCTTCAAAAACCCCACTCCTGTTCAAATCAGAGACGGTCACTAGAAGTTAGTTCTCTTTTCAGTATGAGAAGTGTTGAAGGTCGTTATTACAATACAGATTTTCATGTCGTTCACTTGTTTTTGTATATTCCATAGAAAGTATTTAAACCAGAAAAATTTGGTCCTTCGAGCCGGGTGGATTTATTTTTGGTTTTAGACTTACTTTGTATCAATGAACCAATCCGTACGCAAATTCAATGTTGTTCTCTTGTTTTTGTATACTCCGTGTGAAGTATTAAAATTGGAAACTTTTGGTCCTTCGAGCCGGGTGGATTTATTTTTGGTTTTGGGCTTACTTTGTATCATTGAACCAATCTGTATGCAAATTTAATGTTGTTCACTTGTTTTTGTATACTCTGTGTGAATTATTGATATTAGAAAATTTTGGTCCTTCGAGCCGGATGGATTTATCATTGGTTTTCAGCTTATCAACGAACCATGTGTGAGCTGTATTGAGCAAAATCGTCCCAACGAAAAATTTTTAAATAAATGTCTGAATTCCTCTTCCAGCTTTCCACTTTGAAAATAAGTTGAAAAATTCTTGAAAATGTGGTGTGACGCTTCGACGTCGATGATTTCAAATTTATGCATTTATTTCTTGAATAGGTACCTGCGTTAAAAAAAAAGTGCGGAAAATGATGAAGAAGATGGGAGGGGTGTCATGTCAGTCGAAGCAGACAACGATGTGACCGAAATATTTAATCTATTTGTGAGTACTGAGTACCTTCAATCAGTATAAATTCAAATGTCACACCATATTTTTAAAATTTTTTTGAAGAGTGTGGGAAGAAACTAGAGATGGAAAACGGTATAAACAGTCGTAATTTGCATAAATAAAAATCAACCAAAAAAATTCCATTTACATACAACAGATTCCAACCTAATAAAAACACTATTTCACGATTACTCGACAACATCCACCTATACTCACCCTCAATATTTTGTTAAACAAAACATCAAATTATCAGATTTCGACATCAACGAACCGCCTTCAGTATACGATAAAAATCAACTTGGCATTTTTTTCTTCTTTTTTTTTGGCTCACGAACTCGACCAGGTCGACCTTCGTGCGGGCGATGTACGAGACTCAGCTCGTCAAAGGATATTGCACTGAATTCCAGCAGCCAAATGAAGGTTAATATTTCTTTCGTCGACTAAACCGATAAATCTTTTCAGTTTCACACATCTTTAATTTTAGGCCCGGTCTTGGCTTTTACGCAATTTACATATAAGCTCGTTTTGCATAATAAAATCATCCATTTTGGTATTAGAGACGACCATAAAATATTGCCTTATCCACTAACAAATGCAACCGTTGCTACATTTGAATATTTTTTAAAGCGAAAATCTACGTACAACTTTTACGTTTTCTTTATTATTTAAATAGTTTAACCGAAGCCGCCGTCCTCCCCGAGCTTTTCTCCATCTCTACAGTCCATACACACACCGGATATGTTTCGCTTCATTACCAAAGCCGATGAAACAATGTAAATGTACCCGGCAATGTATATTTTAAAACCGCTACACCGCGCCGTATATATGGGAACTATTTTTTCTACTTTGTGAATCCACGATGCACGGTGCACGGTACACACTTACACAGTAGGTATACACGCTATACCCTTACTCGTCGTGTATTAGGAAAAATAAGCGCAGAATATAGTACGGTTTCCCGCATTCTGTACAGACGTACATATAAGTGGGCTGTTACGAGATGGAAACCAGGCCGCCGTGAGCAGCTTAACGGACCAAATTTAATGGCAAAACTCGACGAAAAATGACGTCGACTGCATTTTTAAACATTTCTTCGTATATGCTGATGATTTTTCATGCAGAGAATAAGGAAAGAATGAGCTAAAAAAAAAAAAAAAAAAAAGGCTGAGAAAAAAAGGAATATCAAAATAGTCAAAATTTACTACCGGAACGAAAACAATAATGTTCGAGTGCGGCAAATAAAATCGAGTTTTTTTTAATAAGAAGAAATTTGTATAATTTTGAATTCGATTCGAGACGTAATAAGGATATGAGCTCTTGAAAATCAAATAGAACTGAACTCAAGCTGAGAACCCAAACGCTTTTCCTTGAAAAAGACAGGATTTTTTTGAAATTTTCTCGCAGTGCCTAGCCTGCCTACTTACACGAATTTCACCGAAAATAAATCCACCCGGCCCGAAGGACCAAATGAGCGGAATCCATGAAAGTTTGATTTATTGTGAAGATTTTGTATTATGCATCTCGTGAATTGGTTCATGTGTCATCATTAGAGCTCGGATTTTTATGATTTGTCATATTTTCATTCATCGCAGAAGATCGCGCATATCCTATGGATTTTTGTGAATCATATAATTCTGAGTAAAATGAGCCCAACTTGTCAGCGCATATTTTGCATATTTTGGGCATAAATGCATAAAAATGCATATTTTAGACATTTTAAGCGCATATTCGTCATATTTTGGGCATTTTTCCCAATTTTCAGTCATATTTTGGAAATTTTGGTCAAAAAAACCATTTTTGGTAAAATTTTAGTTGAAAGTTGAAAAACTGGAACAAAAATTGAAAAAACGATTTTTAAATTTTTTTTCACCACGTTGAGGCGATTTGTATGTTAACTTAAAATTGATTATTTAAAGTAAAATTGAAGACTTTAATCTCTTATTTTTGAATTTCTTAATTTTCTAGCCTTCCCTATACCTTTAAAATGAAAAATCCTTTCTATGGATACCAATATTGATATTGCATAAAAGTGCATATTTTGATGAATAAGGGCATATTTTGTCATAATTTGATCACAATAAATGCATATTTTATGCGCATAAAATGACTTTTTTAGTGCATAAAAATCCGAGCTCTGGTCATCATATTTGACGAAAAATTCAAAAACAGTTGACCCGGCCCGAAGGACCACAATTTATAGTTTGAGGGTAGGATGTTCAATCTGTCAAAGAAATGATTTTCTATGATTTTTTCTGATTATCCAAACCAATAATTGTTCCAATTTTCCAGATCCTTCGAATGTTAACTTCACAAAAAATTACGGAAAGATGGAGCGGAGGTCAAATTTTTTCAAAAGTCATCAGAGTGCTTATTGGACACCCGAACTTACAATAGGATTAAATTTTTAGCTCCTGAAGTGGATCGCAACACCTTCCAATGCAATAAATTACTGAAGAATAATAGAATTGCATTTTCATACCAATTGAAAATTGAATTCTTCATTCCTGGCGCAGAACCCGCTTACTTTTCTAGACAGTATTTCTCACCACTACTCTCCGGATACTCAAAATACCTTTTACAATTTATAAAAATGGTGCATTATCTTTGTTCTAAGACCATTTAGGGCAAATTTTTAGCTCCTGAAGTGGATCACAACGCCTTCCGAAGCAATAAATTACTGGAGAATAATAGAATTGCATTATCATGAAAATTGAATTCTCCATTCCTGGCGCAGAACCCGCTTACTTTTCTAGACAGTATTTCTGACAACTACTATCCAGATACTCAAAATACCTTTTCGAATTTATATAAATGGTGCACTATCTTTGTTCTAAGACCATTTAGGGCCAAATATTTCATTCCTGGTGCAAAATCCGCCCACCTTTCTAGTCAAAATTTCAAAATATTTTCAAGGATTACAAGTTGGTCGAAAATTTATTTATGAACTGACACCCCAAGAATTTTATAGGCTATCTAAAACGGTCGAGAGGGTCTTCGATAGGTAACGACCAAAGATCTAGATCCTAAAAATTCATTTTTGGGTGCTCCAGAGAGATTTGAAATTCCTGAAGAAATTCGAAAACTCGCTGCGGGCTCCAAAAAGGTCAAATTGCGATTGTGTCGAGTCGGGTGATTGCTTTTCTGGAATTTCCAATTTATCAAAAACTCGTTGTTGAACTGGCATTCCTGGAATTTTACGATAATTGCCTAAAACTGTGGAGATGGAACCGAATAAGCATCCACCAAAGTTATAGCCAGATGTTAAATTTCATTTTTGGCTTTTCCGGAGTGACTAAAAGTTTCTAGAGAAAATTTAAAAAAATCACTGGAGGTCTAGAATGGTCCAAAAGTAACAGTTATTGATGTGGGAGTTGAATTGAAGGATTTTCAAATTACTCAAATTTTATGAAGAAATTTAAAAAATGTCGTCAAAATAAATTTTTAAATTTTTTTTAAATTTTCAAAAATTTGCTAAAAATCCAAAAACGAACATTATTATACAAAATTTTGGTTATTTGGGAGGGAGGGGGGGGGGTCAAGACATGCTCTTTCGATCTAGCTTGATTTTATAGAAATCGAAGAGTGTGAGTTAAAAAAGAGCCCTTGTCAGAAAATAATTTTGAAGTTGGGGGCTTCATTTGAGGAGGCGTCCAAACTTTTGAAATATCAAAAATTTGTCTGATACAACAATTTTTTCGACTAAAAATAGCAATTTATAATCTGGTCAAAAGAAGGACATTTAGAATCTGCATTGAATAAGAGGGGAGAGGAGAAGGGGAAAGGTTTGAAATGTCTCAAAATTTGAAAAACCAGCTCTTCAGCCATTTTTAAACATTTTGTTGCCGAGTTGACTTCTTCAGCTCTTACAGGACATCACAATCGGTGCCTCCAAAAGTGCTGCGAAAATGTGGTAGAATTTGAACCCCTTTCCCCAGCTGATTCTGAATCCATTATGCCCCATATCAGAGTATTTATTCCTATTCATTAATCAAATATTCTTGAATCGTGAGAATTTTCATAGTTTCCAATGAGGCACTCTTTCAATTGCAACGTACGAGTATATTATGCTTTTCAACTCAGATATTTGCGAAAAAAAAATACCTAAATTCCAAATCTCCGTCAATTTCACTCCACCTCCTCTTCTCCCTTCCATTGAATAATCATCTGGAGCCGAAATACGACGTATAAACTGTTAAAACCTCACTCTCAAGCACACGTTTTCGTACACGTCGTAACTTACCCCCCTAATTATCCGCTGTTTACAAAAATTTAGAAAATTTTCCCAACCAGGGCTGAAATTTGGGCGTAAAAGTACGTGAAAAAAATTGAACTTCGAACGAAGTATTTTCTTAATGACTCGGAGCTTTCGCCAAACTGGCGAAACGAAACGAAAAAGGAAAAAAAGAAAAAAAAACACGCTACAAGACGACCGGAATTTACAGCGATAAAAATTTGTTGTTAAAGTCGTCGGGTAAAAATTCTGTTTAATTTCTAAACCGAACCGAGGGAAAGATTTAATTGGTATTTAATTTTAAAAAATGGACCGTATTTTTTTCAAACCACGTTTTTTCGTTAAACGTTCACCCTAACTAGACATTTTTAAGGCAAAAATAATTTTCTACTAGACAAGTGCTAATGATGAGAAAAAAAAGAAGAAAAAATCGTGAATTATTAACGTTTAACTTTTATTATTTTTCTGCAAATGTGAATATTTCATTTGGGCGCGCGCGGGCAGCCATTTTTACTTGGTGGTTTTAACAAAATCCGCTCGTATTATATTAGGTAACAGTAATTAGTGTTTTATTTCTCCTCCTTTTTCTGTGTGGTATCTACGCACTTGGAAAAGATGGATGATTTTTTTTTCAGGCTTTTAGCGCAGCGTGAACGATATGTTAATTTATGCGGCTCGGCCGAGCGTCGAAAAAGCATTTTAATAAACTTCGTCATCGTTTTTTTTCTTTCTTATCGAGAATCATAATTCGTCTCGGAGTCTATAAAAACCCTCTTCTTTTATAAAACGCCCACAAATTAAGGAGGAAAATAATAATATAGTTTACTTAACGTACTAAACCTAGTCGGCTGACTCTCGTTTAATGAAAAAAGTTATGAGAAAACTTGAAGAATATGTAATACTGCTACTTCCTGTGCCGGCCAATTCTCCACAAAAGTTCTCCATCTTTTGCCTACTCGGTGGATCAAAAATTCCAGAATTATGAAGACCTTGGCCCGAGCACTGGTTCGACAAAACTTTATGAACTTGTTGATTTTCAAAACAACGCATAAATGGTGCCTAAAAAAAAAGGCAGAAGAGAGGGCTCGAGTCAGACGAAGGAAAAAGAGAGGAAACAATGGAAGGGAGTTGGAAAATGAAAGAAAGTAGCTAGTGGATGAGTAAGAAGACGAATAGTATATTCATTAACTGAAAATAGCGTGGGCTTTTCATTAAAATGTTGACCAGTTTGAACACTACAGGGTGTCCAAAAAATGATAAAAAAATCTTATTTTTGGAAGCATAAACAAAAATTTATGTACCTATGTATTGTGCTTTGTGCTACACAAACCTTAAATGGGAATATTTTTCTGATGGGATCACTCGAAAATATTTATGATGAAAATTTTTAAAGCTTATCTACTGTCTTTCTTGCTATTCTCCGCAGTTGTGTTATTTTTGGCCAAAAAATTTCAAATGATTAATCAAGTATGCTTCTTTAGCATCTATGTGGGTACATTAAGTACATATTTTGATATTCGTTGAAAAACTTTACTAATACCTGTGCTCTTATCATCTCGTTGTAGTCTTTATGTACGAGTCCCCGATGAGGTCTTGTAATTTCAAAACCGTTTTGTTAGGAGAATGCCTGCGGCCGGGTTGTCATATAAAGGTAGCCGATGAATTGTCAAATTTTCTCGTAAAATTTCGTTTAAAGGTTTACATTTTTGTTACTGCTCAAGGCTAAAACAATTTCCAACTTGTACACGAGAATGTTAAACCGTTAAAGTTGAAAATAGTCGTAAAAATAATAAATTTATCGAGTTTTGGGTATTTTTTTTTATTCTTGTTTGGTAATTTATTTCGTATGAGACAGAAACAAGCAGTGAATTTGTGCCTACATTTTTTTCAGCCTAGTTTAGTGTCTTACCATTGGAAATTTTTCATCTTCAGTTCCCAGAATGACTATGTAGTTTATTCATTATTGTGATTCGATTATTTTTTGAAATGTTAGTACAATTTCTTGAGAAAAATAAAAAAATTTCCTACATCTCGTTTCATTGCAAAAATTGCTAAAAATTGTGGCTCTTTTGCAAGTCGTGCTTTTTTTTTTTTTGTTGTAGAAATTGCCCTAAACTCTCACTTTTCTACCAGAAATTGCTAAAAGTTCTGTTTAACCAAATTGTCTGACTCGCTTTTCACCTGTATTTGCGAAAAAATCTCACGTTTTCCCAATAATTGTCAAATAGACCTGCATTTTGTCAAAAATTGCCAACAATTTTCACATTTCACCAAAAATTTTCAATAAGCTTCATTTTTTGCAATTGCTGGTGTTCCTTTCGAACAAAATATTAAAAAGGCTCCCTAAACTGACAAAAATTCTCGTTTTTTGCTAAAAACTGCTCAAAATTTTCGCATTTTTTCCAAAAAATTCCAAAAATCGTATTCTTTAAAAATTGTTTTAGAAATTTCTAAAAAGCTTTGTATTTTTTGATATTGTCAAAGTCTTGAGTTTTGCCAAAAATTGCTGAAAAGTCTGTCTTTTTACCATTCCGATCAAGGCTAATTTTATGCAATTAATTGCATAAAAGATCCAATTGTAGCTAAAATTTTCAATGCTTTGCTGTATGCCTCAAAGAATCGAAAATTTCCACCTTTTTTTTTTTTTACCAAAAACTTTTAATAAAGCCTCACTTTTTTGCTAAAATGTACATTTTTGTCAAAATTGTCAAAAAAAATGCCATTTTTGTCAAAATTGTCAAAAAAAATGCCATTTTTGTCAAAATTGTCAAAAAAATGCCATTTTTGTCAAAATTGTCAAAAAAAATGCCATTTTTGTCAAAATTGTCAAAAAATGTCTACTTTTGACAAAATTGTAAACAAAAAAAGTTCACTTTTTTCAAAATTGTCAAAACATTGTCTATTTTTGTCAAAATTGTCAAAATAGACCAGATTTGTCAAAATTTGTAAAGATAGGGAAAGGAAGGACTAGCAGTGGTAATGATAATCATATTTACTGGTAAGAGGAGAAATCTCAGAAATATTCCCTAGAAAGTGAATATTTCCTCGATACCTAACTAGCTTGGAGAGAAGGCTCTTGTCTATCCTACCATACCTACACAGATAAAAGGTTGTTCAAAAGTCAATAAAAAGGACTCAAAGGTGACAAATGTATTATGTCTTGAAATACAACATTTGTCACATATTACGAATAAAAGGTTATAATCCTAAACTTATTCGTAAAAGTGAACATAGCAGAACAAAATGCTATGTCCCTTGGAAACACATACTATCATAAGGTATTAATTCTAAAATACACATAGTGAAATAATACGGTATCATAAAATAGATGATTAGCTCTAAATTACGTTAAGCAGAGAATGAATTTACTCAGGAGCAAGTCCTGGCATATTGGTTAACGAAGTATAAGAATTCAGGCCAGATTAAAGTTATCTAATCATAATTTTAACCCTTACTCTGCTCATAAGTAGGTAAAATATCTAAAATATATGAAAAGGTTCTCTACTTACGAGACGCTTCTACATTATTAGCAATAAAAGCATCGATAATGTGATTGGTGGAGAGTGTTCCAACTCATACCCAACTATTAGCGTTAATCGTCTCCAATTAAGGGGTCCATGTACCTACGACGATTCTGTATTCTATATCGTAATACACTTTGAAACTGGGTACATACTCTCATGGTCGACAAATGAGAGATGATCCAAAATACCATAAATCGCGCTAATTCATTGAATCTTAATCACGTTTACGTTAATTGACACATATTCACACCGAACAAGCGGGTAATACTTGGGGTTAAAGTGCAAAGAGGCCGAAGCCTAAGAAAGTCTAGACGGTTGACCACTGTACCGAGAGCTCGAGATCTTGCACAGGTAGTGAAGAAGGTATTTTTCGCCATCCTGGTCTAGACCCAGGATCGCAGTAATTTACGTACGTAACCTTTCCCCGCTACCTCTAAACCAGTTATTATATGAAGTAGAGCCCTGCGCCGCCGCGCCGCCGCCGCCACCGATTTTTCAAACCTTTTTCAAGCCGCCGCCGCCGTTTCAAAAATTACTTCAGCCGCCGCAGCCGCCGCCGAGTAATCTGCTCGGCTGAGCCGGCTCAACTCACTCAATCAGCAAATTTCAGGAGGATTTTTCGAATATTTTGACTTTTTCAAAAACAAAAATCAAAACTTTTCGTCATTAAAAACAGCCAATCTTTTCAGCTCGGAAAAAATTGGTATTTTCATTTGAGAAGTTGAATTTGATTTTGCTTTCCAATTTTTATTTTGGGGTAATTTTAAAATTTACGAAAAATTACCCCAAAATTTCAACTTTGTAGCCGGCTGAGCCGCCGCCGAGCAAAATTTTGGCAGCCGCCAAGACCTTCGGCTGGAATCGGCTCCGCCGCCAGCCACAGTGCTGCGCGTACTGTAGCCGCCGCCGATCATTTCGCTGTCGGCGCAGGGCTCTAATATGAAGTACCACTATAGGAATAGTTGCAATAGTGACCACCTACGGCAGTCAGGGCATATCTGCTCATCACAAATTGTCAAAAAACGTCTCTTTTTGTAACAATTGCCAAAAAATGTCAATTTTCGTAACAATTGTCAAAATAGTCGAAAAAATGTCCATTTTTGTTGAAAATTATCAAAAAATTCATTTTGTTAAAATTGTAAAAAAATGTAAATTTTTGTAACAATTGTCAAAAAAAATGTCAATGTTTGTAACAATTGTCAAAAAATGTCAATTTTTGTAACAATTGTCAAAAAACGTCAATTTTTGTAACAATTGTCAAAAAATGCCACTTTTTGTAACAATTGTCAAAAAATGTCAATTTTTGTAACATTGGTCAAAAAAATGTCTGTTTTTGTAACAATGGTCAAAAAAATGTCTGTTTTTGTCAAAATTGTTAACAAATATCCATTTTTGTCAAAATTGTCTAAAAAAGTGCCAAATTTTGGAAAACATTTCAAACAGTCCAGTTCTTTCCCAAATTGCATAAAAAAATCAGTTTTTGCCAAAATTGCCAAAGTATTCCCGTTTTTTGTCAAAATTGCTAGTCGAGTGTCAATTTTTGACTAGTGAAGTTTTTTTTTGGTAATTTTTTCTGCATTAGAATATTTTGTTCGCGTTTTTCAACTTTTTTGGATACTTTTTCGAGCTTATTTGATTTCTAAAGTGACTTTTTTTCGGAAAAATTTGAGTAGGTAGGTACGAGCGTTGGTTCTGGGCTATTCTGTAACCTTCAATGATTTTTTAATTTTCTGTAGAAATTTCAAGGCCCTCTGAAAGGGTCAAAAATTAACTTAGAAAGTGAGAGTGTG
Organism: Planococcus citri; assembly: GCF_950023065.1. Lineage (NCBI taxonomy): Eukaryota > Metazoa > Arthropoda > Insecta > Hemiptera > Pseudococcidae > Planococcus > Planococcus citri. The sequence goes on from NC_088681.1 coordinate 53,135,963, forward strand.
CCCAACAAGCACCGACCGAAGTTATGCTTAGACATCAAAGTTCATTTTAAGCCCTTCCAGAGCGATTTAGAATTTCTCGAGAAAATTAAAGAATCGCTGGAGGCTCGAGAATGGCCCATAAATAATATCTGTTGATGTGTGGGAGTTCGCATTGCTTCGTCTTAGCTTTTCAAAAATTCTTCAAATACCCAAAAACGGACCAAGCATCCTAAATCATGGTTAAGGGCGTTAAAAAGGATATACCTACCTACATATTAATGAGTGGCCTTCGTTTAAATCGTAAAAAGTGAGTTCAAAACGTACCCTTGTTAAATTTAGTTAGTCTACCTCTAAAAATATTTTTTTCTCAAGGTCGAAAACTTTTATGAATTTTTTTTTTCAAATTATTATCATCGAGAATGATCACGAAAACGAAATAGAATAAAGGTTAACGGGCTATTAAAGGGAACAAAATAAGTAAAAAATATTTCAAATAAAAAGATAACCTGCGTTGTACTTACGTATGGCGATATAAACGTAAATCTTTGTCGAAAAGATCACACAGATATGAATATAAAGTTCGGTACAGCAACAAAGTTGAATATTTGTAAGGAAAACGTTGCCGTGTCATGTAAATTTTATATTTTGAAAATATTTAAAAGATGAAAATGGGCCATGTTTGCCGGGTGAAATAGTATTTCTCCAAATACTATAGCGTGAGTACGAGTATGTACTTGTATTTTTTCCTCAAGGGAATATATATGACCGAGGAAGATTTTCCTTTTGTTGGATTTCTCTTTCTTTCTGCGTTATTTTTTTGTCAAAAGTATAAGCATATGAAGCGGGGGTTTTGTTCTTTTTTTTCTCTTCTTCTTCTTCATATTCATAGCACCAACAACGACGATGCCCCGATATGTTATATTTTATACTGTTATTGTGCGATTTTTTACTTATGCTACATGTTTTCCCCATCCACACATCCTTTTTTTTTTTTTTTATACCAAACAGAAACGCGAAAGTTGGGGATTTCGAACGTTTAAATTGGTTAAATTTGCGCAGGAATTTATTCGCCCGTATTGTGGAAATTTTTTTCCCTTTTTTTTTTGTTTCTCGAGGTGTATGACAACTCGGACAATTTTTTTCGCTCGTTCGTTGAGTCGATAGTATTTTCTCAAGACCCGGAAATTATTTCCGTGTTCGGTAGCATCGTAGACGTTGGAGTAATTGAATTTTGTACAGATTTCAAAATAACGAGTTACCAGCGGATGTAATGGAATTATGACGTTCATGGTGTGTCGTCTAGTTCGCTGAAAAGTGTATTTGATTATTCGATGTTGTTTGACGTTCATAGAATTACGCGACTTGTAACTTCTTTAAGGTCTTGGAGCAGAATCAAAATGATGAAGGTGGAAGTTTTTGTGCGGGTATAGGTTAAATCATCTTTGGGAACTTTGCAACGTTAAGGTACAATCAAGAGTCAAGAATTATTACTTGTCTGGTATGTTGGATATTGAAATTGTGTGCTACGTATGTATTTTAATGTTGGAATTTTTTTTAGCAGAGAGAATATGATTAAAATGGAGTTGTAACAAATTAGAAAAATGTCAAACGAATGTCTTGTATCGAATAAAGTTTGGATTTAAGGTTACAATAATTTAAAATAGAGATGAATTATGAATGAATCGTTCACGAATGACTTCGTGACGCGTTGAGAAAATCAATAAAAAATAATAATTTGAATAAAGTACGATTTGAGATTAGATTGTTAGAAAAGAAAATCAAATTGGTAATTCGATATTGCTCAAGCTGTTTTTTGTGAAAATCGTTCGTGAACGAATGAATCACGATATGAAATGTGGGAATCCCTTTTGCCTGTAGAAAAAAGAACGATTCGATGCTGAATCTTTCGCGTTCAATTTCATTTGTACTGATTCATTCGTTCGAAAGAAATTATTTTCATTTTGTTTTCAAATGAATCGTTCACGAACGATTCGATTCTTCTGTGTTGGTTTTGGAAAGAAGAGGAAAAGTGATCATGATCAGTTTTTGTGAAAATAGTTCGCGAACAAATGAATTATTTCAATAAAAATCGTTTCTGTGAACTAAAAATAATTTTGATACTTTATCGTTAGTTTTTGAGAAAACCGTTCGCGAACGAATCAATTATTATTTGAAATTTATTTCGTTCGTGAACGATTCTATCAAATGAAACGTTCATCTTGGACGTAGATCTTGATGCACTCTTCTAGTTCTAAATTACCTGTGTTTGTTATTTGAAGATTTTTTCGGAGATCGATTGAGTCGTTCGCGAACGATTCTTTTTTAAAATGTGACAAATGAACTATCCCTTAATGGTGCAATAATGTTACATATTAACTTTTTCAAGCTTTTGATCATTTGTTTAAAAAATTTGTGATCATGTTTGAGTAATTCTTTCGGAAATATGTTCAGTCGTTCGCGAACGATTCTGTCTCCCAAAATATTCCGAATGAACCGTTCACTAATGGTGCTAATGTCAGTACCTCTTTTCAACATTTGATCATTTTTTTTTTGTCAAATTTGTAGTCGTGTTTGAATTATTATTTCGGAAATTCGTTCAGTCGTTCGCGAACGATTTCGCCTCCTGAGAATTGTTCATCAATAATTTAGATAATACTATACTTACTTTTTCAACTTTGAATCATTGTTTTGGTTCAAAATTTTAAATTTGTGATCCCATTTTATATAGATTCCTTCGTGAATCAGTTCAGTCGTTCGCGAACGATTTTGTTCAGCAATGGATAATGCACTTTTTCTAAACTCTGAATATTTTTATTGATGCAAAAAATTTGTGATCCGATTTTCTAGATTCCTTTGCGAATCAGTTCAGCCGTTCGCGAACGATTTCATCTCCGAAATGAATCTTTCACGATTGTGGTACTTATGTAATTATTGTATTTTCTATATTCGTATTAATTTTTCGATTGATCGAACGATTGATTTTTTAAATTTATTTTTGATGCAAAAGCTCCGTCTTCATTGGTTCTTTCAACTATTTTTCAAGAGAACGATTCAGTCGTTCGCGAACGATTCCATAACCCGAATGAATCGTTCAACAATGGGTTAAATTTAAAGTACTTTTCGAAATTAAATTATTGATAACTTTAAAAAAAAAAATTTGACGTTTCTCTTCGAAGCTTTATTTAGTCGTTCTCGAACGATTTCATATTCTACATAAATGAACCGTTCAGTAGTTCAACTCTCATTCGTAGCCAAGTTTTAGTTGGGGGGGGGGGGGGTAAAACCATTCATCTCCATCCTTTTTTTATACTTTTGTTCTTCTTTTTTTTTGCAAAATTTTTGATTTAATATCAGTTGAATCGTTCGCGAACGAGGTCTTCTGCCAAATGAATCGTCCACCAGCGTTGCTATTACGTGATGTACTTTTTCAACTTAGGTATTCTTTTTTCCTTCCGCAAAATTTATAATCCTATTTCTGTGATTTTTTGCGCGATGAATTCAGTCGTTCGCGAACGAATCCATAGCCAGAGCACGAATGAATCGTTTATCAAATGGGTTGAATTTAATGTACCTACTTTTCAAAATGAACTGTTGATGACTTTTCAAAAACAAATTTTGATGTTTCTCTTCGAAGCTTTATTTAGTCGTTCTCGAACGATTTCATGTTCTAAATGAACTCTTCAGTAGTTTAACTCTCATTCTTAGCCAAATTTTTAAATAGGTAAGTATATAAATATTTTTTTGGTGGAGGGGGCAATAAAATCAACCATCTGCATACTCTTTATACTTTTGTTATTTTTTTTTGTTGCAAAATTTTTGATTTGATATCTGTTGAATCGTTCGCGAACGAGTTCTTCTGCCGAATGAATCGTTCACCAGTGTTGTTATTGTAATGTACTCTTTCAACTTATTCTCCCCCCCCAAAAAAAAATTTAAAATTTATAATCCTATTTCAATGATTTTTTGCGCGATGAATTCAGTCGTTCGCGAACGATTCCATCTTCCAAACGATTCGTTCACTGATGATTCTGATGCAATGTACCACTACTCTTTCAAACTCATTATCTTTTCTTCGAAGAATTAATTTGTGCTCATGTTTCAACAATTTTGAAAGGTATCGATTCAGTCGTTCGCGAACGATTTTTCTCTCTAAAATGGATCGTTCACCATGTTATGCAGATGTTCTAGTGTACTGTTTCCAACTCTCGATTATTTCGTTTAATTTGTGATCGTGAGTATTTTAACAATTTTTTTACAGGTCAATAGATTCAGTCGTTCGCGAACGATTCCATCTCCCGAATGAATCGGTCACTAAAGTACTTTCTCAAATCTAATTCTTTTTTTTTGCAAAATTAATGATCTTATTCTAATGATTCTTTTGGACTTTGGAGATGAATTTAGTCGTTCGCGAATGATTTCACCCTCCGCACAATCGAACGAATCGTTCACTAACGGTTCAGATGTAATGTAAGTTCCTACTCTTGAAAATTCGTGGTATTTTTTCGCGAAATTTATGATCATGTTTTCACGATTTTGAAGGAGATCAATACAGTCGTTCGCGAACGTTTTTTCTTTCTCAGAAATGAACTATTCACTTTGTTGCGCAGATTTTATTATTTCGTTCAATTTGTAAATATATTTTAGTGATTTTTCGAGAATCAATTAATCCAGTCGTTCGCGAATGATTTTATCTCTGAGATGAATAGTTCACCTAATAACTAGGTAGTAATGTACTTGTGCCTGTATCTCTACTTATCCCTTGTACTTTAATTCATTTTTTGCGAAATTTTCGATTTTCGACGATTTTTTCGTGAATTATTCGATATTCGTTGGCGAACGATTCATTTTCTTCCTCGTATTTAGTGGTAAAAACATATGAACCATAATATTGCAAAATTCAGTATTAAATAAAAAATTTAATTTAATTTTGAAACCAGGTGTCAAATTGACATATCCCCTCCCCACCCCTCCCCCTCAATTCATTGTAATGCTTCTCTACTTGAACTCGTATTTAAAAAAAAAAAATCAATTTTATCGATCACTTTATTGGCTCGGAAATCTCTGAATATTTCTAGGTAACGTTACGCTCAAATCTGCCAAAATGTACGCAGTCGATGCCCAAACAGCTGTGCACAAATCCAGATCTGCGGGGTTCTCTACGGTCATCATATCGCCTTCGGAATGATGATACCAAAAATATCTGCCATTTTTATTGCCCAAACTGACCCCAGGTACTCCTTTATCTTGCCACAAGCCAATATCCGATCCGACTGGATAGCTACTGTGTTGTAAAAGTGTAGCGTTGAACGGTCCGAATAAACTGCAAACAGTAGAGGAAAAAAATCACTTAGGTGTAGAATGTGTTTGTGTATTTTATATGTACTTAGGAACGCTGCTGGATTAATGATTTGTTGTTGCAGCTACACGCGATAAAATTTTCAACAAATGAAAGACATCGCGTATAGAATGTGTAAGCTTGTTTATAAAGTTGCGAATTTCAAAGCTTTGATACACAGCTAGGGTACCTCTACCTACATCTAACTAATGCACTTTTCTGTATCGTATCGTAGGTATCTACTCGCGGATATTCGCGCTAGAAACAGCGCTCGTATTAATTTTAATGGGGCAAAGTTACGTTGTCTTTTGTGAAACGATCCCACCGGTGATGAATTTTAGAAATCGTTTCATAATCGAAGTGAAAATTCGCGTCGTGCAGAGTGTTTTTAAGGTATCGTGGGAATATTTTATCTGCGCTCGGCGAGCAGCTTTCGAGAGTGTTTTCAGCACCACCACCACCACCACCACGCCTGTCGACCATCGACGCAAAGGTGGTAAAAAATTCTGCTTAAGTGAAGATAATGCAATTACTTTAGAATTTCTTCGAGAATACAAGCTGCTTTTTCCGAACCATAAAATTCTAAACCAGTAGGAGTAAATGTGCCTTCGTCCGATTCCATTACGACGGTTAAATTTTTGATTTCATTTAGGTGGTTTTTCAGGTAACTTCGGGCGCCCCAGTAGCCTTCTTCTTCGGCTGTCCATAGCACAGATCTGGAATTTGTACGAGAAATAGGATTAGTTACAATTGAGATGATTTAAGAAAGTTGATTAAAGGAACAAACCTACCTTATGGTTCTTTTGGGCTGGAGATTTAATTGATCGAGGATGTGTAAACTGGTCCAAGAAATGAAAGCTCCTCCTCCATCGTCCATAGCTCCCTGTCCCACATCCCAGCTATCGATATGGCCAGACACCAGGACAATTTCATCTGGTTTTTCACTACCGGGTATTTCGGAGACGATATTACGCGATATAGCTGTTGGTAACTGACGAGCTCCCATTTTCAATTGTATTTGCATCGGGATTCCTGCAGCACAGCAAACGATGAGGCAGTGGAAAGATTTGTATAAAATTGAGCATCGTTTGGAGAGAATATGAGAACGCCAAATGATACCTACCTCTGTCGTAAAACCGTTGCAAAAGTTGCGCATCTTCGATGGAGATACAAGCTGTTGGTATTTTCCTCGGTCCCGAATAACTTTGTGCACCGGTATGAGGACTAGAAATGGAAAATGGCGCGATCGAACGTATCAGCACTGCAGCCGCACCTAATTTACCAGCTTCGGATGCGCCATTCGAACGATATTGTACAGTTTCCCCGTACGATACGTATTTCTCGTTGAATACCACAATTTTTCCGCGTACCTGAGTCGATAATGCGATGAAAAAAGAAAAAAATTGTGTCAGTAGGCGTCCTATTATTACTACGTAGTAGTGTATGGTATCTCGACTCGACCTATACGTCGTATATAGTACGAGTATAAGGTACATATAACGCGTTCGTTCAGTTCGAAGGCGAAATTCCCCAAGTGTTTGAGTATTCTTACCTTGTCCGAAGTGTTTCTCAATTCGTCGAATGATTTTACTACGACGACGCTGGCGGTTATTCCTTGTTCGTCTGTACCGACGCTACCCCCTAGACCGAGTATGGCTAATTTCAACGGCCTCGGTTTTATTAAATAAGCCGATTCTTCGCCTCTGGAAATTACGATATCGAAGGAAAGATATGTACTATTTTTCACAATACATCGATTCGAAACGAAAATATTTATAAAGAGTTGATAAGTTGTGCTTTTTTTTTTTGTGGCAAATATCTGTTGATGCGAAAATTTACACAGCGCTGTGGGTGGTTTTCTACTTTTTTTCTTACACAGTTTGGTTTGGTTTGTTTTGATTTAATTGTGTAGGTTTTGTATGCTCAGAAATATTTTCTGTATCGCGGTATATTTCCGTTTGATATTTTTTTAATCAGTGGTATAAAATTTGTAACTTCCGTTTTTTGCGGCTCGTAGGCGTTTATTTATACGATAATTTAAATATTTTTGCAGATGGTAAGGTAAGGGGAATTATAGGGAGTGAAAGCGCAACTGTAAAATATTTTAGATGCTTTGAATTTTTGATGATTCTTTCAAAAGGTAGATAAGATAGCTTTGTAAATTATGATACATACTTTTTCCTATTGCCATACGAAGTATCAAGCTAACGGCTTTAGAAGTAGAGGGAGAGGGGGGAGAAAAACTAAATTTGAAAAATTAAATCATAAAGTAATATGCGCCATAAAAAACAGACTATCTTTAGCAAAAATTGCAGAGCCATCTCACCTGAGCTCAGAGAAATGAATTATGATTGATCGTCCAGTGGCAAAATTCAAAGCTCTACACAATCTCGAGTCAGTATAATATCATCGAATGGCAACCGATACCTGATTGGATTTTATTTCCAGAAAATCTGGTTCAGTGTTTTTGGACTTTCACTTATGAGAACTCATTTTTTTTCCTAACTGAGAAAATATTCCAACTGTTGGAAATTTTTTTGAACTGGACTACGAAAAATCGAAAGAGCATCCTAAATTACACTACCAGGCTAAGTTTCAGGTGCTGAATCTCAGCTTTTGATTTTTGGCGAATTTTTTGACAGTTCGAGTTCAAATTTGACGCAGTTTTCATGAATAAATCATTTGACCAAATTAAGGCAGAAACCTGAAATTTTGTTTGTGCCATTTTTTGATGATCTCTTGATTCGATTGGTGGTGGTTTCGAGCCATTTTGTAACATGCGGTAGATTTTTGGGTTTTCCAATTGACTGAAAATTGGCCAGACCGAAATTAAATTCAGCCTTTGAAGAATTATTGGGATCGCCCCTTGTGGGGGTTTGGATTGGTTTTAGGCAGAAATTATCAGAATACGTTCATGCTGGATCAAATTTATTTTCGTTGTTTTTTTTTTTTTTTTTGAGAAAGCTGAAAAAAATCAGAAAATTGTTGGTGGCTTGACAATTGCTTGAAAAGACGACTAATCGGTTTGAAAAGTCAAAAGCAGGGGGACAGGTCAGAATTAAACTTTCTTGGGTTTAAATGTGTGGATAAATTACGTTTGTTTGTGGATGTTAAATTTTTCATTTTTTTAAAATTCCGAGTAAGTTTGAAAAAATATTTTTGAATTTGAATTTTGAACAGGCATTCAGGCAGGTACTAGTAATATAGCTCTTAAAAATTTGTGCCCAAAATCGTCCGATCAAAAAAATTGCAAAGATGATGAATTCGAGTTTATTTCATTTTAATATTTTGAATGGAAATTTTTTCAAAACTGAAAATTTCAAAGATCCGTTGAAGGTTTCAGAATTTCTCAAAATTACAACAAACCGATGCTTAGAAGTTTGAAATAGGGTATAGATCAAATTTCATCTTTCTATCTTGATTTGATCAAGTTTTAATAAGCCATGTATTTCGTCAAAAAGTGTAAAAATTGAATTCAGATATATTGAAATTTTGCAAGGTAAGTACATATGAAAAATTGTATTTTCCAGTCTTTTACGTTGATGCATTTATTGCGAAACGGATTTTTGAAACAATAATCTCTCCCGGTCCTCTCATATAGAAGAAATCCGATCTAAATGCTTCAAAAAAATGAACCTACTTAAGAAACTTTCACACACCTCTTATGGCTCTGATCGTCATACCTTACTCAAACTATACCGCACACTCATCAGACCAGTTTTAGATTATGGATGCTCTATCTATACCTATGCTCCTGAAAATCGCCTCCGCAGGCTAAACACTATCCAAAATACAGCTGTACGGATTTCCACTGGAGCATTTAGAACTACCCCCACAGTAAGTCTTCTCAATGATGCTTCTGAATGTCCACTTGACATACGTAGACAGTACATTTCTACATCAACATACTTGAACATAAAATCAAACCCAGATTTCAACTTGAAGTTGGAATATATGATTCCTATGCATTCACTATCTGAAAAATTCCAATCTTTTCTACGACAAGTAGAAGAAAATAACATCAAAATACACCATTTGCTAGTAAACCCTACCCCACCTTGGCAATCTTTTAACCCTATCATTGACCTATCTTTGACAGAATTTAATAAAAATCTCACCAACCCCATCATACTTAAAAGACATTTTCTTCTTCCTCTTGACAAGTATAAAGAATACAGTCACATATACATATACAGATGGCTCAAAAACCAAACAATTCACTGGATGTGCTATCATTCATGGCGATATCTCTATTCCCATTGCTCTCCCCTCCCTTTGCACCATTCTCACTGCTGAATTATATGCAATTAAATCTGCAATAACATATTCCCTTGATTTTTCATTAAATAAAGTTACAGTTTTTACTGACTCACTATCAGCTCTTTTATCAATAAAAAACTATAGGTCAAAATATTCACATCCTATATCACTTGAAATTATTGAACTCCTGCAACTCTTCCAAAATAGCACACCCATACTATGCTGGATACCTTCACACTCCCAGATTCATGGTAATGAGTTGGCTGATAAAATAGCTAAGCAAGCACACCTGCACCTCCCCCTTGCCAACATTCCAATCCCTCTATCAGACCTAATAAAGCTCCATTCAAAAACTTTAATGCATGAAGTGTTTCAATCTTCATGGTCTCTAATCCCAAGCTCAAATAAACTAAAAAGAATAAAAAACACTACATCTTTGTGGAAAACTTCTGAACAACTTCAGCGTAGATCTGAGGTTCTTCTCACCAGACTCAGAACTGGTCACTCTCTTCTTACTCACCAATTCATATTCCTCAAACAGCCTCCCCCATCATGCCCAGAATGCAACATCCCTTTAAACATTGCTCATCTATTAATAGACTGTCCTTCCTACCAAAATGAACGCTCCAGACTTCTAAATTCCAACCAACTTCAAGTCCTCCTTTCTGATGACCCCACCCATATAGACAATGTCATCAAATTTCTTTACTCTACTAAATTAGATAAAAAAATTTAAAATTTAAAAACCCAGGTAGCCCATTTCTTTGTACTGATTGTAACTTTATTTCTAGATATTATGTATATACCCTAATCATAAGTTTGTCTTAACATAGTGCCCCTAGCCTAAGTTGCTGTAAATGGCTCTTAATAAATAAATAAATAAATAAAAAATAAAAAATTAAATCTTTGCAGAATGAATAATTGTTAGAAATCTTGTACATATGAATATTCGAAAATTTTGCTAGTTTTGAAGAAAATTTCATAATAAGAGTTTATTGAAATACTTTGGAAATTGTTCGAAATGTTGCAAATAAGCATAGAAAATGAAATAGAACCCATTCAAAGTATCGTGAAGATGAGTAAAATACTCATCATGAAAATTGTTGAAATTTCTTTGGAAGTACTAAAAATGCGGTCAAAATTTTCTCGAATGCGTGCTGTGCAAAATCTTCCAAATTAACTTAAACTGTCCTAAAAATTGAGAAAAATATCAAGCTTTCGTCTAGAGTCGACTCAAAATCATTTACAATAAATTGGAGAGGGGTTGAGAACAGGGTGCATCAGGGTTGTGGTCTTAGAGCCCTGCCTTCTGCTAAAATTGTCAAAATCTTGCTTCTAGCCAGAAATTCCAAAAAAGCTTGCCTTCTGCCAGAATTGCAAAGAATTTCATTTCTTGCCAAAAATTGATAAAAATTGTCGTTTTTTTGCTAATAATTCTGAAAAGTTTTTGGGGAAATTTCAAGTTTCAAAAATCTACTGGAGGCTCCAGTAATTTTCAAAAAATTGCTGGAGGCTCCAAAACGACTTGAAATTCGCCTGCAGTCGACTTCGCAGCGTATTGAAATTAGTTTGCAGAATTAATTTCGGCTTTCCAACTCCATTTGATGAAATTTTGTGAGAATTTCGAGTTTTAAAAATCTGCTGGAGGCTCCAGAACTGGTCAAAACGGTTTGAAACAGTTTCCAATCGATTTGGCAGGTTGAAAATAGGGTATATCCCAAATTTCAGCTTTCTTGATCAATCTGGTAAAATTTTGATTTTTTCTCACATTTTCGCCAAAATTTGATTTTTGAAAATTCACCAAAAATCGAAAAAGGCACTTTAGCACTTGAAATTTCGACAGGTGATGAATTTTTGCCTGCTCTTTCGATCTACCTTTGCACGGTTTAAAAAATTTTATGCTAGTCCTATGTTGGAACGCAAAATCTGCGATTTCGGCTGACCTGTCAATCAAATTTGGCCGCCATTTTGTAAGTGGGCCACTTTTTTTTTGAGGTCAAGGGCTAGAAATGTTTCTTAGGACTCCCCCTTTAAGAAAAAAGTTGTCCCGGAGGGTCGGCAGGGGGGTGCAAGTGATCTTTATGCGGGCTCTCCGACTAATAGTCCTGCCTTTTTAAGATCCAACTTGAAAATTTTCATTTTAGGTATTCTTTCCTGTTTAGAATTGTGAACTATTTTCATTTCAGTTTTCCTTTTAAACGAATAAGGAAATTTTGATGAGAAAAAATGTTCCTTTGGATGAATTTAGACCTTATCTCCTTTTTCAAAAATAGAAACTTAAAAAAAAACACGATTTTAAGATAAGTTAAATTTTGATTTAAGGATTTTAAAAAACATTGGTTCGTTTGTTCCTAGAAATTATATTTTATACATATCTATTCTCACTATTGCACTGTGAAATTCATGGTCCTATGCCCTATCATCAGTATCGTTGTCTGAAAAAATTAAATAATAATGCGATCAACACTCACCTGATCCAATGAGGTACTTCAGCTTCTTCTCCATGAACATTCCTTATCCCATACGTATTTTTCAATCGATCCAGTAAGAAATCAATGGAATTCTCTAAATTTTCACTTCCGGCTATTCGAGAACCGTATTTATCAACGAACATGGCCAGCTCGTTCCACGTGAAATTCCTAAACGGCGCGTTTTTCTCGACGACAGCATTTTTTATCCTTTCCACGATATCTTTATAAGATTGAATTTCAGTCTTCAACGAATTGGTCAGCTTACAAGTGTACTTTGCCGAAATAAAAATAACATTGTACAGAGAAAGAAAAATGACTAGTTTCACGAACATTGTTATATTACGTCTGAGCGTGGTAACTTAACTTATAGTATAATGTACGATTTCATGCTTCGGACAGTAGACTGATAATTGTCAAGTTTGTCTATAGTAGGATGGCGTGTATGGTACTGTGTAAGTATATTATAGAGAAGGTTCATATGAGTAAGTGTAGTATATAGTTCAATGTGCGCGCGATCTCAGATCATAATTCGTAGAAAATGTACATAGGTATAATATTACAATGCAAATTATGTACGTATTTATCACGTGCTGTAGTGATTGTTTTCCTGTTTTGATAAAAACAGTTATCGGCAGCACGTTATATTAATAATTTGATCATCGACTTGTAAAAACCATGTGATGGAGAGAGGTAGACGAGAGGAAGACCGATGGATTCCTTCGTGCTTTTCCCTATCTTTCTATTCCGAGTGTAATTTACACAGTAACGAATTCGACGAGCTCAACGTAATGAGGATGTCAATTAGAATACTTGACGGAGATTTTTCCCTTTTGCGACAAATACAATACGGTTGATTAGCTGTTTCAATTCGGACGAGTGTACTATATATATATTTTTTTTTTTCGAAAAAATTATAGCCTCTTTTTTGAAATATCGCCATTTATTGACGTGATATAATTTCGTAGCCCTTCGTTTTCTGTCGATTTATTTGAATAGGGCGTTTTTATTTAGGCCTGTTTGTTTTACGATGGGAGTAGCGATGTCTGCGCTAAATAAATATTATGATGAGTTATAATTAACCAGGCTTCCGTTTCGTTTGAAAGGAAGTGTTTTCAATGCGTCAGTGTGATAGCTCTTTGGTATCGAATTAGTTATATGGGTGATGGCCGATGGGTATTGGTGGAATATGTGTATTTATATTATTTTATTGGTGTTATTTTTAATCAATTTTTTCGTATTTGTTTTCAGGGTTGGAGGAAAGAGGATCATTGGAAATTTTGAAATTTCTTACCATAAGGTAAGTACGACTAATTACCATGGGATGGATGGTGGAGTCAAATTCTACTCATTATACTGTCTCAAATGATAACAAATATCATTTTCACAATTTGAACTAGGTACCTATCTAAGAGTATACAAAATAACAACGTCGAGCTATTAACGATGAGAAAAGCGCCATCATTTATTTTACAACACCTTTAAAAGTTCATTTTGATATATAGCCCGTTCAAAGATTAGTTAGGCAACTTATCATCAGCCTGTGCATAATGGGTTATATAAAACGCGCCCTAATAAAGACGACACTTTCACGAGTAATTTCTAGTCCTTATTGGAAATTACGTTAAAAGACTAATTTTGCAATTATGCGTATAAACTTGCCCCGAAGTAAACACAAAATGGCGATTGAGCGATGAAAGAGTACCTCATTCTTATAATACCTTGAAATTGACTCCCCGTATGTTTTAGTAGGTACGAAGCAATTTGAAAACATTTTTTTTTTTTTTACAAGTTGCTACACATGTGAAGCTGTGAACCAAGTGGAGTGTTTTGATAGGCGAGATGATGGTTTACTTTCTAACAGTATATATTTTTTTCCCATACGAAGTTGAGAAATAGTGGTAAAAGTGAACCAGGTACTCGTAAAAATGAAAGATATCGAATTCGAAGTCGAAGAAAAAAGAAGAGAAAATTTTTCGCAGCAGAATTGAGTATTCTTATTCTTATTATATTGGCGAATAGCACCGGTCAGAAATTTTATTAGCCTTTAAAAAATAACGAATTTTCGATGTAGATTAAAAGAGAAGGCGTAGAAGACGGGACATGTCGACGAAAGTCGCCGAAGCTGTACGTGACCCAAACAATGCCCAAAGGATTATATTGTACACGTAAAAAGATTTTAGTACGATGCTTTTTCATGACAGGAAATTCTTTAGAAATCTTGGACACGTGATGAAAATGCTAAAGGCTGAGTACCATATACCGACCGTATACATATGTGCGTGGGTATGACGAAGTACGATTCTAAGGTGATCTTTCGAATTCAAGGGCAATAATCTTTTGCTAAGGGAGAAAAACAAAGATTAGCTGATGAGGATTATATATACACATGCTAGTTGTGAGGTACCTAATAGCGAAATGGTTGATGGCAGAGCATATTTTTTTTGGTGCTTGTTTTTTTAGCTGTGAAGTGGATTTCGAGGTCAAATGAGAGAACTTATGGGAGGGGGTGAGAGTGATGGAAGCCATTTTTTCAAAAACCAAAAGTCATAGTGTAGCTTCCCATTTCTGTTTTGAAAATTAGATAAATTTCGTCGGCTCCATCAGTTTTAGGCAAGGAGGAGGCATCGTTAGAGCAAGTTGGAGTACCCAGTCCGGACGTCAGAGCAGCCCCCTTCTTTCTTTGAAAAAAAAAAAACTTTGGTAGAACTATAGCGAAACGACAGCCCTACTTATACTTGTATAGACAAAATCAGCAAAAGTTATGTTAAAACATAGAGCATCGATAGAGCAGCTGAGAGCACTCAGTCTCGACGTTGGATTGGAGCACTTCTTACTCCCTCTCATCCCACTAAAAAACCTTTGGGTAGGGCTGGTGAAATGTTAGCTCTACGAATGCAATCAAAATCTGTGAAAATTATTCTACAAGATCTTGCATTGATAAAGCTGTTGAGAGTTATGATTTTCGTCAAATTGAAATTAAATATAAGGAATGAATTGTACCCACCTCATTTCAAGGATTGGATATCGTACCTTCATTTAGCATAAGAATACTTTGAAAAATACGATAAGTTCTTAAAGAGGAAACATTTCAATATTTGAAAAACACATTGAGTTGTACGGTTTCATTAAAATTAATCTGGAGGCGAAACGAAGCATCCGACAAAAAATTACACCTAGTTTTTTTTTCTAGAATAATGCATAGTTTTCGACTTTTTTTCAAAAAACTTAAATTTCATGATGTGTAAAAATTATAATTTTTTGAAGTGTATCATTTTTATATGAAGACC
This sequence comes from Planococcus citri, assembly GCF_950023065.1. NCBI lineage: Eukaryota > Metazoa > Arthropoda > Insecta > Hemiptera > Pseudococcidae > Planococcus > Planococcus citri. The sequence continues at coordinate 53,151,295 of NC_088681.1, forward strand.
ACGTAATGCTCGCTCATATTGTTAAACCCATCAAATTTGAAACATACTAGTCAGAGCTCGATAATTTTTTATTTGATTTTCCCTGTAACTTTCAAAATTGAGCTGTTTTTGGTCAAATTCTGAGATTTTACCCTCTGAAAAAACGTTAAAATCACGTTTTCACGATTGCAACGATGTAACATTTCAGAATTTGATAAAAAGAAACAAACTCTATTTTGAAAGTTACAGGAAAAATCAAATAAGAAATTATCGAGCCTTGCTATGTGTGTTTCAAATGTAAATTCTTCAATTTATGTATTTGAAAAAATATGCATAAACGCTTTTTTTTAGGGGTGCCTTAAATGGGGGGGGGGGGGCTCTAAAAAAAGATTTCAAAATTACGAATGCACAGGGATCTTAATAATTACACTTTTTCATCTACATGGATAATTGAATATATACTTCAAAACGTTTTGTTTAGCGCAAATCGCAGGTTTCCAGTTTTCCAGGGGTTCCCAAAATATCGAAATTACGAAAAATTGAAAAATTTTATTTTTGAGAACCAGCGCAAAATTTTATTGAGCCCAAAATTTGGTAGAATGGACGTCTTTCAGATACTAATAAACTGTGAAAAGCTTTTTAGCGGGATTCAAAGGGGTAGGTTCAAAATGGCGGTTCCAAAATTCTCCAAAAATTAACCCCGCCCCCTCATTTTTGTCCCCGAGGGTTGATAATAGAAAAATCACCTCGCATATAACGTTCATCGGATTCAAACAGGTATTCTGCACTAAAAAAAAATTGAAAATAATACGCAGTGGTTCCAAAATTCTTTTTTTATTTACAACTTTTGAAACCCCTGGAGCCCAAAAAATGGTCATTTTAGGTCAACTACATTCGTATATTGGAACATTTATTACAACATTTTAAGAGTGGTCAAGTCGATAACTGTCTTGGGTCAAAAAATGACCTTATCATAACTCCTCCTTTCCAGACTGACTTTTTGCCCTCCCCTGTGTGTGCCTGTCTAGCTTGTCGTCTGTCCGATCTCGATGTCTGGCCTCTGACAGCCACTGACCTGTCTGTCCAGCCCCTCATGGTTGTCTTTGACTCGTTTGTTTGGCTTCTCAAGGTTGTCTGTCTTCAGGGTGTCTAACGGTCATAAAAGTCATGGAAAAGTCATGAATTATGGTAGGTGGTCATAAAAGTCATGAGAATAAATCATGAAAAGTCACGAAAAAGTCATGAATTTTGCTCGAAACACACTTAAAGTTTTTTCTTATTAGCCCATAAAATGAAAAAAAATTGTAAAATGAAAATTTTGTTCAAAAAATTGAAATATGTACAAAGGTACTTAATTTTTGATTCTGTACAAAAATGGCAATCCTGTTCAATTTCCTTGCTGTTTCAAGTTCTTTATTGGTGGGGGGGAGAGGGTATTTTCATGTGGTAAAAATGTGAAAAATAAGTCATGAAAAAGTCATGATTTTTTGTCTGCGAGTTTTGTTAAGACACCTAGACCCTGGTTTTCCTGTTTTGCCTTCTTAGGTGATTGACGTGTCTGTCTGAATTTTCAAGGCCATCCATCTGGCCTTTTAAAGTCGTTGATCCGTCTACCTGGCTTTTCAGGGACGTCTGTCTATCAATATGGCCTTCTCAGGCCACCAGTCCGTCTATCTGGTTCGTCAAGGTCGTCTGTCCCCTTGACTAGCCTCCTCAGGTCATTGACCCGTCTGTCTAGCCTCTTCAGCTCATTGACCTGTTTGTGTTGCTTCTCAAGGCTGTCTGTCTTCCTGTCTGACCTCTTAAGGTCATTGACCCGTTTGTCTGGCTTCTCAAAGTCGTCTGTCATCCTGGCTGGCTTCTTTTTGGTCATTGACCTGTCTGTCAGGCTTTTCAAGGCCGTCTGTCTTCTTGTCTGTCCTTTTAAAGTCATTGATCCGTCTGTCTGGTCTCTCAAGGTCGTCTATCCGCTTGTCTGGCTTTCCAAGGCCGTGCAAATTCCAAAAATTGACTTGATCTTTCATACCTTGAGAGCCATGCACCTTCTAAAAATTGATTCGATATTGCATAGTTCAGAGGCCATGCAAGCTCCAAAAATCAGTGTGAAATTTCATTATTTAAAGACCATGCCAACTCCAAAAACTGATTTGAAATTTTGTACTTTAAAGTCTTTGCAAACTCCAAAAATCAATTTGAAAAATAGGTAACTTGGACGCCATCCAGGCCAATTTTTAGAATTGATTCGATTGATTACTAATCCGTAGTTTAGAGACCGTTCAAGCTTCAAAATACAAATTGAAATTTCGTAATTTGAAGGTGATGCAAGCTCCAAAAATCAATTTTAAATTTCATAATTTGATGAACACAATTTTTTTATAGTAGGTAGCTTTAAAAAGAAAACGAAAAAGTAGGAATTCTTAATTTTTGTGATTTGTAATTCATTTGATTTTATGATAAACCTTTTTTAGCTACATTCTGGCTTAATGAGTGTTTTGCTGAAAAAATGAGCAAACTTTGTTTAGTGGATAACCTTTTTTTTTTTTTTTTTTTTTTTTTTTTTTTTAATGAACAAGAATCTTTAGGCAAATGAAACGAAAGTGTGAAGATGTTTGTGTGATTTTGATGGTGGGATTGATGAGGGTTCAGAAGCATTTGAAAAAATTTATTATACTGACGTCAAAAAAAAAACGTGAACATTTTTGTAAGTCTATAATTCAAACCTTCATTTTTGAATTTTTTCTCAATTTTTCATGTTTTTGGGGAGCGGGGAGGGGGAATATTCGATTGTGCATACTTACCCAATGCCAAAATAATAGGGGATTCGATTAAGGCATTCGAAATTTGTTCTGCAGTTTTTTGATGGCACTCCATAAACTTGTTCAAATACCTCCACAAATTCTCCAAACTATCCCCTCTCAAATGAAAGACGATCTACTTATTCTAGTTTCTACTCGTAATTGAATAAAAATCTGCTTGAAAATGTTGAAAATTGAAAATTCAAATTCAAGTCCAGAAAAACGTCGACACTTTCTTTTAAAAATTATCAGAATTTAAGGAATTTAGTTGTTTTTTGAAACATTATACAATACATTTAATTTGAAAAACAATCGAAAAAACACGTCCTTATTTCCCTAATTTTTGCCTAATGAGGGTCAACAGATAGTAAAAAAATGTAAAATTGACCCAAAAAATTCCACCGCATTTTCTAAATTTCTGTTGAATGAATACAAGGTGTAGATCGTAGTGAGGCTTGTTCAGTTCACTGTACTCTAATTTATCACGAGCTTATATGGCTGTACGTCTACAGTCATAAAACAACGTAGAGATGGTAGGTCCAACCATACCATGTACCTTGCTACCTCGCTGTATAAGGAACGTGTATGTTGAAATACTATGTGGTAGTTAGTAATTACGCGTATAAAAGAGAGAAGAATGAAGGAGCCTGAGTCGAGGGCCCCCTCTCCCTCCCCCTTTCAACATAAGTGTATTGCACACCAGCAGCAACGAGAGGACGAGACGAGAGCTTCTTTATCATCCTCAAAAGTACCATTAATTTGATATTTAACCGGCTGAGCGTTATAAATAAGTTGGCTTGTGAGAGAATGCTACGTACGACGATTTTGCCCGAGTGTAGTGTATAAGTTCACCGGCTTCTCGGTTATAAAATTCGCACTTTAATTATAATTGTGTTTCGCGATTTCGCGCATTAATTAAGTTTACGGCGCTATTAATAAAATTGATACACGTGTTTAATGTTATAGGATAAATTTGCATTTTACCGGCGGCTTGGCTCGACTTGGCTCGGCTGCTACCGATAAACGAGAGAGCAAGCCTATTGTGTTATACTTTGACCCGTGATGTATTACCTACTACTGTAGGTATAGGTACGATATGATTCGTGAGGTGCAAATTGTTCAATTTTCTCGTTACGAAAACGTTTTCCTGTATTTTTCTTTGATTTTTCTTTAAAAAAAAGAAATACCGAGACGAAGTCTTGTTTTGAAAAATATATTACAGAAATAAATTGAGGAGGTTGGGGAGGGAGGAAGGGGGGTTTGAAGTACTAAAATAATAAATGCATTCGATTGTATAGTGTTAGCAGTTTCAAAAGAATCGCGACGAATGATTCGAGACTGCAAAGGTGAGACTTTGACTACACACATAAGTAGGCTTCCTTCGAGTACGTAAAAGGAAATTTCATAGGTACAGTAGGTACTTTGAATTGCAACGACATCGAATAAAATTTTTCTGCTCAGAATGTCTCACCTCTCGCTCGACTGAGTAATTCCCATTGTTCGGGGCAATTTACCGTGAACATTTACATTTCATTATCTACATAGCAGTATAGGCAATCAGTATAGACATGGTGGATGCTGCCGATGCCGGTGCTCTGTACCGAGTGATCTTTTGAAAATTATTTTACGTCGTGGTTACCGCATCACTGAATTCGACATCAAAGAAATTCGCCAAACACTCGATTGAAAAAGGTTATCAGATTATGAGATGCGGAATATACATAGAGTGGCGTGCTTTTTTGGTAAAGCCTTTTATTTTTCATCGTCGGATTCCCTGGAGTGCTATATGACGACGAATCGTCTACCTCTCTAATTATTTACTCGGTTATTTTCGGACACGAAGATATATTCGTTTGATAAGTCGAGAGTCGAGCCGACCAAATCTCAATGCTTATTATAAAAATTTGTCGCAGTCGAGTATTCCGCGAAATTGATGGAAAATTATTCTCGTTTATTCGACGATCGAGGGTGACCCTTTTTTTTTGACGTTCTTTTCCATACAGATGCTCTTTGAACCAAATTTACCCAAGATTTGATTTCCACGATACCTGTGAGAATCATGGTGGAATTTTTGACGTTTTTTTGAAAGGGTTCTCACACATGTAGCTTGTTGAATTTACGAAAATTTTCCACATCTAGTCATTTTTCACGTTTTATTAAGCCGAGTTGACGTGTTTTTTTTTGCAGCTACAAACTATTCGTTAATCCCAGATGAGCTTTTTGCTTTGCTAGGTGCGGTATTGAGATGTTCGCGTAAATCTCTTGTCTTTTCGTGTTTCTTTTTTTTCACCCCTGTAAAATTACTTCCTGGTTAGATTTTTTAGCTTACCTATACGTAGGTGTAGTGTAATTTGAAAAATAATCCATTAATTTTTAAACCCCTGACGAGTTTGTTTGACCGATATTTAAATCGAGGTTTTTTTTCTCTTCGCAACGTACTCGTATAAGAGGATTACGTGTAATTCATATTTTGAAAAAAATAACTGTCATTTTATTTTTTAGAGCTGATTTTTACGCTTTGATGAATTATTATAGTTATAGTCGACGATTATTTTATACGAGGATTAATTCACGAAAATGATATCAATAATGAGATAAAACTAGGATGAGAAATTCGAACCGTGAAAATTATGGAGATTAACTGGCGGATTTGGTTTAAAAATTCGCTCGATACAATTTCACCTACCTACGGAGAGTTTGACGACGAAGAGGCGTGTCGATTATTTTTTTTTTTCATTTTTCGAAAGTATTGTAAATATTTTGAAATTTAAGCTTTTCTTAAATTTCGTCTCTCGTGAAAGAAGGTGTAAATGTTATTCGCTCGTCGGAATTTTTCCAGTGTCTCGAAAGTTTATTTTTGTTGTGATGTCAAAGTGTAGGCGAGTAATGCTACAGATGGAACCTCCTCGACGATGTTTTGAGTTTTGTAAATTGATCGAAGGGGCGTGTGAGGAAAGAGAATTTCTAGAAATTATCGCCCAAGTGTTTAGGAAATACCGTGGCTAAGAATGTTGTTCGCTGCGTCGTTAAATGGAATTTATATTATCAAATTTTGAAATTTAATTTGCGAATTGGTTTCCTTCGAAAATCTGGAAAATACCGAGAGAAAAACTTGAAAATTGCGTCAAATGTCGTATTATTTTACAATGCTGAGTGGGAATGAGAGAATTTGGGAAAATTAAATTTTCACCTGCGAGCTATTTGTTGGATCCATCAACAAATTGTGATGTGATTTGTTCAAGTAGTGGGATTTTTGTGGAATTTTTTTTTCTTAGTTACGTGAAAATATTTGTTCAAGGTCGATAGACTTTCGAACATTTATTCGAATAGCAAAAAATACCAGTTTTCATGGTCTTCTGAATTTTTTTTGCTACAATTGAATTGAAAATTTGAATAAAAAATTTACGTCTGCAAATTTTTCGAAAAAATTCAATTTCAAAGTTGAAAAAAAAATTCAAAAATACTGAAAATGCATCAGGGAGAAAAGCTGAAATCTTTCATCAAAAACTGAATTTTAATGTTTAAAGTTCGAGAACTAAGAAAATTGACTTCATTTTTTTTTTCACATAACATCATATTGATTACTTACTCAATGTGTATATTTTATTTACCTACCGAGCTAAATTGATGCAGTTATATGCATAAGAAGTATTCTACCCCTTCCTGCCCGGCCCTTAATTTACTTGAAAACTTTATTCGACCGTAATGTCTGGAATGATATCCACGAAGACTTGCTCAAAATGAAATTTGCATTCATCCATAAGAAAATTTATTTCCATAAATCAATCCCCCGAAAAAAACTCTCGAAAAGACACATAAATATTGCACAGTGCACACGTATCACGAGACCAAAATAGAAAAAACAATTATAACTCTCGACGAGAATTTCATCTTTTGAAAATCGATGAAAATCGAATGAGAATTTTTGTCGTTGCATAGAAAAAATATTGTACTCGTATATGTAAGTTGTAGTTTTTTCCCTCTTCTTTTTTTTTCTCTCTCTCTCTCTCTCTCTCTCTCTCAAACGTGGCATACGAGTATAACAAATAGAGGAGGATTTTTTCCATCGCGTGAAAATACTTATAGAAGTTACTTTCGCTTCTGTCAAGTTTGCTCACATCTCAATCACTCCCGGCGGAATAGTGATTTTCAGCAGCTGAAATTCGAGCTTTACCGCGAGGTACGAGTAAAAGAAAAACGCAGATGTAGGTGAATATTGCTAGTGGTTGCGGAATTGTTGGTTTTTACATGTAGAAATACTGGGTAGTACGAGAAGAAGAATTGTTTTGAAAAATTGTGGGTTAGTTTTGTATATTTTTATGCGTGTGAAGTATTGGTGAAAAATTGAGTGGTTCGTTATGAAAATGATGATGGGAAAATTAGACAATGAAGATATATAGTCTTTATTTTGGGATCTTTTTCAAGATTTTTTATTCATTGGAGATGAATATCGAAAAGATAATTCGGATTGTTTGTGTTCTTCTGTATCATATAAATTACACCTCAAGTTTTATGAGCATAAAATAATAAACGTAAAATAACCGAAAAACTCAAGAGAGAAAAAAAAACTCCGATTAGAAAAAATTTTCGCAAATAACTAAATCATGCATAGCCAACAAACACCTTTTTCGAAAAAAAAAAACAAAGTTAATATCTACAAATTGGTTCAATGGAATATGATAAAGTTATAATTCAAAACTGTCTACATTTTGCCACTTCTCCAGATGTGTCTTTAAAGGAGTTGATCTCTGGGTATCAATGCTGGGCTGCTCAAAACAAAAAAGTGATTCAAATTCCAAGCGATTCCAGCGCTGCTTCCTTTTTTTCACCATCTCCAGCACAGCCAAACGCTCAATTACTTCCAAATTGATCAAAACCTTCAAATCTGCAGACAAACATTGGAAAACTTTTGACAAATTCCTCAAACTCACGCATGGAATTTGGAAAATCAGCATTGTATCGAACAATTTGAAATCATCAACTTGCTCATGCCCTTATTTCATGAAAAGAACAACATGTAAACGTGTACTTGGAATGCAAAGTTGTCAGAATGGGTTCGGGACCCCCCCCCCCCCGGTGGTGAAATCCATTTCCTTCGGCCAAAAACGCAAACGCGGGAGGCTAGCTAAATCCAAAAGGAGTGACTTCATTCGCAATTTGGGATGAGTCGTTTTACGTCTACATAATATACGCAAGTACATATCCACTTACGTCAGAATATTTTCATTCTGATGCTGTTCATTCAAATTTTGAATCAATGATGTACTCCAGATAAAAAAAGAAAAAAAAAAAAAAAAACAGAACTAATGCAACTTATTTGCTTCATTACATGTGCTACCTTCCTACACAGATGATTTTTTCGTAAACCTACGGAATCTACGTCAGTGGAACTGTCATTCAACTTTCTCTTACGCACGTTTCCAAAAAAAAAAAAAAAAACATTTCTACAATCTATACATATAAATATAAGCAGACAGAATCACATAATTCATTCGTAACTACTTTGGGTACCTACGCTACTTTTTGAATTTAAAGATTCCTCTTCGAGTTATTCGTCGCGATACGAATTAATTATATTTTTTAAATTGTTTTAACTTCGGTGCATCGAACATAATCAACGAGCAGTGAACAAGGTAAGATTACAACAACTGAATTTAATGATTTTATTTTTAAACGTTTTTTTTTTTTTCCATTCTTGAATGAATTCTCAGTTTGCATTTTAAATCCGAAAATGTTCAATAGTTGGACTCTTATTTTGAAGTTTCGCTATTTTGCACCCAATTATACCCGAAGTTATTGAATTTTATGCTAGAGGAAGTTATACCAGTGTCTGATAGTTTCCTCTAGTGATGAAACAAAAATTGAAAAAAAAATCGAATGTGCAAAAATTTCCCATTTCTACGATGCTCCACTTTTCAAAAAAAAAATACTTCATCTTTGGTCAGAATCTTTCTGAATAACCTCCATTTTCAAGAAAGTATTTCCCCATTCCTCAAAAACAATGTTGGTTCTTGTGTATTAAGTCCTCCGAAATGAAAAAATAAGAAAATGAAAGATTGAAGTTTGTAAAAAAAAAAATTGGAAACTTTCCATTTTTGGTCAGGATCCTACTTGAGCAATAATTCCTATTTTAAAGAAAAAAATGTTTGAGTTCTCCCTCAAAATCAATATCAAATAACTTGTATTGAGCATTTCAAAATCTTGGAAAAATAAATGAATTAAAAACTGAAGTTTGAATTAAAAAATAGAGAATTAATACCTAATGACCAGATTTTGACTAAATAACCCTCTTTTAAAGAAAAAATGTACTTCGGCTCCCTAAATTGAGTTTTTGATTTTTCCCTACTTCCATTTAAATGAATCCATACCTAGCTATTTTCTTTAGGAAGGGGGCTTGTTGGGTTTTTGTATGTATATAGGATAGGTACCTATTAGTCAAGGAGCCCGCTTAAGGATCTATTGCACCCCCCCCCCGTCGATCTTCCGGGACAACTTTTTTCTTAGAGGGAGAGTCCTAAGAAACATTTCTAGCCCTTGTACTGAAAAAAAAGTGGTTCTACTTACAAAATGGCGGGCATTACGATTGACAGGTCTGTTGGAATCACAGATTTTGCGTTTCAAGACTTCCAACATAGGACTTGCACAACATTTTTCAAACCGTACAAAAGTAGATCGAAAGACCAGGCAAAAATTCATCACCTGTCAAAATTTCAAGTGCTAAAGTGCGTTTTTCAATTTTTGGTGAATTTTTGAAAATCAAATTTAGGTTAAAAATGAGGGGGAAAATCAAAATTTTACCAAATTGACCAAGAAAGCTAAAATTTTGGATATACCCTATTTTGGACCAGCAAAATCAATTGGAAACGGTTTCAAACCGGTTTGAGCAGTTCTGGAGCCTCCAGCAGATTTTTAAAACTCGAAATTTCCACAAAATTTCATCAAAGTGTAGTTGGATAGTCAAAATTTACTCTGCAAACTAATTTCAATACGCTACGAAGTCAACTGTAGGAGGATTTCAAGTCGTTTTGGAGCCTCTACCGACTTTTTGAAAATTACTGGAGCCTCCAGTAGTTTTTTGAAACCTGAAATTTTTCCAAAATTTCATCAAACGGAGATGGAAAGTCGAAATTCATTCTGCAAACTGATTTCAATACGCTACGAAGTCGACTGCTGGTGGATTTCAAGTCGTTTTGGAGACTCCAGCGACTTTTTGAAAGGTCGTATGGCGTTTTTTGGAAAATTGAAATTTCCAAAAAGTAGCTGGAAGCTTCAAAACCATTTGAAACCACTGACGTAGTCGACTTCATAATATAGCATTGAAATTAGTTTGCGAAGTGAATTTCAGCTTTCCAACTCCATTTGTTAAAATGTTGCGGGAATTATAAGTTTCAAAAATCTACTGGAGGCTCCAGAAATTTTCAAAAAGTCGCTGGAGGCTCAAAAATGACTTGAACTCGCCTGAAGTCGTCTTCAGAGGGTGTTAAAATTGGAGTGTAGAGTAAATTTCAGCTTTCCATCTCCATTTGATGAAATTTTGTGAAAATTTAAAGTTTCAAAAATCTGAAATGTTGTCAGGTGATAAATGTTTGCCTGATCTTTCGAGCTACCTTTGTACGGTTTGAAAAATTTCGTGCAAATCCTACGTTGGAACGAAAATCTGCGATTTCGGCTGACCTGTCAAGGGCCACTTTTTTTTTTGAGTACAAGGACTAGGCGATTTCTACGATATCTCGATGAATTGTTTGGAAATTACTGGAGCCTCCAGTAAATTTTTGAAACTTGAAATTTCCCCAAAATTTCATGAAAATGGAGATGGAAAGCTGGAATTAACTATGCACTCCAATTTTAACACCCTCTGAAGACGACTTCAGGTGGGTTCAAGTCGTTTTGGAGCCTCCAGTGACTTTTTGAGAGGTTTCGTGGCGCTTTTAGGAGAATTAAAATTTCTAAAAAGTTGCTGGAAGCTTCAAAACCACTTGAAACCACAATACAGTAGACTTCATATATGTATTATTGTATTGAAATTAGTTTGTAGAGTAAATTTCGGATTGCTAGTCCCATTTGATGAAATTTTGGGGAAATTTCAAGTTTCAAAAATCTACTGGAGGCTCCAGCAATTTTCAAAAAATTGCTAGAGGCTTTAAAACGACTCGAAATTCACCTACAGTTGACTTCGTAGCATATTGAAATTCGTTTGCAGAGGAAATTTCGACTATCCAACTCCATTTGATGAAATTTTGTAGGAATTTAGAGTTTTAAAAATCTGCTGGAGGCTCCAGAACGGGTCAAAACGGTTTGAATAAGTTTCCAATCGATTTGGCAGGTCGAAAATAGGGTATATCCCAAATTTCAGCTTTCTTTATCAATTTGGTAAAATTTTGATTTTTTCTCACATTTTGGCCAAAATTTGATTTTTGAAAATTCACCAAAAATCGAAAAAGGCACTTTAGCACTTGAAATTTCGACAGGTGATGAATTTTTGCCTGCTCTTTCGATCTACCTTTGCACGGTTTAAAATTTTTTATGCTAGTCCTATGTTGGTACGCAAAATCTGCGAATTCGGCTTACCTGTCAATCAAAATGGCCACCATTTTGTAAGTGGGGCCACTTTTTTTTTTGAGGATAATGGCTAGAAATGTTTCTTAGGACTCCCCCTTTAAGAAAAAAGTTGTCCCGGAGGATCGACGAGGGGGTGGAATAGATCCTTAAGCGTGCTCCCCGACTATAATGAGGTCTCGGTCGGGGTAATTCAATTCATAAATTTCCAAAATGACGACTTTCTTATTAGAACGTCGTCGAGTGTGTCTGTTATTTACTCATAATTTCTCTTCGGCTGGAAATATCGAGAAATGTTCAAATTATTTGCGAAGCCGGGGAATCGAGTATATTATGGAGATAGTTCATATGCACGGTGAAATGTGTACGGTACAGGTAATGTGTGTCATAAGGTCTACGCTGGTTGTATAATACGTGTGCTACGAGACGTGCATGGACAAAAGGAGACGCGATGACGATGGTGATGTGAAAAAGGCAACCAACGTATATACGTAAAGCGACGTGTGTATTTAAAAATGCTAAAACACGGAGACACTGTATTCAGTATTCGTAGTATTCGAATTCGTATACTATAGTACTCGTAATACAAGCGATGGGCATGCGTTCGAGTGTAAAAAGCGCCGGCTACAGATTATATCTCCTTTACGGTATGGTTCAGTTTTCGCTTCGATGTTGAGCATTTGTCAACGTGTTGAGTTGCGTTGCCTTTTGCGATATTTCTAGTATGGTTACGTAAAATAATAATATAGTTGTGATCGGAGGCGTTCTCGATTTGTGCAAAAAAAAAATCCGTTTTAGTGTCGGATCGTTGTGGAGGTACATATTTTATAATTTTTTTTTTTTTCAAACAGCCTATATAAGTCACGCCGGAATATCCGAAGGCGTAACGAAAAAGGTAAGATGGGTCCTTTGCAAGAGATACACGTACGATATACGAGTATACGTTGATCAAACTCTATTCTTGACCAATTTCCGCCTATTTGAGGTATCACGAATTAAAATTTCGAGCAAATTGAGCCAAAATTTTTGGCCAATTTAACCTCGAGGATTCGAGATCATAATTTTCCTTGGACCTTCGAATAAATGTGTACTCGAAGGTTCGAATTTATCGAAGTTGAAAGACGTAGCTCGATAAATTAGCGAAATTTAATAAATTCGCGTGCACGATTATTGCGGCGTGTTGTTGGAAGAGGGGAGGGAAAGAACCGCAGCAGGAAGTGCCGGCTGTCGAGATGGCGCAAATTTACACACTTTGATTTTAATCTAAACAAGCATACCTGGCGAGAATTCCAGCCTTGGTCCGTTATTCTCTCGTCTAGCACTTTATGATTTTTCCGTAGACAAACGAAAAGTAGTACTAGGTACGATATAACCGGAATAAACGTAGCCTTTGTGAAGCTGAAAGGATAAATTTATTATTTAGCGATGTTCAAACGTTCTTTGTTGCCGGCCATTGTGTTTTATAAGCTGTGTACTTCTACCTATTTGGCATTTCTTTCATCTTTTGTCGCTAAGCATTCGGTATACTTATTGCTTTGTTTGTACGTTGTAATAATTTCAACGAACCGAGGGAATTTTTTCGAAAAATTTATAGAGAACGGTTCTCTTCTCCATCTTCATTTTTTTTCTTTTTCTTTACGTCGGCCTGCTTTGACGAGGCTATAATGTATACGTTGATCGGGTATTTTTCTTATGAAAAAAATTCCTCATTTTCTGCATCGTTTCGAAGAGAAAAAAGAAATAACGAGAAAAATAGCCTAAAAGGTGAACTATGTAGGTTTGTGTTAATAAATTCATCGCCCATCATTAAAATTGACCAACTCGTAACACGCGAAATTTTTTTTTATAAAATTGAAATATTTTCCTCGAACGGTTTGTTTGTGTTTTTTCTCTCTCTCTTCTTCGACACAGTTAAAAATAAACTTTTAATAAAGTACCCGAAAAATGCTCGATTCGAATTTTTAGTCTCCATTCGCAAAAATTGCTGGCATTTGTGCGAATAAAAAAAAAAAAAAAAATACACTGAATGTAGATAGTCGAATACTCGTGTAATTATAAAGATGCGGCGGCAATTTCTACCGAAATTATATAGTTTTTCATTTCATCGTTATTTATCGTACGCGTGATTTTTTTTTTTCAAACATGTTTGTATCGAGACCGATAACCCTTGTAATATTCGCCAGGATTTGTGTATACTATAGACGAATTTTAACCCCTCAAAAGTCGAGTTTGTATATTGGAAAACATCGCGTATCGCTTGTTGGAATTTCAAATAAAAATGCTGGATTTCTATTTTTCTCTTTCTGGCGCAATTTTCGACTATCTGAATTACGCGTAGTTTTTCTTTTCAATGGAAAATGTTCGAGAATTTATTCGAATCGCGAATAAAAAGATTTTCAGAGGCACTGAATGAGAAACGTGGTGCACCTGGATTTAGAGAAGTTTTTTCGTACGAGTTTAATAGTGATTTTTTTTTACGTGTTTGATTTTTGTAGCGCGAAGTGGTAGTGTGGTAGTGTTTGCTTTTCCACCTGTGTTCCTCTCCCTCTTCTCCCCCCATCGAGAAAAATTGTTTTATTGTGTAATCTCAAACTTAAAGTGATTAAAAATTAAAAATTGGCTAAATGAATTTTTTATTTTTATACCTCATTCAGTCTAAAATTTATACAGCTCATTTCATTTTGAGAGAAACTCAAATTGAAAGTATTTGGGGGGAGGGAGTGAGAGTTGACATTTCAAAGATTTGTTGAAATTTCAGAAACTCAGAATTTTAAGCCATTTTGATTAAAAAAAATCAAGGTAGAGAGAGAGAGGAAACTCAAATAGAAAGGATTCTTTTGAGGGAAGGAGGGGAAGGGGGAGTCGGCATTTTAAGGATTTGTTGAAATTTCAAAAACTCAGAATTTTAAGCCATTTTAATGAAAAAAAATCAAGGTAGAGAGATTGGCCTATCTGAAAATTTTTCAAAACATAATTTTAATGGGAAATATGCAAAAATTGTAAAAAAAACTGTGCAACCACTAAAAAAGGACTGACGAAGGAGACATTTTTTTTTCAGTTCCAACTTAATTCAGGATTATTGTTTTTGAAAAAAAATCCCTTCTAATTTTTAGGTACCCTCCCCCTTACTTTCTCTATGTTGAAAAGGTCTAGAGAATTTCGAAAATTTTCGAAAAAATCAAAGTTTTGAAAATTTAGTTCAGCTGTTAGTTTTTTTTAATCATTCTAAGTATTTTGAAAAGAGGGAAAACGAGAAAATTGGCACATCTTGAAATTTTTCAGGGCATATTTCAACTTAAACTACTAAGAACACCTGTAATATCTGATAGAATTTTTTCATGTCAGCATATGAAAAAAAAAAAACACATTCAATTTGAAAATGAGTAAGTAAAATAATTTTTTTTAGCTTCATAATTTTTGAAAATTCCAAGTGGTTGTCAATTTTTTTATTCGTTTTATTATTAAAAGGGGCAATTTTTGTAATGTCTAAAAATTTTCCAGGGCTTAGTCCAACCTCAAGATATCTAAAAATATGAGGTATGTAATGAAAGTAATGGGGAAATGTGCTGATTTTTAAAATGTGCGTTGAAAGTGGGAAAAAACAGGTTCCTGCAGATTTAGTCAACACTTCAATAAAAACAGATAAATATTTTTTTTGTAATTTTAATTCTTTAAGGAGATAGAGAATTTCAGAATTGTGTGTGAGTCATTTTAGTCAACGGTGGGAAATTGTCTAAAAATTTGACTTGAAAAATAGCTGCAGAATGAATAAAGATATAGTTTGAAAACTTTCTACGCCTGATCGAGAAAAGTTGGAAGAGCATTTTAAAATGCATCACTTTGCCAAATTTCAAGTGCTGAATTCCATTTTTCAATCTTTGGAAATTTTTTGAAAATTCAAATTTTGGTTTATTTTTTACGAGAAAATGAAAATTTGACTAAATCGAGATAAATATCTGAAATTTAGTTTTTATACCCTATTCTGAACCTCCCAAATCGATAGATGGTGGTTTTGAGCTGTTTTGGAGCACCCAGTCGATGTATGAATTTTTTCAAGTTCTCAAAAAAAAAAACAATTGAAATATGATTTTGAACAAGCCAAAACAATTTTTGAAAATTTGTGCTCAGCCCAAAAATTTGGTAAAAGCATCAGATTGGTTCGAAAGCGTCACTAATCAATTCAGGAAGTCAAAGAAAGGGCGTAATCCAAATTTCAGATTTTTTTGTTCGGCACATTTTTGAAAGAAGAATTTCTCATTTGTTCCAAAAGAGATCGCCGAAGAAAATGTTGAATTTACGAAACCAATAGAAACGAGTTTTTAATCTTCATGCCTAAAAATATGCAAGTTTATGCTTGCTAATGATTTTTTTTTTTTAGCAAATATCCAAAATTGGAAAATTCAAACATTTCCTGGAGGCTTCAGAACGGGCCAGAGTTCAGAAACACCACTAATAAATTTTAGAGGTCAGAAATGCGGTGATTTTTGGCTCTTTTCGTGGCAGATTTTCAAAATAGGAAAATTCAAACATTTTTTGGCGACTCCAAAACGAAAAAAACTCTCACGCAGTAAGCGTGAGAAGACCGACTTTTCGTAAAATAAATATCTTTTACGAACGAATTGATCCACTTTTATTTAAACAGTGATTCGCGAACGAACTGATTCGTATAAGTGACTTGTTCGTGAACGAATCGATTTGTACAAGTGACTCGTTCGTGAATGAATCGATTCGTATAAGTGACTCGTTCGCGAACGAATCGATTCGTATAAGTGACTCGTTCGCGAACGAATCGAATCATACAAGTGAATCGTTCGCGAACGAATTGATTCGTACAAGTGAATCGTTCGCGAACGAATCGATTCGTACAAGTGAATCGTTCGCGAACGAATTAATTCATACAAGTGAATCGTTCACGAACGAACCGATTCAGACATGTGATTCGTTCGCGAACGAATTGATTCATTTACTCAATTTTCAATGAATCATTCGCGAACGAATTGATTCGTATTAGTGACTCATTCGCGAACGAATTTATTCATAAATTAAAGATTCGTTGGCGAATGGTTCTTTCAAAAAATTGATCAATTCGTTCACGAATGATTCACAAAAAATTGAGGGTCGTATACTTAATAGGAATCGAGCAAACCTAGTGAGATTTCAAGTTTCATCGAAATCAGTTCAGCCATTTCCTAGGTAATGAGTTTTGAAAAATTCTGAATAAAAATTTTGTCGCTCGACAAATTTGAAAGCTTTGAGCTTTTGAAAATTTTGTTTTCAATTACGCGCGAAAGCTACGAACTTTTGGATCATGGTGCAAGTGCGAAATCATAGGAATGGTGATGGACTTGTGATACTTCAAGTTTCAGAAAAATTGGTTCAGTCGTTACTCAAGGTAATGATTTTTAAGTGAAAAATGTCGAAAAAAAATTTTGTCGCTCGATAAACTTGGAAGCTTTGAACTTTTGAAACACGATGATGGTGACAAATTGTCCGGCTAGTATCCAAGGGCTGACATTTTGAGTTTCATCAAAATCGGTTCAACCGTTCCTGAGAAATAAATTTTTAAATGAGTTTTTAAGTGAAAAATGTCGAAAAAAAATTTTGTCGCTCGATAAACTTGGAAGCTTTGAACTTTTGGAACTTGATGATGATGGCGAAATCTCCGCTAAGTAGTGTAGTTCTGAAATTTCAAATTTGATCAAAATCGATTCAGCCGTTGCTGAGAAATTAAATTTTATGTGTAAATTCACCTCATCACATACGAGTACTTAAATATTTAAGTAAAGACTTGGCACACGAATTCATTTAAAATTGAACTTTTAAAAAATCATTTCTCAGGAACGGTTGAACCGATTTTGATGAAACTCAAAATGTCAGCCCTTGGATACTAGCCGGACAATTTGTCACCATCATCGTGTTTCAAAAGTTCAAAGCTTCCAAGTTTATCGAGCGACAAAATTTTTTTTCGACATTTTTCACTTAAAAACTCATTTAAAAATTTATTTCTCAGGAACGGTTGAACCCATTTTGATGAAACTCAAAATGTCAGCCCTTGGATACTAGCCGGACAATTTGTCACCATCATCGTGTTTCAAAAGTTCAAAGCTTCCAAGTTTATCGAGCGACAAAATTTTTTTTTCGACATTTTTCACTTAAAAACTCATTTAAAAATTTATTTATCAGGAACGGTTGAACCGATTTTGATGAAACTCAAAATGTCAGCCCTTGGATACTAGCCGGACAATTTGTCACCATCATCGTGTTTCAAAAGTTCAAAGCTTCCAAGTTTATCGAGCGACAAAATTTTTTTTCGACATTTTTCACTTAAAAATCATTACCTTGAGTAACGACTGAACCAATCTTTCTGAAACTTGAAGTATCACAAGTCCATCACCATTCCTATGATTTCGCACTTGCACCATGATCCAAAAGTTCGTAGCTTTCTTACGTAATCGAAAACAAAATTGAGCTTTTTCAAATTTTCGGGGGGTGACTTTGCACAAAATTTTTTAAAAATTTAATTTCTCAGCAACGGCTGAACCGATTTTGATCAAATTTTAAATGTCACAACTAGGCTATCAGCCGAACATTTTGGCATCATCATCAAGTTCCAAAAGAACGCAGCTTCCAAGTTTATCGAGCGACAAAATTTTTTTTCGAAATTTTTCAAAACTCATTACCTAGAAAACGGCTGAACCGATTTTGATGAAACTTGAAATCTAAGTAGGCCTCTACGATCTCTATAATTTCGCATATTCACTTCGATCCAAAAGTTTGTAGCTTTCGAATTAAATCAAAAATTCAAAAAAAAAATTGTATATATATATATATGGACCTAAGTATCCTCGACGTCACCATACATAAACAGTACCTTTTGGTCACCAGGCTTTTAAATGCCTCCGGAGGTGTATTTACTTCATATTTGTAACCAGCACAGTTATAATAGTGCTTATACTCTTTTCCCCACTTGATTTACATGCTTTAAGTTTATACAAAAAAAAATTTACGAGAATGGTACCAATTTGCCTCCGATTATAAACTGATCTCTTCCGTGACCTTGTGTATTTAAAAAGATATTGACTATACCAAATTGTCACCTGCTGCCTTGCCTAATAGATTACAACTACGCTGGCTACGAATACGAAAATTTAACACAACTGGGAGCATTTAAAAAGGCGGTGACCAAAAGGTACTGTTTATATGCGGTGACGTCGAGGGTATGTCAGTGTTGATGGAACAAAATTTTTAAAATCTGTATACAGTAGGTGTATACATGACCTTTTCGTCACCGGACAAACTTTTCCCCTTTTACGTTTCAGGGGAAAACAAGCCGTTTGGACTTGGTATACACAGGGAAACGTCTTCGTCACCGGCAAAACGCCTCCGTCACCGATTTCGGTGACGAAGAGAACGCGTGAGTATATAAAAGGTGACATAGAGGTACCATTTGCATATCTATATATATATATATAGATATGCAAACGGTACCTCTACGCCACCTTTTATATACTCACGCGTTCTCTTCGTCACCGAAATCGGTGACGGAGGCGTTTTGCCGGTGACGAAGACGTTGCCCTGTGTATAACAAGTCCAAACGGTTTGTTTTCCCCTGAAACGTAAAAGGGCAAAAGTTTGTCCGGTGACGAAAAGGTCATGTATACACCTACTGTATACAGGTTTTAAAAATTTTGTTCCATCAACACCGACATACCCTCGACGTCACCGTATATAAACAGTACCTATTGGTCACTGCTTTTTAAATGCTTCCAGTTGTGTTATATTTTCGTATTCGTAGCCAGCGCAGTTGCAATCTATTAGACAAGGCAGCAGGTGACAATTTGGTATAGTCAATATCTTTTTAAATACACAAGGTCACGGAAGAGATCAGTTTATAATCGGAGGCAAATTGGTACCATTCTCGTAAATTTTTTTTGTATAAGCTTAAAGCATGTAAATCAAGTGGGGAAAAGAGTATAAGCACTATTACAACTATCCTGGTTACAAATATGAAGTAAATACACCTCCGGAGGCATTTAAAAGCCTGGTGACCAAAAGGTACTGTTTATGTATGGTGACGTCGAGGATACTTAGGTCCATATATATATATATATAGCCGCATACAGGCAAACTCGTAACGTTTTGTATAAACAGCAATCTCAAGACCCCTTTATAACTTCGTTGCTGTGCATACGCTCGACGCGTCACCCCATAGGCCTGATAGTACTCGATGTTAGGCCGCGTTATATTCGTTAACTTGATTTTTGGGGGCCCTGTGGAAAAGTTGCTCATTGCCGAAACATCAATTTTTCAGGAAAGCTTTTTTTTTCAAGTCCTATGCATCCATGTTTTTCGCAAATACATTTTGAACAAAGCATCCTACAAAAAAATAACCAGCTCTGAGCAGAAAGGAAATTTTATGCTCTACAATTTCCTTCAATGCATTTTTTTCATAGGATGCATACTTTCCTCGTAAAATCAATGTTAATGTTGAAAAACACGAAAATGCGGACCTGTATAATCAACTTTAAATTGAAATTGAGCAGTCAAAAATTCATTTTAGACGATTTTTGACCACGCCATGTGAAAGAGGAGACCTTCAACCACCAGAATCACCAAACAGAACTTGCAAAATGAATAAAATGGTTCTTGGCAATAAGCACCTTTTTCTCATGTCCTCGTAGATAATAATTAGGCTATGCACTCATTTGAAAATTGAGTCAAATGAGAAATTGTATAAACAGCAATCTCACGTCCCTGCTCAAACTTTGCCAGTAGACTCCCCACACCTTGTAGATTCATATAGCACCTCATCGCAAAGTCACGTCCTAAAAAGGTTACGAGTTTGCCAAAACGTTATGAGTTTGCTGGTTAATCTAGAAAAAGGTTACGAGATTGCCCCCTAGAATATATATATGAATACACGTACCTAGTACCTTGTGGTGCCCGGGTCTTTTATGGTAATTGTGGTGCCCGGGTACATAGAGGATCATATATATATGTATGATAAAGGTGTTTTGGAGCAGTTTATTTTTTGGGGGGTTTTTAGTCATAGTGGTGCCCGTTATATAAACTTGGTACTTCTAGTGCCCGCCTCAAAAATTTTTTTTTCACCTTAGAGTGCATTTCATCAAATTCTACATCGTTTTATATAAAAAGACCTTGTGGTGCCCGATTTGGGCGCCACAAGCCCAAAACCGGGCACCACAATGACTACGTATACTTAAAACGGGCACCACAATGACTAAGTTTAAATCTATATATATAAGTATATAAACCTTATATAAGGAAACCTGAAATTTTGGGAATGAGCCTATCGTGATCCCAGACCCTCGAAACGCAAAGAAAAGTCACTCCCCGACCCAACTTCCACTATCGCAACAAATACAATACTCCACTTTTCTCCGAAAAGTCGGTAAAAGTCGGTAAAAAAAACGACCACTAATGGATTCCAGAGGTCGATAATAGGGGATGATCCAAACTTCAGCTTTCTACCTCAATTCGATCAAATTTTGATTTTTTCATTCAAAATGTCGAATTCAAAGTTTTAAAAATTCGCTAAAAATTTAAAAAAAATGAAAATTGACTAAATGAGATATAGACATCTGAAATTTGGTTTATACCCTATTAATAACCTCCAAACCCCATAAATGGTGGTTTTGAGGTATTTTGTAGCATGCAGTGGAAATTTAAATGTTTTCAAGTTCTCAAAAACAATTAAAGTATGGTTTTGAACAAGCTGAAATCATTTATGAAAATTTCTGCTGAGCCCAAACATTTGCTAGATGTTTCAGATTGGCTCGAAAGCGTCAGTAATCAATTCAGGAGGTCAAAGATAGGGTGTAATCAAAATTTCAGCTTTTTTGATCGACACAATCTTGAAAGAGAAATTTTTCATTTGTTCCAAAGACGATTGCTGAAGAAAATTTTGAATTTATGAACCAATAGAAACGATTTTTGAAACTTTGTGCCCGAAATATTTTGAAGTTTATAGGTGCTAAATTTAATTTTGGGTTTTTATGACAATTTTCCAAAATTGAAAAATCCAAAAATTTTCTGGAGGCTTCAGAACGGACCGGAAGTTTAGAAAAACCACCAATCAATTTCAAGAGGTCAGAAATGGGGTGATTTCGGCTCTTTTATGGCAGATTTTCAAAACAGGAAAATTCAAACATTTTTTCGAGGCTCCAGAACGGACAAAAACCACCACTAATCGGTTCCAGAGGTCAAAAATAGGGTATGATCCAAATTTCAGTTTCCTATTTCAATTTGATAAGATTTTGATTTTTTTAACTCAAAATGCGGAATTTCAATTCTCAAAAAACCGCCAAAAATTTAAAAAAATGAAAATCCTGCTCCTGAATTATTCGGATCGATGCTATTCTTTAGAATTTTATTTCGACTCTCCTCCCCTCCTCCCCACCCACACTTCTCAAGCGAAAGAAATCAAGACTGGATAATTTTATCGCAACTCGCAACTTCATTTCTGGCCAAATGCGTGGGTTTTCCCCCAATCAGGTCCATTGTGCGACGAGAAGGTCGGAAAATGGTGACACAGACATTAGACATTCGCCGGAATTTCGACGAATTTTTATTTCATTAGTTCGCTCGCCTGAGCTTTTACACTACGAATAAGGCATTGCTATATAGATGAAAATCTTATCTGTTACACTTGAAATACATTAACGACGGATCGAAAATGTATTTATTCAAGGTAATGCTTATCTAAGGGGAAAGCTTCGGCCTGCCTTTTGCAGCTTGAGCTTCTTCGAATATCGAACCTTTTGTACTCGTAGCAATGTTTGACACGAAATTGTAATCTCGAATGTTAACGAATTGAAATTTTATCGCCAACTCAACCTTGATCTAGTCGCGAGGATATTGTTAGAGAAGTTTGGGGCTCCTTCGTAATCAACTCTATATTTTTTAGGGGAAATTGGACGCTTCAGCGGATAAATACTGCCAAGAAGTTATCAATTTTCAGCGGATTACTCGATTTTAATTTTTGCTCGGTCTGCTGAGCTCAGATATCCTGAAGATTTTTAAATTCGCGAATTCAGCGTAAAGTTGATTTTTTTCATATGTTAAAGATAAACCATTGCGAAAAATCATCGTTTTTTTGTTGGTTTCGCTGTAATTTGAGAGAAAAATTTATTATCTTTATCGCACTATAGAAAAAATAACTTCATCGATGAATCGTTTTAACCTTTCACATTTCAGCGGTTGTATTTTTTCTTTTTTTTTTGGATCGGTGTGCGGTCTATAGGAAAATGTAATAATGACCATTGTGATGTAAAAATTCGGTATTTTTTTCATTCGACCGCGAATAATTTCCCGATGAAAACTGAAAAAATTGAAATGAAAAAACATCAACGTGTGAAAGTTGTAAACTTGAAATGTTTTTCAGCTCGATTTTGCACCATGTTCCTTTATCGCGTAATTGGAAATCGTCATTCGGTGTTCTCTCTTTTTTTTTTCATTTAATCTCGTACGCGAAATCTATTTATTCGTCTGAGAAAAGTTGGTAAAGCGTAATGAAGCGATTGCCAATAAGTTGAACTTTAAATATGGCTGAAGCAGTGAAGCTTTTGGCAAACAATGCACGTTTTTTTTTTGTTCAAGTCTCGCTTTATCGACGGTTTAGTTATTCGAGAAAAATTGATTATAATTGGAAATGACGGCTGGGTGTTTTATAACGATGAATTTTTGCTGATTAAAATATTGCTAAATCAAAAAATATGCGAAGTGTTGGGAGATTATGAAATATTATTAACGTTGGCGTTATTAAAAAGGCGGAAAAATTATTGTTCGGATAACTTTTTTGCAGAATTTAGAGGAGTTTAGTGTTGAAAAAGTATTTGCTGGTTTATTCCTCGTTGATATTGAATAATAACCAGGCGTTATTCTGTGACTTGCGAGGGAATTTTTTGAACTGGCCACTTTTCGATTTAAATGAAACTGAGCTGGATCGGAAGAACATGTCTTCCCCCCTCCCCTCCAATCTAAATTTTCAGTGCTAAAATTCAGTTTTGGATTTTTAGAAAATTTTTAAAAATTGTAAATTTTTCCAGAAAT